>NW_027325365.1:35898807-36527599 GCF_036924035.1 Leuresthes tenuis | reverse complement strand
CAATTTATAAGGATGGGCGGCAATTCAACCGGGATGAACGGTATGTAAAACCTCTTTGGAGGGCAGAGTCCAGACCTCAAACACGTTGGATCCAATCGGATGATCCGGACTTTTCATTTAAAGTACGCCATATTCATAGACTGATTAAAGCTGTGCATCATATTAAGAACATTCCTCAGGAGGAAGATCCTCCTTTTCTCATGAATATGAGCCAGAGACTTGCCCACTTCATTAAACCAGCAATTCCTAATGCCAAAACGCAAGCTTTGATCCAAGCTAATGCTGATAATTGGGCACGTACCACCAGACGGATTCTTGTAGACCATTATGATGGGATCATTGAGGAGGAGGCTGAAAGACTTTCCCAGTTCCCCATACAGGACTGGTGCGCCCCCTTCGAGATTGCCTCTTCCTGGGCCAGGAGGAACCTGGGCCACAGACTGAAGGAGGGGACGCTGGACCATGCACGCAGCATCATTGTGGCCAAACTGGCCCATTTTACGCCCACGGCTGGAACAACTGAACTACTCAATGGAGCTGAGGTAACCACGGCATGTACCGACCTTGATATCCCCATCATAGGTGGACAACTGACTCTCTCCCATATAGCATCTGCCTCACTGCAGAGCCACAGGGACCAGAGCACCAGCATCCCGTCATGCTCCAACGCTGAGACCCCCACGGCAGGAGGAGGAATGACACGCACCTACACGGCGTCTGCCACCCCGCGGTACTCCAGGGATCAAAGCATCATTGGGACTCAGGTTCAAGAACTCCATTGGAAACCAGCGGCAGAAGCACCTCAACACCTAGAGTCGGGCATGGATCCGATAGTTCAACCAGAAGTAGCTGAGATCACCACCCTACGCCTCGACGTCGAGACCCCCAGCACAGCGAGGCGACTGACATGCGCTCACACAGGACCAGCCACATCGGGAGGCCACAAAGACCAGAACACCAGCATCGAACATCAGACGGGCGAAAGACTAGAATTCCAGCCAAGCCCCACTTCACACCACAAATTGATTCCCATCAGTGTCAGAAAACTGAGATCCAGGATCCAGACACAACGGAAACACAGGTTTGAGAAGGTACAAAATTGGAGCTATTGCTCCACCCCGCAACCCCAATTATTGGGTTTATTGAAGTAAAATCATCCTCAGCTTGCACACTGAAATGGATATTTGATGACCCATAAAGGGTTCAAGAATATTTGGTTGTGATTTCAGTTTGATAATGTTCATATATTGGCCACAAGGGGGCACTGTGGTTCTTTTCTTAGGAATTAGGTCTCATTATTAGTTTTGCAGAACAAGCTCATTCATGCACTCCCTTTCTAAAGCTCCATTTCAGTACTCTTAGTCCGGATTTACACCTTAAGGATAATTTACACAGCAGCAATGATAATTGGGCCTTTCTTTTATTCAGGGAGGGATTCAGTGTTTGGGTTACTCATGTTTTAAGCCATTCCAGGCCCTGATTGTGATTTATGCCCTAATCCCAACCACGGTGAACCCCTGATGAGACTCTCATTTGTGAGTGATTTGCTGCTTATGTGACTCAGGTTTGAAGCCATTTTAAGCCCTGATCGGGACTTATATCCTAACCCTAACCACCAGGAACCCCTTATGAGACACAGATTTAGGTTCAATATAGACCCTCCCCTGTAATTTGACCCTAACCCTAACCACTGAGACCCCTGACCAGTTAAACCCCATTTGGATGGTCTCCCGATGCCCTAACCCTAACCCTAACCACCAGGAACCCCTTATGAGACTCAGATTTAGGTTCAATATAGACCCTCCCCTGTAATTTGACCCTAACCCTAACCAGTGAGACCCCTGACCAGTTAAACCCCATTTGGATGGTCTCCCGATGCCCTAATCCTAACCCTAACCCTACCCAGGACTTTTATTTAACCCTAATAGGTTTCACCCCAATTTGAAGAACCCTAGGCAACCTGTAGAACCCTAGCTGGCCATGGGAACCCTCTTATAGGTCCCACAAAACCAGGGCTAAATTTTCCAGCACCATACAAGTGATGCGATATATGAGAACAATTTTCAATTAAAACAAAATCAATTTTAATTTTCCTCCTTGAGAGGACTGTTTAGTCCCCATCAGAGGCTGTGTGGGAGATCGGAGCGCCAAAAGCAGGAACAGCGATGGCCTGTGCACTGAATTCTGCCGCCTTCGGCGACAGAATTCCTTTTCTATTTCCCCTAACCAGCCCGTGCCTCCTGTCGAACCTGGTTTGGTAGCTCCGACTCTCACATTCTATTAGACACAATATGATGTCTTTTGAGCAGTAATGTACGCTGTATATTTTGATTAATTTGTGTGGACTCTTCATTAGTCTTTCTTTGAAGAAAATGGGCCAGCACATCATTTTTATCCGTGCTGCAAAACATATTCTTGACCTAGAGGAGGCCAAGACCCGTAAGGACACTTTATGTTTATTAATATGTATGGCAATTATGCTTTTGCACTGTATTGGACTTTATTCTACACGTTCGTTCAACATGTTCAAGTTCACCCACACTTCGGGATGGCCACGAAGGCAACACACAGGTGAGTGGCCAATGGAGACACCTGAAACTCATGTGACCTGTGACCGAACTTTATGGACTCTTCCAATTGGCCAGTGAGACCGGAAACCCGAGGCATTGTGGGAAATGCTGTTCAGACTATGCGAGAGACATTGTCCATCCGAACTGCATCGTGCGCAGACGAAATTGAAGCTCGTGTGAGTTTATTGATATATTAACAAGTCGGCCTGATGAAGGTTTTATTGTAAACCGAAACGTTGCATGTATGACTTGTTATAATATGTGGTTAGTGAATAAATCATTATATTCACGCTATCAGTGCTTTTATTGCAACCGAATAAGATCGCTGTGAGCGATTAGCATATAGCCACCTAGCTCTACGATTAGCCTCCAGACGGCTAAGTGGAAGCTACAGACTTAGCCTCATTATGCCTGCACACTTCGGGGAGGAGTCCTGGACCGTGGTGGAACGCAGAGGAGCCCGCAGGAGAGGTCGACTCCAGACGAGAGACGGATACAGGCCCAACTCGTTTCACCGGAGCACCCAAAGCGAGCGCAGATGCTACGCGTCGGTCAGTGGGGATTTAAACCCCTCATGGGAGAGGGAACCCCACTATTCACCGCAAGACGATGGACGCCACGATGGAGGTAGACTAAGTCCAATTTATAAGGATGGGCGGCAATTCAACCGGGATGAACGGTATGTAAAACCTCTTTGGAGGGCAGAGTCCAGACCTCAAACACGTTGGATCCAATCGGATGATCCGGACTTTTCATTTAAAGTACGCCATATTCATAGACTGATTAAAGCTGTGCATCATATTAAGAACATTCCTCAGGAGGAAGATCCTCCTTTTCTCATGAATATGAGCCAGAGACTTGCCCACTTCATTAAACCAGCAATTCCTAATGCCAAAACGCAAGCTTTGATCCAAGCTAATGCTGATAATTGGGCACGTACCACCAGACGGATTCTTGTAGACCATTATGATGGGATCATTGAGGAGGAGGCTGAAAGACTTTCCCAGTTCCCCATACAGGACTGGTGCGCCCCCTTCGAGATTGCCTCTTCCTGGGCCAGGAGGAACCTGGGCCACAGACTGAAGGAGGGGACGCTGGACCATGCACGCAGCATCATTGTGGCCAAACTGGCCCATTTTACGCCCACGGCTGGAACAACTGAACTACTCAATGGAGCTGAGGTAACCACGGCATGTACCGACCTTGATATCCCCATCATAGGTGGACAACTGACTCTCTCCCATATAGCATCTGCCTCACTGCAGAGCCACAGGGACCAGAGCACCAGCATCCCGTCATGCTCCAACGCTGAGACCCCCACGGCAGGAGGAGGAATGACACGCACCTACACGGCGTCTGCCACCCCGCGGTACTCCAGGGATCAAAGCATCATTGGGACTCAGGTTCAAGAACTCCATTGGAAACCAGCGGCAGAAGCACCTCAACACCTAGAGTCGGGCATGGATCCGATAGTTCAACCAGAAGTAGCTGAGATCACCACCCTACGCCTCGACGTCGAGACCCCCAGCACAGCGAGGCGACTGACATGCGCTCACACAGGACCAGCCACATCGGGAGGCCACAAAGACCAGAACACCAGCATCGAACATCAGACGGGCGAAAGACTAGAATTCCAGCCAAGCCCCACTTCACACCACAAATTGATTCCCATCAGTGTCAGAAAACTGAGATCCAGGATCCAGACACAACGGAAACACAGGTTTGAGAAGGTACAAAATTGGAGCTATTGCTCCACCCCGCAACCCCAATTATTGGGTTTATTGAAGTAAAATCATCCTCAGCTTGCACACTGAAATGGATATTTGATGACCCATAAAGGGTTCAAGAATATTTGGTTGTGATTTCAGTTTGATAATGTTCATATATTGGCCACAAGGGGGCACTGTGGTTCTTTTCTTAGGAATTAGGTCTCATTATTAGTTTTGCAGAACAAGCTCATTCATGCACTCCCTTTCTAAAGCTCCATTTCAGTACTCTTAGTCCGGATTTACACCTTAAGGATAATTTACACAGCAGCAATGATAATTGGGCCTTTCTTTTATTCAGGGAGGGATTCAGTGTTTGGGTTACTCATGTTTTAAGCCATTCCAGGCCCTGATTGTGATTTATGCCCTAATCCCAACCACGGTGAACCCCTGATGAGACTCTCATTTGTGAGTGATTTGCTGCTTATGTGACTCAGGTTTGAAGCCATTTTAAGCCCTGATCGGGACTTATATCCTAACCCTAACCACCAGGAACCCCTTATGAGACACAGATTTAGGTTCAATATAGACCCTCCCCTGTAATTTGACCCTAACCCTAACCACTGAGACCCCTGACCAGTTAAACCCCATTTGGATGGTCTCCCGATGCCCTAACCCTAACCCTAACCACCAGGAACCCCTTATGAGACTCAGATTTAGGTTCAATATAGACCCTCCCCTGTAATTTGACCCTAACCCTAACCAGTGAGACCCCTGACCAGTTAAACCCCATTTGGATGGTCTCCCGATGCCCTAATCCTAACCCTAACCCTACCCAGGACTTTTATTTAACCCTAATAGGTTTCACCCCAATTTGAAGAACCCTAGGCAACCTGTAGAACCCTAGCTGGCCATGGGAACCCTCTTATAGGTCCCACAAAACCAGGGCTAAATTTTCCAGCACCATACAAGTGATGCGATATATGAGAACAATTTTCAATTAAAACAAAATCAATTTTAATTTTCCTCCTTGAGAGGACTGTTTAGTCCCCATCAGAGGCTGTGTGGGAGATCGGAGCGCCAAAAGCAGGAACAGCGATGGCCTGTGCACTGAATTCTGCCGCCTTCGGCGACAGAATTCCTTTTCTATTTCCCCTAACCAGCCCGTGCCTCCTGTCGAACCTGGTTTGGTAGCTCCGACTCTCACATTCTATTAGACACAATATGATGTCTTTTGAGCAGTAATGTACGCTGTATATTTTGATTAATTTGTGTGGACTCTTCATTAGTCTTTCTTTGAAGAAAATGGGCCAGCACATCATTTTTATCCGTGCTGCAAAACATATTCTTGACCTAGAGGAGGCCAAGACCCGTAAGGACACTTTATGTTTATTAATATGTATGGCAATTATGCTTTTGCACTGTATTGGACTTTATTCTACACGTTCGTTCAACATGTTCAAGTTCACCCACACTTCGGGATGGCCACGAAGGCAACACACAGGTGAGTGGCCAATGGAGACACCTGAAACTCATGTGACCTGTGACCGAACTTTATGGACTCTTCCAATTGGCCAGTGAGACCGGAAACCCGAGGCATTGTGGGAAATGCTGTTCAGACTATGCGAGAGACATTGTCCATCCGAACTGCATCGTGCGCAGACGAAATTGAAGCTCGTGTGAGTTTATTGATATATTAACAAGTCGGCCTGATGAAGGTTTTATTGTAAACCGAAACGTTGCATGTATGACTTGTTATAATATGTGGTTAGTGAATAAATCATTATATTCACGCTATCAGTGCTTTTATTGCAACCGAATAAGATCGCTGTGAGCGATTAGCATATAGCCACCTAGCTCTACGATTAGCCTCCAGACGGCTAAGTGGAAGCTACAGACTTAGCCTCATTATGCCTGCACACTTCGGGGAGGAGTCCTGGACCGTGGTGGAACGCAGAGGAGCCCGCAGGAGAGGTCGACTCCAGACGAGAGACGGATACAGGCCCAACTCGTTTCACCGGAGCACCCAAAGCGAGCGCAGATGCTACGCGTCGGTCAGTGGGGATTTAAACCCCTCATGGGAGAGGGAACCCCACTATTCACCGCAAGACGATGGACGCCACGATGGAGGTAGACTAAGTCCAATTTATAAGGATGGGCGGCAATTCAACCGGGATGAACGGTATGTAAAACCTCTTTGGAGGGCAGAGTCCAGACCTCAAACACGTTGGATCCAATCGGATGATCCGGACTTTTCATTTAAAGTACGCCATATTCATAGACTGATTAAAGCTGTGCATCATATTAAGAACATTCCTCAGGAGGAAGATCCTCCTTTTCTCATGAATATGAGCCAGAGACTTGCCCACTTCATTAAACCAGCAATTCCTAATGCCAAAACGCAAGCTTTGATCCAAGCTAATGCTGATAATTGGGCACGTACCACCAGACGGATTCTTGTAGACCATTATGATGGGATCATTGAGGAGGAGGCTGAAAGACTTTCCCAGTTCCCCATACAGGACTGGTGCGCCCCCTTCGAGATTGCCTCTTCCTGGGCCAGGAGGAACCTGGGCCACAGACTGAAGGAGGGGACGCTGGACCATGCACGCAGCATCATTGTGGCCAAACTGGCCCATTTTACGCCCACGGCTGGAACAACTGAACTACTCAATGGAGCTGAGGTAACCACGGCATGTACCGACCTTGATATCCCCATCATAGGTGGACAACTGACTCTCTCCCATATAGCATCTGCCTCACTGCAGAGCCACAGGGACCAGAGCACCAGCATCCCGTCATGCTCCAACGCTGAGACCCCCACGGCAGGAGGAGGAATGACACGCACCTACACGGCGTCTGCCACCCCGCGGTACTCCAGGGATCAAAGCATCATTGGGACTCAGGTTCAAGAACTCCATTGGAAACCAGCGGCAGAAGCACCTCAACACCTAGAGTCGGGCATGGATCCGATAGTTCAACCAGAAGTAGCTGAGATCACCACCCTACGCCTCGACGTCGAGACCCCCAGCACAGCGAGGCGACTGACATGCGCTCACACAGGACCAGCCACATCGGGAGGCCACAAAGACCAGAACACCAGCATCGAACATCAGACGGGCGAAAGACTAGAATTCCAGCCAAGCCCCACTTCACACCACAAATTGATTCCCATCAGTGTCAGAAAACTGAGATCCAGGATCCAGACACAACGGAAACACAGGTTTGAGAAGGTACAAAATTGGAGCTATTGCTCCACCCCGCAACCCCAATTATTGGGTTTATTGAAGTAAAATCATCCTCAGCTTGCACACTGAAATGGATATTTGATGACCCATAAAGGGTTCAAGAATATTTGGTTGTGATTTCAGTTTGATAATGTTCATATATTGGCCACAAGGGGGCACTGTGGTTCTTTTCTTAGGAATTAGGTCTCATTATTAGTTTTGCAGAACAAGCTCATTCATGCACTCCCTTTCTAAAGCTCCATTTCAGTACTCTTAGTCCGGATTTACACCTTAAGGATAATTTACACAGCAGCAATGATAATTGGGCCTTTCTTTTATTCAGGGAGGGATTCAGTGTTTGGGTTACTCATGTTTTAAGCCATTCCAGGCCCTGATTGTGATTTATGCCCTAATCCCAACCACGGTGAACCCCTGATGAGACTCTCATTTGTGAGTGATTTGCTGCTTATGTGACTCAGGTTTGAAGCCATTTTAAGCCCTGATCGGGACTTATATCCTAACCCTAACCACCAGGAACCCCTTATGAGACACAGATTTAGGTTCAATATAGACCCTCCCCTGTAATTTGACCCTAACCCTAACCACTGAGACCCCTGACCAGTTAAACCCCATTTGGATGGTCTCCCGATGCCCTAACCCTAACCCTAACCACCAGGAACCCCTTATGAGACTCAGATTTAGGTTCAATATAGACCCTCCCCTGTAATTTGACCCTAACCCTAACCAGTGAGACCCCTGACCAGTTAAACCCCATTTGGATGGTCTCCCGATGCCCTAATCCTAACCCTAACCCTACCCAGGACTTTTATTTAACCCTAATAGGTTTCACCCCAATTTGAAGAACCCTAGGCAACCTGTAGAACCCTAGCTGGCCATGGGAACCCTCTTATAGGTCCCACAAAACCAGGGCTAAATTTTCCAGCACCATACAAGTGATGCGATATATGAGAACAATTTTCAATTAAAACAAAATCAATTTTAATTTTCCTCCTTGAGAGGACTGTTTAGTCCCCATCAGAGGCTGTGTGGGAGATCGGAGCGCCAAAAGCAGGAACAGCGATGGCCTGTGCACTGAATTCTGCCGCCTTCGGCGACAGAATTCCTTTTCTATTTCCCCTAACCAGCCCGTGCCTCCTGTCGAACCTGGTTTGGTAGCTCCGACTCTCACATTCTATTAGACACAATATGATGTCTTTTGAGCAGTAATGTACGCTGTATATTTTGATTAATTTGTGTGGACTCTTCATTAGTCTTTCTTTGAAGAAAATGGGCCAGCACATCATTTTTATCCGTGCTGCAAAACATATTCTTGACCTAGAGGAGGCCAAGACCCGTAAGGACACTTTATGTTTATTAATATGTATGGCAATTATGCTTTTGCACTGTATTGGACTTTATTCTACACGTTCGTTCAACATGTTCAAGTTCACCCACACTTCGGGATGGCCACGAAGGCAACACACAGGTGAGTGGCCAATGGAGACACCTGAAACTCATGTGACCTGTGACCGAACTTTATGGACTCTTCCAATTGGCCAGTGAGACCGGAAACCCGAGGCATTGTGGGAAATGCTGTTCAGACTATGCGAGAGACATTGTCCATCCGAACTGCATCGTGCGCAGACGAAATTGAAGCTCGTGTGAGTTTATTGATATATTAACAAGTCGGCCTGATGAAGGTTTTATTGTAAACCGAAACGTTGCATGTATGACTTGTTATAATATGTGGTTAGTGAATAAATCATTATATTCACGCTATCAGTGCTTTTATTGCAACCGAATAAGATCGCTGTGAGCGATTAGCATATAGCCACCTAGCTCTACGATTAGCCTCCAGACGGCTAAGTGGAAGCTACAGACTTAGCCTCATTATGCCTGCACACTTCGGGGAGGAGTCCTGGACCGTGGTGGAACGCAGAGGAGCCCGCAGGAGAGGTCGACTCCAGACGAGAGACGGATACAGGCCCAACTCGTTTCACCGGAGCACCCAAAGCGAGCGCAGATGCTACGCGTCGGTCAGTGGGGATTTAAACCCCTCATGGGAGAGGGAACCCCACTATTCACCGCAAGACGATGGACGCCACGATGGAGGTAGACTAAGTCCAATTTATAAGGATGGGCGGCAATTCAACCGGGATGAACGGTATGTAAAACCTCTTTGGAGGGCAGAGTCCAGACCTCAAACACGTTGGATCCAATCGGATGATCCGGACTTTTCATTTAAAGTACGCCATATTCATAGACTGATTAAAGCTGTGCATCATATTAAGAACATTCCTCAGGAGGAAGATCCTCCTTTTCTCATGAATATGAGCCAGAGACTTGCCCACTTCATTAAACCAGCAATTCCTAATGCCAAAACGCAAGCTTTGATCCAAGCTAATGCTGATAATTGGGCACGTACCACCAGACGGATTCTTGTAGACCATTATGATGGGATCATTGAGGAGGAGGCTGAAAGACTTTCCCAGTTCCCCATACAGGACTGGTGCGCCCCCTTCGAGATTGCCTCTTCCTGGGCCAGGAGGAACCTGGGCCACAGACTGAAGGAGGGGACGCTGGACCATGCACGCAGCATCATTGTGGCCAAACTGGCCCATTTTACGCCCACGGCTGGAACAACTGAACTACTCAATGGAGCTGAGGTAACCACGGCATGTACCGACCTTGATATCCCCATCATAGGTGGACAACTGACTCTCTCCCATATAGCATCTGCCTCACTGCAGAGCCACAGGGACCAGAGCACCAGCATCCCGTCATGCTCCAACGCTGAGACCCCCACGGCAGGAGGAGGAATGACACGCACCTACACGGCGTCTGCCACCCCGCGGTACTCCAGGGATCAAAGCATCATTGGGACTCAGGTTCAAGAACTCCATTGGAAACCAGCGGCAGAAGCACCTCAACACCTAGAGTCGGGCATGGATCCGATAGTTCAACCAGAAGTAGCTGAGATCACCACCCTACGCCTCGACGTCGAGACCCCCAGCACAGCGAGGCGACTGACATGCGCTCACACAGGACCAGCCACATCGGGAGGCCACAAAGACCAGAACACCAGCATCGAACATCAGACGGGCGAAAGACTAGAATTCCAGCCAAGCCCCACTTCACACCACAAATTGATTCCCATCAGTGTCAGAAAACTGAGATCCAGGATCCAGACACAACGGAAACACAGGTTTGAGAAGGTACAAAATTGGAGCTATTGCTCCACCCCGCAACCCCAATTATTGGGTTTATTGAAGTAAAATCATCCTCAGCTTGCACACTGAAATGGATATTTGATGACCCATAAAGGGTTCAAGAATATTTGGTTGTGATTTCAGTTTGATAATGTTCATATATTGGCCACAAGGGGGCACTGTGGTTCTTTTCTTAGGAATTAGGTCTCATTATTAGTTTTGCAGAACAAGCTCATTCATGCACTCCCTTTCTAAAGCTCCATTTCAGTACTCTTAGTCCGGATTTACACCTTAAGGATAATTTACACAGCAGCAATGATAATTGGGCCTTTCTTTTATTCAGGGAGGGATTCAGTGTTTGGGTTACTCATGTTTTAAGCCATTCCAGGCCCTGATTGTGATTTATGCCCTAATCCCAACCACGGTGAACCCCTGATGAGACTCTCATTTGTGAGTGATTTGCTGCTTATGTGACTCAGGTTTGAAGCCATTTTAAGCCCTGATCGGGACTTATATCCTAACCCTAACCACCAGGAACCCCTTATGAGACACAGATTTAGGTTCAATATAGACCCTCCCCTGTAATTTGACCCTAACCCTAACCACTGAGACCCCTGACCAGTTAAACCCCATTTGGATGGTCTCCCGATGCCCTAACCCTAACCCTAACCACCAGGAACCCCTTATGAGACTCAGATTTAGGTTCAATATAGACCCTCCCCTGTAATTTGACCCTAACCCTAACCAGTGAGACCCCTGACCAGTTAAACCCCATTTGGATGGTCTCCCGATGCCCTAATCCTAACCCTAACCCTACCCAGGACTTTTATTTAACCCTAATAGGTTTCACCCCAATTTGAAGAACCCTAGGCAACCTGTAGAACCCTAGCTGGCCATGGGAACCCTCTTATAGGTCCCACAAAACCAGGGCTAAATTTTCCAGCACCATACAAGTGATGCGATATATGAGAACAATTTTCAATTAAAACAAAATCAATTTTAATTTTCCTCCTTGAGAGGACTGTTTAGTCCCCATCAGAGGCTGTGTGGGAGATCGGAGCGCCAAAAGCAGGAACAGCGATGGCCTGTGCACTGAATTCTGCCGCCTTCGGCGACAGAATTCCTTTTCTATTTCCCCTAACCAGCCCGTGCCTCCTGTCGAACCTGGTTTGGTAGCTCCGACTCTCACATTCTATTAGACACAATATGATGTCTTTTGAGCAGTAATGTACGCTGTATATTTTGATTAATTTGTGTGGACTCTTCATTAGTCTTTCTTTGAAGAAAATGGGCCAGCACATCATTTTTATCCGTGCTGCAAAACATATTCTTGACCTAGAGGAGGCCAAGACCCGTAAGGACACTTTATGTTTATTAATATGTATGGCAATTATGCTTTTGCACTGTATTGGACTTTATTCTACACGTTCGTTCAACATGTTCAAGTTCACCCACACTTCGGGATGGCCACGAAGGCAACACACAGGTGAGTGGCCAATGGAGACACCTGAAACTCATGTGACCTGTGACCGAACTTTATGGACTCTTCCAATTGGCCAGTGAGACCGGAAACCCGAGGCATTGTGGGAAATGCTGTTCAGACTATGCGAGAGACATTGTCCATCCGAACTGCATCGTGCGCAGACGAAATTGAAGCTCGTGTGAGTTTATTGATATATTAACAAGTCGGCCTGATGAAGGTTTTATTGTAAACCGAAACGTTGCATGTATGACTTGTTATAATATGTGGTTAGTGAATAAATCATTATATTCACGCTATCAGTGCTTTTATTGCAACCGAATAAGATCGCTGTGAGCGATTAGCATATAGCCACCTAGCTCTACGATTAGCCTCCAGACGGCTAAGTGGAAGCTACAGACTTAGCCTCATTATGCCTGCACACTTCGGGGAGGAGTCCTGGACCGTGGTGGAACGCAGAGGAGCCCGCAGGAGAGGTCGACTCCAGACGAGAGACGGATACAGGCCCAACTCGTTTCACCGGAGCACCCAAAGCGAGCGCAGATGCTACGCGTCGGTCAGTGGGGATTTAAACCCCTCATGGGAGAGGGAACCCCACTATTCACCGCAAGACGATGGACGCCACGATGGAGGTAGACTAAGTCCAATTTATAAGGATGGGCGGCAATTCAACCGGGATGAACGGTATGTAAAACCTCTTTGGAGGGCAGAGTCCAGACCTCAAACACGTTGGATCCAATCGGATGATCCGGACTTTTCATTTAAAGTACGCCATATTCATAGACTGATTAAAGCTGTGCATCATATTAAGAACATTCCTCAGGAGGAAGATCCTCCTTTTCTCATGAATATGAGCCAGAGACTTGCCCACTTCATTAAACCAGCAATTCCTAATGCCAAAACGCAAGCTTTGATCCAAGCTAATGCTGATAATTGGGCACGTACCACCAGACGGATTCTTGTAGACCATTATGATGGGATCATTGAGGAGGAGGCTGAAAGACTTTCCCAGTTCCCCATACAGGACTGGTGCGCCCCCTTCGAGATTGCCTCTTCCTGGGCCAGGAGGAACCTGGGCCACAGACTGAAGGAGGGGACGCTGGACCATGCACGCAGCATCATTGTGGCCAAACTGGCCCATTTTACGCCCACGGCTGGAACAACTGAACTACTCAATGGAGCTGAGGTAACCACGGCATGTACCGACCTTGATATCCCCATCATAGGTGGACAACTGACTCTCTCCCATATAGCATCTGCCTCACTGCAGAGCCACAGGGACCAGAGCACCAGCATCCCGTCATGCTCCAACGCTGAGACCCCCACGGCAGGAGGAGGAATGACACGCACCTACACGGCGTCTGCCACCCCGCGGTACTCCAGGGATCAAAGCATCATTGGGACTCAGGTTCAAGAACTCCATTGGAAACCAGCGGCAGAAGCACCTCAACACCTAGAGTCGGGCATGGATCCGATAGTTCAACCAGAAGTAGCTGAGATCACCACCCTACGCCTCGACGTCGAGACCCCCAGCACAGCGAGGCGACTGACATGCGCTCACACAGGACCAGCCACATCGGGAGGCCACAAAGACCAGAACACCAGCATCGAACATCAGACGGGCGAAAGACTAGAATTCCAGCCAAGCCCCACTTCACACCACAAATTGATTCCCATCAGTGTCAGAAAACTGAGATCCAGGATCCAGACACAACGGAAACACAGGTTTGAGAAGGTACAAAATTGGAGCTATTGCTCCACCCCGCAACCCCAATTATTGGGTTTATTGAAGTAAAATCATCCTCAGCTTGCACACTGAAATGGATATTTGATGACCCATAAAGGGTTCAAGAATATTTGGTTGTGATTTCAGTTTGATAATGTTCATATATTGGCCACAAGGGGGCACTGTGGTTCTTTTCTTAGGAATTAGGTCTCATTATTAGTTTTGCAGAACAAGCTCATTCATGCACTCCCTTTCTAAAGCTCCATTTCAGTACTCTTAGTCCGGATTTACACCTTAAGGATAATTTACACAGCAGCAATGATAATTGGGCCTTTCTTTTATTCAGGGAGGGATTCAGTGTTTGGGTTACTCATGTTTTAAGCCATTCCAGGCCCTGATTGTGATTTATGCCCTAATCCCAACCACGGTGAACCCCTGATGAGACTCTCATTTGTGAGTGATTTGCTGCTTATGTGACTCAGGTTTGAAGCCATTTTAAGCCCTGATCGGGACTTATATCCTAACCCTAACCACCAGGAACCCCTTATGAGACACAGATTTAGGTTCAATATAGACCCTCCCCTGTAATTTGACCCTAACCCTAACCACTGAGACCCCTGACCAGTTAAACCCCATTTGGATGGTCTCCCGATGCCCTAACCCTAACCCTAACCACCAGGAACCCCTTATGAGACTCAGATTTAGGTTCAATATAGACCCTCCCCTGTAATTTGACCCTAACCCTAACCAGTGAGACCCCTGACCAGTTAAACCCCATTTGGATGGTCTCCCGATGCCCTAATCCTAACCCTAACCCTACCCAGGACTTTTATTTAACCCTAATAGGTTTCACCCCAATTTGAAGAACCCTAGGCAACCTGTAGAACCCTAGCTGGCCATGGGAACCCTCTTATAGGTCCCACAAAACCAGGGCTAAATTTTCCAGCACCATACAAGTGATGCGATATATGAGAACAATTTTCAATTAAAACAAAATCAATTTTAATTTTCCTCCTTGAGAGGACTGTTTAGTCCCCATCAGAGGCTGTGTGGGAGATCGGAGCGCCAAAAGCAGGAACAGCGATGGCCTGTGCACTGAATTCTGCCGCCTTCGGCGACAGAATTCCTTTTCTATTTCCCCTAACCAGCCCGTGCCTCCTGTCGAACCTGGTTTGGTAGCTCCGACTCTCACATTCTATTAGACACAATATGATGTCTTTTGAGCAGTAATGTACGCTGTATATTTTGATTAATTTGTGTGGACTCTTCATTAGTCTTTCTTTGAAGAAAATGGGCCAGCACATCATTTTTATCCGTGCTGCAAAACATATTCTTGACCTAGAGGAGGCCAAGACCCGTAAGGACACTTTATGTTTATTAATATGTATGGCAATTATGCTTTTGCACTGTATTGGACTTTATTCTACACGTTCGTTCAACATGTTCAAGTTCACCCACACTTCGGGATGGCCACGAAGGCAACACACAGGTGAGTGGCCAATGGAGACACCTGAAACTCATGTGACCTGTGACCGAACTTTATGGACTCTTCCAATTGGCCAGTGAGACCGGAAACCCGAGGCATTGTGGGAAATGCTGTTCAGACTATGCGAGAGACATTGTCCATCCGAACTGCATCGTGCGCAGACGAAATTGAAGCTCGTGTGAGTTTATTGATATATTAACAAGTCGGCCTGATGAAGGTTTTATTGTAAACCGAAACGTTGCATGTATGACTTGTTATAATATGTGGTTAGTGAATAAATCATTATATTCACGCTATCAGTGCTTTTATTGCAACCGAATAAGATCGCTGTGAGCGATTAGCATATAGCCACCTAGCTCTACGATTAGCCTCCAGACGGCTAAGTGGAAGCTACAGACTTAGCCTCATTATGCCTGCACACTTCGGGGAGGAGTCCTGGACCGTGGTGGAACGCAGAGGAGCCCGCAGGAGAGGTCGACTCCAGACGAGAGACGGATACAGGCCCAACTCGTTTCACCGGAGCACCCAAAGCGAGCGCAGATGCTACGCGTCGGTCAGTGGGGATTTAAACCCCTCATGGGAGAGGGAACCCCACTATTCACCGCAAGACGATGGACGCCACGATGGAGGTAGACTAAGTCCAATTTATAAGGATGGGCGGCAATTCAACCGGGATGAACGGTATGTAAAACCTCTTTGGAGGGCAGAGTCCAGACCTCAAACACGTTGGATCCAATCGGATGATCCGGACTTTTCATTTAAAGTACGCCATATTCATAGACTGATTAAAGCTGTGCATCATATTAAGAACATTCCTCAGGAGGAAGATCCTCCTTTTCTCATGAATATGAGCCAGAGACTTGCCCACTTCATTAAACCAGCAATTCCTAATGCCAAAACGCAAGCTTTGATCCAAGCTAATGCTGATAATTGGGCACGTACCACCAGACGGATTCTTGTAGACCATTATGATGGGATCATTGAGGAGGAGGCTGAAAGACTTTCCCAGTTCCCCATACAGGACTGGTGCGCCCCCTTCGAGATTGCCTCTTCCTGGGCCAGGAGGAACCTGGGCCACAGACTGAAGGAGGGGACGCTGGACCATGCACGCAGCATCATTGTGGCCAAACTGGCCCATTTTACGCCCACGGCTGGAACAACTGAACTACTCAATGGAGCTGAGGTAACCACGGCATGTACCGACCTTGATATCCCCATCATAGGTGGACAACTGACTCTCTCCCATATAGCATCTGCCTCACTGCAGAGCCACAGGGACCAGAGCACCAGCATCCCGTCATGCTCCAACGCTGAGACCCCCACGGCAGGAGGAGGAATGACACGCACCTACACGGCGTCTGCCACCCCGCGGTACTCCAGGGATCAAAGCATCATTGGGACTCAGGTTCAAGAACTCCATTGGAAACCAGCGGCAGAAGCACCTCAACACCTAGAGTCGGGCATGGATCCGATAGTTCAACCAGAAGTAGCTGAGATCACCACCCTACGCCTCGACGTCGAGACCCCCAGCACAGCGAGGCGACTGACATGCGCTCACACAGGACCAGCCACATCGGGAGGCCACAAAGACCAGAACACCAGCATCGAACATCAGACGGGCGAAAGACTAGAATTCCAGCCAAGCCCCACTTCACACCACAAATTGATTCCCATCAGTGTCAGAAAACTGAGATCCAGGATCCAGACACAACGGAAACACAGGTTTGAGAAGGT
This sequence comes from Leuresthes tenuis, assembly GCF_036924035.1. Lineage (NCBI taxonomy): Eukaryota > Metazoa > Chordata > Actinopteri > Atheriniformes > Atherinopsidae > Leuresthes > Leuresthes tenuis. Next base: position 36,510,461 of record NW_027325365.1, on the reverse strand, counting down.
ACAAAATTGGAGCTATTGCTCCACCCCGCAACCCCAATTATTGGGTTTATTGAAGTAAAATCATCCTCAGCTTGCACACTGAAATGGATATTTGATGACCCATAAAGGGTTCAAGAATATTTGGTTGTGATTTCAGTTTGATAATGTTCATATATTGGCCACAAGGGGGCACTGTGGTTCTTTTCTTAGGAATTAGGTCTCATTATTAGTTTTGCAGAACAAGCTCATTCATGCACTCCCTTTCTAAAGCTCCATTTCAGTACTCTTAGTCCGGATTTACACCTTAAGGATAATTTACACAGCAGCAATGATAATTGGGCCTTTCTTTTATTCAGGGAGGGATTCGGTGTTTGGGTTACTCATGTTTTAAGCCATTCCAGGCCCTGATTGTGATTTATGCCCTAATCCCAACCACGGTGAACCCCTGATGAGACTCTCATTTGTGAGTGATTTGCTGCTTATGTGACTCAGGTTTGAAGCCATTTTAAGCCCTGATCGGGACTTATATCCTAACCCTAACCACCAGGAACCCCTTATGAGACACAGATTTAGGTTCAATATAGACCCTCCCCTGTAATTTGACCCTAACCCTAACCACTGAGACCCCTGACCAGTTAAACCCCATTTGGATGGTCTCCCGATGCCCTAACCCTAACCCTAACCACCAGGAACCCCTTATGAGACTCAGATTTAGGTTCAATATAGACCCTCCCCTGTAATTTGACCCTAACCCTAACCAGTGAGACCCCTGACCAGTTAAACCCCATTTGGATGGTCTCCCGATGCCCTAATCCTAACCCTAACCCTACCCAGGACTTTTATTTAACCCTAATAGGTTTCACCCCAATTTGAAGAACCCTAGGCAACCTGTAGAACCCTAGCTGGCCATGGGAACCCTCTTATAGGTCCCACAAAACCAGGGCTAAATTTTCCAGCACCATACAAGTGATGCGATATATGAGAACAATTTTCAATTAAAACAAAATCAATTTTAATTTTCCTCCTTGAGAGGACTGTTTAGTCCCCATCAGAGGCTGTGTGGGAGATCGGAGCGCCAAAAGCAGGAACAGCGATGGCCTGTGCACTGAATTCTGCCGCCTTCGGCGACAGAATTCCTTTTCTATTTCCCCTAACCAGCCCGTGCCTCCTGTCGAACCTGGTTTGGTAGCTCCGACTCTCACATTCTATTAGACACAATATGATGTCTTTTGAGCAGTAATGTACGCTGTATATTTTGATTAATTTGTGTGGACTCTTCATTAGTCTTTCTTTGAAGAAAATGGGCCAGCACATCATTTTTATCCGTGCTGCAAAACATATTCTTGACCTAGAGGAGGCCAAGACCCGTAAGGACACTTTATGTTTATTAATATGTATGGCAATTATGCTTTTGCACTGTATTGGACTTTATTCTACACGTTCGTTCAACATGTTCAAGTTCACCCACACTTCGGGATGGCCACGAAGGCAACACACAGGTGAGTGGCCAATGGAGACACCTGAAACTCATGTGACCTGTGACCGAACTTTATGGACTCTTCCAATTGGCCAGTGAGACCGGAAACCCGAGGCATTGTGGGAAATGCTGTTCAGACTATGCGAGAGACATTGTCCATCCGAACTGCATCGTGCGCAGACGAAATTGAAGCTCGTGTGAGTTTATTGATATATTAACAAGTCGGCCTGATGAAGGTTTTATTGTAAACCGAAACGTTGCATGTATGACTTGTTATAATATGTGGTTAGTGAATAAATCATTATATTCACGCTATCAGTGCTTTTATTGCAACCGAATAAGATCGCTGTGAGCGATTAGCATATAGCCACCTAGCTCTACGATTAGCCTCCAGACGGCTAAGTGGAAGCTACAGACTTAGCCTCATTATGCCTGCACACTTCGGGGAGGAGTCCTGGACCGTGGTGGAACACAGAGGAGCCCGCAGGAGAGGTCGACTCCAGACGAGAGACGGATACAGGCCCAACTCGTTTCACCGGAGCACCCAAAGCGAGCGCAGATGCTACGCGTCGGTCAGTGGGGATTTAAACCCCTCATGGGAGAGGGAACCCCACTATTCACCGCAAGACGATGGACGCCACGATGGAGGTAGACTAAGTCCAATTTATAAGGATGGGCGGCAATTCAACCGGGATGAACGGTATGTAAAACCTCTTTGGAGGGCAGAGTCCAGACCTCAAACACGTTGGATCCAATCGGATGATCCGGACTTTTCATTTAAAGTACGCCATATTCATAGACTGATTAAAGCTGTGCATCATATTAAGAACATTCCTCAGGAGGAAGATCCTCCTTTTCTCATGAATATGAGCCAGAGACTTGCCCACTTCATTAAACCAGCAATTCCTAATGCCAAAACGCAAGCTTTGATCCAAGCTAATGCTGATAATTGGGCACGTACCACCAGACGGATTCTTGTAGACCATTATGATGGGATCATTGAGGAGGAGGCTGAAAGACTTTCCCAGTTCCCCATACAGGACTGGTGCGCCCCCTTCGAGATTGCCTCTTCCTGGGCCAGGAGGAACCTGGGCCACAGACTGAAGGAGGGGACGCTGGACCATGCACGCAGCATCATTGTGGCCAAACTGGCCCATTTTACGCCCACGGCTGGAACAACTGAACTACTCAATGGAGCTGAGGTAACCACGGCATGTACCGACCTTGATATCCCCATCATAGGTGGACAACTGACTCTCTCCCATATAGCATCTGCCTCACTGCAGAGCCACAGGGACCAGAGCACCAGCATCCCGTCATGCTCCAACGCTGAGACCCCCACGGCAGGAGGAGGAATGACACGCACCTACACGGCGTCTGCCACCCCGCGGTACTCCAGGGATCAAAGCATCATTGGGACTCAGGTTCAAGAACTCCATTGGAAACCAGCGGCAGAAGCACCTCAACACCTAGAGTCGGGCATGGATCCGATAGTTCAACCAGAAGTAGCTGAGATCACCACCCTACGCCTCGACGTCGAGACCCCCAGCACAGCGAGGCGACTGACATGCGCTCACACAGGACCAGCCACATCGGGAGGCCACAAAGACCAGAACACCAGCATCGAACATCAGACGGGCGAAAGACTAGAATTCCAGCCAAGCCCCACTTCACACCACAAATTGATTCCCATCAGTGTCAGAAAACTGAGATCCAGGATCCAGACACAACGGAAACACAGGTTTGAGAAGGTACAAAATTGGAGCTATTGCTCCACCCCGCAACCCCAATTATTGGGTTTATTGAAGTAAAATCATCCTCAGCTTGCACACTGAAATGGATATTTGATGACCCATAAAGGGTTCAAGAATATTTGGTTGTGATTTCAGTTTGATAATGTTCATATATTGGCCACAAGGGGGCACTGTGGTTCTTTTCTTAGGAATTAGGTCTCATTATTAGTTTTGCAGAACAAGCTCATTCATGCACTCCCTTTCTAAAGCTCCATTTCAGTACTCTTAGTCCGGATTTACACCTTAAGGATAATTTACACAGCAGCAATGATAATTGGGCCTTTCTTTTATTCAGGGAGGGATTCAGTGTTTGGGTTACTCATGTTTTAAGCCATTCCAGGCCCTGATTGTGATTTATGCCCTAATCCCAACCACGGTGAACCCCTGATGAGACTCTCATTTGTGAGTGATTTGCTGCTTATGTGACTCAGGTTTGAAGCCATTTTAAGCCCTGATCGGGACTTATATCCTAACCCTAACCACCAGGAACCCCTTATGAGACACAGATTTAGGTTCAATATAGACCCTCCCCTGTAATTTGACCCTAACCCTAACCACTGAGACCCCTGACCAGTTAAACCCCATTTGGATGGTCTCCCGATGCCCTAACCCTAACCCTAACCACCAGGAACCCCTTATGAGACTCAGATTTAGGTTCAATATAGACCCTCCCCTGTAATTTGACCCTAACCCTAACCAGTGAGACCCCTGACCAGTTAAACCCCATTTGGATGGTCTCCCGATGCCCTAATCCTAACCCTAACCCTACCCAGGACTTTTATTTAACCCTAATAGGTTTCACCCCAATTTGAAGAACCCTAGGCAACCTGTAGAACCCTAGCTGGCCATGGGAACCCTCTTATAGGTCCCACAAAACCAGGGCTAAATTTTCCAGCACCATACAAGTGATGCGATATATGAGAACAATTTTCAATTAAAACAAAATCAATTTTAATTTTCCTCCTTGAGAGGACTGTTTAGTCCCCATCAGAGGCTGTGTGGGAGATCGGAGCGCCAAAAGCAGGAACAGCGATGGCCTGTGCACTGAATTCTGCCGCCTTCGGCGACAGAATTCCTTTTCTATTTCCCCTAACCAGCCCGTGCCTCCTGTCGAACCTGGTTTGGTAGCTCCGACTCTCACATTCTATTAGACACAATATGATGTCTTTTGAGCAGTAATGTACGCTGTATATTTTGATTAATTTGTGTGGACTCTTCATTAGTCTTTCTTTGAAGAAAATGGGCCAGCACATCATTTTTATCCGTGCTGCAAAACATATTCTTGACCTAGAGGAGGCCAAGACCCGTAAGGACACTTTATGTTTATTAATATGTATGGCAATTATGCTTTTGCACTGTATTGGACTTTATTCTACACGTTCGTTCAACATGTTCAAGTTCACCCACACTTCGGGATGGCCACGAAGGCAACACACAGGTGAGTGGCCAATGGAGACACCTGAAACTCATGTGACCTGTGACCGAACTTTATGGACTCTTCCAATTGGCCAGTGAGACCGGAAACCCGAGGCATTGTGGGAAATGCTGTTCAGACTATGCGAGAGACATTGTCCATCCGAACTGCATCGTGCGCAGACGAAATTGAAGCTCGTGTGAGTTTATTGATATATTAACAAGTCGGCCTGATGAAGGTTTTATTGTAAACCGAAACGTTGCATGTATGACTTGTTATAATATGTGGTTAGTGAATAAATCATTATATTCACGCTATCAGTGCTTTTATTGCAACCGAATAAGATCGCTGTGAGCGATTAGCATATAGCCACCTAGCTCTACGATTAGCCTCCAGACGGCTAAGTGGAAGCTACAGACTTAGCCTCATTATGCCTGCACACTTCGGGGAGGAGTCCTGGACCGTGGTGGAACGCAGAGGAGCCCGCAGGAGAGGTCGACTCCAGACGAGAGACGGATACAGGCCCAACTCGTTTCACCGGAGCACCCAAAGCGAGCGCAGATGCTACGCGTCGGTCAGTGGGGATTTAAACCCCTCATGGGAGAGGGAACCCCACTATTCACCGCAAGACGATGGACGCCACGATGGAGGTAGACTAAGTCCAATTTATAAGGATGGGCGGCAATTCAACCGGGATGAACGGTATGTAAAACCTCTTTGGAGGGCAGAGTCCAGACCTCAAACACGTTGGATCCAATCGGATGATCCGGACTTTTCATTTAAAGTACGCCATATTCATAGACTGATTAAAGCTGTGCATCATATTAAGAACATTCCTCAGGAGGAAGATCCTCCTTTTCTCATGAATATGAGCCAGAGACTTGCCCACTTCATTAAACCAGCAATTCCTAATGCCAAAACGCAAGCTTTGATCCAAGCTAATGCTGATAATTGGGCACGTACCACCAGACGGATTCTTGTAGACCATTATGATGGGATCATTGAGGAGGAGGCTGAAAGACTTTCCCAGTTCCCCATACAGGACTGGTGCGCCCCCTTCGAGATTGCCTCTTCCTGGGCCAGGAGGAACCTGGGCCACAGACTGAAGGAGGGGACGCTGGACCATGCACGCAGCATCATTGTGGCCAAACTGGCCCATTTTACGCCCACGGCTGGAACAACTGAACTACTCAATGGAGCTGAGGTAACCACGGCATGTACCGACCTTGATATCCCCATCATAGGTGGACAACTGACTCTCTCCCATATAGCATCTGCCTCACTGCAGAGCCACAGGGACCAGAGCACCAGCATCCCGTCATGCTCCAACGCTGAGACCCCCACGGCAGGAGGAGGAATGACACGCACCTACACGGCGTCTGCCACCCCGCGGTACTCCAGGGATCAAAGCATCATTGGGACTCAGGTTCAAGAACTCCATTGGAAACCAGCGGCAGAAGCACCTCAACACCTAGAGTCGGGCATGGATCCGATAGTTCAACCAGAAGTAGCTGAGATCACCACCCTACGCCTCGACGTCGAGACCCCCAGCACAGCGAGGCGACTGACATGCGCTCACACAGGACCAGCCACATCGGGAGGCCACAAAGACCAGAACACCAGCATCGAACATCAGACGGGCGAAAGACTAGAATTCCAGCCAAGCCCCACTTCACACCACAAATTGATTCCCATCAGTGTCAGAAAACTGAGATCCAGGATCCAGACACAACGGAAACACAGGTTTGAGAAGGTACAAAATTGGAGCTATTGCTCCACCCCGCAACCCCAATTATTGGGTTTATTGAAGTAAAATCATCCTCAGCTTGCACACTGAAATGGATATTTGATGACCCATAAAGGGTTCAAGAATATTTGGTTGTGATTTCAGTTTGATAATGTTCATATATTGGCCACAAGGGGGCACTGTGGTTCTTTTCTTAGGAATTAGGTCTCATTATTAGTTTTGCAGAACAAGCTCATTCATGCACTCCCTTTCTAAAGCTCCATTTCAGTACTCTTAGTCCGGATTTACACCTTAAGGATAATTTACACAGCAGCAATGATAATTGGGCCTTTCTTTTATTCAGGGAGGGATTCAGTGTTTGGGTTACTCATGTTTTAAGCCATTCCAGGCCCTGATTGTGATTTATGCCCTAATCCCAACCACGGTGAACCCCTGATGAGACTCTCATTTGTGAGTGATTTGCTGCTTATGTGACTCAGGTTTGAAGCCATTTTAAGCCCTGATCGGGACTTATATCCTAACCCTAACCACCAGGAACCCCTTATGAGACACAGATTTAGGTTAAATATAGACCCTCCCCTGTAATTTGACCCTAACCCTAACCACTGAGACCCCTGACCAGTTAAACCCCATTTGGATGGTCTCCCGATGCCCTAACCCTAACCCTAACCACCAGGAACCCCTTATGAGACTCAGATTTAGGTTCAATATAGACCCTCCCCTGTAATTTGACCCTAACCCTAACCAGTGAGACCCCTGACCAGTTAAACCCCATTTGGATGGTCTCCCGATGCCCTAATCCTAACCCTAACCCTACCCAGGACTTTTATTTAACCCTAATAGGTTTCACCCCAATTTGAAGAACCCTAGGCAACCTGTAGAACCCTAGCTGGCCATGGGAACCCTCTTATAGGTCCCACAAAACCAGGGCTAAATTTTCCAGCACCATACAAGTGATGCGATATATGAGAACAATTTTCAATTAAAACAAAATCAATTTTAATTTTCCTCCTTGAGAGGACTGTTTAGTCCCCATCAGAGGCTGTGTGGGAGATCGGAGCGCCAAAAGCAGGAACAGCGATGGCCTGTGCACTGAATTCTGCCGCCTTCGGCGACAGAATTCCTTTTCTATTTCCCCTAACCAGCCCGTGCCTCCTGTCGAACCTGGTTTGGTAGCTCCGACTCTCACATTCTATTAGACACAATATGATGTCTTTTGAGCAGTAATGTACGCTGTATATTTTGATTAATTTGTGTGGACTCTTCATTAGTCTTTCTTTGAAGAAAATGGGCCAGCACATCATTTTTATCCGTGCTGCAAAACATATTCTTGACCTAGAGGAGGCCAAGACCCGTAAGGACACTTTATGTTTATTAATATGTATGGCAATTATGCTTTTGCACTGTATTGGACTTTATTCTACACGTTCGTTCAACATGTTCAAGTTCACCCACACTTCGGGATGGCCACGAAGGCAACACACAGGTGAGTGGCCAATGGAGACACCTGAAACTCATGTGACCTGTGACCGAACTTTATGGACTCTTCCAATTGGCCAGTGAGACCGGAAACCCGAGGCATTGTGGGAAATGCTGTTCAGACTATGCGAGAGACATTGTCCATCCGAACTGCATCGTGCGCAGACGAAATTGAAGCTCGTGTGAGTTTATTGATATATTAACAAGTCGGCCTGATGAAGGTTTTATTGTAAACCGAAACGTTGCATGTATGACTTGTTATAATATGTGGTTAGTGAATAAATCATTATATTCACGCTATCAGTGCTTTTATTGCAACCGAATAAGATCGCTGTGAGCGATTAGCATATAGCCACCTAGCTCTACGATTAGCCTCCAGACGGCTAAGTGGAAGCTACAGACTTAGCCTCATTATGCCTGCACACTTCGGGGAGGAGTCCTGGACCGTGGTGGAACGCAGAGGAGCCCGCAGGAGAGGTCGACTCCAGACGAGAGACGGATACAGGCCCAACTCGTTTCACCGGAGCACCCAAAGCGAGCGCAGATGCTACGCGTCGGTCAGTGGGGATTTAAACCCCTCATGGGAGAGGGAACCCCACTATTCACCGCAAGACGATGGACGCCACGATGGAGGTAGACTAAGTCCAATTTATAAGGATGGGCGGCAATTCAACCGGGATGAACGGTATGTAAAACCTCTTTGGAGGGCAGAGTCCAGACCTCAAACACGTTGGATCCAATCGGATGATCCGGACTTTTCATTTAAAGTACGCCATATTCATAGACTGATTAAAGCTGTGCATCATATTAAGAACATTCCTCAGGAGGAAGATCCTCCTTTTCTCATGAATATGAGCCAGAGACTTGCCCACTTCATTAAACCAGCAATTCCTAATGCCAAAACGCAAGCTTTGATCCAAGCTAATGCTGATAATTGGGCACGTACCACCAGACGGATTCTTGTAGACCATTATGATGGGATCATTGAGGAGGAGGCTGAAAGACTTTCCCAGTTCCCCATACAGGACTGGTGCGCCCCCTTCGAGATTGCCTCTTCCTGGGCCAGGAGGAACCTGGGCCACAGACTGAAGGAGGGGACGCTGGACCATGCACGCAGCATCATTGTGGCCAAACTGGCCCATTTTACGCCCACGGCTGGAACAACTGAACTACTCAATGGAGCTGAGGTAACCACGGCATGTACCGACCTTGATATCCCCATCATAGGTGGACAACTGACTCTCTCCCATATAGCATCTGCCTCACTGCAGAGCCACAGGGACCAGAGCACCAGCATCCCGTCATGCTCCAACGCTGAGACCCCCACGGCAGGAGGAGGAATGACACGCACCTACACGGCGTCTGCCACCCCGCGGTACTCCAGGGATCAAAGCATCATTGGGACTCAGGTTCAAGAACTCCATTGGAAACCAGCGGCAGAAGCACCTCAACACCTAGAGTCGGGCATGGATCCGATAGTTCAACCAGAAGTAGCTGAGATCACCACCCTACGCCTCGACGTCGAGACCCCCAGCACAGCGAGGCGACTGACATGCGCTCACACAGGACCAGCCACATCGGGAGGCCACAAAGACCAGAACACCAGCATCGAACATCAGACGGGCGAAAGACTAGAATTCCAGCCAAGCCCCACTTCACACCACAAATTGATTCCCATCAGTGTCAGAAAACTGAGATCCAGGATCCAGACACAACGGAAACACAGGTTTGAGAAGGTACAAAATTGGAGCTATTGCTCCACCCCGCAACCCCAATTATTGGGTTTATTGAAGTAAAATCATCCTCAGCTTGCACACTGAAATGGATATTTGATGACCCATAAAGGGTTCAAGAATATTTGGTTGTGATTTCAGTTTGATAATGTTCATATATTGGCCACAAGGGGGCACTGTGGTTCTTTTCTTAGGAATTAGGTCTCATTATTAGTTTTGCAGAACAAGCTCATTCATGCACTCCCTTTCTAAAGCTCCATTTCAGTACTCTTAGTCCGGATTTACACCTTAAGGATAATTTACACAGCAGCAATGATAATTGGGCCTTTCTTTTATTCAGGGAGGGATTCAGTGTTTGGGTTACTCATGTTTTAAGCCATTCCAGGCCCTGATTGTGATTTATGCCCTAATCCCAACCACGGTGAACCCCTGATGAGACTCTCATTTGTGAGTGATTTGCTGCTTATGTGACTCAGGTTTGAAGCCATTTTAAGCCCTGATCGGGACTTATATCCTAACCCTAACCACCAGGAACCCCTTATGAGACACAGATTTAGGTTCAATATAGACCCTCCCCTGTAATTTGACCCTAACCCTAACCACTGAGACCCCTGACCAGTTAAACCCCATTTGGATGGTCTCCCGATGCCCTAACCCTAACCCTAACCACCAGGAACCCCTTATGAGACTCAGATTTAGGTTCAATATAGACCCTCCCCTGTAATTTGACCCTAACCCTAACCAGTGAGACCCCTGACCAGTTAAACCCCATTTGGATGGTCTCCCGATGCCCTAATCCTAACCCTAACCCTACCCAGGACTTTTATTTAACCCTAATAGGTTTCACCCCAATTTGAAGAACCCTAGGCAACCTGTAGAACCCTAGCTGGCCATGGGAACCCTCTTATAGGTCCCACAAAACCAGGGCTAAATTTTCCAGCACCATACAAGTGATGCGATATATGAGAACAATTTTCAATTAAAACAAAATCAATTTTAATTTTCCTCCTTGAGAGGACTGTTTAGTCCCCATCAGAGGCTGTGTGGGAGATCGGAGCGCCAAAAGCAGGAACAGCGATGGCCTGTGCACTGAATTCTGCCGCCTTCGGCGACAGAATTCCTTTTCTATTTCCCCTAACCAGCCCGTGCCTCCTGTCGAACCTGGTTTGGTAGCTCCGACTCTCACATTCTATTAGACACAATATGATGTCTTTTGAGCAGTAATGTACGCTGTATATTTTGATTAATTTGTGTGGACTCTTCATTAGTCTTTCTTTGAAGAAAATGGGCCAGCACATCATTTTTATCCGTGCTGCAAAACATATTCTTGACCTAGAGGAGGCCAAGACCCGTAAGGACACTTTATGTTTATTAATATGTATGGCAATTATGCTTTTGCACTGTATTGGACTTTATTCTACACGTTCGTTCAACATGTTCAAGTTCACCCACACTTCGGGATGGCCACGAAGGCAACACACAGGTGAGTGGCCAATGGAGACACCTGAAACTCATGTGACCTGTGACCGAACTTTATGGACTCTTCCAATTGGCCAGTGAGACCGGAAACCCGAGGCATTGTGGGAAATGCTGTTCAGACTATGCGAGAGACATTGTCCATCCGAACTGCATCGTGCGCAGACGAAATTGAAGCTCGTGTGAGTTTATTGATATATTAACAAGTCGGCCTGATGAAGGTTTTATTGTAAACCGAAACGTTGCATGTATGACTTGTTATAATATGTGGTTAGTGAATAAATCATTATATTCACGCTATCAGTGCTTTTATTGCAACCGAATAAGATCGCTGTGAGCGATTAGCATATAGCCACCTAGCTCTACGATTAGCCTCCAGACGGCTAAGTGGAAGCTACAGACTTAGCCTCATTATGCCTGCACACTTCGGGGAGGAGTCCTGGACCGTGGTGGAACGCAGAGGAGCCCGCAGGAGAGGTCGACTCCAGACGAGAGACGGATACAGGCCCAACTCGTTTCACCGGAGCACCCAAAGCGAGCGCAGATGCTACGCGTCGGTCAGTGGGGATTTAAACCCCTCATGGGAGAGGGAACCCCACTATTCACCGCAAGACGATGGACGCCACGATGGAGGTAGACTAAGTCCAATTTATAAGGATGGGCGGCAATTCAACCGGGATGAACGGTATGTAAAACCTCTTTGGAGGGCAGAGTCCAGACCTCAAACACGTTGGATCCAATCGGATGATCCGGACTTTTCATTTAAAGTACGCCATATTCATAGACTGATTAAAGCTGTGCATCATATTAAGAACATTCCTCAGGAGGAAGATCCTCCTTTTCTCATGAATATGAGCCAGAGACTTGCCCACTTCATTAAACCAGCAATTCCTAATGCCAAAACGCAAGCTTTGATCCAAGCTAATGCTGATAATTGGGCACGTACCACCAGACGGATTCTTGTAGACCATTATGATGGGATCATTGAGGAGGAGGCTGAAAGACTTTCCCAGTTCCCCATACAGGACTGGTGCGCCCCCTTCGAGATTGCCTCTTCCTGGGCCAGGAGGAACCTGGGCCACAGACTGAAGGAGGGGACGCTGGACCATGCACGCAGCATCATTGTGGCCAAACTGGCCCATTTTACGCCCACGGCTGGAACAACTGAACTACTCAATGGAGCTGAGGTAACCACGGCATGTACCGACCTTGATATCCCCATCATAGGTGGACAACTGACTCTCTCCCATATAGCATCTGCCTCACTGCAGAGCCACAGGGACCAGAGCACCAGCATCCCGTCATGCTCCAACGCTGAGACCCCCACGGCAGGAGGAGGAATGACACGCACCTACACGGCGTCTGCCACCCCGCGGTACTCCAGGGATCAAAGCATCATTGGGACTCAGGTTCAAGAACTCCATTGGAAACCAGCGGCAGAAGCACCTCAACACCTAGAGTCGGGCATGGATCCGATAGTTCAACCAGAAGTAGCTGAGATCACCACCCTACGCCTCGACGTCGAGACCCCCAGCACAGCGAGGCGACTGACATGCGCTCACACAGGACCAGCCACATCGGGAGGCCACAAAGACCAGAACACCAGCATCGAACATCAGACGGGCGAAAGACTAGAATTCCAGCCAAGCCCCACTTCACACCACAAATTGATTCCCATCAGTGTCAGAAAACTGAGATCCAGGATCCAGACACAACGGAAACACAGGTTTGAGAAGGTACAAAATTGGAGCTATTGCTCCACCCCGCAACCCCAATTATTGGGTTTATTGAAGTAAAATCATCCTCAGCTTGCACACTGAAATGGATATTTGATGACCCATAAAGGGTTCAAGAATATTTGGTTGTGATTTCAGTTTGATAATGTTCATATATTGGCCACAAGGGGGCACTGTGGTTCTTTTCTTAGGAATTAGGTCTCATTATTAGTTTTGCAGAACAAGCTCATTCATGCACTCCCTTTCTAAAGCTCCATTTCAGTACTCTTAGTCCGGATTTACACCTTAAGGATAATTTACACAGCAGCAATGATAATTGGGCCTTTCTTTTATTCAGGGAGGGATTCAGTGTTTGGGTTACTCATGTTTTAAGCCATTCCAGGCCCTGATTGTGATTTATGCCCTAATCCCAACCACGGTGAACCCCTGATGAGACTCTCATTTGTGAGTGATTTGCTGCTTATGTGACTCAGGTTTGAAGCCATTTTAAGCCCTGATCGGGACTTATATCCTAACCCTAACCACCAGGAACCCCTTATGAGACACAGATTTAGGTTCAATATAGACCCTCCCCTGTAATTTGACCCTAACCCTAACCACTGAGACCCCTGACCAGTTAAACCCCATTTGGATGGTCTCCCGATGCCCTAACCCTAACCCTAACCACCAGGAACCCCTTATGAGACTCAGATTTAGGTTCAATATAGACCCTCCCCTGTAATTTGACCCTAACCCTAACCAGTGAGACCCCTGACCAGTTAAACCCCATTTGGATGGTCTCCCGATGCCCTAATCCTAACCCTAACCCTACCCAGGACTTTTATTTAACCCTAATAGGTTTCACCCCAATTTGAAGAACCCTAGGCAACCTGTAGAACCCTAGCTGGCCATGGGAACCCTCTTATAGGTCCCACAAAACCAGGGCTAAATTTTCCAGCACCATACAAGTGATGCGATATATGAGAACAATTTTCAATTAAAACAAAATCAATTTTAATTTTCCTCCTTGAGAGGACTGTTTAGTCCCCATCAGAGGCTGTGTGGGAGATCGGAGCGCCAAAAGCAGGAACAGCGATGGCCTGTGCACTGAATTCTGCCGCCTTCGGCGACAGAATTCCTTTTCTATTTCCCCTACCCACCCTAACCCTACCCTAACCCTAACCCCTAACCCCCTTACCCTAACCCTACCCTAACCCCTAACCCTAACCCTAACCCTAACCCTACCCTACCCTTACCCTACCCTAACCCCTAACCCTAACCCTAACCCCCCGCCTCCTCACGGAGGACGGGGTCCAAACTTTTGTATGTTCTAACCCTAACCCTAACCCTAACCCTAAAACCCAACCAAACATAGAACAACACGAACCCGGAACGGAAACCAGAACACCACCAACAGAAGTCGGAATCAGTCTCAACACCTATGAGCACAATGGAAACAAAATACAGAACTGGGACCTGCACCCAACCAAACCACACATAATTTGTGGAGACTCAAATCTGAAGAGGTTACCAACAATCCGGAACAGTGAAATCCGGGTTGACAGCTACCCTGGCAGAAATCTGACCAGAAAATATTATATTGATTATTTTTCATTATTTTTTTTATATATTCTATTTTATAGTTTACCACCTACCCACCATCTTTATGCCCTCCCCTCCTATTTACCTTTACCTTAAAGGTCACAGGACGCTAGCCCTAACCATAAGTCCTTCCCCTGGCCACGCCACGGGAAAATTAATTTTCATAAGCCTAACAATTTTGGCTAAAACTAACGGTCTCCGGCTATCTGACCACCTGATTCCTTTGTCTCAGGCCTTTCCCGGTCATTTATCCTTACCCTAAGGTCACAGGACGCTAGCCCTAACCATAAGTCCTTCCCCTGGCCACGCCACGGGAAAATTAATTTTCATAAGCCGAACAATTTTGGCTAAAACTAACAGTCTCCGGCTATCTGACCACCTGATTCCTTTGTCTCAGGCCTTTCCCGGTCATTTATCCTTACCCTAAGGTCACAGGACGCTAGCCCTAACCATAAGTCCTTCCCCGGGCCACGCCACGGGAAAATTAATTTTCATAAGCCTAACAATTTTGGCTAAAACTAACGGTCTCCGGCTATCTGACCACCTGATTCCTTTGTCTCAGGCCTTTCCCGGTCATTTATCCTTACCCTAAGGTCACAGGACGCTAGCCCTAACCATAAGTCCTTCCCCGGGCCACGCCACAGGAAAATTAATTTTCATAAGCCGAACAATTTTGGCTAAAACTAACGGTTTCCGGCCTTACCTGACAACCTGATTCCTCTGTCTCAGGCCTTTCCCGGTCATTTAGCCTTACCCTAAGTCCTCCCCATCCCCTCTCTCTCTCTCTCTACTTCTCTCTCCTCCCCCCCCCCTCCACATACACAAACCAAAGGCCTCGAGCCTACTGCATACAGTACACACCCAAACACTTGCACCACTCACCTCAAGGGAAATTCAATTTCCTATCGCACCCGCAGCACACCACAATCCAAAAACATAACCCTCTCTCTCTCTCTCTCTCTCTCTCTCTCTCTCTTTCCCACCCCCCCCCCCTTCCACATACACAAACCAAAGGCCCCGAGCCTACTGCATACAGTACACACTCAAACACTTGCACCACTCACCTCAAGGGAAATTCAATTTCCTATCGCACCCGCAGCACACCACAATCCAAAAACATAACCCTCTCTCTCTCTCTCTCTCTCTCTCTCTCTCTCTCTCTTTCCCACCCCCCCCACCCCCCCCTTCCACATACACAAACCAAAGGCCTCGAGCCTACTGCATACAGTACACACTCAAACACTTGCACCACTCACCTCAAGGGAAATTCAATTTCCTATCGCACCCGCAGCACACCACAATCCAAAAACATAACCCTCTCTCTCTCTCTCTCTCTCTCTCTTTCCCACCCCCCCCCCCTTCCACATACACAAACCAAAGGCCTCGAGCCTACTGCATACAGTACACACTCAAACACTTGCACCACTCACCTCAAGGGAAATTCAATTTCCTATCGCACCCGCAGCACACCACAATCCAAAAACATAACCCAACCTCTCTTTCTCTCCCCCCCCCCCCCCCCCCCCCCCATCCTAGCAGCACATAACACACACCATAAGGACCCTGAGTCTATCGCACCCACATTGCTACACAACTCAAATTGCACGGAGTTTCCCAGGGTCTCCTGAGTTACTCCAAGACCATGGCACTACACGCAGCAGCTCCCAGCGAGATCACGAGTTGAGCGTGCACCCCCTTGGTTTCTACACCAAACTCCATGGTAACCAGCTGGTTGCGTAGGAGGGAGACCACTGAGTAAAAACTCTTGGGCCTAACCTTTGCCTGATCCTCGGTCGAACTGGGCCTGCTCAGGTATTTTGGCTTAAACCAGAATACTGCAAATGCACACTTATGAAATGCATCCAACGATACCTACACACAAACTACAAAACTCTCTCTCCATCTCCCCTCACTCTCTCTCCATCTCCCCTCACTCTCTCTCCATCTGCCCTCACTCTCTCTCCATCTGCCCTCACTCTCTCTCCATCTGCCCTCACTCTCTCTCCATCTGCCCTCTCTTCTCCAGCTCCTCTCCATCTCCCCCCTCTCATCTCCCCCCTCTCTCCATCTCCCCAAAAAGAGACTGGGACACAAGAAAAAGATACAACCAACAAGTGAACTTTACTAGGAACAGAAGATCTCGAACCCCAAAAGCAAAGGAATACTAGTCCTCAGGAATGATCAACAGTCACACCCACCATAAAGATGGAAGGACCAGCAGACACCCAAGAAAAGGAAAACTCAGAAACTAATAGGAAATACAGGGAAACAATAACACCCAAACAAACGGAACAGACCGGACAAACTCAAACGGACCAATCAGCAACATGACCACACCCACCCGAACAACCGCAAGGGATTGTGGGTAACATGCAAAAAAACGGCACCGTCCAACAAACCAACAGTGAGAAACAGCACCACCCCCCGAAAAAAACGGAACACCGCAAGGGATTGTGGGTAACATGCAAAAAAAAACCGCACCGTCCAGCAAACCAACAGTGAGAAACAGCACCACCCCCCGAAACAAACGGAACACCAACATCATCCTGGACTCACCTCCTGAATGACCAGACGCTTGGAACAGCACACCGCCTCCAATCAAGACCAGAACCCCTGAAAGACGGAACCAACTCTGCAAGACGACACAAGAACGCCAGAAGCAACCAACCACCAGGAAACCCCGGATCTGCAGGCTTCGCAAAGCAAAAAAGGCACTTTTCAGAGCTACCCCCCTTGGGGTTTGGGACAGCCAAGGAGGAGCACACCTGCAAGACCAACCAACTCGGACAAGCTCCAGTAACATCAGGACGCTACTCAATAAAGATTGTACTATATGCTCTCTAAAAAAATAGATGCTGACAAAACCAACTAACCCTCACTGTATAAAACTCTTGCAGCCCCGGATAACCCCGGACTCCTAACACACGGCGGACTAACCCCCAAGAAAGGGCTACTGGACATACTGGGGTAACCTTACGGTGACAACAAACAGTATTGTTCATTCCAGTAACCCTGGTAAGTAAGCAGCCGCCCATGTTCCGACTATAGGACAGCACTGTGGGGCCGGTGACTCAGGGCATCAGAGTCTTAAATGTTGCCCAGTCTTCTATGAGGACTAGCCTCAAAGCACAACAGAACACTTTGCACCACACACGTGGTTACTCCAGTAACCAGAGGCCAAATCAAACTTCCAATTGGATTACTTCAAATTGCCACCTTCACAGGTTTACATCCGTTGACTTACTTAGAAGTCAATCCGTGGATGCAACGGGACCTAGACACCAGACCTCAAACCGGCTTGTAATAAGCCTCGATCAGGGTCAAAGTGGACAAAGACAACCCCTTATCCTTTGATAACGGCCATTTTGCAACAGGGCCGCCATTTTGGATCCCATAGACGCACCAGTTCGGACACAAACTTTAACGAAGGCAACCCCTTGTTCACCATAAAACAAATACCCAATAAAATAAAAACCGAAACCAGGGCAAGCTAAAAGATAACTTTTTTTATCACCTAATCACCAAAAAATTGGACACTGGACTAAACCCTGGAATTGATCAACCAGGGGGCCCCCACAAGGGAGAACGTATGGTGATAAACAGCTGAAACGTTCGCTGATCTTGTGGTACACCACTGATGAATTAGTCCTGAAATTGTACAAAAAGAAAATAGCCTAGCTTCCTGATAGTGTGGAAATACAACAGGCATCCCCACACTAACAGCGTTAAAAACACTCAAACCACAGGAAACAAAATAGAAAGCAAAACCAGACAGGGCCAGATCGAATTCCAAAGATAGTTAGAACAAAGAAACAACAATGGAGCCAAACGACGTAGCTATATGGGTTACAACACGGATCCGGAACTGAAACCAGAACACCACCAACAGAAGTCGGAATCAGTCTCAACACCTATGAGCACAATGGAAACAAAATACAGAACTGGGACCTGCACCCAACCAAACCACACATAATTTGTGGAGACTCAAATCTGAAGAGGTTACCAACAATCCGGAACAGTGAAATCCGGGTTGACAGCTACCCTGGCAGAAATCTGACCAGAAAATATTATATTGATTATTTTTCATTATTTTTTTTATATATTCTATTTTATAGTTTACCACCTACCCACCATCTTTATGCCCTCCCCTCCTATTTACCTTTACCTTAAAGGTCACAGGACGCTAGCCCTAACCATAAGTCCTTCCCCTGGCCACGCCACGGGAAAATTAATTTTCATAAGCCTAACAATTTTGGCTAAAACTAACGGTCTCCGGCTATCTGACCACCTGATTCCTTTGTCTCAGGCCTTTCCCGGTCATTTATCCTTACCCTAAGGTCACAGGACGCTAGCCCTAACCATAAGTCCTTCCCCTGGCCACGCCACGGGAAAATTAATTTTCATAAGCCGAACAATTTTGGCTAAAACTAACAGTCTCCGGCTATCTGACCACCTGATTCCTTTGTCTCAGGCCTTTCCCGGTCATTTATCCTTACCCTAAGGTCACAGGACGCTAGCCCTAACCATAAGTCCTTCCCCGGGCCACGCCACGGGAAAATTAATTTTCATAAGCCTAACAATTTTGGCTAAAACTAACGGTCTCCGGCTATCTGACCACCTGATTCCTTTGTCTCAGGCCTTTCCCGGTCATTTATCCTTACCCTAAGGTCACAGGACGCTAGCCCTAACCATAAGTCCTTCCCCGGGCCACGCCACAGGAAAATTAATTTTCATAAGCCGAACAATTTTGGCTAAAACTAACGGTTTCCGGCCTTACCTGACAACCTGATTCCTCTGTCTCAGGCCTTTCCCGGTCATTTAGCCTTACCCTAAGTCCTCCCCATCCCCTCTCTCTCTCTCTCTACTTCTCTCTCCTCCCCCCCCCCCTCCACATACACAAACCAAAGGCCTCGAGCCTACTGCATACAGTACACACCCAAACACTTGCACCACTCACCTCAAGGGAAATTCAATTTCCTATCGCACCCGCAGCACACCACAATCCAAAAACATAACCCTCTCTCTCTCTCTCTCTCTCTCTCTCTCTCTCTCTTTCCCACCCCCCCCCCTTCCACATACACAAACCAAAGGCCCCGAGCCTACTGCATACAGTACACACTCAAACACTTGCACCACTCACCTCAAGGGAAATTCAATTTCCTATCGCACCCGCAGCACACCACAATCCAAAAACATAACCCTCTCTCTCTCTCTCTCTCTCTCTTTCCCACCCCCCCCCACCCCCCCCTTCCACATACACAAACCAAAGGCCTCGAGCCTACTGCATACAGTACACACTCAAACACTTGCACCACTCACCTCAAGGGAAATTCAATTTCCTATCGCACCCGCAGCACACCACAATCCAAAAACATAACCCTCTCTCTCTCTCTCTCTCTTTCCCACCCCCCCCCTTCCACATACACAAACCAAAGGCCTCGAGCCTACTGCATACAGTACACACTCAAACACTTGCACCACTCACCTCAAGGGAAATTCAATTTCCTATCGCACCCGCAGCACACCACAATCCAAAAACATAACCCAACCTCTCTTTCTCTCCCCCCCCCCCCCCCCCCCCCCCCATCCTAGCAGCACATAACACACACCATAAGGACCCTGAGTCTATCGCACCCACATTGCTACACAACTCAAATTGCACGGAGTTTCCCAGGGTCTCCTGAGTTACTCCAAGACCATGGCACTACACGCAGCAGCTCCCAGCGAGATCACGAGTTGAGCGTGCACCCCCTTGGTTTCTACACCAAACTCCATGGTAACCAGCTGGTTGCGTAGGAGGGAGACCACTGAGTAAAAACTCTTGAGCCTAACCCTACCCTAACCCTAAACCCTAAACCTAAACCCTAACCCTAACCCCTAACCCTAACCCTAACTTTCATAGATAACCCCTTCCCTAGGTTTTCCTCTAACCCTAAGGCCTCTCTGATTATGCCTAAACCCTAAGTGGGCCTTTCATTAGGACTCCTTGGTGTTTTCTTTAACTTACAACCCCTTCCCTATGGTTTCCTCAAACCCTAAGGACTCTTGAGCCATGCCTAACCCTAAAGGTTGACCTTCAGGACAGCCTCTTGGTCCTTTTTGTTTCACCTCAATACAACCCCTTGTATGGAGTTTTCTCCTTGGTTTTTGCGATTCCTACAACGCTTTGTTTCTTAATCTATTTGCCTTTTGTCTTAATTTCTGGTTGAAATACCCTCATTTATGGTTTCTTCTGAAAATTTCTGATTGGCTATGGGACACACCCCGAGATCTGATCAATCTCGGCGGGGCCTTCCTTGGTGAGGGTGTCTAGTGATAATGGCCGAAACGCCCTGTGATCCCAAGGTCCACTACTGAGGATGTGTATCCCACAAACTGAGGCACACAGGTGCTTAACTTTTTGTTATTTGTTTTATTTGTATTTGTTTTTGTTTGTATTTGTTTTGGTTTGAAGTTGTCCTTCTCTGCCACTTCCCTCTTGCTGTGGAGGGAGTGGGGGAGACAGGGTCCTCAGCCTGTTTGGGCGGGGGAGGGGGATACAGTCCGGTCCGACACCCTCTCCCTGACTCTGTTTCCCCCCCCCCCCAAAAAATAATAATAATAATCATGGTTTTTATTAAGGGCATTATTTCTACCCATTTTAGCTGTCTCGTTTTTTGTCTTGCGGATGAAGGGTCGGTTTCCCACTTGGGTTTGTAAGGGCTTGGGTTATTATTGGAGATGAGGGCTGCGGATGACGTGCGACGGCCAGTGCCTTACCTTTGGCTCCCCATTTCAACTGGCTTGTCGTTGGATGAGTCGGGGGGGTCATCGTGATAGAGTCTCTCACCTTACCCTAACCCTAACCCTAACCCCTACCCTACCCTACCCTAATACAACCGAAAAGAGCAAAAACCCAACCAAACATAGAACAACACGAACCCGGAACGGAAACCAGAACACCACCAACGAAAGTCGGAATCAGTCTCAACATCCATGAGCACAATGGAAACAAAATGCAGAATTGGGACCTGCACCCAACCAAACCATACATAATCTTTGGAGACTCAAATCTAAAGAGATTACCAACAATCCGGAACAATCAAATCCAGATTGACAGCTACCCTGGCGGAAATCTGACCCACGCAATAAACATCCTACGCAACAAGACCCCAACATCAGAAAACACAAAAAGAGTAATATTATCATTCGGAATCAACAACAAAGACTACAACGACCATGTCACTCTGAAAAAACTCATATCCCGATTTTGGTACACAGCTAAGAGGACCTTTCCATACGCGGACATCTACTTCCAGACCCTTAACTTCTCAGAACATCTGACAAACAGACAAAAACTAAACCTCAGGATGTTTAACAACTTCCTAAAGATAATCATACCCACAAACAGCCTAATACCCCCACTCCCACAGAAGAAGGCTGAAACAACAGCCGACCACATACACTGGTCCCCCAGAACGGGCCAACTTATGTGGAACCTCTGGAGGGAATATTTAAACTAATGCCCTCATATGAATTAACTCCCCCAACCCCCAATCCACTGGATAAGGCAGTAATAAACCTATCCACATTTAATTTATTTGACCAACACCGGCACTTACTCAGCAAAGGACTCTCCTTTGTACCCACGATGACCAAAATCCAGAACGTACGTGAATCATGCAAACTACACGTACAACAATACCACCGCAAACTTAAATTGTCCACTTTTTTTAAGGACAGAACCCAAAAGAGAAAACCAACCCCATTCCGATCACCCTCCACTTGGGAACCAGCCCCGGCAGATACACTACCAGCAGTATTGGAATTGATCGATCAGGACAGACAAACACTCAACAAAATCAAAATGGAACTGGAACCACAAAACCTAACAAAGGAAGAGGAAAAAGCATT
Organism: Leuresthes tenuis; assembly: GCF_036924035.1. Taxonomy (NCBI): domain Eukaryota; kingdom Metazoa; phylum Chordata; class Actinopteri; order Atheriniformes; family Atherinopsidae; genus Leuresthes; species Leuresthes tenuis. The sequence goes on along the minus strand of NW_027325365.1, from coordinate 36,488,153 downwards.
AAAGGAATTACGTCAAACGCATTCAATCATCATCAAACCCGCAGACAAGGGCTCCAGCGTAGTGATCATGGACAAAACGGATTACAAACAGGAAGCCCTGAGACAACTGAACGACCCACAGTACTACCGCCCCCTATCAGAACCAATCTACCCACAAACAGCCAAAAAAATATCCACAATCCTTACAAAAATGGAAAAAGAAAAGTACCTGACCAAAGCCCAAATGCGATGTCTACTAGGAGAACCTCCCCACAGACCACGGTACTTCTACCTGCTCCCCAAAATACACAAGGAACCAGAGAAATGGACAGTGCCGCACAAAATACCGGCAGGACGACCGATAGTGTCCGACTGCAGTAGTGAATCCTACGGGACAGCGCAACTACTGGACTACCATCTCAACCCCCTCTCAAACCACCACGAAAGCTACATAAAAGACACACAGGACTTCCTTCAGAAAATCACCAGTCTCCGCCTGGAACCAAACTGCATGTTATTTACTGCGGACGTAGAAAGCCTCTACACAAATATAGAAACGGAAAAGGGCATGCAAGCCATTACAGAATGCCTCCAATCCAACCCGGACCCACTCCGGCCAGACGCGGAGATCATGGAACTCCTCAGGATCAACCTGGAGTGTAATGACTTCTGTTTAGACGACAAATGGTACCTCCAAATCAAAGGAACAGCCATGGGAAAGAGATTCTCCCCCGCCTACGCAAACATCTACATGGCCAAATGGGAAAAGGACGCATTCGAGAAATGTAACAAACTCCCACATGCCTACTACCGCTACCTGGACGACATATGGGGAATCTGGAACCACTTCCAAACGGACTTTGAACACTTCATCGACACTCTTAACCAACACCACCCATCAATCAGGATAAAACCAGCCACCAGCTACCAGGAGATCCACTTCCTGGACACAACCACGTACAAGGGCCCGAACTTCCATCTAACGGGAAAGCTGGACCACAAACTGTACATAAAACCCACAGACACACACGCTCTACTACATCGCGAAAGCTTCCACCCAAAACACACCTTCTCAGGGATCATCAAATCCCAGTTAATCCGATACACACGAATCTGCTCCCAGGAAACAGACAAAGAAATGGCCATCAAGACACTGTTCAAGGCCCTCAAACACAGGAATTACACACGACGATTCCTCAGGACAATAAAAAAGAATCAAAACAAACCAAACCGAACAGAAGAAACAGAACAGGACCAGAACCAACAAATAGTACCACTCACAGGATACTTCTCAAGCTACACATTAAAAGCCCACCGACAACTGAAAAACAACTTACAGCAAAAACAGGAAATACAACCACAACTGCGGAACCTAAAGATCATCTCGGCTTTCAAAAGAAACCCTAGTCTCCAGGACCTCTTAGTAAGATCCAAATTCACCTCAAACCGAAGGAAGGAGACGGACAACAAACCCAGGGCAGAAACAACCATCAGAAGCACCAGAACCAACAAGAGATGGCCAATTCAACCCAACATCACACACGGAACCAAAAACGCAATCTACCTGATCTGGTGTACGATCTGCAAGAAACAATACATAGGCGAAACAGGGAACTCCCTGACCACCCGTCTACATGCACACAAACACAACATCCGAAAAAACAGGTTTTCGATCCCATGTTGTTGGAAGTGTTGTACGATGGGTGTTTCTGATTTCCTAAGGGCCAAACCCATACAACACAACCCCACATGGACACAAACAGAGAGGAGAAAACAGGAACGCAAATGGATCCATCGCATGCAATGCAAATTCCCAGATGGAATGAATATGAGGATGGAAGCCTAGAAGAAAACATCCCATAACACCACAGGAACAAACACAACCAGGAAGATGAATATTTGCCAGAAACCGAAACAAACAACAGGACCGGAGGAGAACCCAAGATCCTTCAAGGGACGCTTGATAAAAATTTGTGGTAACTACCCGATGTGGGACATGATATATCTTATGCATCCTCTACTACATTCTGTACAATATTCCATATGTCTTTATTAAGATCTCTGATACTAGATTTTCCATGATACTCTACACGCTGTATAACGGTTTGCAATGTACCCACTGTTATCAACATGACATTAATAAAAAATGTTTGACAAATCAACTCTGCTCGAAATTACTAACTTCCCCCATATTGATTACTTTTCTATTTACTATTTTTTTATAGTATATCATTTTCGTTTTTTTTGGGGGATTTTTTTAGGTTTTACCACCTACCCACCATTTTTATGCCCTCCCCTCCCATTTACCCTTACCCTAAAGGTCACAGGACGCTAGCCCTAACCATAAGTCCTTCCCCGGGCCACGCCACGGGAAAATTAATTTTCATAAGCCTAACAGTTTTGGCTAAAACTAACGGTCTCCGGCTATCTGACCACCTGATTCCTTTGTCTTAGGCCTTTCCCGGTCATTTATCCTTACCCTAAGGTCACAGGACGCTAGCCCTAACCATAAGTCCTTCCCCGGGCCACGCCACGGGAAAATTAATTTTCATAAGCCTAACAGTTTTGGCTAAAACTAACGGTCTCCGGCTATCTGACCACCTGATTCCTTTGTCTCAGGCCTTTCCCGGTCATTTATCCTTACCCTAAGGTCACAGGACGCTAGCAATGTCGGACTCCGTAGTTTTCTCTGGACCCCTGCCAAATCTGACCAGTGATGACATATTTAGCCGCATGTCCTCATTCAATCGCTGGTTGTCTAGATGGTGTCCAGCAAACAACGTGGGCTACATAGATAATTGGCAATCTTTCTGGAGAAAACCTGGTCTGATGAGGAGAGACGGCATCCATCCCACTTTGGAAGGAGCGGCTCTCATTTCTAGAAATATGGACGAATTTATTAGTCATCCAAAAACATGACATCCCAGGGTTGAGACCAGGATGCAGAGTTGTAGTCTTACACACTTCTCTGCGGCTTCCCACCTGATGCTGCCCCCCCCTCAATCAAAAAACACAAAAGGAGCAAATCCTCTTGTGCAAAAAAAAATTAAAACAAAAACTTTAACTGAACAAAAACATCAAACTATTAAATGTGGTTTGCTGAATATTAGATCTCTCCCTTTGAAGTCTCTGTTAGTGAATGATTTGATTTGTGATCATCATATTGATATATTTTGTCTTACAGAAACCTGGCTGCAGCAGGAGGATCATGTTAGTATTAATGAATCAACTCCCTCTGACTATTTAAATGTTCATGTTCCTAGAACCACAGGCAGAGGAGGAGGAGTGGCAGCTATCTTCAGATCAGGGTTACTAATCAGTCCTAGACCCAAGATTAGTTTTAGCTCTTTTGAATCTCTGATTCTCAGTTTTTCCCACCCAAAGTGGAAATCACAAAAACCTCTTGTGTTTGTTGTTGTGTATCGTCCGCCTGGCCCTTATTCTGAGTTTCTGTCTGAATTCTCAGAGTTTTTATCCCAGTTAGTGGTGAGTACAGATAAAGTCATTGTAGTGGGTGACTTTAATATTCATGTAGATGTTGAAAATGACAGCCTAAATATTAACTTTAATTCTATATTAGACTCTATTGGATTTTCTCAAAGTGTTCACAGACCTACTCACTGCCTTAATCATACCCTTGACCTTGTGCTGACTTATGGCATTGAGAGTGAACAGTTAACAGTGTTCCCTCATAACCCTGTCTTGTCTGACCATTTTTTAATAACTTTTGAATTTACATTACTTGACTACACGGTTTCTGAGAAGAATTCTACATATAGAAGGTGTCTGTCAGAGAATGCTGTAACCAGATTTAAAGAGTTGATTTCATCATCCTTTTCTTCACTGCCATGTGCTGATATGACACAGGATGGCTACCTAAATTTTACTCCAGTAGAACTTGACTCTCTTGTTGACAGCACTACAGCTTCAATGCGTACAACACTGGACAATGTTGCCCCTCTGAAAAGGAAGGTAATCAGTCAGAAGAGGTTGGCTCCTTGGTATAATTCACAGCTGCGTGCGTTAAAGCAGACTGCAAGAAAGCTGGAGAGACAGTGGCGTTCCTCTAATTTAGAAGAGTCTCAATTAGTCTGGAAAGATAGTTTAATAACGTATAAGAAAGCACTTCGTAAAGCTAGAACTGCGTATTATTCATTATTGATAGAAGAGAATAAGAATAATCCCAGGTTTCTTTTCAGCACTGTTGCCAGGCTGACAAAGAGTCCGAGCTCTGTTGAGCCATGTATTCCTTTAACTCTCAGCAGTGATGATTTCATGAGATTCTTCATCAATAAAATTGTTTCTATCAGAGAGAAGATTAATGGAATCCTTCCCATTATTATCACTGATGTATCATCAAGTAGAGCAGCTTTAGAAGTATCTTTCGAACCTGAATTGTATTTAGACAGCTTCTGTCCAGTTGATCTTTCTGAGCTAACAACAGCAATAGTCTCTTCTAAACCATCAACTTGTATGTTAGACCCAATCCCAACCAGACTGTTCAAGGAGGTTTTCCCCTTAATTGACACTTCCATATTGGATTTGATCAATCGGTCTTTGTTGACAGGATATGTACCTCAGACTTTTAAGGTTGCTGTAATTAAACCTTTACTTAAAAAACCTACTCTTGATTCAGAAGTGTTGGCTAATTATCGACCTATATCCAATCTCCCTTTTTTGTCCAAAGTTCTTGAAAAAATAGTTGCAGTTCAACTTTGTGATCATTTACATAGAAATAATCTGTTTGAAGAGTTTCAGTCAGGATTCAGAGTGCATCATAGCACAGAAACGGCACTGGTGAAAGTTACCAATGATCTCCTGTTAGCTTCTGATAGCGGACTTGTTTCTGTGCTTGTCCTGTTGGATCTCAGTGCTGCATTTGATACGATCGATCACAGCATTCTGTTACAGAGACTTGAACATGTTATTGGGATTAAAGGAACTGCATTAGGCTGGTTTAAGTCATATTTATCTGATAGATTCCAGTTTGTTCTTGTAAATGAGGAATCTTCCTCACACGTTGGAGTAAGTCATGGAGTTCCTCAGGGTTCTGTGCTTGGACCGATTCTTTTTACTTTATACATGCTTCCATTAGGTAACATTATCAGACAGCATGGCATAAATTTCCATTGTTATGCTGATGATACTCAGCTGTACTTATCTATGAAACCAGATGAAACCTACAGGTTGGTCAGGCTACAAGCCTGTCTTAAAGACATAAAGACCTGGATGACTCAGAACTGTCTGCTTTTAAATTCAGACAAAACTGAAGTTGTTCTCTTTGGACCTGAGCGCTTCAGGGAGAAATTGTCTAGTTATATAGTTACTCTAGATGGTATTTCCTTGGCTTCTAGTTCTACAGTGAGGAACCTTGGAGTTATTTTTGACCAGAATTTATCATTTGACGCACATATAAAACTGGTTTCTAGGACTGCCTTCTTTCACCTTCGTAATATTGCTAAAATCAGGAACATCCTGTCTCAGGGTGATGCAGAGAAACTAGTTCATGCATTTGTTACTTCAAGATTGGACTACTGTAATTCCTTATTATTGGGCTGTCCCACATATTCTCTGAAAAGCCTCCAGCTGATCCAAAATGCTGCAGCCAGAGTTCTGATGAGAACTAACAGGAGAGATCATGTTTCTCCAGTTTTAGCTTCTCTTCATTGGCTCCCTGTTAAATTCAGAATAGAATTTAAGATTCTTCTTCTGACATATAAAGTTCTTAATGACCGAGCTCCATCATATCTTAAAGATTTAATTGTAAGATATTTTCCTAACAGAGCACTTCGCTCCCAAACTGCAGGTTTACTTGTTGTTCCCAGAGTTTCTAAAAGTAGAATGGGAGGTAGAGCCTTCAGTTATCAGGCCCCTCTCTTGTGGAATAAGCTGCCAGTAAATGTCCGGGAAGCAGACACCCTTTCCACTTTTAAGATTAGGCTTAAAACTTTTCTTTTCGATAAAGCTTACAGTTAGGGATGGCTCAGGTAATCCTGAAACATCCCATAGTTAAGCTGCTATAGGCTTAGACTGCTGGGGGACCTCATCTGTCACACCTTTCCTCACTTTGCTCTCTTTTTCCCCCTGTTTAATTTCAAAATTGATTTTATGTACATGTGACATTATTGTGGTTATTAACCTATGTTTCCCTGTTCCAACAGATATCCTTTGAATGGCGTTATGGTGTTTTTCCCCCCTCTTTTCCCTCTTTTCTGTCTTCTCAAACCCCAGCTGGTCGAGGCGGATGGCCACCCTTCCTGAGTCTGGTTCTGCCAGAGGTTTCTTCCTGTTAAAAGGGAGTCGTTCCTTTCCACAGTTGCCACAGGCACGCTCAGGACGGGAGATTGGACTGAAGACACATTTCGGTGCAATCTGTTGGTTTCCTTAGCTAGGATATTAATTTTTTGAATTAGCTCTATATGAATTAATTGGATTATGATTACAATGAATTGAATTCCAATTGGCTTGAATTGGACTATATTACTTAAGTGCCTTGAGATGACAATTGTTGTAATCTGGCGCTATATAAATAAAATTGAATTGAATTGAATTGAATAGCCCTAACCATAAGTCCTTCCCCGGGCCACACCACGGGAAAATTAATTTTCACAAGCCTAACAATTTTGGCTAAAACTAGCAGTTTCCGGCTTTACCTGACAACCTGATTCCTCTGTCTCAGGCCTTTCCCGGTCATTTATCCTTACCCTAAGGTCACAGGACGCTAGCCCTAACCATAAGTCCTTCCCCGGGCCACACCACGGGAAAATTAATTTTCACAAGCCTAACAATTTTGGCTAAAACTAGCAGTTTCCGGCCTTACCTGACAACCTGATTCCTCTGTCTCAGGCCTTTCCCGGGCATTTATCCTTACCCTAAGTCCTCCCCATCCCCTCTCTCTCTCTCTCTCTCTCTCTCTCTTGCTCCCCCCCCTCCACATACACAAACCAAAGGCCTCGAGCCTACTGCATACAGTACACACCCAAACACTTGCACCACTCACCTCAAGGGAAATTCAATTTCCTATCGCACCCGCAGCACACCACAATCCAAAAACATAACCCATCCTCTCTTACTCCAAGTTACTCCAAGACCATGGCACTACACGCAGCAGCTCCCAGCGAGATCATGAGTTGAGCGTGCACCCCCTTGGTCTCTACACCAAACTCTATGGTAACCAGCTGGTTGCGTAGGAGGGAGACCGCTGAGTAAAAACTCACCCCTATGGCACATGGACAAGCAGTGATCGAACTAATACAGGCTATACAACTTCCAACCTCGTTAGCCATAGTTAAATGTGCAGCGCATCAAAACAACACCTAACCCATTGCGGTAGGCAACAATTTGGCAGATGAGGCAGCCAAAGAAGCAACAGACCAGGTAGTCTAAAAACTCTTGACCCTAACCCTACTCTCTAATTATGCCTAAACCCTTAAGTGGGACTTTCATTAGGACTCCTTGGTCTTTTCTCTAACTTATAACCCCTTCCCTATGGTTTCCTCAAACCCTAAGGACTCTTGAGCCATGCCTAACCCTAAAGGTTGACCTTCAGGACGGCCTCTTGGTCTTTTTATTTCACTTCAATATAACCCCTTGTATGGAGTTTTCTCCTGGGTTTTTGCTATTCCTAGAACACTTTGTTTTTCAATCTATTTGCCCATTTGTCTTAATTTCTGGTTGAAATACCCTCATTTATGGTTTCTTCGGACAAATTCTGATTGGCTATGGGACACACCCCGAGATCTGATCAATCTCGGCGGGGCCTTCCTTGGGTGAGGGTGTCTAGTGATAATGGCCGAAACGCCCTGTGATCCCAAGGTCCACTACTGACGATGTGTACCCCCAAAATCACAGTTGTCATTTCACTCACCTCTGTTACAGGTCCACATAATATCACTTTTATATTTCACACGTTCACTCTCTCTCCTCTCCTCCTTTTCACTTCCCTCCTGTCTTGGAGGGAGTGGAGGTGGCAGAGTGCACAGCCTGGTAAGGCGGGGGAGTGGGATACAGTCCGGTCCGACACCCTCTCCCTGACTCTGTCTCCTCCGGTTCCTGTTTCACATGTGGATTGATGTGCATGTATGACTGTGTACATGGGCATTAATGCATATGTTCTTTCACCTTATGCTATGGGTCTTTTACCTAATTGGAGATGTCATGGTAGTGGTCATTATAAGGCGACGAGGGCTGCGGATGACGTGCGACGGCCAGTGCCTTACCTTTGGCTCCCCATTTCAACTGGCTTGTCGTTGGATGACAACCCTAACCCAGGGTGGTCATAGTGATAGAGTCTCTCACCTAACCCTCCCCTAACCCTAACCCTCCCATTTACCCTCACCCTAAGGTCACAGGACCACAGCCCTAACACCTAAGTCTCCCAGAATAATTGCTTTTACACTTCCTACCTCTTTTCTGTCCATCCCTCTTGGTCTCTACACCAAACTCTATGGTAACCAGCTGGTTGCGTAGGAGGGAGACCGCTGAGTAAAAACTCACCCCTGTGGCACATGGACAAGCAGTGATCGAACTAATACAGGCTATACAACTTCCAACCTCGTTAGCCATAGTTAAATGTGCAGCGCATCAAAACAACACCTAACCCATTGCGGTAGGCAACAATTTGGCAGATGAGGCAGCCAAAGAAGCAACAGACCAGGTAGTGCAGGGACCAATTCTGTTTGAAGAAGATTGTGCACCTATAACAAACCTAGCATCATTGATAGAAGCACAAAACAAGGTCTCGGAAGCAGAAAAACACCTGTGGGTTCAAAGGGGAGCTGTTCGAACTTCACACACCCATCTGGGGTTGTGGCGGGGTTTCCGCGGGCATTTTGTTTTGCCACTATCTCTGCTGCCTATTGCTATTAAAAAGATGCATGAACCTGATCATTGTTCTAGGGCCCAAGTTATCAGAAAGCGGCAAGCTGTGTGGTGGTCGCCATACATGACACCGATGGTTGATAGAGAACTTGCCATGTGTCCTCACTGTCCAAAGTACAATGTCCACAAAATGTTTACCCAGCCTTTGGCTCACATTCCCATGCCAGATGGTCCTTTTTGACATCTGGTTATGGATTATGTGGCTATGATTGACCGGGTACAAGGTAAAAGATACATGCTGGTTGTTGTTTGCAGGTTCAGTAGGTGGATCGAGGCCTGCCCCACCCCCAAGGCTGATCACAAGGCTGCAGCAAAATTTCTGTGTAGAGAGGTGTTTCCCAGGTTTGGCATGCCAGACACCGTCTCATCTGATAATGGTCCGCATTTTTTTTCACAGGTGATACAGGAAATGTTCAAAATCCTGGGTATCAAGCAGAAGTATGGATGTGTTTATCACCCACAGTCTCAGGGGTCTATGGAGCGAGCCAATGGCGTCTTGAAAACCAAAATAGCTAAAATCATGGCTGATTGCAATGGCAAACTAACATGGGTAGACACACTACCCCTGGCATTGAGCTCCCAAACTAATCGACTAACCCATCTAACTCCTCATGAGATGCTTACCGGGCGTCCTATGCCTCTCCCACAAACTAGAGGACCACTGGAGGGGCCTGCCATGGCTCAGCTGGAACGTGAGTTGGGAGATTATTTACGTGCATTAACTCAAATCCACAGACTTGTGTTCCAACAGGTGAAAGAAGCCCACGGCAAAGACGAGACACACATTCACCTTGACGTTCGCAACGTCCAAATTGGTGACCTGGTGTTCATATGGGTGTTTAGGCGACAGTGGAACGAACCATGTAGGACCCTTTAAGGTTGTGCTCACTACTCCCACTGCTTTGAAGGTTGAAGGTAAGCCCTTCTGGTTCCACAAGAATCACTGCACCCGCTATAGGCCACCAGACCCACCTGGACACTTTCCAGAACCGTCGGGGTCTGAGCATGCTGAAAGGGCGGCGCACAGCCTCCCTCAGGACACCAGTTCCAGTCCGTCACCGACCTCCTCAAGTTCTGAATCACTGTCACCACATGGTCAGAGGAGGTCAGCCCGTCGGCACAGACTGCAATCCAGCGACTCAGAGCATTCACATGCTGCTGAGACGCCTGACAGGCCCAGTGACCCTCTTACTGACGCAGGTGCTCCTGCAAGTCAAGGTGGTGCCTCAAGACGGCCCACTAGCACCTGAGGAGCACCATTCGCAACACACACAGGGTTCTGATGGCGGTGTAGCACGTTCATCAGATGGCCCGTCACATGCATGCCCATCGCCACTTTCACCGCAAGAGGAAGTACCAGGCCCGTCTGACCCACAAACTTTCACATATCCGCCCACGCCGGGAGGGGACTGGTTTACCTCTGATTCAGATTAGCTGCATGATGGTGTTAACCCTTTGTGGGTTAACAACGGGGGAAATTATAGTAACCACCACTGCTAATCCTCACACAGTCACCCCGCGACACACATTAGACACATGCGCTTTGGCAATGACCACATTAGCCACTAACAGAGGGATAATAGATAGTGATAATGGGGAAATTAAATACATAATGCATGTCAAAGCAGATATATATGATTATGTGTTAACAGAAGAAATAACAGGGGCCGAGTCAATCGGTAAGCATTGGCTGGGATATCCCCAAAACGCGGACTGCAGTGGGGAGGGGACGGTGACCATTCAGGTAAGATGCTTCAAGACAATGTGTAAAAACACAAAGAGGACAGAGCATGTCAGTAGAAGAAGCCAGAATCCACGTAAGATTGATGAATAAAAGACAAAGACGGGATTTGAACAAATTAAGAACAGCACATTGGGACACAAAGTTGTTCCAACAATGGATACAGTATTCAATAAGCGATATGTTTACAGCAAGAAAGCAGGAAAAACGAGACTGCATTGCCTGCTATATTGCTAAAAAACTGCCCCAAGTTCAAATATTACCAGGGAGTAAGATAGGGATTGTCCAGACATTTCCAAATGTTTTCCCCACTGTACAATGCACATGGCAGGGGGACTGTCGGGGTGGAGTGGAAACAAGAAGGTCTGCCCCAAAAAGCTTGCTTTTGATGATTATGACACACTGACAGTACTTCCCCCAGTGGTGCGCAAGCCTGACGACCTTATCTTTCCTTTATGCATAGCACGAGGAGACGAATTGGAGGAGGTTACGCAGAGAGCATCTGCAGTGATGATGGATGCGGAGGGATTGGTGAGATGCAACAGATTAACATGGTACCGAAACTAACCACAGGAAATGCCACAGGAACCATCAAAATATGTGAGACCAGTCCGACAGCCCGAATACAATGTAAGCAAATATTACCAAACGGGGGACATGTGATTTATGAACAAAATTCGTCCTATATAGCCCAGTACAGACTGCTGGATTTGGGAAAGGGAACAGAACCATTGGGAGATATCTTTTGGACTTGTGAGAGTAACGCCACTATGTTGCCACACCTACCGGCCAACTGGACGTGCTCCAATAATGTTAACAGGACGTTTATCCTTAATTACACAAGAATCAAATTAAACTGAAATACACCTTAGGAGCAAACAAAGTGCTCCTGACTCCAACCCAGATAAGGACTGGGATGATTGGAAAGCATGGGATTGGAGAGCATCCAATGAAGTTTATATTACCTGGGATCAGGTGTCCCTGATGATAACACTGCCATAGGAGAAGCCTGGATAGAGACTGGGAGGGGATTAGGCTCAGCTCCGTTTGTAGGAACTATAGCAAACGCCCAATACATAGCTAGAAACAGTTGGTGGGTCAATCTCCTTTGGTTTAATCAGCAGAGATTTATGAATTTCACTGTAAAAGGGGTGGCGCTAGTGCGGGAACAATTACATGCAACGTCATTAATGACCTTACAAAATAGATTTGTGATAGAAACACGCATGGCAGAGGATCAGGGAATTTGTGATGTAATTGGGGAAGAATGTTGCACCTTGATTCCAATGCACACAGGCGCCAACGGTAGTTTGACAGGAGTACTGAAATAAATGAAGCGGCTGCGAGATGAACATGTGAAAAATTCCAATTGGAATACGCAAATTACACGCTTTTGGGACTGGCTAGGTAAATTAGGATGGCTAAAATACCTAAAAATGGCTGGAATAGTACTGGCCGGAATTGTGTTGGTGGTGCTGCTGGTGATCTGCTGTGTCATACCTTTGCTCCGTCTCCTAATATCACGTCTTTTTGCTAGCATAACTGGACAATTCCCTGTAGTGTTGATGCAAAATCACCCAGACGTGGAAGAACGCATAGGGCTGTATGAAATATAGGAAAATAGGTAGGAAGGTAGGAGCCGTCAGGGACGATCACGAGAGCCATCTGGATGGGCCAGTCCCAGGATGGATTTTAAGGTGAAGTCATACAGCTGTCCTTACAGCTGGAACTTCATCTTCTCGTGATCCTCACTGTGGGATGCATATGTGCTGACTACTTACTGTTGGTGTGGTGTTTTTACCTCTAATATAATCAGTTTGCTGTACTTCATTAATCTGTGTGTGCACGATATCTACTCAAACGTAGTTTTCTTTGATGGGTGGTCCTTATCAGGACCACAGGGGGCAAATGTGGTGTAAGTTTAACGGGCCCTAAAAGTAATAGAATATGAAGGCATGCTTACGAAAGTTAAAGCTGGAAAAACACAAACAAGGTTTTATGAAAAGTACCAAAGTTTAGCTCTGTGTAATGACGAGTCAGTCATTAATGTCATGGAAAGTACCCAAGGTTAGCGTCGAGTCACGCATCAATGCAAAAATTAGTAAACAGGAAATATGGATGTAGAGGGGAGGTCAGGAGTAGGGGGAAGGACTATTACATGAATAAAGGTTTTAAAAAAAGACAGGACAAAGGGCCCTGCCACGGGTAAACTAATTGATTAAGACATAATGGTGGAAGATTAGGGAAAACACGCCATATGAAAGGAGGGGCCCGGGGAGGAGCATCCACAGGCCCAACTTGTATAAAAGAGGGGAACTTTCAGAAGAGTTTTCAGACTTAGCCCGGGCTACTTCTCATGTATGGTCGAATTGTAACTCCGCAATAAAACCATCATTGGACCGCGAACCAGCTGAATCCGTCTCATCTTTGACACTTCGTGACTTCTCATCTTTAACTACTAAGTATAGCACATTAGGTAATTTGGACTCCACAAAAGTCACAACAATAACTCCTCATAAGAAGCGTATTGCTCCACCATCAGTGTAGTACTTTCTCATACAACATTATAAAAAGAAGTCTATGCTTGAAACCAGCTTAAACATTGATAAATATGAAGGACATAGTAGTTTTAAATTAGTTTGAGTAAAGCAATTCATTTTAGAGCAAAATCCCAAATCGTTCATAACTCCTCATCCTCTTGCACATCAAACCCCTTCTCATGTCACTTTTATGGCAGATCCGCCCCGAAGGCGTATGAAAGCCGGCCTTTCGGATTCAATCAAAACATCCGGGACAGCCCACACGCTCGCAGAGCTACGCCCACACCAAACGCTTCCAATACACCATCCGTACACACTCACCCGCGAGTACCTGGAACACCTTCCAAAAAACGCCTGCCACCGCTTTTAATTCACTTCCATTCAAAGCCCTTTCATAGCCTATACAATACTGCCATCTAGTGGAGTCCCTCATTGTCCCTGATTCCACTTCCATATTCTCACCTATTTGCATGTAATGTGGAATTTGCTTTCACTTTACATTCACTTTGAATGAGTATATCTGACCACCTATTTATTTTTTCTTATGCCTTTCCCTGCTATTTATCCTTACCCTAAGGTCACAGGACCATGCCCTAACACCTACATCTCCCAGAATCATTTATTTTACACTTCCTACCTCATTTCTTTCCAACCTCTCTCTCCTTATCAAACCACCCCCCACCACCACTTCCTCCACATACAAAAACCAAAGGTCTGGAGCCCACTGCATACAGCCCACACTCAAGCACCTGCACCACTCACCTCAAAGGAAATTTAATTTCCTATTGCACCCGCAGCACACCACACCTCAAAAACATAACCCACCCTTCTCTCCTTCTTCCCCCCTCCTCCTAGCAGAACATATCATACACGCACAAGGACCCTGAGCCCATTGCACCCACATACTCCAAGGTAACCAACTGGTTGCATAGGAGGGAGACCACTGAGTAAAAACTCTTCAAACCTAACCCACCCACTGCAGACATTAAATCTCCGCACCCTAAATGATCACATTCAGAGGCATTGTGATTTTATCCCCCACCTTCCCACCATGGAGTTTGAGACTGAATCCAACGGTGTCTAATCTGCCGCCCCCATGCTCGACTATTGGATGTACCAGCTGCACATCAGGTCTCTCATCACCATATAATGTGGTTAATGTGGATATGAATATAGGGTGAATATGAATATGGATGGAGTGTGCATTGACCCCGCCTGCATATTGGATGGCGGGGTCCAAACTCTTATGTTCTAACCCTACACCCGCTGAAGAAAAAACCTTGGTAATTGGCAGCTCTATAGTCAGAAACGTGGTATTAGCGACACCAGCGACCATAGTCAAATGTATTCCAGGGGCCAGAGCGGGCGACAGAATCCTATTTAAAACTGCTGGCAAAGGATAAGCGTAAATACGGTAAAATAGTTATTCACGTCGGTGGTAATGACACCCGGTTATACCCAATCGAAGGTCACTAAAATTAATGTTGCATCAGGGTGTAATTTTGCCAAAACAATGTCGGACACCGTAGTTTTCTCTGCACCCCTCCCAAATCTCACCAGTGATGACATCTTTAGCCATATGTCCTCATTCAATCGCTGGTTGTCTCGATGGTGTCCAGCAAACAAAGTGGGCTACATAGATAATTGGCAATCTTTCTGGAGAAAACCTGGTCTGATGTGGAGAGACGGCATCCATCCCACTTTGGAAGGAGCGGCTCTCATTTCTAGAAATATGGACGAATTTATTAGCCATCCAAAAACATGACAACCCAGGGTTGAGACCAGGATGCAGAGTTGTAGTCTTACACACTTCTCTGCGGCTTCCCACCTGATGCTGCCCCCCCATCAAAAAACACAAAAGGAGCAAATCCTCTTGTGCAAAAAATATTTAAAACAAAAACTTTAAGTGAACAAAAATATCAAACTATTAAATGTGGTTTGCTGAATATTAGATCTCTCTTTTCGAGGTCTGTTAGTGAATGATTTGATCTGTGATCATCATATTGATATATTTTGCCTTACAGAAACCTGGCTGCAGCAGGAGGATCATGTTAGCATTAATGAATCAACGACTATTTCAATGTTCACGTTCCTCCAACCACAGGCAGAGGAGGAGGAGTGGCAGCTATCTTCAATTCAATTCAATTTTATTTATATAGCGCCAGATTACAACAATTGTCATCTCAAGGCACTTAAGTAATATAGTCCAATTCAAGCCAATTGGAATTCAATTCATTGTAATCATAATCCAATTAATTCATATAGAGCTAATTCAAAAAATTAATATCCTAGCTAAGGAAACCAACAGATTGCACCGAAATGTGTCTTCAGTCCAATCTCCCGTCCTGAGCGTGCCTGTGGCAACTGTGGAAAGGAACGACTCCCTTTTAACAGGAAGAAACCTCTGGCAGAACCAGACTCAGGAAGGGTGGCCATCCGCCTCGACCAGCTGGGGTTTGAGAAGACAGAAAAGAGGGAAAAGAGGGGGGAAAAACACCATAACGCCATTCAAAGGATATCTGTTGGAACAGGGAAACATAGGTTAATAACCACAATAATGTCACATGTACATAAAATCAATTTTGAAATTAAACAGGGGGAAAAAGAGAGCAAAGTGAGGAAAGGTGTGACAGATGAGGTCCCCCAGCAGTCTAAGCCTATAGCAGCTTAACTATGGGATGTTTCAGGATTACCTGAGCCATCCCTAACTGTAAGCTTTATCGAAAAGAAAAGTTTTAAGCCTAATCTTAAAAGTGGAAAGGGTGTCTGCTTCCCGGACATTTACTGGCAGCTTATTCCACAAGAGAGGGGCCTGATAACTGAAGGCTCTACCTCCCATTCTACTTTTAGAAACTCTGGGAACAACAAGTAAACCTGCAGTTTGGGAGCGAAGTGCTCTGTTAGGAAAATATCTTACAATTAAATCTTTAAGATATGATGGAGCTCGGTCATTAAGAACTTTATATGTCAGAAGAAGAATCTTAAATTCTATTCTGAATTTAACAGGGAGCCAATGAAGAGAAGCTAAAACTGGAGAAACATGATCTCTCCTGTTAGTTCTCATCAGAACTCTGGCTGCAGCATTTTGGATCAGCTGGAGGCTTTTCAGAGAATATGTGGGACAGCCCAATAATAAGGAATTACAGTAGTCCAATCTTGAAGTAACAAATGCATGAACTAGTTTCTCTGCATCACCCTGAGACAGGATGTTCCTGATTTTAGCAATATTACGAAGGTGAAAGAAGGCAGTCCTAGAAACCAGTTTTATATGTGCGTCAAATGATAAATTCTGGTCAAAAATAACTCCAAGGTTCCTCACTGTAGAACTAGAAGCCAAGGAAATACCATCTAGAGTAACTATATAACTAGACAATTTCTCCCTGAAGCGCTCAGGTCCAAAGAGAACAACTTCAGTTTTGTCTGAATTTAAAAGCAGACAGTTCTGAGTCATCCAGGTCTTTATGTCTTTAAGACAGGCTTGTAGCCTGACCAACCTGTAGGTTTCATCTGGTTTCATAGATAAGTACAGCTGAGTATCATCAGCATAACAATGGAAATTTATGCCATGCTGTCTGATAATGTTACCTAATGGAAGCATGTATAAAGTAAAAAGAATCGGTCCAAGCACAGAACCCTGAGGAACTCCATGACTTACTCCAACGTGTGAGGAAGATTCTTCATTTACAAGAACAAACTGGAATCTATCAGATAAATATGACTTAAACCAGCCTAATGCAGTTCCTTTAATCCCAATAACATGTTCAAGTCTCTGTAACAGAATGCTGTGATCGATCGTATCAAATGCAGCACTGAGATCCAACAGGACAAGCACAGAAACAAGTCCGCTATCAGAGGCTAACAGGAGATCATTGGTAACTTTCACCAATGCTGTTTCTGTGCTATGATGCACTCTGAATCCTGACTGAAACTCTTCAAACAGATTATTTCTATGTAAATGATCACAAAGTTGAACTGCAACTATTTTTTCAAGAACTTTGGACAAAAAAGGGAGATTGGATATAGGTCGATAATTAGCCAACACTTCTGAATCAAGAGTAGGTTTTTTAAGTAAAGGTTTAATTACAGCAACCTTAAAAGTCTGAGGTACATATCCTGTCAACAAAGACCGATTGATCAAATCCAATATGGAAGTGTCAATTAAGGGGAAAACCTCCTTGAACAGTCTGGTTGGGATTGGGTCTAACATACAAGTTGATGGTTTAGAAGAGACTATTGCTGTTGTTAGCTCAGAAAGATCAACTGGACAGAAGCTGTCTAAATACAATTCAGGTTCGAAAGATACTTCTAAAGCTGCTCTACTTGATGATACATCAGTGATAATAATGGGAAGGATTCCATTAATCTTCTCTCTGATAGAAACAATTTTATTGATGAAGAATCTCATGAAATCATCACTGCTGAGAGTTAAAGGAATACATGGCTCAACAGAGCTCGGACTCTTTGTCAGCCTGGCAACAGTGCTGAAAAGAAACCTGGGATTATTCTTATTCTCTTCTATCAATAATGAATAATACGCAGTTCTAGCTTTACGAAGTGCTTTCTTATACGTTATTAAACTATCTTTCCAGACTAATTGAGACTCTTCTAAATTAGAGGAACGCCACTGTCTCTCCAGCTTTCTTGCAGTCTGCTTTAACGCACGCAGCTGTGAATTATACCAAGGAGCCAACCTCTTCTGACTGATTACCTTCCTTTTCAGAGGGGCAACATTGTCCAGTGTTGTACGCATTGAAGCTGTAGTGCTGTCAACAAGAGAGTCAAGTTCTACTGGAGTAAAATTTAGGTAGCCATCCTGTGTCATATCAGCACATGGCAGTGAAGAAAAGGATGATGAAATCAACTCTTTAAATCTGGTTACAGCATTCTCTGACAGACACCTTCTATATGTAGAATTCTTCTCAGAAACCGTGTAGTCAAGTAATGTAAATTCAAAAGTTATTAAAAAATGGTCAGACAAGACAGGGTTATGAGGGAACACTGTTAACTGTTCACTCTCAATGCCATAAGTCAGCACAAGGTCAAGGGTATGATTAAGGCAGTGAGTAGGTCTGTGAACACTTTGAGAAAATCCAATAGAGTCTAATATAGAATTAAAGTTAATATTTAGGCTGTCATTTTCAACATCTACATGAATATTAAAGTCACCCACTACAATGACTTTATCTGTACTCACCACTAACTGGGATAAAAACTCTGAGAATTCAGACAGAAACTCAGAATAAGGGCCAGGCGGACGATACACAACAACAAACACAAGAGGTTTTTGTGATTTCCACTTTGGGTGGGAAAAACTGAGAATCAGAGATTCAAAAGAGCTAAAACTAATCTTGGGTCTAGGACTGATTAGTAACCCTGATCTGAAGATAGCTGCCACTCCTCCTCCTCTGCCTGTGGTTCTAGGAACATGAACATTTAAATAGTCAGAGGGAGTTGATTCATTAATACTAACATGATCCTCCTGCTGCAGCCAGGTTTCTGTAAGACAAAATATATCAATATGATGATCACAAATCAAATCATTCACTAACAGAGACTTCAAAGGGAGAGATCTAATATTCAGCAAACCACATTTAATAGTTTGATGTTTTTGTTCAGTTAAAGTTTTTGTTTTAATTTTTTTTTGCACAAGAGGATTTGCTCCTTTTGTGTTTTTTGATTGAGGGGGGGGCAGCATCAGGTGGGAAGCCGCAGAGAAGTGTGTAAGACTACAACTCTGCATCCTGGTCTCAACCCTGGGATGTCATGTTTTTGGATGACTAATAAATTCGTCCATATTTCTAGAAATGAGAGCCGCTCCTTCCAAAGTGGGATGGATGCCGTCTCTCCTCATCAGACCAGGTTTTCTCCAGAAAGATTGCCAATTATCTATGTAGCCCACGTTGTTTGCTGGACACCATCTAGACAACCAGCGATTGAATGAGGACATGCGGCTAAATATGTCATCACTGGTCAGATTTGGCAGGGGTCCAGAGAAAACTACGGAGTCCGACATTGTTTTGGCAAAATTACACACCGATGCAACATTAATTTTAGTGACCTCCGATTGGCGTAACCGGGTGTCATTACCGCCGACGTGAATAACTATTTTACCGTATTTACGTTTATCCTTAGCCAGCAGTTTTAAATAGGATTCTATGTCGCCCGCTCTGGCCCCTGGAATGCATTTGACTATGGTCGCTGGTGTCTCTAATGCCACGTTTCTGACTATAGAGCTGCCAATTACCAGGGTTTTGTCCTCAGCGGGTGTGTCGCTGAGTGGAGAAAATCTATTAGAAACGTGGACAGGTTGATGGTGAACCACGGGCTTGACTTTAGGACTATGACTCCTCTTCCTGACAGTCACCCAGCCACTCTTAAGTCCCGGCTGCTCGGGATCTGCTCGGGGACGACTAACAGAGCTAGCTACGCTAGGTGGCTCCGCACTGACTAAAGGGGCCTGGCTCGCTATCGGGTGGTTTTCAACAGTGCAGAGCCGAGCTTCCAATTCAGATAACCTTGCCTCCAAAACTACAAAAAGACTACATTTTCATTGATCTTCAGATCAGGGTTACTAATCAGTCCTAGACCCAAGATTAGTTTTAGCTCTTTTGAATCTCTGATTATTAGAATTGGATTATGATTACAATGAATTGAATTCCAATTGGCTTGAATTGGACTATATTACTTAAGTGCCTTGAGATGACAATTGTTGTAATCTATAGCGCAATAAATAAAATTGAATTGAATTAAATTGAATCTGCCTTGTTGCTGGGCCAAATCTAACCACCAAAAGTTTATTCTTATCCTATTTATATAACTTAATTCCAGTTATTTGTTCAAGCTTTCATCATTACATACCTAATAAATTTATTAACCCCTTAACATACCGTCAATGTTTACCTGAAATTCCAAAAAAAATAGCATACCCAAAGTAAATTGAAAGATGTTCTTGAAACATTTGGAGTAGAGGCCTGGTTGAGATCTCTTTTGAAAGGGAATACTGTGGATTTTCACCCACAACCCTCAGAATCTTGGTAAGTGCTGCTGTCAGAGTAATATGACCTTGAATACACTGAAAAAAATGGATTCATTTTTTATGTCCATCTAATTTTTCCTTCCCAAATATGTGCCTTAAAATGACTTTAGCATAGGGCTGCGGACTGGAAAACACAATGGGACTGCACACACAGCTTTCAGTGACAGGGGTGAATGAAGAAAATTATGCAGTTTGACTTTTGCATGCTGAATTAGTGACAAACATGTTTAGATAAGGGTCTGGTGTGGGCAGTTAGGAAAATTATTGGCTGGACTGGCTAGAGAGCTCAAAGGAAGATTGCATTTTGTGTCCCCCCATAAACAAACAGTTTACATGAGTAATGCCTGTTTCTATCTCCAGGCTTGTAGCTCAAGTATTATTCTCAGTTAATTGGGATTTTGAGGTCCCATTTATCAGAAAATAACCTAGAGGATCAGTTCCATTTCATAAGCTCCTAGAATATATGTGCCAGAGGTTAGATTTTATCTGAGGTTCTCTTTGAGTACTCTGGCTTCCTCTCATCATCCAAAATAATGCATGTTAGGTTAATTGGGGACTGTGTGCATGGTTGTGTGTGGCACTGTGATGGACTGGCAACCTGTCCAGGGTGTAACCTGCCTCTCACCCAATGATCGCTGGGATAGGCTCCAGCCCCCCTTGTGACCCAAAATTGGAAGAAGCAGGTATAGAAAATGGATAGATGTCACTCACAGGTAAAGTTACCCTCAAACTTTGATAATGGGATGTTAACTGTACAACTAGACCGTGCAACGTGTTGGTTAATCTAATTTATTGTGTGCGAAATTGTCGACTTGAGGCATTGTCATTGGCTTGATGGAACCAGATGGACCCTGAAGTCATTACTTTGTCCCATTTAAATTTGTTGCATATCTGCCGGGCTCCATTGCCGTGCTCCTGAACAGCCTCTGTGCGCCTGGCATTGTGCAAGGTTCCTGAAATGTTTTTGTCCATCTGCTCTTTAAGTGGGTTAAATGACAAAAACAAAAAACATGAAAAGGATCATAACTTGGAATAACTTTGTTCATAATTGTGAGCAGGAGTTGAAAAAACTATATCACAGCTCTTTTCCTAATGGACCATCCTGAAAGATAAATTAAATTATATAGTTTTAAGACATACAATTGCACCAGCATTTCCCACAAAGTGTCATAAGATGGTTCAGCATTTATCTATTCATCTCTCTAGCTTGTCCACCCCTTTCTTTGCTTTATTTCATACAGTACAGTGTTATGCTCTTTTTATGCTTATGCTACAGTGTGTATGTATCATACCCACCTACTCTTACTTAATTCTTCCTGTATTTCTACCTCCCACTCACTCCTTAACGAAGTTGGTTTATTTTGCTTTGTCCCACGCTCTCTTCCTCTTTCCTGTGCTTTTGGCATCTCTTTCATGACCGACCTTATATAATCTGCTTCACCCTGTCAGGTGAGGATGTTTAGTAATTGAAATGTGTTGCTATTTAGGTTCTGTTTGTCCTACTCTTTTGTTTTGTTTTTTGTTCTCTCTGTCTTCTTTGATGTAATTGTTCTTCCATTTTTCTGCCCACCCAATCCCCCCCCTTTATGAGTAACTCACACTTTGTATTTTTTATGAAGTGGCTTTGAGAGTCAAGCCTATCTCTTTCCTTTTTGTTTGTCTTGCTGATTGTGGGTTTACAATAATAGTCTATGTAAGAGTGTGTGTGTGTACTATGGTGCTGACAGAGAAGAAAAGCCTCTGATGGCTCCCGTTACTCTCCCCTGAGCCCACAGGATTAACTGAGACACTCAAAATAAAAAAATACACACATACAAACACTCACAAATACTGTCATAGTATGTATATACACACACATTTAGGTGCCAACTGTCCATGCATACATGCACAGGTAAACACCCACATACAAAGACATACAAAGTAGCACATAAATTATCGGGACGACAAACATTAAAAACAAAGACACACTCACACACATCTAAGGGAAAGATACCCTGTTTATTCGTGGATGCAAATATGTACTGACAAACTCAATTATCCACCAATATCTAAATCACTCATATGTTTTATTCCAGGAAGTGTTGCTCTTGCTTTTTTTTTTTAATTTTTTTTTTAGACCTGGCCATTAAATATTTAAAGGGACCAATAGTATAGTTAAATTGAATTTCAAGCCCCTCCTTCTTGGGATAGTGGGCGCCGATCACGGCCAATTAGAGGCACATGAGCCTGACAGTAATGGGTACTATCTGTTAGTTTCTGTAGAAATAGTGTTTGTGTGTGTGACTGGTGGTATTTACCAACCAACTAACCCATATAATTACAGCTTAATATTTGTACAATATTCACCCACGGATTTAAGTCTCTTATTCAGGTACAATATTTATGTAGATGTGTAGATATACATGTGTCTATCTGCACATGAGTGCATGTTTGGATGCAGAAAGATAGAAGGAAGTGGGGGCTTGCAAAACTACGTTAACCTAATCATTCTGTTGATCTCCTGTGTTTTATCATTAGAACTCTGTGCCAGCAGCGACCAGAGCAAGGCAGAAAGAAACTTGGTATGAGAGATATATAATAAGGACAGAGCTAAAACTGAAAAGAACGCAGAGCGAAAAAAGATTGATATATGATGAGTGTTACAAAGATTAAAGCTTGTTAAAATGTGGGTGAGCCATACAATTCCCAGTGAGTCATGACTGGAGTTTTTTACCAAATTATTACTTTAAAGTCAATTCAATTTTATTTATATAGCGCCAGATAACAATTGTCATCTCAAGGCACTTAATATAGTCCAATTCAAGCCAATTGGAATTCAATTCATTGTAATCATAATCCAAATAATTCATATAGAGCCAATTCAAAAAATTGATATCCTAGCTAAGGAAACCAACAGATTGCACCGAAACTTGTCTTCAGTCCAATCTCCCGTCCTGAGCGTGCCTGAGGCAACTGTGGAAAGGAACGACTCCCTTTTAACAGGAAGAAACCTCTGGCAGAACCAGACTCAGGAAGGGTGGCCATCCGCCTCGACCAGCTGGGGTTTGAGAAGACAGAAAAGAGGGAAAAGAGGGGGGAAAAACACAATAACGCCATTCAAAGGATATCTGTTGGAACAGGGAAACACAAGTTAACAACCACAATAATGTCACATGTACATAAAATCAATTGTGAAATTAAACAGGGGGAGAAAGAGAGCAAAGTGAGTAAAGGTGTGACAGATGAGGTCCCCCAGCAGTCTAAGCCTATAGCAGCTTAACTATGGGATGTTTCAGGATTACCTGAGCCATCCCTAACTATAAGCTTTATCGAAAAGGAAAGTTTTAAGCCTAATCTTAAAAGTGGAAAGGGTGTCTGCTTCCCGAACATTTACTGGCAGCTTATTCCACAAGAGAGGGGCCTGATAACTGAAGGCTCTACCTCCCATTCTACTTTTAGAAACTCTGGGAACAACAAGTAAACCTGCAGTTTGGGAGCGAAGTGCTCTGTTAGGAAAATATCTTACAATTAAATCTTTAAGATATGATGGAGCTCGGTCATTAAGAACTTTATAAGTGAGAAGAAGAATCTTAAATTCTATTCTGAATTTAACAGGGAGCCAATGAAGAGAAGCTAAAACTGGAGAAACATAATCTCTCCTGTTAGTTCTCATCAGAACTCTGGCTGCAGCATTTTGGATCAGCTGGAGGCTTTTCAGAGAATATGTGGGACAGCCCAATAATAAGGAATTACAGTAGTCCAATGTTGAAGTAACAAATGCATGAACTAGTTTCTCTGCATCACCCTGAGACAGGATGTTCCTGATTTTAGCAATATTACGAAGGTGAAAGAAGGCAGTCCTAGAAACCAGTTTTATATGTGCGTCAAATGATAAATTCTGGTCAAAAAGAACTCCAACGTTCCTCACTGTTGAACTAGAAGCCAAGGAAATACCATCTAGAGTAACTATATAACTAGACAATTTCTCCCTGAAGCGCTCAGGTCCAAAGAGAACAACTTCAGTTTTGTCTGAATTTAAAAGCAGACAGTTCTGAGTCATCCCGGTCTTTATGTCTTTAAGACAGGCTTGTAGTCTGACCAACCTGTTGGTTTCATCTGGTTTCATAGATAAGTACAGCTGAGTATCATCAGCATAACAATGGAAATTTATGCCAATGCTGTCTGATAATGTTACCTAATGGAAGCATGTATAAAGTAAAAAGAATCGGTCCAAGCACAGAACCCTGAGGAACTCCATGACTTACTCCAACGTGTGAGGAAGATTCTTCATTTACAAGAACAAACTGGAATCTATCAGATAAATATTACTTAAACCAGCCTAATGCAGTTCCTTTAATCCCAATAACATGTTCAAGTCTCTGTAACAGAATGCTGTGATCGATCGTATCAAATGCAGCACTGAGATCCAACAAGACAAGCACAGAAACAAGTCCGCTATCAGAAGCTAAGAGGAGATCATTGGTAACTTTCACCAGTGCTGTTTCTGTGCTATGATGCACTCTGAATCCTGACTGAAACTCTTCAAACAGATTATTTCTATGTAAATGATCACAAAGTTGAACTGCAACTATTTTTTCAAGAACTTTAGACAAAAAAAAAGGGAGATTGGATATAGGTCGATAATTAGCCAACACTTCTGAATCAAGAGTAGGGTTTTTAAGTAAAGGTTTAATTACAGCAACCTTAAAAGTCTGAGGTACATATCCTGTCAACAAAGATCGATTGATCAAATCCAATATGGAAGTGTCAATTAAGGGGAAAACCTCCTTGAACAGTCTGGTTGGGATTGGGTCTAACATACAAGTTGATGGTTTAGAAGAGACTATTGCTGTTGTTAGCTCAGAAAGATCAACTGGACAGAAGCTGTCTAAATACAATTCAGGTTCGAAAGATACTTCTAAAGCTGCTCTACTTGATGATACATCAGTGATAATAATGGGAAGGATTCCATTAATCTTCTCTCTGATAGAAACTATTTTATTGATGAAGAATCTCATGAAATCATCACTGCTGAGAGTTAAAGGAATACATGGCTCAACAGAGCTCGGACTCTTTGTCAGCCTGGCAACAGTGCTGAAAAGAAACCTGGGATTATTCTTATTCTCTTCTATCAATGATGAATAATAAGCAGCTCTAGCTTTACGAAGGGCTTTCTTATACGTTATTAAACTATCTTTCCAGACTCTTCCAAATTAGAGGAACGCCACCGTCTCTCCAGCTTTCTTGCAGTCTGCTTTAACGCACGCAGCTGTGAATTATACCAAGGAACCAACCTCTTCTGACTGATTACCTTCCTTTTCAGAAGGGCAACATTGTCCAGTGTTGTACGCATTGAAGCTATAGTGCTGTCAACAAGAGAGTCAAGTTCTACTGGAGTAAAATTTAGGTAGCCGTCCTCTGTCATATCAGCACATGGCAGTGAAGAAAAGGGTGATGAAATCAACTCTTTAAATCTGGTTACAGCATTCTCTGACAGACACCTTCTTTATGTAGAATTCTTCTCAGAAACCGTGTAGTCAAGTAATGTAAAATCAAAAGTTATTAAAAAATGGTCAGACAAGACAGGGTTATGAGGGAACACTGTTAACTGTTCACTCTCAATGCCATAAGTCAGCACAAGGTCAAGGGTATGATTAAGGCAGTGAGTAGGTCTGTGAACACTTTGAGAAAATCCAATAGAGTCTAATATAGAATTAAAGTTAATATTTAGGCTGTCATTTTCAACATCTACATGAATATTAAAGTCACCCACTACAATGACTTTATCTGTACTCAGCACTAACTGGGATAAAAACTCTGAGAATTCAGAGAGAAACTCAGAATAAGGGCCACGTGGACGATACCCAACAACAAACACAAGAGGTTTTTGTGATTTCCACTTTGGGTGGGAAAAACTGAGAATCAGAGATTCAAAAGAGCTAAAACTAATCTTGGGCCTAGGACTGATTAGTAACCCTGATCTGAAGATAGCTGCCACTCCTCCTCCTCTGCCTGTGGTTCGAGGAACGTGAACATTTAAATAGTCAGAGGGAGTTGATTCATTAATGCTAACATTATCCTCCTGCTGCAGCCAGGTTTCTGTAAAACAACATATATCAATATGATGATCACAAATCAAATCATTCACTAACAGAGACTTTGAAGGGAGAGATCTAATATTCAGCAAACCACATTTAATAGTTTGATGTTTTTGTTCACTTAAAGTTTTTGTTTTGAATTTTTTTTTTGCACAAGAGGATTTGCTCCTTTTCTGTTTTTTGATTTGGGGGGGGGGGGGCAGCATCAGGTGGGAAGCCGCAGAGAAGTGTGTAAGACTACAATTCTGCATCCTGGTCTCAACCCTGGGTTGTCATGTTTTTGGATGACTAATAAATTTGTCCATATTTCTAGAAATGAGAGCCGCTCCTTCCAAAGTGGGATGGATGCCGTCTCTTCTCATCAGACCAGGTTTTCTCCAGAAAGATTGCCAATTATCTATGTAGCCCACGTTGTTTGCTGGACACCATCTAGACAATCAGCGATTGAATGAGGACATGCGGCTAAACAGGTCATCACTGGTGAGATTTGGCAGGGGTCCAGAGAAAACTACGGAGTCCGACATTGTTTTGTCAAAATTACACACCGATGCAACATTAATTTTAGTGACCTCCGATTGGCGTAACCGGGTGTCATTACCGCCGACGTGAATAACTATTTTACCGTATTTACGTTTATCCTTAGCCAGCAGTTTTAAATAGGATTCTATGTCGCCCGCTCTGGCCCCTGGAATGCATTTGACTATGGTCGCTGGTGTCGCTAATGCCACGTTTCTGACTATAGAGCTGCCAATTACCAGGGTTTTCTCCTCAGCGGGTGTGTCGCTGAGTGGGGAAAATCTATTTGAAACGTGGACAGGTTGATGGTGAACCATGGGCTTGACTTTAGGACTATGACTCCTCTTCCTGACAGTCACCCAGCCACTCTTAAGTCCCGGCTGCTCGGGATCTGCTCGGGGACGACTAACAGAGCTAGCTACGCTAGGTGGCTCCGCACTGACTAAAGGGGCCTGGCTCGCTATCGGGTGGTTTTCAACAGTGCAGAGCCGAGCTTCCAATTCAGATAACCTTGCCTCCAAAACTACAAAAAGACTACATTTGTTACATGTACCATTACCACTAAAGGAGGCAGAGGAGTAACTAAACATCTGACACACGGAGCAGGTGAAAGCAGGAGACAGAGGAAGAGAACTGGTAGCCATGCCAAGCTAGAGAACCCGACACACTGCTAAAAAGTGAAAAATAAAAACTAAAGATCTGTAAGAGTGAGTGTTAGAATATAACAAGTATGGGATAGAGTTAACTATGCAAGATGCGAAAATTATAGGGAGAAATAAGGTGATTATTAGTAGTTCAAGAGGAGCGAGAACTGTCACAGTGCACACACACAAAGCAACAGGAAGTGATGCAATACGTCTTACCGCAAAGCAAAGCCGTCAGCCAATCAGCTCTACCATCTACAATCCAACCACAAGTAACCCGATCCGGTCCAATTTTTTGTCAGACTAAGGTGTATAGAGGAACTTAATAACTCAATCCTATTGTAATTTAGCCATTAATCCGATTTTTACAGTGCCATGTAACCCCACTGGGTAAAAGAGACAGGACACTATTTAGTTTTACTATTAGTTTGTAGTACATAAAAATATATTAATGATATCAAATCAAATTTGTTGCTAATCTTTGACATATCCAAGACTCTAATTACCACCAAAGCTCCATCTGTATAATATTTATTTTATAGAAAATGTTAAATGTTATAAAAAAAAATTAAAATAATTAAACTGTCATTTAAAGTGTTAAAATCCTAAAAATGATTGAATGTTAGGTATTTTTGAGCAGGACGAAAGTTGTTTAAAGGATTTAAAGTGATAAAATATTGGTGTACGTGTTCGGAAGATATCGAATACTAGGATCTATCACAGATGTGTAAGGCAAGGCAAGTTTATTTGTATAGCACAATTCAACAACAAGGTGATTCAAAGTGCTTCACAGATACATTAAAACAGAAGAAATAAAAAGCATGATTTAAAATTTAAACAAAAGAAGGAAATAAGAACAATAGATGTATCTGGAGAATATCCTATATTAGGATTTGCTATAGATGTGTATACGGAGGGCATCCAATACTAGGAACTGTTACAGATTAGATCTTCCCTTATATCCTCAGAAACATTTTGGATATGTGGCAGACACGTAAACTATTTTAGTGCAGTGCCGTGCCGTGCCGTTGTGGAGCACACTATTTGTGTGCTCAAGGCCAGTTGGATGTGTCTCAATACAGCGGGGGGGCAAAGTACTTTATAGCACAGAAAAGGCATGCCAGATTATTCTGGCATGCTGCATTTTGCATAATATTGCCATGAAGGAGGGTCTCCCACTACCTGAATCTACCAGAACAAGACCCCACTCACAGACTGCTCCATCAAAGTGCCATCATGATGAAACAACTGATTGCATGGGTTTAGGGTTTGCTATCATGCTTTAATTAATTGAAAGTAATCAAGAACTTGACTTAGAAAGGTTTTGGTTTTAGATTTTTTTTCCCTCATTCTGAAATATTTTAAACACATCGGGTATGCATGCAAGACTTTTTGATATCGTCACCAACATACTAGACATATTCTCAAGACATTTTAAAATTTGCTCTTGGTTTTTCAGAACTGTGTCTATAAGATACCACTTGTGTGGAGGGGGGGCAGTTAGCTGGAGCATCGGATGTTCCAGGCTGTGGTGCTGCATCTAATTGCTCTTCCTCTAAATAAAATGTTGAATGTTATTGTTTGACTATTCCTTTCACATACGTAACATTTACAACATTTTGAACAAAGGGAAAGAAATAAGTAGAATCAGGAGGGTAAATCTTATTTCAATCTTTTTATTTCATGCTAGTTGATAATGTTAATGTAGTCATATGAATTATGAAAACATGAAACTGTTTTAAACATACCATTACAGTCGGGTATGTTGGCCGTATCTTCACATTCAGGTTGATGGTGGACAGTGTCCAGGGGAACACCCTCCTCTGAAATGCCTGACAATGCAACTTCACCTATTATGGAGCATATTTTTTCATCCATCTTAGTGACATTTCTCCTTGACCTCCTCCAGTTGCAGTCATTGAGCGCCTGGACATAGACGTTTTTTTGAAGCCATTTTCATATAAAACCATTTCTTCTATATTTAGTTGACAGTACGAATCACAGGTGACACAAAATAAACAGCACTCGTAACTTCTTCCCATACTTTAGCATGCTTTAGCTGACTGACACTTCTAAAAATGACAGATTTTCCTTTTTTGAATCTCTGAAAGCAGGACTTCAATCTCAGAGCCCATACAGTTTTTTTTTTGTGCCTTCATGCCATTCTCATGAATGAACACTTTCTGGCATAGGAGATAGGAAGCGTAGCCTAATATGGTATTAGTTTGGCTGTCAAGTATGCATATTTACTATCCTCATGCACATATCCTTAAATACGCACAGGTGGCATTCATCTACTTTCTGCAGGTAGTTTTTCACCCTTTTCCGAAGTTAGGAGGGTTTTGAGTCTGATGTGGTGTGTTCTTACAAGAAATTTAGAATAAGAATGCGAAAACATAGAAAATGGATGACCTGAATTAATTTTCTTTGCTTGCCTCTCAGGGCTTCCAGACAACTGTTTCCATCCAAACAACAAAAAAAAGAGTGGACATAAACGTATAGAAGAGATATGTTGTCGAAACAAAACATAAAATATCTTGAATTCATACTGTCTGCAGTTAAATATACATGTAAGTAAAAGCAGAATTTGGGTTGTTATTTCTGTCATTGCACTTTCCATCTTTCTGATTTCAGGTTGTAGTTTTAGTTCACAACCTTCCCCGTGTATGTTGCTTGAACCTACTCAAGAAGTGAAATGGAGATTGAAAACAATAACAATAAAAATAAATAATAATCCTAGCCATTTTCACAAACACCTGCAAACATATGGCTCTTAAAGTGCTATGGGAGAGCGTTTAATTTTTCTTGTGCATTTAAAATGTATTCAGTCCTGCATCAACTGACTCTGTGTTAGACAAGGGTGTTAATCAGTTCCAGCTAAGCTTAGCATAACTGTGGCCACAAATTCAAGATGTACACACTGATTTTTAATTGAAGATGTGGCAATGGGAGCCACAAAAATGGGCAATGCTCACTTTTTCTTTGCATAACCACACATCAAATGTAGTGTCTCAAATAGATGGTCTGAAACAATCAGCGATAACTTAAAAGAGATTAGATCAATCACTAATTACTTACTAGATTTATGCAAAGCTTATTTGCACTTAGGCTGTGTGGGGCTGTCTCAAGGTCCAGCCAAAGTTTGTAAACTAGCATGATTATCTCTGAGTAATCATTATGACTTGTAGGCTTCTAGCCTTTCCTCCAACAAATAGCAGGTGGTTTTATAATAAAAAGCCTAAAAATTATAATTTTTATATATTTTGAGCATTTTATATAAAAATGGTTTACATGTATGATTATCAGTCCTGGTGAAATGGTAAACCATCATTATACAAGTAGTGGCAGCAGTTTTATGTCAGCTGAGTCTAAAATCTCAGTCAATATGGAAATACTTAACAGCAAATGCCTATATCCTGTCATGTTAATGAAAACAAAGTGAAGTTTGAAATTAAATAGAAGGAGAGTGACAAAAACAAACAAATAATAAAAAAAAAAAAAAAAAAACTTGTTTTGCAGCCCAGATAGTGTTATTGTATCAGGCAGCCAGACAAATTACAAAAACAGGAGAAAGTGAAAGAGCTGCACAGAAAAATAAATAAATAAAAGAGAAATTGTAGTGCCTGTGTGCAACTGTGTGATAAAGCAATGGGTTTGCAGGGTAGAGAGATACAGAGGGGAAAAAGACAGAGACAAAGACAGATGTAGGAATATAGACAGTGAATAGACTGTTGAAGGCAGGTTTCACTTGGTCTGGACTCAGTTTTCCCACACTGATTGTGGTTGACTCAACCTCAGTTGACTCAATTTATTGAATTTCACTGTTCTAAATACTAATAAAGAAAATCATATTTTCTGTGCAAACAGCAGAAATCTGGCTATATATACACTTAACCAGAAAATGGATGAGTGAAGCAGTTTCCATATAAATCACTTGCTTTCTGTGTCGAGGGAATACACACACCCCTCTATAAAGCACTTTGTGATAATGTCTAAACAATTATGGCTCTATTTGCATTTTCACCAATCTCCTTCTGATACACACATTCACAATTCAGACGAACATTTGTGTTTAAGTATGATGTGCTTTTCAGTCTGGATGTGCGCATGCACCCGTGTGTGTGTGTGTGAACATGTGGTAATGCACTACTGCTCGGTTGTTTAGCTTGTTGACACTTTGGGGTCAGAGACATGCCGGGTGAATGGTGTTGGCTGACAGCGTGGAACCTCTTCATTATCCAGCTATAATGTTCTCATTGCCGTTGGCTCCTTGGCTCACTCCCCAACCATATCCCTTCACTGCCACCAACACATACACACCGTCAATATCCCCACCGTCCATAATTCCTCTTCTACTTTTTTCCTATCCATTCCTTTTTTCTGCCCATAACTATTTCTCTCTTGTGCTGCTATGCATTGTTGTTGATCCATCCTCCATGTCTTTTCCTTAGTCTCTCTTTAAATATTTCTGTACATATTGCATTGAAGTACACCTTTTCATGCTTTCCCCTCTCATCGCTTTTACATTTGTTTCTGAATATTTATCACTTTTGCTCCTAAATTATACAACCAAAATGAATCTGACAAAAGCACTTAATTTAAAGAAAACTCAAAGATCCCAAATTACAGTACTTGAATGGATGAGGTATGAAAGAATAGTATATACAGAACAGAATTTGTTTACTAATCTGATTTGAAAACTGGAACTATATAATGCAAGATTGTGGGAAAGATAATGATGAAAGAGAGTCTGGTCTAAATGACAGTTGGAACAGCTTGACATTGTTCAGCCAGGCACGTCAGAAGTTAAACTGGACATTGCATGATAATTTCCTATCATTTAATTCTTAATCTTTGGTGCCTCTGGATTATCACTGCACACTTCAAAACTCTAAACTGTTTTTAATTTCAGAATAAAAGAGCTATTTCTTGGGGAAATTTCACATTTCACTGGTGGAGGCGAAGAAGGAGGACCCAAGTGCAGACACAGGCCAATAGCTGGGAGTCAAGAATGGAACAAAAATTATTTATTTTAAAACAAAAGCACAACAAAGCTGGAAATTGATCAAGCTAAAACATAGAAAAGCAAAATGCACAGTAACAACAACAACAACTAAACAGACCAGAATCTAGATAAGACACTTGGAACAGCTTAAGAGACATAATGAAGAGGATCTGGCAAATGCTACGAACAAGCAGGGAGACTAAATACTGTGGGGAGAATGATTGGCGAGTGAGTGCAGCTGAGGATGAGAAAACAGGTGAAGGGAATGGAGCTGATGACTGGCAGAAGGGAACTGAGGAAAAAAGTGAGGAAGTGACAGATCTGAGACCAAACAGAAAAAACACAAAAGACACAGATCGTGACAGGAAAGTGTCACTCTGAGAGCCAGAGGCTTGCCAAGGGGGCTGGGGAGGGGGTGATGGTGACTTGTGAATTTGCACAATTCCTGTTGCCTGTCAGGAAGCTAAGACAACACAAACAAAAAAAAACTTTGAAAAACTTGCTTTGTTTGCAAACACATTGTCCCCAGAGGCTAATAATAATACATTTTATTTATAAGGCACTTTACATTTACAAAAAAAAAAGCAAATTACTTTTCTTTGTGATTCCTGAATGGGGTGGTAAATTCAAACTATACTTGCTTACAAGTGAAATGTATTAAGATAAAGCACTGTTATTCCACTAGCTGACTTTTAAATCAAATATGAAAGTTGCACTAAAAGTGTTCATGTGCCAACACAACACATTTGAAACGGTTTTACTTATCATTTATGGTTAGGGTTAGGGTTAGTAGTGGAATTGCCTCCACTTTAAGCGTCAGTGTCCCCACAAAACCAGCATCCTACTGGGCCTTCATAAAACTGTTGTCCATGAAGGGTCTCAAACAAATCAAAACAGATTTTCTTGAGATATCTCTGAAACTGTTAAAGTTAACCAATTGGCAGGATCCTGAATGAGAGCGAGGAGGCAAGTGAAAGATAAGGGGTTTTGTTTACAAAGGTGATGATAAATGTGCACTGGTTCAGTTCTCTGTTTAGCAATTGTTTACCTGTGGCAGGTCTGTGGCTCTTTGAGGGAGAGGCAGGTTAGACGTTGTTTGATTAAACTTGAATCTTAACTGAACAATGTGTTGTACTGACTCATGGATTGAGGTGATGAAACTTGGACTTTCCTGTGGCAGAAAAATGGTAATTAATATTGGCGGTGCAGAGTGGTGGTAGTTCCTTGAAGTTGGTGTCCAGTTATCCGTTTTTTCCTGGACTCTCTGGGAAGTAGACAGTAAAGACTTAAAGGAGGTTCTTAAGATAGTACAATCGACCAGTAATCATAAAAGTTATTGTAAGTGGACCAACGAAGTACCAACTGTGGGTGAACAACAATCTGGTGTGGAACCTCTGAGAGACTGGAGCTTAAATATCACAGCAAACATGATGAGTCAGAGGTGGAAGCAATCAGGAGCAATTAGGAGGAGGCAGCCCCCCAGTCCATGAACACACATACACACATGAAAAAAAAAAACACAGACCCTGACAGAAAGCCTGACGTTTTGTGGTAAGACATATTGCCTCACTTCCTGTTACCTTTTTCGTGTACTGTGGAATTTCTTGTTCCTCTTGGACTATTTATAATAACTTTACTTCTCCTTATAATTTACACATTTCTGCATAACTCTCTCACACACTTGGGAAGCTTTATGAATGTAAAGCTCACCTTGATGCCCATCAACTGATTATTTATTTATTTTTGTTACAATATATAACATGTAATAGAGCCGAACCAGACAAACCGGACAAAACAAGCACAAGTAGCGGCAATTGCATACAACACAACTGTTGCAACACAACTCCCCCCACAATCAGAAGCAGGCAGAGAGGGCCACAAGACCCAGACCAACAGCAGTCCCCACAGAGCACAGAACAAGCCCACCACAGTGACAACTATGCATGCACCCGGAACACTGCAGAGGAAGCTCCCAGACAGAGCCCCCATAAGCATAGGGCAGAGGCCCCCCGGGAATCAGAGGCAACAGCCCATCACCCCTGCCACCCAGACATGGGCCGTGCGGCCTCACCCAATACCCGAGAGGGCTAGGCGCCCAAGACAGTCAAGCATAGTGAGCCAGCGCATGCCCCAGTGGCCCTGGCCAAGTGCGCCGGGAGTTAAGACGTGCCCACAGGTGGGTGAAGCCACGAGCAGCGGGGAAAGGCAACGCCCAGCCCCCCATCAGGAACAGCACAAGCAGGCTAGAGGACAGCAAGTCCCAGACCCAGGAATCACATAAATCAGACAAGGAAAAAAATATTTTATTATAATAAAAAAAAAATATATATATCATTCAGTGTTACCGCCCCACCAAAGCAAGGCAACGCACGTTTATTTGTATAGCACAATTCAACCACAAGGTGATTCAAAGTGCTTTACAGAGACATTAAAACAGTAGAAATAAAAAGCACGATTTAAAATTTTAACAAAAGAAATAAGAACAATAGCTAAAATCAGAACAATAAAGATAAGACTGAATAAAAATCTAATAAAATTATATATATGAAAGATAAAATCAGTAGTTAAAATATTATTCCATTTTCAAATTCAAGCTTATTTGGAGCTTTATTCAAATGCAGCAAATGTGTCTTCAACCTGGACTTACATACACTGAGTGTTTCAGCTGATCTGAGGCTTTCTGGGAGTTTGTTCCAGACATGCGGAGCACAGAAGCTGAATGCAGCTTCTCTATACCTGGTACTGACTCTGGGAACTGATAAAAAATGGATCCAGATGACCTGCAGGGTCTGGAAGGTTCATACTGGGTCAGGAGGTCACTGATGTATTTTGGTCCTAGACCATTCAGAGCTTTATTGACCAACATCTGAACTTTAAAGTCTATCCTTTGATCGACAGGCAGCCAGTGTAAAGACTTCAGAGCGGGACTGATGTGGTCCACTTGTTTGGTCTTAGTGAGGACTCAAGCAGCTGAGTACTGAATGAGCTGCAGTTGTCTAACTGACTTTTTAGGTAGACCTGTAAAGATGCTGTTACAATAATCAAGCCTACTAAAGATGAATGCATGGATTTTTCTAACCTAAGAGGGTTGTCAGCCACAGTCCAGAGCTGCAAGACCTGCTGAACATGCATTCGTTTCTCTCAGTTTTGCATGCTAAAGCACATTCAAGGACGTGTTAGCTTTCCATCCATTATCTGCTGCTTCTATGTGGGTAGGGTCGCAGCAACTTGAGAAGAGAAACCCAGACCCAGATCCCTGTCCCCGGCCACTTCCTCCAGTTCTTCCGGGGGGACCCCGAGGCGTTCCCAGGTCAGCCGAGAGACATAGTCTCTCCAACATGTCCTCGGTCTTCCCCGGGGTCTCCTCCCAGAGGGACATGCCAATAATATCTCACTAGGGAGGCATCCAGAGGGCATCCTAACCAGATGCCTGAGTCACATCTGGCTCCTCTCGATGCGGAGGAGCATCGGCTCTATTCCGAGCCTCCTTGATGACCGAGCTTCTGACCCTATCTCTAAGCGAGAGACCAGACACCCTGCGGAGGAAGCCCATTTCGGCTGCTTGTATCTGCGATCTTGTTCTTTAAGTCACTACCCACAGCTCGTGACCATAGGTGAGGGTAGGAACATAGATTGCCCAGTAAATCAAGAGCTTTGCCTTCTGGCTCAGCTTCTTATTCACCACAACAGGCCGATGCCGAGCCCGCATCACTGCTGATACCACACCGATCCACCTGTCAATCTTTCGCTCCATTTGTCCCTCACTCGTGAACGAAACCCCAAGATACTTGAACTCCTCCACTTGGAGAAAGATCTCATTCCCAACCCGGAGAGGGCATTTCACCCTTGTCTGGCTGAGGACAATGGTCTTGGATTTGAAGGTGCTGATTCTCATCCCAGCCGCTTCACACTCGGCCTTGGCTGCACCTAGAAATTCTGTCCATAAAAATTTTGAACAGAATTGGTGACAAAGGTTAGCCCTGATGGAGTCCAAACTCCACTGGAAACACATCTGACTGCCAGCAATGCGGACCAGACTCTGTCATCAGTCATACAGAGACCGAACAGCCCCTATCAAGGGGTCCGGCACTCCATACTCCTGGAACACTCCCCACAGAACTGTGTGAGGTAATGATTTACAAGTACAATTCTAATAATTGAAAGAACCCATTATTTTTGCCCCAACCCCTCACTCTTGTTTTTTTTCTCAAAGGATAACTATCAATTAAGTAAGGAGGATGTAATCAAGAGGGAGCAGGCACAACCATAGAGGAGGAGGTTGAAGCAGTCAACAGCTTCCTCTCCCAAACAGCCATACGTTCCAAGTCCACACAGATACACTGACCATACAAGAAAGTGGCTGGAACAAGTGGAAGGTGGAAAACCTTGACTGGAAATTGGTGAAACGATACACTATTGGTAAAACTTGTGTTTTGATTTCTTTTTAAAAAAAAATTGTTTCTGTTTGTTTTGGTTTTTTTTGTTGGAGGGAGAACTTTTTTTTAAACGTTTGTTCGTCAGGCATTTGTGTTGATAGACTGTAAAGGATTGCAGAAGCAACACAGGACCTTGATACTCACCACTGAGATGTCTATACAGGAAGACACAGTCCAGCAATGAGTGTATGATATTCAGCAGTGGACTACTGGTAGTATTGCACTGCACTGCAATATTTTTGGTTGGTAAAGTAAATAATAGTAATAACCATGGTCTAATACTGTAACTTTTATTTGCATCACCTAGTCAGAATAGATCATTTTTAAGAGCAAAAAACTTGTTTACAGAATATTCTGTTTTTGTTATTTTTAATAGTCTGACTTAATTTATTGGAAATTACATTATTTGGAAACCAACTGGTTGTATAATTTCTTCTCATGCCTTAACCTGTACTACAAAACTGTCTCAGTTAGCCCTGACATATCCTCCATGTAAAGATGTGTTCATGTGACAAGTTATTTATTACAAGCAACATTGTCAGCACCATGAATAAATTGGTTTATTATTGATTTTGCTTGTAATAATAACACTCCATCTGTCATGAGAGCATATCCTGTTGGACTTGCTTTTGCAGCACAGGCTTCTATTGTAGGTTTTTAGAAATATGGGTTGATTTGTCAGCTAAGCATAACATGAATTATCTTGTCTTGACAAGGAACAAGTGGTCAAAATGACATGCAGAAGACCATTGAAGAACTGTGTCTCACCATCAAACAGTGCAAGTTTTGGCTGTATCGTCAGACTGGTGAGACTACAGCAGCCATCAATTATCCTGCTTTGTTTGCATGCTGTGCTGTAATTGTATTTTATAGACGGCAAATATAGCTAACCTATTCATACCTTTAAGAACTGATTTTACAGAAGCTTCATTGTCTTGTAAATTCATGATTTTACACAATAAATTGCTTTATACTTTAGATGACAGCAGAGGTATCAAAAGTACCTACATCCTTTACTTAATTGGAAGTATAGATACTGGGGTTCAAAATTACTCAATTGAAAGTTGAAGTATCAACTAAAGCTTTTTACTCAAGTAGAAGCAAGAAAAGTAAAGGCTTAGAAAGATACTTTTAAGTATAGAAGTAAAGGTGAAATACTGCACATGCACTGCATATATAATTTTATATATCGATATGTGATCAAAGGCGACCAACCACGTTTTGGCTTGATAATATGCACACAAGTTATTTAAATGTACAAATATGTTTATTTAGAACACACAATGGATTACATCATACAACTACCAGAACCCTTTGTTTAGCAACAAAAGAAGCTGATTTTCAAAGGTCTTGGAGTCAGTGCGAGCCCGTTTTGGTGTGAAGATCAGTCCTGCTATACTGAACAGTCTCTTGCAGGTTGCAGAGGCTGGGAGTGCTGTATTGAGTCTTAATGACAGGTTGTAGACTGGTGGGAAAGACTTAAGTACCTCTACTGTATCACCTGGACACCCAAGGTACGTCTCCAGTTTTTTGGCAATGACTCGGTAACTGGTGTGTTTGACTGCAGAAAAGAAATTCTCCTCTTCTAAAGAATGGGAGTTCTCAGATTGCCTTTCAACATCTTGGTCTTTCAAGTGACATTTTGCGTAGTCAAGGCCTATGAAATTAAATTGAATTACAATACTTAAATTGCAACAGTAAATGATGGCGTGATGACTGATGCACTTTATAAGCTTAAAATTAAGACAGGACAATATTTTTCAAATGCAGGCTTTATAATGTGAAACAACCTTAACCTAGTAGCAAAAATACTTATCTCACAATGTTTATATAAATGTCAGTAATATAAACTGACAGGACACGCAATAACATACAGTAATTTGGTCAAAAAAAGCTAACTATCATAACATTTGAGCAATAATTTGGATCTCTGTATGTGGCCTCAAACCATCTTCTCCAGAACCACTGCCCGCTACTGCCAGCTACTGCCCGCTGAGAGACAGAGGTTGTCATGTTATATTGTATTAGGAGCTCACATAACACAGGCTGGCATAAAGCTGCTATAATAGGGCAGCCATCTTGGATCTGCCCTCATAATTAGTTGCTATGAGAGACAACTGCACGTGTAAGACAAGAGCCAACTGACAAAAGTGCCATCAGTTTGTCCCCTTATCCTTGGGGTTTAATACTGATATGCATGTCTCAAACAAACTTATCCTTGTTGCTGTTCGAAAAGTATAAGTATAAAATGAGTTTTCACATTGATTTGATGAGGCGGTCTGTTTATAATGGCTGGGAATGGGAGCCGGAGTGGTGTCTCGCTTCGCTCAGAGGTGATTTGTGAGAAATCTGTGAGGCCGAGCTCAAAAAGGGTGACTTTGGGTGAAAGAGTTAAAAAATACTTAGGTTTTGAAATAACATATTTCTAGGTCAGACAGATATTTTGGACGTGAGAGGCGTTTGTTAGAAGAAATGGGAAAATAATAAGTATGCACAATAGTAATATTATTGTGAGAATTATTCGCTCAGAGGTGATTTGTGAGAAATCTGTGAGGCCGAGCTCAATAAGGGTGACTTTGGGTGAAAGACGACAAAAATACCTAGGTTTTGAAGTAACATATTTCTAGGTCAGGCAGATATTTTGGATGTGAGAGGCGTTTGTTCGAGGAAATGGGAAAATAATAAGTATGCACAATAGTAATATTATTGTGAGAATGCTTTAAGGCATTCTCACTATTGTTTTCCTGTTTCTCTTTGTCATTATTATTCTGTAAGTTTTTTTGTCCGCTAACTACTCCTGCAGTCTTTCACCGATTTCTACAATTCTGGTATCAAACCGTTCAGCTCCTTCAGGAGAGTTATGCTATGACTTTGGGTGTTTGTAACTTTTAAACTTTTTAAACTATTCAATTTCTTTCCTCATTCAAATGAATGGAAAGTGCTTTAAACTCTTCAAAAACTTCTTCCTCTTTCCAACCTAAGTGTTTCTGCAGATTTTCAGCTAGAGACACCATTCAAACTTTAAACGGGTCTCAAGATATTCAGCTATTACCAAATGGTGCAGCTTTTTTAAATATTAAGCCACTATTGAAATATAACGGTTTAAAAAACGTGAATAAATTTCAACTTTCTCATCTTTTCAACCTAACTACTCCTGCAATCTTTCACCAATTTCTAAAATTTTGGTATCAAAACGTTCGGCTCCTTCAGGAGATTGTCTTTCACTATTTCTATTTCTAACTCTATACTTTTAAAAATATTTTAAAAAAAATTCAAATTTTAGGCAAATTCAAACTCTTTCTCCTCTTATCAACCTAACTACTGCAACATACTTTCAGCAAGAGACACCATTCAAAGTTTAAATGGCTCACATGACATTCAGCTATTATGAAATGGGTCAGCTTTTTCAAATATTAAACCAATTTTGAAATACAACTGTTTCAATAACAAAAAAATATATAATTTTTTTCGGCCTTTCATCAAATCTTCTGTTCTTCCAATAGGTTTAAATCATTCCACTATTGTTATTTCAGCTTAAAATTCCTTCAAGCAAGACTTTCAGCAACTGTTTTTTCAGCATGTTACGACCAGCTCAAAATCACAACATAGTAAGGAAAACCATACTGAGTATGATGGAAAAGAATAACATTTATTTACAACCAAAAAGAAGTGCAACACAAACAAAGGATGGGATCTTGTGCCAGGGAGTTGAGAGAGTGAGGGCGGAGGAAAGATCCGCTTCTATAAGCCGCACCCTCAGCTTC
The DNA here is from genome assembly GCF_036924035.1 of Leuresthes tenuis. Lineage (NCBI taxonomy): Eukaryota > Metazoa > Chordata > Actinopteri > Atheriniformes > Atherinopsidae > Leuresthes > Leuresthes tenuis. The sequence goes on along the minus strand of NW_027325365.1, from coordinate 36,447,535 downwards.
ATGCAGGTGCCCTCAATCATTTCTCAGGGAACTCCTTAAACATAGAGACATGGCAGACACATACAAAGGATGGAAACAAAAATATACAGTGACATGTAACACAGCAATTGAAAGATTTTCCCATTTTTTAGCATTGTCAGCTATCTTAATTCAATTTCAACAGCATTCTCACTGCTGTTTCGCAGGAAACAGCAGTTAGTTATTATTATTATGGCCCGAGCAGTGAACTGTGAAGGCCCTATTGTTCCTGAAGGCATTATTATTCTTTTTATTGTTTACGAAACCTCCTCCAAACCACGACAATTTTGGCAAGGCCGCCAGTCGTGGGGGGAAATGGCACAATTTGGCGTTCGTGAACATTGGCGGTGCAAAATGGCTCTGTAGCGCTACCTACAACATTGCAATTACACCTAACGAATGGGGTCATTTTGCCGTAAACTGACAATACTTGGTACACACTTTCGTCAGGCCCAGGCGCACAGAAACGCCTATGGACACCATGGCGCCAGGTCCACAGGAAGTTGGCCATTTTGAGTGGAACATACGTTTTGGCGCCATTTTTGCCCGTTTCGACATCTCGCATTTGATCGAACTCCTCCTACACATTTCATGCTACAGGCTTCAAACTTGGCCATGTTACTCTTAAGCCATGGGGGACTAAAAGTTATGGAAATCTTTCTCAAACCTTAACCCTCTAAGCGCCATGGTCAACTTAAGTCGACAAGATGGCGTCCTGAATAAAACAGCCCATTGTGGCAAAAATAACGTAGTATTTTGTTCCTACTCTCTACCTCAGGTTGGCAGACATGTCACACTTCACCTCTGACGCAAAAAACCTCATCCCTCTATCTAAAATTTTCGTGCTACAGCAAGTTGAATCAGTACAAGTTCTTCACCGAGCGAGTACACCATTGAGCTACACCAGCAGAGCGATATAGTCAGCATGAGTGAGTATTTCTTTCAAATAATCGCACAATGTCCACTAAAATGTTTACCTGCAATGAAGCGCTGGGTCTTCTATTCGCTAATCCTGATTCTGAGGGGAAAAATCTATCTTCGGAAGATGATGGTCGGCTGTCCGCTAGTTCCGGCGCGAGTGGCGACGCGTTCCCGCCCTTCGTCCCTGCCTCACCAGTAGTCGGACAAAGTGTTTCCCTACAACAATAACCAACTTCTGATCCTTTGCCAAGCAATGTAGGTGGTGAGAAAAATGTTTCACAGGATTGAAGTTTGCATCAAGGAGGTAGCAGAAGTGGTAGTACTAGAAGGAACGAGGCTGGGAGTAATGTGGGTGTTCTGTCTTTTAATCGAGCTCGCCAAGTGAATGCTGTGCTTTCTGACACAGTGCCCACACAAAGTGTCTGCGATCGCGCAGTCAGTTGCTTGACAAATCTCAATGGACATGTTAGACATGGTTGAAATGAGAGTGGGAGAGCTGGGGGAAAACGTAGCGGCGGAGTTTATGCGCGAAGCCGCAGCCATGCTGCATCTGTTCACTCATTCAGAGCGCGTGTTAGCGCACTTGGTGGAGACATGACAGGAGCGCAAGGTGGCACAAGTGGTGCATTTAGAGGCAGAAGCGCTGTCATACAGCGCAGAGCCAAGTCAGCCTACATGCGTCTCACGAAGCCAGGTTATGGAAATGCAGGCTTTGAGTATTTGACTGATGAGGTGGGGTACCAAAATTGGATAAAGCTAATTTTTCGGCCATGTATTAGAAATAATTTACAGTGTTGGTTTACTCTGCTATTGCTATGAACATTTTGCATTGTATAGCCCATAGAATATTTAATATAGCACAGGGATTAAGAGGGGCATATTTGGGGAAAAAGGCTGCATTTCATCATTGAAACATGAAAATATCATATAAATTTTATAATCCAAAATGGCCGCCACCCCATTACGTCATAATATGCAAATTAGGTGTGTAAATTTGCTTCCTACACAAACTTTGGGTCATCCTTAACATTTCTCTAATTTACAGAAAGTCTATCTCATCAGTTTTAAGATATAGCCTTTTGGAATTTATTTGTCAAAATCGAGGATTTTAGAAAAAAACCTCTGGCACCTAAAAGGTTAAAGGGTGTGACTGTGGCGAAAGCTCAAAGTTTGGCGACTGGCCATTGCTCGCCATGAAAAACAAAGAAGCTTTTAACTCCCACACATATTAACCAATCTTCACCAAACTTCATAGGCTGCACTTGGGCTCCACCCAGAATGCATGCATATGATCAAACTTACACATGCTTATAGCGCCACCTGCTGGGCGCCATAACGTGTCTTTTTACATCCAGCAGTACTACGCCTCACTGGGATTCTCATATCCTGCTCTACACTTGACGGACGGCTGTGCTGTGTGCATCGGACTGAGTCCAGCGGTGTTTTTGTTAATTATTACAAAAATGATTTTGTTTTTTTAAAAGGTGAGCATTTACAACAATCTTCACAAGAGACTGCAGAATGTGAAGTTCCCACAAAAGAGGCAGGGGCCCACTCCAGAGAGGGGCCAGCCAAAGAAAAGGTGTCTCATTGACTTCTCATCGTGTGACAGAAGAAAATAATGCAGATTCAAGTGGTGGATCAACGATTATTTTGCATCAAACATCTGGGAGCAGTTCTGATGATGGTAACAGCTCATGTAAGTTGGAATTGTACACTTTTGACAATAATATTTGGCATAAAGACTAGTAAATGGCTATTATAATACAGACACTGATCATTTTAGTTAAATTCTGATTCTGTTTTGATATACTTAGCCGCTACTGATGATTTTTCATTTGATTTAATCCATTTAACTCTCTTAAAAGCAAGAAGGACAAACGTTGCTTAATGCATAATATTGCTTTGTGTCTGGTGGGGATTGACAGTAAGGTGGTTTTGTTTATCACTGTATTTCGCACTTTAAATTAAAGATGCAGTGATTGCAATTTCTTAAGACGCAAGTCTGACCTGCTGATCTTGACCTGATAGAGATCAATGCCTCATTAGCTGGACTATATAACTTGACAATTTCTCCCTGAAGTGCTCAGGTCCAAAGACAACATCTTCAGTTTTGTTTGAATTTAGAAGCAGATAGTTCTGAGTCATCCAGGTCTTTATGTCTTTAAGACATGCTTGTAGTCTGACCAACCTAATAGTTTAATCTGGTTTCATATATAAGTACAGCTGAGTATCATCAGCATAGCAATGGAAATTTATGCCATGCTGTCTAATAATGTTACCTAATGGAAGCATGTATAAAGTGAAAAGAATCGGTCCAAGCACAGAACCCTGAGGAACTCCATGACTTACTCTGCTGTGTGAGGAAGATTCCTCACTCTTCTAAATTTCTTGCAGTCTGCTTTAATGCACGTAGCTGTGGATTATACCAAGGAGCCAACCTCTTCTGACTGATTAACTTCCTTTTCAGAGGGGCAACATTGTCCAGTGTTGTATGCATTGAAATTATAGTGCTGTCAACAAGAGAGTCAAGTTCTACTGGAGTAAAATTTAGGTAGCCGTCCTCTGTCATATTTGCATCTATCTGAAGATAGATGATAGATCTGATAACGTCAAGTAACGTAAATTCAAAAGTTATCAAAAAATGGTCAGACAAGACAGGAGTTTGAGGGAACACTGTTAACTGCTCACTCTCAATGCCATAAGTCAACATACATTAATCAAGTCTACTGGAGAGGAATGCATTGATGAGCTTCTCCTCGTCTTTTTGTGAGAGATGTTCTGTTGATGTTTATGAGTTGGTAAAAAGCTGCCTTGGTGACAGCTGTGGCTGCTGAAAGTCAGATCTGAGTCTATCAACACTCCAAGGTTACGAACTTGGTCAGTGATTGTAAGGGCCCGAGTCTCAAGGTATTTACCAATGCTGACCCTCTTCTCTTTGGTACCAAACAGAATGATCTCAGTTTTGTCTTCATTTAATTGTAGAAAATTAACTCTCATCCAGGAGTTTATATCCTCCAGACACAGACACAGTATGTCTGGTGGGCTGCAGTCATCTGGTGACAGAGAAACATAAAGTTGTGTTTCGTCTGCATAACTGTGATAATTGATGTTAAAGTTCCGTAATATCTGACCCAAAAAGGTAGCATATAAAAGTTAAACAGAAGAGGTCCAAGAATTGACCCTAAGGGGACTCCACAAGTTTATAGCTGCCAATTGTAACAAGATATCTCTGGCCTTCTAAATAGGACCTGAACCAGTTAAGGACTGCTCCAGAAAGTCCAACCCAGTTTTCCAGCCTGTTCAACAGGATTCTGTGATCTACAGTATCAAATGCAGCGCTGAGATCCAACAGAACCAGGACTGAAACTAAACCAGAATCAGTATTCAACCTAATGTTGTGTAACACCAAACCAGAGCTGTTTCAGTGTTGTGATGATGTCGGAAGCCTGATTGAAAGTTATCGAGACTTCCACTTTCATTCAGAAAGTCATTGAGCTGGTTAAATACAACTTTCTCAATAATCTTCTATATAAAAGAGAGGTTAGAGACAGGTCTGTAGTTGTTCATCACAGAGGCGTCAAGAGTTATCTTCTTTAGGAGTGGCTTAATGGCAGCTGTCTTTAGTGACTTGATGCCAGTGAGCTGTTAACTATTTGTAGGAGATCACTCTCTACTGAGGTAAAAAACGTTTTTAAAAAATCTGAGATTAATTTTCTTGTTCTGTGTGGCGTGAATGTTTTGTCTAATTATTTAGATTTTTTTTGGCTAAAAAAAGTTGGCAAATTTGTTGGATTTCTCAATAGAGAGGAGGTCTGGGTTTAACTGTTTAGGAGGATTTGAGAGTTTTTCAACCATAGCAAACAGAGCGAGATTAACAAACTTGAGTTAACAAACCCTGCCACTGCTGCTGTTGATCATGTTTGAATGGAACTGCAGTGTATACACTGCAGATTTTTGCTCCACAATGTCTGTGTTGTCATTGGGTGTTTTTGTGTATATAGGTAAATGTGTCCATGTTCATGCCTTTCTCAATGTTGTGTGTGCTGCTTCATTGCCATTCTGATGAGAGTTAAATACTCTTTATTATGCTGCAATATATTTTCCCTTTCTTTGTCTTTTTCTCCTTTTCTCTCATTTGATTCTTTTTTCTTGATGCCCATTTCTTTCTCCATCTCTCTTCCTCTGTCAGCGTCTTCTTCCATTTTTTCATTTACAATCTTCCACACACACACTCTTTCTCAAATTCCATTTCAGTGTCTTGCTTTGGCAGGACATGCTGAGCTAGTGCCAAGGCAATAATGAGAACTGTCAAGCAGCGACAAATGAACAGGTGAGAGAGATGCAGAGAGAAAGAAAGAGAGATATAGAGACAGAGGGAAAGAAAGAGATGAATATGAAGCACTGGCACTGCTGGGACAACTGACAGTCAATTCACGCATGCATGGACACAAGCAATCCCATGCCTCCCTCTGTATTCACATCACAGAGCTTGACCCATAGGTGCTTTTTTTTGTCCGAAACAAGGGAAATCTGTCAGGGAAGGCAGTTGAGGTTGAGCCTCATCTGAACAATAAAAAATAGTAATAAAACATTTTTAAAAAATCTTTGTCAACTGATAAATTATATAAATGCAATGTAGCTTTGATTGAAAAATTTTCAGTAGTTTTTTTAGTCATGATTGCTGAATTTGCACATTTCCCATTTAAGACACAGCTCGCGAACGATAAAGCTGCTACTGATGCTACCATGTCCAAGCTCGAAGGTACGGTCGGAGAGATGGATCCAGCCCAACTTTGCATCACATATAATGGTGTTGAGAAGGACTTCATTTCAGGGGAGGAAACCAGTGAACTCTAATAGCTTTTCAGACCTATCTATTATTGCTTGGAGTTTATGGACTCACTTGCCTTAATTCTCTACCTGTGCAGGATCAGCTAATTGGCTTGTTGCACTAACCAGGTGAGTGCCACTATTGTTTGTTTATAGCAGGCCATTTTTTTCTCTAAATCTTACTGGATACTGTGATATAATGAGGCTATACCATATTTTGTATCTTTGTTCTTCAGATCAGATCAGCACTACCTTATTTTATACTTTCTGCATCTATCTGCACAGGACTTAGGGCCCACTGTTATTTGTTCATTTATATTTTCACGTGCTCTACTGTATCTATCTGATCTATATGGAAATTTGATTTACGTATTAAGGTCATTGTTACGTCCCCTTGGTGAAACAAGTTGGCAGACAATAACACGACAAGCAGTAAATCAAACGAGTCTCAGTTGAAGTGATGAGGTTTATTGTAACAAAAAAACACTCCAAGGTGGGGGGAGGATGGGATAAAGTGATTGTGCCAAATAAAATGAGATTGATGAGATAAAATTAATATAACAAAAGAAGGTCTGTCTGAGCTATCTCTGAAGAAAGAAAGTAAACAAAATACCTAACTGGCGTGTCTAACAAAAGACCCTCCAAAACAGTACAGTGGTGGCACAACCAATAAACCCAGTGGAATAACAATTATCAGCTATGTGAGTGCAAAAGAAATGTAAAGGGTATCCCAACTTACCTTGTCCCAAAACCTCCCACACCTACCTGAAAAATATCTCTCTGAAAGAGCACTAAAAGAGGCAGCAAAATCAAGAACGGACGAAGGCCCGAGACATCCTCCATTTTAAAGTGCCTCCTCTGTTGTGATAGGGCAGCGGTAGAGGTAATTATCCGACCAGCCATACTACCTGCTCACACAGGTGAGCAGCATCCCTGCTTACCTAAAAACAACACAACACACAGGGAAGGGCACCTGGCACGTAACAGTCATCTTTGTTGTTTTGTTGGAATGTTGAATGAATGAATGAATGAATTTATTGCAGACAATTATCACAAAAAAATTGATTAATAAACAGTAGTAGTTTTTTGTAGTTACAAAAAGAAACAAACAACATATACATATTCACAAGTATTAGCTCAACATCAAATAATATATTCATATATAAATTTGAACATAAATAGAAACTAATAATATAAACAAAATTTCCAACTGAATAAACTTGTAAGTATATGTTGTCACAATTTACGTTCTGTTTCATGTCTTGTCTCGTCATTTCCTGTTTCATTTTGAAAAATTAACTAACTTTCCCCTCTCGTTTCAGGTATCTTGCCCTTCCTCCCGTGTCACGCGTCTGATTGTCTTCCCTGATTACCAAGTGTTTCCACCTGTTCCCCTTGGTCCCTCATGTGTTCAAATAGTCTGCCTTTCCCTTGTCTTGTGCCAGTATGTTGTCTCCTGTAGCCAAATTATATATCGCCGGCACATGAGGCACCAACAATATATATTTATAGCGGACACACGTAGCGTTATGTGATAAGATATAAGGATTTATCCGAAAGTTCTCATTATCTGAATAAGCCTTATTTTACCTTGTTGTAGGGCACCACCTTCAATCAAACGAAAAAGACAGACTCTTACGATTCTGGTATGTTGAATTAATAATCAATTATTAATTAATAATTAATAAATTCCAGTCTCATATAGTCACCACTCGTGGATTCTCGTTTTGTCAGACTCACACGTACGTAAAGAACACATACACAAAAACCGGTTGATTTTATATATGTATATATATGAACTATTTATTAAAATGACATGACCAAAGACATGAACCTTAAAACAGGAGAAATGCTTTGAATATGGTTGATTATATAAGAAACACTTAGTGAATTGAAAAGAACTGAGGGAAGGGGATGGATGGATACCGAAATCATTCAAATAGTATAGGTTTGTTACTATTTGAATTTAAAGGCTAACAACTTGGGTTAATTTATCATTTTTAACAGCAAATTCTCTCGACACCCACCGCATACCGTCTGAAATGTAAGAACAGGGCAGATCTTACGGTTAGGTCAGCTCCGAACCACAGGTAATCGCCAGCGGGTCCCACTGGGTCTCTCTTGGTGTCGCATCTCGCGGCCTTCGTTGTGGTTGACTTTCAGGGACTGGACCGGTCGCTTTTCTGCACCAGAGGGCTTCTGGTAGCTCGAAAGACGAACGGGGTGGTGTGTCGGAATTCACCGCAAATAATGACATAATTGTCCAAGGGTCGAGTTGGTTTTAGTTGCTGACCAACTCTGATGAGACGAACTTAAATTCACCAAAGGTTGACAAGCTGAACGCTGGCTCCTTTTGGTGATCAAAAATAGGTGAGGAAGCTGCAGCAGCAGAGGTTAAAACGTGCTATAGAGAGGAGACAGGATGACGGATGAACAAAAACGCAAAATGTATCTTTCAACTACATTCTTCTCTTTCTGTCTTTGTTCGGACCTTCTTCTTCCATCTCATCTTCCTCTCCTGCCATTTTCAAAGACTCTACGCCAGACTCTCATTCCATCAATCTTAAAACTCTCTGCTCTTCATCTTCTCTACTGATCTGGACTCTTTTATGAACTTTCAATATTCTCTATTCTGTATTCTGACTTTTCCTCACGGTTTCCGGAGTTTGATTCGCAGAGGCGGGGCATGACGTAGGCCTATGCTACACTTTCAGCCAATGGTATGCCTGAAACTGTTGTGACGTCTGCCTGGGCGTATTTTGTAAGGCGAACTGCAACGAGGGTGCCTCAAAGCAACTATCTCAGTTTTTTCTGGGTTTAGTTATAGAAAATTCTGGCACATCCACAGCAAGCCCAAGCACAGTCCATCCACCCCTGGAGCGGGCTGGGGGCGCCCACACAGCCAACCCCAGGGACAAGCCGACTCCAGCCAAGGAGCAGAGCCGTCCCAGCACCAATACAGAAGACCCAGAAACCCATGCCAGCTCAGGGTTTCACTAGGTGAGTGAACAGATCTGTTGTGCTACTTCTGTATTTGATTTATGCTTGACAGGCTTTTGTTCAATGTTTCTTCTTTTCATGATACCCAAATGATTTGCAGATGTTAGTGTCATGATGCATTGGAAATTGGGTCACCTAACGTGTTCTACCTTGCAAACAATGATAGGTGCATATACCCCCCTTTAATTGTTAAGTCTGAGTGTGATATCTAGAAGGCAGACAAGCTAAACGACTCCTCTGCCGCAGTATTTTAGTGGTGCCACTCTGACCTAGAAGTCTTCTTTGAAGACTTTGTGAAGGATCTGCAACAAAACCTTCTTAAACTGTATTTAAATGGTAGAAATAGGCCATCAGCACATTATGACACATTTTATTTGATCCAAATTTCTAATTACCATTGTAATTATATCTTTTGTTTTGGGTGCCAATTTGTATAGGTTAATCTTTACTCTTCTAGTTTTTATTTTAAACTACATGCGTTTACATGACATTTTAGCCTTCTTTTAAAGATGTGATTCTGAACACCAAACGCTACCCAATGGATGTTACAGTTCCACATGAGTTTCTTTCTTTTGAAATATTTCAAATGTTGTTTAGTCTCCCTGTTGTTTTGTGTTCATGTACAGGAAAAGATGTCCAATTCAACCTACTGCGGATATCCAACCCCAAGCATCACAAAACACAATACACCTAATTTTGTGTAGTATTTAAAACTGTTACCCAATGGCGTAGTTGCACTTAATCGTGGTCTCCAGCAGAGAAAACCAGTGACACTGTAACTCTTGATTACATGGGATTTGAACGAATGACAAGCATTAGTTATAATAACTACAGTTGTAAAACATCAGGAAACTAAAGAGCCAATTTGATGATTAGGTCTCTTTCCAGCTAAGTCCATTATTTTCCAGTCAGTAATCCACAGGCCAGAGGTAGAAATAACTCTTTATTAGTTATCAATTATGTTCAATATTCGCTATTCAATCACTATGGACCCTGCTCTCCTTCTCTCCGCTAGCGTGGAATGAAACTGGGCAACCTGCGGCCTCTGAGCCGGGCCGCCCCTTTAGCTGTTTACCTGGAACTGCCAGCTCCTACTAGGTTCTGCCTGATAAATGCCAGATCTATTGCTAATAAATCTTTTATCCTTAAGGACTTCTTTAAATCACGGGAACTGGATTTCCTTTTTATTTCTGAGACTTGGCTGACTGTTGATGGGTCCAGTGCCTACACCAAACCTGTACCTGTATTTTCTGTGTTCCTGGCTGATATTATGCCTAAGTATGCACTGAAAAAAATAACTTGTAAGATTTACTTAATAAAATCCTTGTAACTATTTGCACTCACACTAAGTAGGTAAATTTTACTGCTGTAATAATATGTGTAATAATATGTAGTATAATTCACTCAGCAGTATCCAGCAAAATATACTTGCCACTAAATCTAACATTTTTGAAGATATTAAGTAATTATGTATTATGTTTTCTTAACACTTGTCAAACTGCCATAGATATTGCGGCTCCACAAAAAAACAGACAGCAAAAAACCTTATCGGAGCCCTGGCTAAACGAAACAACCCGTGCTGCTAGATGAGATTGTTGGAAAGCTGAACAAAAATGGAAAAACGACAAACTGCAAGTGTCTTTCCAACTATTGAGGGATTGTTGGTGTCATTATCAAAGCACCGTGAAAGAGGCCAGAAGAAAATATTTTTCTGATAATGTTATAGTTAACAACCACCAGCCCTGTGTGTTGTTTAAAGCAATGCCTGCCCATGGCTTAGGCAGTATAGGCACCAGAAATCACGGAAGAAAACAATATGACACTATATGTAATACTATTAAGTATTGTAGCGTGTGCAGGTTGCTCTTAAGAAAGACATAGACTTTTCATAAACTACATGTATCAGTACTTGCGAACAGGGAGAAAGTGAAGGGATCACACATATACTTAGGTGACGGTGCAGTCAGAACAAAACATAGGGCGCCACAAAGCAGGATGGGAAACATGCAAATAACCTGTCCCCAGAAGGCCAACCACAACAACCGCTACAGTATTAATAATACCAACTGATTTTAAATGTTGGACTGTTCTTTTCTTAAGGAACAATAATACCATCATATTATCCCTTAAGAAAAGAATAAGCCCACATTTAACTTCAAAGCCCACAAAGTAGTACTTTCCTACGAAGCCCGAATAAGTCCGCACCCCACGACCACCAATCAGACTTCTTTTAACTGCGATTTGGTTTTCATATTTTGTTGTGAACATATCAAAGTGTCACAAACTGTCTGCTGCCCAGGGGAGGAAAAAAAAGAAAAGAGGAGGAAAAACGCAACAAAGACCGAGGTAATGTTACAGTAAATATGATGTTAATGATATTATTTTGCTGTTGCAGAATGATGATCAATAATGGCATTAACCATTAGCATAATACCGTTTGATAATTAATAAATAGCCAGCGCTATCTATTAGTTTTAACATCAGATAATGTTATGGAAGGGCCCAGTTGTTATGGAGAATAGTCATTTAAGTACCCTTCTCTTGCCTTCCTCAGGCAAATGTGTAAATATCAGATCTATTCAGCAAGTGTTATAATGTTAATTGCATTGACATGGTTATCTCACGTTTTCCCAGCTTGTAATAGTCAATCAAAATAATAATCATTTTCCATAGTTATAAGCCAAGCTGTTAGCTGTGTTACAGCTCATATTGTCTAAAGTGTGTTTATCATGTTTAACTGTGCATCAGTTTTAAAGTGCACCTCATTAATGTTACAGCATAACTTAGCATTCCCACATGCTATAGTATATTATACTGCACTTTACTGACTCTTTGCATTCTGCTAATTAGAATTTCACTGCAATGACAATAAAATTTTAATTACTAACATCTCCATCATGCATGTATCTCTTTTTTCATTTATCTCATTTCATTTGATTTTATTCTTGAAATCATCTGTTTATTATTAGACATATTCCTCTTCTGTCTTCAGATGCACAGCACAACCCAGCAGTGGTGCAGCAGCAGCATCAAGCGCTCCTCTTGTCGCCTCCACATCAGCAGCACAACCCAGCAGTGATGAAGCAGCATCAAGCGGACCTTCTTTTGCTCCATTAGACCCGGCTGACTGGCCATCTCCCCTAACTGATAAGGTACGAACAGAGTTGTTTCACAGAGGTCCATTTCAAATAGAAAACAGCTTCACATTCCCTAAAACAAAAGATGGACAAAGGTGTCAGCATGACTATTTTAACAGACTCTTAATCAATGGAGAAAGAGTCTGGCTTGCATACTCTAAAAAAGATGATAGCTTGCGCTGCTTCTGCTGCAAACGTTTTTCTAAAAGAGAGTACAAACTGAATAGGGGAAGTCACTTACTCAAGGTCCATGTGGATAGCCAGGAGCATTATGCTCACATGGCAACACGGAAGGACTTGGAGGTCTGTTTTGCGAAAGGGATCACAATAGATAAACAAGAGATTGCACTTGCTGAGGCTGAGAGAAAAAGGTGGTGTGACGTTCTACATCACTTGGTGGCAATAATTCAGTCCTTAGCTGAAAGAAACATGGCTTTTAGGGGTTCCACAAACACATTAGATAAACCAGACAATGGAAATTTTCTAAAAGAGGTGGAGTTCCTGGCCAAATTTGAACCAGTGATGAAGCAGCATGTCAGTAGGGTGGAAAGTGGAGATGGCAGTCACGTAGATGATCTTGGCAAATCAATTCAAAATGAACTGATAGAGTCCATTAGTTCTAAAATAATAGAACACACTGTGGCAGAGATCAAAATATCCAAATATTTCTCCATAATTTTAGACTGCTCCTCTGATCTGAGTCATAAGGAACAGCTCTCTGTCATAGTCAGGATAGTGTCACAAGAAGACAGTCCTCAAGTAAAAGAGCATTTCTTAGGCTTTCTTATGGCAGAGCAGTCACCTGGAGAACATTTGTCATCTCTCATCCTAAAAAGGCTAGAGGAACTTAACATCCCATTTGAGGACTGCAGAGACCAGTCCTATGACAACGGCACCAATATGAAGGGAAAAAAATTCCCACCACTGCCATCAAAGAATATGACAAACATGGAACTTTTAACTTTCCTGCATGAGAAGAAGCTGGCAGAAATTTACCCCAACATATGGGTTGCTTTGATAATCTCTGCCACTCTTCCTATTACAGTGGCTGCTGCTGAAAGAAGCTTCTCTAAACTCAATCTGATTAAAACTTACGTCTCAGTGGACTTGCCATCATAAGCATAAACAGTGTGGTCTCAAATCAGTTGTCATATGCTGATGTTGTAGATGTCTTTGCAGCAAGAAAATCCAGGAGAGTAAAGCTGTAGCAAGTCATATGAGATTAAGGAGGTGGTGTATAGTGTTTGAAGTAATTTAAGTTAAGGCAGGACCAAAAAACACCACAAGAGCTCTATGTAAGATCATCTTTTCATTTTTTTAGTTTTATATAAATCCTTGTATTTTTTGTGCCAACTCGTTTCTTGAATTTCTTATTTTGCACAATGCCATATTTATATTGTATTTAAGTTAATGTCACTTATTTACACTTTTTTGGGAGTATTTAAATTCAATACTTTATGTAAGCTATTTATATTGTATTTCATATGTTGAGTTAATTTTTTTTTGTATTTGCTTCATTAATTATTTCTAAGTATTTTGAATGTGCAAATTGTTTTATTTAAATAAAAGAATGTCCAAGACAAAGCTATTAAGTTTCTTGTGAGTATTTGTACACTAGCAAGTACTGTACTGCGATGCAATGGGGCGCCACCTAAAATCTTGCCCAGGGCACCAAATTGGTTAGAGCTGTGCCTGGTTTAAAGTAAAAAACTCTACACTGAATGCACCACAGACTGTGGGCCTTGAGCCCTCCCCTGAAATGTGTGAAAATTTCCTTCAAATTGTTAATGATAGTCGCTTTGTTACGTGCTCTTGTTTCGCGTCCAGCAATTGACCCTTCAGTCCTTGTCCTGCTAAAATGGACATATTTGAACCTGTGACCCTGCCTTTTGTTCAGGATATTGTTAGCATTTGAAACCCTCAGGTTCTCCTGCTGATATCGTCCCTTCACGACTTTTTAAGGAGGTTTTCCAGACAGTTGGACCTTCTTTTTTTATTATTAATAGCAGTCTGTCATCTGGAGTGGTCTGGATATTTAAACATGCCATTGTGCAACCCTTATTAAAGAAACCTGGGCTGGATCCCAATGTGCTGATAATTTCCAGGCCTATTTCTAAAGTGCCTTTACAGTCAAAAATCCTAGAAAAGATTATTTGCTGTTAGCTCATGGATTTTTTAAATATAATAATATTCTTGAGATTTTCCAATCCGGTTTTAAAACATTGTACAGCACAGAATCAGCACTTTTAAGAGTTTTTAAAGGCTGTCTTTTTAGCCACTGACTCTCAATGTGTTGTCCTTGTACTTTTAGATTTAATTGCAGCATTTGATATAGTGTACCACGACATTCTGATCACTCGCTTGGAGCAGTGGGTGGGCATCAGTGGCACAGCGCTTAAATGGTTCAGATCCTACCTGTCAAATCAAACCTTCTGTGTCACCCTTCACGATTCTGTGTCCTCCACTGCTCCCCTCTCATGTGGGGTACCACAGGGTTCTGTGATGGCCCTTATATATTCTCCCTATATTTATTACCCCTTGGTTCTATCCTAAAGAAATACGGCATCTCTTTTCACTGCTATGCAGACGACACCCAGATCTACTTCCCCCTCAAAAAAATCACACTTGTCTGTCAAGCCACTCTTAGACTGTCTAGATGACTGTCTAGATGACATAAAACAAATCATTGAAGGACATCTTTTTGAGACAGTGATCCACGCCTTCGTGACCTCCCGCCTAGATTATTGTAACGCACTTTATTTTGAGGCTCCATTGTTCGTCTGTAATTTGTCATGATCTGACCTGGTTTGGAGGTGTGTTGTGAGTTTCAGGCTGGGTGAGCAGGTTCCCTTGGTTACCTGGGCGGAGTTTGGTGGCTGCCTGCTAACACACCTGTGGCGCATCTACCAACATCAAGAGCCCTTCTTAAGGAGCAGCAGGAGCACCAGTCTTCGCCAGATCGTTTTGCCAACTTTTGGTAACTTGGCCAGCTCAATCCCGAGTATTTTCGCTCTAAGGTATTTATTGTTAACCTTGTCTTGTTTCCTCGTCCCAGCCCCAGCTCTGCCTCGTCCGTGTCTCTCGGCATTCTGGACCTGTCTCACCTCCTGCCTGTTCACCCACCGCTACTCTGGACTACACCCTCCAGCCAGTCAGTCGCTACCTCTCCCTCCTGCCGCAGCTTCCTCAGATCAGTGTAAAGCAACCTCTCCATACTATTCGGGACTGTCTTCCACTTGGACCTTACCTACTCATTTAACCTGTCATCACTCAGTGCTCCAGTTGTCCCGGACCGTCGTGATCCCTGCCTTCTCCAGCGTTTCCCCAGGACACAAATTCAGCACCTTTTCTAGCCTCACTTTGTACATAATAAAGTCTCTCTGAATCCGAATCTGCTGTTGAGTCCAATCTGTGTTTTCGCAGTCACCCCATGACACAATTAGTATAGAACGCTGCTGCATGTATTTTAACTGGCACCAGAAAGTTTGACCACATTTCCCCCATTTTAGCCTCACTCCACTGGTTGCCTTTCCATTTTAGGATTAATTTTAAAATTCTTTTATTTACTTTTAAATCCTTAAATGGCTTTGCTCCACTTTACCTCACTGAACTGCTACACCTGTACACGCCTAGCCGCTCTCTCAGGTCAGCCGACCAGCTGCTCCTGTCAGTACCTCCTACTAGGCTGAAGCTCAGAGGGGACCGAGCTTTTGCACTGGCAGCTCCTAAACTGTGGAACAACTTGCCACTGCATATTAGGCAGGCCTCATCGCTGTCACATTTTCACATTTTTTTGCATCTTTATTTTTTTTAACTGATTTTATTTTATTTTAACTTTTGTAATTGTAATTTAATTTATTGTACTTTATTCTATCTTATTGTGTTTATCGTTTCATTGTGCTTTTTTATACATACTTCTGTGCAGCAATTTGGGAACCTTGTGTTCAGCTTAAATTTGTGCTAAATAAATAAAGAGGATTGAATGGGATTGGACTGTAACACTGGGGGTTGAATCTTGGACTTTCTCACTGACAGGTCTCAGCAGGTCAGAGGAAATGAGCACATATGCACACCAACAAAATCATCAACTGGATTCCCACAAGGCTGTATTCTCTCTACTTTCCTTTATATCATGTACACAAACAACTGCTGTAGTAAATCTGACAACCATCACGTTAAATTTGCAGATGACATTGTTATTGTGAGCCTGTTAAATGACACTGAAGTGTCCCATGGTCTTGTTTTAAAGTGGTGCAATGAAGAATTTTTAGAACTGAATGTCACAAAAACAAAGGACATATGCATTGATTTTAGACTCAACCACCCTGCCCCTGTAAACACCACAGTAAATGGAGAAGTTGTGGAGATTGTCGATTCATACAAGTACCTGGGCACCATAATTGACAACAAGCTAACTTTTCAGAGAAACACTGACATGCTGATTAAGAAAAGCCAGCAGCGTCTGTTCTGTTTGAGGAAGTTAGCAAAGTTCCAGGTCGACAGATCCCTGATGACAATGTTTTATAGTTCTTTTGAGTCTGCTGTCACCTTTTCTTTTATTTGCTGGTTCTTGTCAACCTTTCAGAACTTTAAAATAACCAGCTTTCATAGAAAGGAAAATCCATCATGTCTGACACCATTCACTCCCTGCACTCAGTTCCTGCCCTCTGGTTCCCACCTCAGACTACCACCAGCCAAACCCAACCGATACAAATTCTCCTTCATACCTTCTGCATCATCATGATTCATATCTTATTCAAGTATGTGTTTTTATTCACTTATGATTGATTTTGTGACTGTTGTGTGTGTTAACCATGATGTTGTCATTATTGTTGTTTTTATTGTTATTGCAACAAAATCAATTGCCCCTCTGGGACAAATAAAGGTTTTGAATCTTATCGGTTCCAGGTGGCTGGTTCCTTTCCGACCTGGCTGCCATCTGACTAAAATATTCAAACAGTGTTATCATCTCTCCCTCAGAGTTACTGATGGGGGCCAGAGACTTGGGCCCTGGAGATGGCTGGGGTGCAGGAGACTGAGGCGCTGGAGGTAGAATCAGGCCAGGGCTGATGCTTTTGCGCTTTGGAAAATGAGACAAGGACAGCTCTTGGTGTGACTGCTGGTACTGGTTGCTCTCAGTTTCTGCAGGAAAAACTCCAGAGGGAAATCATCTGCCCCTTCTGAGCAGCACACTGGGACTTTGCAGAGGCCCGAGGTCGACGAGAGAAAATGTCTGCTGGGTCCATGGTCTGGCCAGAGCCTGCTGTCACGTGTAGGAGGTGGCTAGGAAGGAGAACCCAACTAGAACTAGGGACCGAACGAGAGGTGGTAACGATGAGTATCTGACAAAGAATGAATGAAACCAAGAGTTTAAATACAGAGGAGGGGGATTAGTGAGTGAAGACAGCTGAGGTAAACAACACAGATGAAGGGAGTGGAGCTGATGACTGCACCGAAGAGAGACTGAGGAAACAAGTGAGAAAGTGTTAGAACTGAGACAAGACAGAAAAAACCCGAATAACAAGAAATAAATCACAACAATCTTCATGGGTACGGATGTCTGTCTGGCATCCTCCACTCTGCTGCTCTTTTTCATCTCTCCCTCTCTGTTATATCAGTGTTTTTTTGAGATGTCAGAACTCAGTATGTCTCCCATAGGGTGCAGAGTTTGATTTTGAGATGGAAAATGATGCAAGCAAAAGCAAGGAGATAAACCGGTTATATATATTATGTGCTCTGTATTTTACTTCCCCCTCTTTCGCTTTCTGTTTTGATTGCCAACACAAGCTGGAACAGAGCATGCTGATATATAAACTGTACGCCTTAGCTTTCCACATAGCATAGTAATATGAAATACAGAGGAGAAGGAGGAGGTAGGACAATATGAAAGAGAGAGGCTTTTAGGTGAATTGTTTTGTTGGATTAATGTTGTGGATAAACAAATAGAAAACAGAGGTGTCATGGGTTGTGCTGAGTTCTATCACTTCATCGACTTAATAAAATCACCCAGCTCTTCATATTTCATTCAGCTACGCAATCTGATTGAGACCTCCTTTAAAAATAGACACATATACATGTACATACAGTCACATTTGAGAGCAGACACAACTGTGTTGATGGAATGCATACATCCACACATCAAAGCAATGGGTTTACTTCCCTGGAAAATACCTATGGACCCATAATGAAAACACAACCTCCCTTCGAATTCTCAATTTACAATTTTACTGTGCTTCCCTTGATTTTAAAAAACATGTTGAAGTCTTTCACATTCCGTCTCTTCTCAAAGAAAATGATCTGTAACAAATTTCACCAGCTGTCAGTTGTGCAGAAAATAAGCTATTGGTGTTGTGTTCATTATATTACAACACAGTATTTTGTCATTCTTGTTTAACACTTTCTAAAACTACAGAAATAATATGTCTCTTTTGGACTGGAATTATCTCTCAGGGGGGTGGTGTGATTTAAATATCTCCTGCTTTAGCACGTGATTTCCATTCAGTCAAAAGCACAAGTGTGAGCAAATTTACACCTAAGTTATAATCACCGCTGAAATTATTCTTATCAAACCGGCTGCTTCTTTCATAATTCAAGC
The DNA here is from genome assembly GCF_036924035.1 of Leuresthes tenuis. Taxonomy (NCBI): domain Eukaryota; kingdom Metazoa; phylum Chordata; class Actinopteri; order Atheriniformes; family Atherinopsidae; genus Leuresthes; species Leuresthes tenuis. The sequence goes on along the minus strand of NW_027325365.1, from coordinate 36,429,031 downwards.
CCCCCTCGAGGCAACATACAAGTACACTCTCTTTCAGTCTTATTTTGAAGTATCAGGACGTAATAATAAAAAAAAGTCTGGTCTATACCAAGTTTTACAATGAGGAAAATGGGTCAGTTTGGGGTGTCTGGTCAATTCAAAGCCTTTTTAGGTGAAGAATCATTTTATTGCCATGTTTTTTTTGAGTTTATAGATGCAAAGAAACTAAGTGTGTTCCAAGAAACGAGGGAAATGGTAACATTTATCAAAATTGACTCATTTGACTTTGAGCCAAGACTTTTTTTTAGTGTTTGTCTATTTAGGTCTTTGCACCTACTTGGTTTAGTATTTAGGTCTATGCACCTACCTAGTTTAGAAAAAGATTGCGACTTTGGTTTAAGCTGACAAAAACAAATAAGTTTTGCTCTGTCGACCACTGTAAATATTTTGATTTGAGACATCTCACGCTTTCTTCGTGCCTGTTAGATGATTTATAGGTCAAATGAACTCGGTGGAGATATGATCAATACCTTGATGAAGAAATGTCTTGAAAGGGCAAACTCAGTTTCCATCGGCAAAACAGAGTGGCAGGAATCACGTTTAAATTAACATTTTTTTATGTTTTCATGATATAGCTTTTCTCACGACATAAACTTACATTTCAGGGTGATCCTTTTTCAGTCGAAGAATGCTCAGATATATGTTTTTTAAACCTTAATTTCAAAACCTTGACTGTAACCTGTAAGTACGATATAAAAACTACAATTTGTACTAAATTGCTGTACACAGTGGCGGGCAGCGCCATATGGTTTGTTTATGTTTATGTATTTAGCAGACGCTTTTATCCAAAGGGACTTACAAATGAAGATATAACAAGCTATATGAAAAGTTAACAATAAACTACATAGAAGGAACCCACTAGTCTGACTATGTCAGAGGTGACAGAGTAGAGATAGGGTGCAGGCATAGAAGGAAGTGCAGAAAGATAAAGTGCAGAGATAGAGGGGGTAGGTAAGTACAAGGTAAGTGCTGGGATAGGAGGTGCTCTCTGGAGAGCTGGGTTTTCAAGAGTTTCTTGAAGATAGACAGGGACGCCCCTGTTCTGGTAGCGCTCGGTAGGTCATTCCACCATCGTGGGACGACACATGAAAAGAGTTTGGATTGTCTTACGCGTGGTGTAGGCACTGCTAGACGACAATCCTGGGACGAACGGAGGGACCGAGTTGTGACATAAGCCTTTGCAAGAGCATTCAAGTAGATGGGAGCCGTTCCATTAAGCACTTTGTAGGCTAACATCAGTGACTTGAATTTGATGTGGGCGGCTAAGGGTACCCAGTGGAGTTCAATGAACAGAGGGGTGACGTGTGCTCTTTTAGGCTGATCGAAGACCAGACGCGCCGCCGCGTTCTGGACCATCTGCGGAGGTTTCACAGCACAGGCTGGGAGACCAGTTAGGAGAGCATTGCAGTAGTCAAGGCGGGAGATGACCATGGCCTGCACCAGGAGTTGGGTGGCATGTTGGGTTAGGTGTGGTCTGATCTTTCTTATGTTTAGTAATGCAAAGCGGCACGAACGAGCAACCGAGGTAACGTGATCTTTGAAGGTTAGTTGGTCATCAATCATGACACCCAAGTTTCTAGCAACCTTGGATGGAGCAAGAGATAGGGATTCGGTTTGGATGCAGATGCTGTGTTGTATGGTTGGTTTGGCTGGAAAGACAAGCAGTTCAGTTTTTGGGAGGTTAAGTTGGAGGTGATGGGCTTTCATCCATGTTGATATGTCAGAGAGACAGTCTGAGATTCGTGCTGAGACCGTGTGGTCATTAGGTGGGAATCACAGATAGAGCTGGGTATCATCAGCATAACATTGGTATGAGAAGCCATGTGATCGGATGATCTGTCCCAGTGAGTTGGTGTATATGGCAAAGAGAAGAGGTCCCAGTACTGAGCCTTGGGTGACCCCTGTGACAAGGTGATGCGCTGCAGAAGTGTGACCAAGCCAGGATACTTTGAAGGACCGACCAGTGAGGTATAATTCAAACCAGGAGTGTGCTCTCCCTGTGATGCCCATGCTAGAGAGTATGGACAGAAGGATACTGTGGTTGACAGTGTCAAATGCGGCTGATAAGTCGAGCAGGATCAGTACAGAGGACTTAGCTGTCGCTCTGGCTTCTTTTGAGGCTTCTGTCACAGCTAACAGAGCCGTTTCGGTGGAGTGTCCACTTTTAAACCCAGATTGATTTGGGTCAAGGAGGTTGTTATGTGAGAGGTAATCGGTGACCTGCTTAAAGACCGCCCTTTCAATGATTTTAGACAGAAACGGAAGGAGAGAGACCGGCCGATAACTCTCCACAGGAGTTGGAGGGAGGGAAGGCTTCTTGAGCAGCGGTGTAACCTGAGCTTGCTTGAATGTGGTAGTAAATGTGCCCGATGTCAGTGAAGCATTAATCACGTGTGACTGCTGCAGTTACAGTAGGAGTAATGGATTGGCGAAGATTAGTAGGGACGGGGTCCAGCGGGCATGTAGTAGGACGGCTGAGGAAAATTATGCAGTAGGACTTCTGCATGCGGATTTTGTGGTACCAGGATTGGTGTAGCCAAATTATATATCGCCGGCACACAAGGCACCAACAATATATATTTATAGCGGACACACGTAGCGTGATGTGATAAGATATAAGGATTTATCCGAAAGTTCTCACTATCTGAATAAGCCTTATTTAACCTCGTTTTAGGGAACCACCTTCAATCGAAGGAAAAAGACAGAATCTTATGATTCTGGTATGTTAAATTAATAATCAATGATTAATTAATAACTAATAAATTTCAGTCTCATATAGTCGTTACTCCTGAATTCTCGTTTTGTTGGACTCACACATACGTAAAGAACACATACACAAAAGCCAGTTGATTTTATATATGTATATATATGAACTATTTATTAAAATGACATGACCAAAGACATGAACCTTAAGACAACAGGAGAAATGCTTTGAATATGGATGATTATATAAGAAACACTTAGTGAATTGAAAAGAACTAAGGGGAGGGGATGGATGGATACCGGAATCATTCAAATAGTCGAGCTTTGTTACTATTTGAATTCAAAGGCTATCAACTTGGGTTAGTTTATCATTTTAACAGCAAATTCTCTCGACACCAACCGCATACCGTCTGAAATGTAAGAACAGGGCGGATCTTACGTTTAGGTCAGCTCCGAACCACAGGTCATCGCCAGCGGGTCCCCCTGGGTCTCTCTTGGTGTCGCATCTCGCGGCCTTCAATGTGGTTGACTTTCAGGGATTGGACCGGTCGCTTTCCTGCGCCGGAGAATAAGCCTTCCTTCTGGTAGCTTGAAGACGAGCGGGGTAGTGTGTCTGAATTCACCGCGAATAATGATAAAACTGTCCAAGGGTCGAGTTGGTTTTGGTTGCTGACCAACTCTGATGAGGAGAACTTAAATTCACCAAAGATTGACAAAAAGGTTGACAAGCTGAAAGCTGGCTCCTTTTTGGTGATCAAAAAAATAGGTGGGGATGCTGCAGCAGCAGAGTTTAAAACGTGCTATAGAGAGGAGACGGGATGACAGATGAACAAAAACGCAAAATGTATCTTTCTACTACATTCTTCTCTTTCTGTCTTTGTTTGGACCTTCTTCTTCCATATCATCTTCCTCTCCTGCCATTTTCAAAGACTCTCCGCCAGACTCTCATTCCATCAATTAGAACTCTCTTCTCTTCATCTTCTCTACTGATCTGGACCTTCAATATTCTCTTTCAATATTCCGTCCATGTTCTATTCACGAACTTATGGGAATCTGGGCAAAAACTTATGCCATGACTGGGCAATAACTCTTTTCCTCGCGGGTTCCGGAGTTTGATTCACGGAGGCGGGGCATGACGTAGGCCTACGCTACACTTTCAGCCAATGGTATGCCTGAAACTGTTGTGACGTCTGCCTGGGCGTATTTTGTAAGGCGACCTGCAAAGAGGTTTGCATCAAAGGAATTCGACTCCTGCATTCCTCCGTCTCATAAACATTTGTTCACATTTGTTTACGGTTTCCAAAATAATAATATCTTCCGTATCGTTCCACGTACGATCATGAAAAAGGTATTAAAATGCAGCTTATGATATCACTGAGAACATGAAAGAACTTGTACAAAGATACAAAGCACATTTAATACAGTTTCAAGATTCAGCTAAAAAGTAATTCTGGGTGAGATCCTTTTGAGAGGTCCGGCTGTCTCTGGCTTGAATCAGAGTCAGGGCAAACGGTCACCATTATTTACTTTGAACCATATAGGGTCGGAAGGGTCCTGTTCTGGTTTTCCCCAATACTCTCCTGAAAGGGTCCGTTGTTTGTTCAGCTTAGTTAGCACTAAGCTATTAATGCATTTACCTAAATTTATGGCACAGGTCTGTGGAAAGAGGGGCTGAGAAAACTCCCCCAAAATGCTTTTGTGGGCAAAGGTTGTTGTAAATTTCTCTTCTTTGATGTAGAAATCCCCCATCTGGTATTTCCACCCTGAGCATCCCCACAAAAGAATGTTGCAGTCATTTAAAATTTTAAGTTTGTATTAAATTCCACACTTGAGTTCGCTACAATTGGTAAACTGTTTGATTAAAGCTGCCCCTTTTTCAGTAAAAAATTAGGCAAAGGTGTCTGCTGTTAGATTGGTAGCAGGTGGCGGAGGCAGAGGATTAAGTAGAATTTTGAAGGTGGAAAAAAGTTTCCGGGTGTCAGTAGTACTATGAATCTTGTTGATGTAGAAAGATTTTTTTGCATCAGTTACACTGGATGCGAATGATGACAGTAACGCCTAGAGTAGTGTTTGTTGTTCAAATGTGGTTCCTCTAATATGTGAAACTGCAACAAAGAAACTTTCAGAAATAATAATAATAATAATCTGTTTGGTCAGATTTGATCTTGCCTATAGTTAAATGGGTGAAATCACGTTTTTTCTAGGTTTTGACCCTACTTAGTTTTTCATAGGCCGACGAAACTGGGTATACGCTTTCGTCAAGCCCAGGCGCAAAAATATGCCTCTTGACATCATGTTGCCAGGTCCACAGGAAGTTGGCCATTTTTGCTGGAAGATGCAAATTGGTGTTGTTTTGCCTGTTTCCACACCTCGCATGTGATCGAACTCCTTCCACGGATTTCATGGTTACGGTTTCAAACTTGGTCAGGTTATTCTTTAGCCATGGGGGATTAAAATTTGTGATCAGTTTTTCCAAAGTCTGAAGGACGTGTCTGTGGCAGACCCTTAAACTTTGACAACTTGTTACTGCTCACCACAAAAAACACAATTTCACTTATAATTTGTACATATATTGTCTGATCTTCACCAGACTTCATAGGCTTTCCCGCAACTCTGCCCTGACTGCGTACATATGCACATATTCACACTCACCTATAGTGCCACCTGCTGTAATATAATGGACGGATGTAATAGACGCGTGCATGTGCTCAGGCCCGATCATCGCTGCTTGCAGCTTTAAATCTAGTTGTATTTGTCTTTGTCTTGTCTTTTTGTTCACAGGTACTCCATGGTTTTGAGTTTCTGGTCTTTTCCATGGCTTTTATTATTTCTTTCTTTTTTTTGTTTTACTCCTCTGTGTTCTTAGTTTGTTGTATCTCTGAAGTTTGGTTTCTTGCTGTTCTTTGTTCTTAGTTGGTGTTTTGTTGGAGCTTATACTTTATATTGTGTTTTAGATTCCTGCTCAACTCAGTACATCTAGTTATTCTTAGTTCTCCTGTTTTGGTTATCAGCTCCCCTTCCACACCTGTCTTAAACTCAATCCCATTTCCTCCATTACATATACTCCTATGTTCTACTCAGTCTTTGTCAGATATTTGCCATTACATCCTTCTAGTCATGCTCCGAAGTCTGTGCTTTGCATTGTTTGTTCGTCGTTGTTGTTGTTGTTGTTGTTGTATTTAGTTTATTATGTGTCTCAGTATTAGTTGATAGTTGTCAGGTTGTTTTAGTTTTTTTTGATAAACTTTCCGCAAAGTTTTCATCTGCCTCCAGTCTGCTTTTTCCGCATTTTGTCTCCTCTTCTTTCCACCACCAACCGTAACAAAAGGATAACCCGTGGTATGGTCCGTACCTTGGTTTTTGGGCCACGGTTTCAGTTCAGTTTCGGTAAGCGTTATGTGCGTTTTTTTTCTCCCAAAATTGTCAGCAAAAACTGTAAACCTACCAGTGTCACTAACATAACACTTTTCTTTCAAGTTAACAGTTTCTAAACACAACTTTTAAATGGTAAAATTTAAATTCTGACTCAGAAATTCAGACATCTGTATACAACTTGAACACACCATTAGTCGCAGCACACAAACGCTGCCCCCTCAATGCGCGCTACAATGTAAATTAGTCTAACTAACATAACATTACTCTGCTGTTAGACTCTGTTAGTCCAGCCGTCCAGACCAGTGATCAGCCCCCACCAGACGGCCCACCGAACATCGGTAATCGCTGAGCAGGCCAGTTCGGTGACCTGGCCACCGGGAAATGTCCTGGTGCTCCGGATGGCTAGTCCACCACTGCTCTCAATGCCTCCACTAGTGCTGGCCATGCCACTTTGTTTTCTTTTTTCCGCTTCTGAGCGCTGCACTTTGAACCCGCCTCCAGTTACAACAGTGTGACTGATAGGGGGTGAGTGGGTGGAGGCACAACAGTGATTGGACATTAACTCGCGTCTTGCGGAAAGGGCTTGACACCTGCCTGGACAAGCAGACACGGTGGTCTGTAAATCATGAGCGCAAAATGAATTGCAAAACCAAAAACCTGCAGTCCATAAGGGCGGATTGTCCCATGCATAGCGGACCGAGTACTGATGCATCCCTAATTACTACTCCTCGTCTGGTAGAACTCTTGCCCTTTATGCTGATCATTTTGAAAGACCAAAGTCACTAAACCACTTTTACCTCTCCCTGTAAGGTTTTTACTGATATTAGTAACACTATTATGTTTTGTGCAGCCATAGAAGCCACTGCCGTGTCCACATGAACAAAGGTATTTTGGCTGAATTAATTTTTAACTTCTTCAGTTCAGATCAACTCAGTTTGTTTGATACACTACAAATTCAGACCATATGTCATCATAAGGTCCACTACACAGAGAACAAACAAATTTAATACAACTTTATCTAATTAATTACAATGCAATTCATTGTACTATGATTAGGATCCAAATCACTGAACTAAATTAGGGTCCAATTCAATGTAATGCGATATTATACATCTAAATCAAAATCAGCCCAATTAATCAATGTTGTACTTGTATAATACCAGTTAATTAAAAAAGAAGACCAGCAGATCACAATAACAACTTCAACATCATATTCTAAGCCTGTGTTGATCAGCAAGTGAAAGTGGAGAGGAAGAAACCTAAAACAGAAGTAGATTCATGAATGGTGGTCATATATCTTAATGTTTGAGGAGTTAGGAAGATAGGACAGAGGAACATACAAACACAAATACTGTACCAGCAGTGCAGTGGGAAAGGGAAAAGGCCTATACTTGCATAGTTTACAAAGACAGTAGGGTGAGGAAAGGTAGATCATGAGAGGTCCCCCATAATTAAAGGATTACTCAGGGTAATATGAGCCAGTCTTGATTGTAAACTTTATCAATCTGTCTTTGTAGACAGGATATGTACCTCAGACCTTTAAGGTTGCTGTAGATAAACCTTTACTCAAAAAAACCTACTCTTGATTCAGAAGTGTTAGTTGATTATTGACCTATATCCAATCTCCCTTTTTTGTCTGAAGTTCTTGAAAAAATTGTTGTAGTTCAACTTTGTGATCATTGACATAGAAATAATCTGTTTGAAGAGTTTCAGTCAGGATTCAGAGTGCATCATAGCACAGAAACAGCACTGGTGAAAGTTACCAATGATCTCCTCTTAGCCTCTGATAGCGGACTTGTTTCTGTGCTTGTCCTGTTGGATCTCAGTGCTGCATTTGATACGATCGATCACATTATTCTGTTACAGAGACTTCAACATGTTATTGGAAATAAAGGAACTGCATTAGGCTGGCTTAAGTCATACTTATCTGATATATTCAAGTTGTTCTTGTAAATGAAGAATCTTCCTCACACACCAGAGTAAGTCATGGAGTTCTTTAGGGTTCTGTGCTTGGACCGATTATTTTTACTTTATACATACTTAGACTGGGTAAAATTATTAGACAGCATGGCATAAATTTCCATTGCTATGCTGATGATACTCAGCTGTACTTATCTATGAAACCAGATGAAACCAATAGGTTGGTCAGACTACAAGCCTGTCTTATAGACATCAAGACCTGGATGACTCAGAACTTTCTGATTTTAAATTCAGACAAAACTGAAGTCGTTATCTTTGAACCTGAGCATTTCAGGGAGAAATTGGCTAGCTATATAGTAACTCTAGATGGTATTTCCTTGGCTTCTACTTCTACAGTGAGGAACCTTGGAGTTATTTTTTACCAGAATTGATCATTTGACGCACATATAAAACTGGTTTCTAGAACTGCCTTCTTTCACCTTCGTTAAATTGCCAAAATCAGGAATATCCTCCGAAAAAGAATTGGTGGAAACGCACATGAAAACTGTGAGTTTAATTAAAAAAAAATCCACTACTACTTGTACAGAAAGTGCCCACTGATGAACCAGCCTGGAAACTCCTTGTTGATTTGAAGAACATTGTAGAAGTGGTTGTTTATCCAGTCCAGACAAAAGAATCAAATGCATATTTGAACTTTAAGATCTCTGAGCACAGAGTGAGATTGATTTAAAGAGGTTTTCCCAGAGTCAAACTTTATGCCTAAACACCATTTACTTGGAGCATTATCTTAATTTTATCTGTGAATTTGAACCGTGAGTTCCATTATGGACCATGCGGTTTGAAGCAAAGCACAGCTTCTTCAAAAGGGGTGTGGGGCATACAACCTGATTCAAACCTGTGCTTCTGTCCTTATGTAACCTTGCTTGTTTGATGTCCACTCCGTTAATCAGGCAATTATCACTTGAAGGTGGTGGTAGTGGTAACAGCCAGTTTATTGTCTGCATGTATTACAGAAAAACCCGAGAATGGTCAGTAACATTTCTTCTTTTTCTTAGTTGAATCCTCGTTTTCTACTCAGCATCACAAAGGTGTAGCTATGATACAAATAAAATAAAATACATTTAACTGCTTTACTTTGATTGTACAGTGGATTTTCTATTTCTATATACTGTAATGTCTGTGAACAAAATAAAAAGTGAATGTGCAATGTATGAATTGTAAGTATAAATAAAAATGCGAATGTGTGTTAAATACAAAAAAGAAATCAATTTTGAAATAAAATGCAAGCTACACATTTCTATATTCAACATACACGTAACTGGTTTGGGATAAACCGCTATTAAAGTTGTGGAGAACACGGAAAAATCAACACAGCAAATTCATACAAACTATAATATTAATTTTAACATGACTCCAACAACCGTAAATAAACTTTTTGCCCACAAGACTCGGGACATGTTACCTCTTAGTTGAATCCTCGTTTTCTACAGAGGATTTCCCTCAATCCCTCTTTCCATACACTTTTCAGCCATACACACAATAAACAGGAGAGGGCGGTTGTCCCACATTTAGCTGGATTTACCCACATTCTTTTAACTATTATACACTTAGCACAAAAACATCAGTTTTTCATGGCACATCACCTTCACATGTGGAGTTTTCCTAAATCCCCTGTGGAGGTATCAAATGTTTTAAGTCTTCCCATTGATGTTTTAAAGGAGGACATAACATTTGCTCTTAAGCAGAGGCACATCCTGTCTCAGGGTGATAAAGAGAAACTAGTCCATGCATTTGTAACTTCAAGACTGGACTACTGTAATTCTTTATTATTGAGCTATCCCACAAATTCTCTGAAAAGCCTGCAACTGATCCAAAATACTGCAGCCAGATTTCTGATGAGAACTAACAGGAGATATCATGTTTCTCCAGTTTTAGCTTCTGTTCATTGGCTCCTTGTTAAATTCAAAATAGAATTTAACATTCTTCTCCTCACATATAAAGCTCTTAATGACCGAGTTCCATCATATCTTAGATATCTTGCTGTTAGATATTTTCCCAACAGAGCACTTTGCTCTCAGACTGCAGGTTTACTTGTGGTTCCCAGACAGTGGCGTGGCCAGGATGGTTATGTGATCATTTTGGGGTGGCAATGTCTCACTGGAAAATATCTGAGTATATAGGGCATCTAAACCACACACCTCCACTCTATCTGGAATGCAGGTAATGGTGGAAAAGATCAAATAATATTCAGTGTATCTAACTTTTTTCTTATTCCTGCAAGTGAAGTAGCAAAGATGCTTACACTATACAAATGTAGCACAACATACAGAGAACTGTACTGCATACTGTGCTGAGAGGACTTGGGATGTGTTCAACACAGCTTGCAGTGATCATTACAAGCTCATTCTCTCTGTGTATCAGGAATACACAGACATAATTTGAAAAACAGTTGTTTTTATAATATGATATTATATGATCAAACTATAAACATAGACTATAGACATGAATAAGAGTATAAGAGTACATACAAAATGTTCAAAATTACATTGCAAAGTACATACAAAAGTGAAATTTTTAGTGCAACTTTCTCTTAAAACTACATGACTGGAAGGATTTTCTCTGACAGATAAAATATCGGTTATCATTCATCTCACAACAGCTGTATTCTGCTATTGTTGTGGTTTGCACTAAAGCAATTTACAAAATTGTCCATGTCCAGGGACTTTGCTCGTATTTGTTATGTACTGTATGATTTCACTTATTTGGGGGCTTTATCTAACATTAAAAACATGTACCGAGTCAACAAAGATGACAGTGAATTTCCCTGTTATTGAAATTATTCAAAAAGTAATGTGACTTTAGTTGGAATGAGTAAAAAATTTCCCCATAAATTCCTTTTTTTTTTTCAATCTGGACCTTATTTCTCGCATTAGATGCGTTAATTTATTCACCATTCATGTATAAATTGGACTTATTTTGAATTCAATTAATTAGATTTGATTGGATTATGATTACAATGAATTTGACTCTAATTTGCTTGAATTGGACTATATCATTGAAGTGCCCTTACATGACATTAATTATGATTTGGTGCTATAAAAATGAATGGAACTGAAGTGAATTTAATAGTTTAAAACTACTGGATAACACGAGATTTGTATTTTTAATATATTTTATTTATTTATTTTCATTTGGCTTTGAGTGGGATTTAAGGTGCTCATACATCGTTTAAACAGCAGAAAAAAACTGAAAACTTGGAAAAGCATGACATGGGGCCTTTGAATATTTATTTAGTTATTTCCCACTGTATTATTATTTTCAATTAGATTTTTGCCTTTTATTGAAAACTTTCCCTCTTGGTGTACCCATGGGTGTAACAAATTATTGAAACTAGAATAAACTTACTAAAATGAATGGACAATGTAACATACAAAATTACGAATCTTTGACAGTTGGTGGTGGTTCATTTAGCCTATTTTATATTCCCTTATAGTTTTTATTTCAGTAAAAATCAATTTTTGCATGTGTATTTAGGGCTTTTTATGTTGTGAAATACATGGATATGAATGGGATAGACCTGTTGTCAAAATATATATTGCTCTTTACCATCATAGTGACTTAAAACAAAATAGAGTAGAAAAATACTTTATTCATCCCCCAGTGGGGGAAATTCAAATTAGTCGAGTAGCTCAAATAATTATAAATATTTACAATGATTTCATACTAGACGACAACAACAACAATAATATTTATAATAATTAATGACAAAATAGATAAATTGGAGAAGAACATGTCAGCAGTCACTATAAAAAGCCTTATGGCTGTGGGGACAAAGGACCTCCTGAACTTCTCAGTCCTGCAGCGCAGCAAGATGAGCCTCTCACTGCAGCTGCTCCTCTGACCTGCCAGGATGCTGTGGAGAGGATGTCTTCGTCCTCATCCGTTGCTCCACCACAGCACTGAGAGGGTCTAGTCTTCTGCCTACAACAGAACTGGCCTTTTTTTGTCCAGGTACCTAGAGTTTTTGTCTGTAGTGCAACTCCCCCAGCAGACAACAGCATAGAAAAGTGCACTCTCAATGAAAGTGTCATAAAACATGCATATCATATCACTACAGACATTGAAGGACCTGAGCCGTCTAAGGAAGAAGAGACGGCTCGGGCCCCTCCAGTACACTGTTTCTATGGGGCGGCTGTAGCTCAGGAGGAAGAGCAGTCGCCCACCAATCGGTGGTTCAACTCTTGCTTCCCCGGGCTACATGTCAAAGCGTCCTTGGGCAAGACACCCCCACGTTGCCTCCTGATGTATGTGAGTGGGTGAATGTGGCATGTAGTGTTAGAAGTGCTTTGAGTGGTCAGTTAGATTAGAAAAGCGCTATACAAGTACAAGTCCATTTACCATTCTATGTTGGCAGACCACTCCAGTTTATTATCCAGCTACACTCCCAGGTCTTTGCAGGTCTGAACAGTCTCTAGCTCCCCTCCATCAATGCAGACTGACTGGTATAGAGTTTTAGATCTTCTGAAGACCACCACCAGCTCTTTGGTTTTGGTATTGTTCAGGAACAAAAGGTTATTTTTGGTCCAGCCACAAGGTCCCTGTGCTCCTTTTCCTGTCCACCGCGCACACATGCCACAACAGCCATATCATCAGAATACTTCTGTATGTGGCAGGACTCTGAGTTGTACCTGAAGTTCGATGTGTCCAGGGTGAAGCATGTACAGAATTCCACTCTTCCACTCCTATGTGTTTCTGGTAGGCAAACTGGAGGGGGTCAAGATCCTTAGCAACCTGCAATGTCATGCGACGAACAAGGAGTCTCTCCAAGGTCTTCATGATATGAAATGTCAAAGCAACCGGTCTGTAGTCATTCAGCTCCACCGGCTGCCCTAATTTGGGCATGAGACAAGAAGTTTTCCACAGCACCGGGACCTTTTCCATCTGAAGGCTCACATTGAAGAGCCTGTGAAGAGGGACTGCTCGTTGACCAGCACAGTCCCTCAGAAGCCTTGGACAGACTCCATCTGGGCCTGCAGCCCTCCCTGACTGAAGTCTCCTGAGCTCAGCCCCAACCTCGTCTATAGTTAGAGGAGGTTGTAGCGGAGGGATGACGACAGGAGTGATGTTGCTATCAATTTTAGAGATGGGGGTAGGGGTGCAGCTGGACAGATGAGGGTAAGTGGTGGAAGTTGGTGCAGTGGTGGAGGTGTAGCTGAACTGAGGAGGCCAGGCGGTGGGAGCAGCCATAGATGTGAAGGTGCAGCTGGGCTCAGGAGGCCTGGATGTGGTAGCTGCCACAGATGTGGAGGAGCAGCTGTGCTCAGGATGCCTGGTGCTGGAAGCTGCCGATAGGTGGAGGTACAGCTGAACAGAAGAAGCCTGTTGGTGAGAGTTGCTGCCGAGGTGGAGGTGCAATCAGGCAGAGGAGGAGGCTTGGCGATGCGAGTTGCCATCTGAAGTACAGCTGGGCAGTGGAAGCAGTATAGAGGAAGCAGCTGTAGTGGTGTGGGAGAGCAAAGCCTTTACTCTGCTCCACATATTGTACCTTGACTCTCGATCCACATATTGCGTGAATAACATGTTGTTGCGGTCAGAATGAACCCCGTCTAGATAGGCAGGCGCCAAATAGAGATTGGGTTTGAGCCACGTACACACTGAATGATATAGAAAGGTATTAAGCGTTGTCCCAAAACTGAGGTCATTGGGAATCTCCGTGTATACTGAAATATACATGTCTCTGTGATGGTCTGTTCAATAAATTCCCCATAAGAGGCTGACACGACGAGTCCGACTACTCTTTTCTCCACAACATAATGGTGACCCCAACTTCATGAATTTGGTGTCTGGAGCCCTGCTGAGTGAGTCCTCTGTGCCCCGGCAGCCGAGATCAGTCGTCAAAACCTGCAGGTAGGATATCTTTGTCCTAACCATTAAAGCGGCAGATGTTTGCTGGTTGGTGTACAGTGTGACAGCTTTTGGAGTTTTCCCCCAAATTAAAGAACACAGGAGAGAGTGAAGGGCACTGTAAGTCTCTTGTTTTTCCTCTGCACAGGGGGGCTGCTGAAATTGTTTCAAGAAAAGTGTTAAGCATTGAAGTGCTGAGTGTTTGATAATAATTGGGCGAACAGCAGCTTGTGAGATGTGTTTTGTGAAGCAGGTGGTTGTGAAGGAAGCCAGCTGTGCTGTATTGTGAGTGCACTATAATTGTGAAGGACTAGTTGCTCAGCTCCGGCAGGGATTAAGTCGATGAACTTAAACTGGAATTGTGGATACGCTTTTAGAGCGTAAAGCATCCGCTCATGGTGATGTCTTGGTGCCAAGGGCCAACCTTTAGTGCATAGAAGGGCGATTACCCATGGATCAAGTCACACAGTAGTTATTAATCATATGTGGAAATCATTTTCACTAGTCAAGGAGAAGATGGGTACTGATGATTGATTGACTCGAGAACAGAAAGAGTTTGAAGGTGGAATCAACAAGTATCGCAAGAAAACTGAAACTTCATTCTAGTTCAATAGGGGCATGTTTTAATATATGTGTTTATATAATTTGATATCTGTTTAAAACTCTTTGTAGTTATCTTTGACCTCATTATAGAAAACATTTGGGGAGGAACATTCAAATTTGATCATGAATTGGCCTCAAGAGATGTTATAAGAGGTCACAAGTGAGGCTGATAAACTGCACGTCAGCTTCTTCCGATTCCATAAATAAACCACAAAGCTTATAAAAATAAATATTTAAATCTCATACATTGTCTATGTCAATATCTCCTGAAAATAAAAAGTCCAAACAAAATAAACTAAACAATTTAAAATTGTGGATTGACTGGTGACTGACAAACTCACTGACTTGGGGTGTCTGTAAACCGGTTTTGTTTGTGCTCATTTGTGCTGCTGTGTGTGAAATCCTGCTGTTTTATGTGAATCTAAAAAAAGGTATTTTGTGTGAAAAATCAAGGTTCCAACTCCAACCATCCTCGACTCGCTTCATTCTTAATATCTATTATATGACTAAAATACACACATAAATTTTGTAATTACAGTTGAATGTAAATACACACACGCACACAAACACAGTGTTTACATACAACTTCTACATATACAGTCTTGAATTGAATGAAAGAGAAGTGAATGTTGAGAGAATAAAATTGTTGTAACTGAATAAAGGTCAGAGTGAGAGATTGTTTAGGCTATGTGTGTTTGGGTATTGTGTTTATGCATTTGGCAGACGCTTTTATCCAAAGCAGCTTACAGGTAGGCATGTAGGATAAGGGGGTCTTGCCTAAGGACCCCTACTGGAGTCATGCAAGGGGATTTGAACTCAGGTCTCCCACATGGAAGGTGGCAATCATACCACTACACTATCCAGTTCATTGTGTGCAAGATGAGAGAAAAACAATTTTCAGAGACAGCGCAGAAGTAATAAAGGTAAGTGTAAGTTGTTCCTTTCAGGCTGATGGGTGGGCTTCAGATTCGTGAGAGAGTTTAAAGAAATTGTTGGAATAGGTTACAGTAATGATCTGTGAGTTTTAATTGTTGTATATTGCTTTCCTGATTTCTTAGAACATCTGTTAAGTTTTATTGAGTATGTTCTGTTATAATTGTATCTTTGCAGGGCTGCTGTGATTTGAATTGTCAATCTAAATCTTGTTTTTTACAGTCTAGTTCGATTTGTTTCTGGTTCAGGTTGCTGGTTTAAGTGCATTGCATAGATGTCCTTGAATGCTTTGACATTTTTTATTCTGTGAACAATACAGCTGTATGTTCTTATTAAAATCACACTTTCTGTTATCATATGGTCGTAGTGTTTCAGTTGCTAGAGTGCAATAATTAAGCTGTGATTAAACTGTATTTCTAACTGTTTCCAGTTTGTGAGTTGTATTTTGGGCCTTTTTCTTAATTTGTTTGGCAATTTGTTTGAGTTGAAGAATAGTGTGCATTTCAATTGTTTTCTTTTGATTATTAGATTAGAGAAGGGGTAGTTACCACAATCCTGGGAGGTAGGCTTAGAGGTGTGTTCATATTTCATTGGATTAGAATTTACAGAGCTGTGACGTGCATTGTTGTCTCATTTGGATTGGTGAAAGGTCATCGTGTAAGAGTTCTGATTGGAAGCATCTGGGTAGGGCAAACGTTAGAGCAACGCCCTTAGCTTAAGTCACATCAAAATAGGTTGAGCATTAAATAGTGCTCAATTAGCAATAAATTAGCAATAAAGCTAATATTAATCTATTTCTAAATTAGCATTAAAGTTAGCATTTATTATCAATAGCAATAAAGCTAATATTAATCTAGTTAAATTTCCAATAGGTTAGCAAGTATTAGCATTAGCAATAAGCTACCATTACCCTAACTCCAAACTAGAAATCACAATAGCAACAAGTTCATTAGCTTAACATCGAGGTAGCATTGGTTTTAACTCAACCTGGAGCACAAACCTTCTATTAACCTTTAAGGCTAACATTAACATTAACACTGCCAGTAACCTAGCCATCCATTAGCATAATTGTCAGCATCTAATTGAATTGACCCTAGCATTAAACTAGCATCAGTTTGAGCTTAGGTTAGCTTAAAATTTAGACATTCAACAGTTGCTTAAAAAAAAGGGAAGGAATTTACCAGGTGAAATAATGGATGCAACACCAATATTAATCATAAGTGTCAAGAATCCACAACTGTTCAAAGATATT
Source organism: Leuresthes tenuis (assembly GCF_036924035.1). Classification (NCBI taxonomy): domain Eukaryota; kingdom Metazoa; phylum Chordata; class Actinopteri; order Atheriniformes; family Atherinopsidae; genus Leuresthes; species Leuresthes tenuis. Next base: position 36,412,302 of record NW_027325365.1, on the reverse strand, counting down.
CAAAAAATATCTAAAAAAATAGGAAAAACTAACAAAAATCTATCCTTACCAAAAGATGGCACGTTCAATGTAGCTGCGTGTGAAAATATGGGATTAAGGATCAGAGATCACCAAAAGATAAAAGCAAAAAGAGACAACGAAAAAGAGAGCTTGAATTCAAAGTTTTAAGCTTGTTTGAAAATAGTCTTTACTACTGAAGGAATTTGAAGGAGGGTGTAGCAGCGCTGAAGAGGGAACCAGTAGAAATGGTTAAGTCTAACCAACACTCCTGTAACAAACAGTATGATCCTGCAGTACTATATCCAACACTGTCGGGAGTAGTCAACATACAAGGAGATTTTGAAATGAAAGATCACATAACACCTCGACAAACCGCTTTACATCCAGAACCACAAATAGCTACATCAAGCAGACATGTAGCTCCCCAGCCAGGCGCTATCTCTAAGTCAGATCAGGACGCAGAGAGACAGTCCCCACAGTATCAAAAATCACCAGTTCAAAAGGAATCTTTTGAAGATCCCGAGAGTGCTACAGCTTCAGCAACAGCACACTCCCCAGATCACCAAAAGTCACAAGAGGATCGGACCACTACTCCCCCTGTAGGCAAAACTGTACTACAAGACATGACTCCCAGAAATTGTAGTACAGGCAAAAAAAACATCCAAAGTTTTAGACTGCTATGGAGGATTTAATGATAAATCACTAGGAGAATTGTACTGAGTAGAACCTGAGCATCCTACTATTGATTTGCAGCAAGAAATAAACCAAGCAGAAAAGCATGATTCGAAACAGAGGTCAGAGACACAACATGAAGATGTCAAAGATAGTAAAGATAGAAGCTATGATCTGAGATCCAGACCCAATATTCACCCACCAGGTAGATATACTAATCCAGGACAGTATCCAATTTTGATAAAAGGGACCCAGGGACATTATGTGCCATGGCAGATGCTCGACCTTGCAGGGCTGGTTGCTAGATTGCCGGATATTCATGAGAGTACAATCAAGTGGATAAGAGCTTTTGAAGAAGAAACTGTGGGCAAGCTGTTAACTGTGGGAGATATTAAAGCAGTATGGGCATGGTGTGCAGTATGGGCACACAATGTTCTATGATAGAGGACATTTTGAGACACAGTAAGAATGAGTGGATGTTGAATCACCGAGCAGATGGAATTGAGTTTAATGCCAATCGACTTGCATTGTGGGAAGCACTGCGCGCTGAGTATCCTTCAAGAGTGGACCCGAGTGGATTAAAGGGTGATCCACTGTTAGATACGGAGAGTCCAGCGACGTATGTTGAACGTCAGTTGAGAAAATGGAAACAAGAAACTAGAGAAAAGAGAGAAAAGAAGTTGAAAAATTCCCCATTTCAGAGCCAGTAACAGTTGCATTTAACAAATAGGAAAAATGCAGTCGAGTCCAGTGTCCGAAAGCAAGAGAACCCACACTCAACTATCATTGTACAATGTCTTATGATGTTTCAAAAAGTGGAGAATTCGAAGAGTCATGGGACAAACAGACAGAACACTCTGAGAAAAAATTGACAACTTAGTACATCATCATTGGCAAACAAGGGGCAGCCATGAATGTGGAACCAAATGCATTCATTTCTGATTGGTACAACGTGCCAGAATCTGCTCCACATGTCACTTTGTTGGTGAATGAGAATTTCAAAGCAAAGGATTTGGGGCTCATGATGAAAATGGCTTTAGGAGTACAGTGGGAACAAACAGAGAATTCATTAATCTTCCAGTCACAAGATGCAACAATGATCAAAATCCTGTGCAGTGTATCAGCATTGGCAAAACCACAGGCAATAATGGCATCGGCAAACCAATCAGTTCAAACAGCAAAGCTAAATGAGGCAAAAAACAGTGAAAGTGATTTGTTGAAGGAAATGATATCTCACATCCCAAACCAAGTGTGGTCTAAAAATGAGGCCGATGTTGGTTTGGTGAAATCTGCTAATCCAGTGAAAGTGCAGTTGAAACCCAATGTGAAACTTCCTAATCGTCCTCAGTATCCACTCAAACCAGAGGCAGAGGAGGGGGTAAGTGGGACAATAGAAAGCTTTGCAGGGAAAGGAGTGCTGGTTGAGACAGACAAGGCAAGGCAAGTTTATTTGTACAGCACAATTCAACGACGAGGTGATTTAAAGTACTTTACAGAGACATTAAAACAGAAGAAATAAAAAGCACGATTTAAAATTTAAACAAAAGAAAGAAATAAGAACAATAGATAAAATCAGAAAAAAATTATATATATGAAAGATAAAATCAATAGTTAAAACATGATTCCGTTTTGAAACTCAAGCTTATTCAAATGCAGCTGAAAATAGATGTGTCTTCAACCTGGACTTAAATACACTGAGTGTTTCAGCTGATCTGAGGCTTTCTGGGAATTTGTTCCAGACATGTGGAGCATAGAAGCTGAATGCAGCTTCTCCATGTCTGGTTCTGACTCTGGGAACTGATAAAAAACCGGATCCAGATGACCTGAGCAGTCTGGAAGGTTCATTGTGGGTCAGGAGGTCACACTGATGTATTTTGGTCCTAGACCATTCAGAGCTTTATAGACCAGCATCAGAACTTTAAAGTCTATCCTCTGATGGACAGGCAGCCAGTGTAATGACTTCAGATCTGGACTGATGTGCTCCACTTTTTTGGTCTTAGTGAGGACTCAAGCAGCTGAGTTCTGGATGAGCTGCAGTTGTCTAACTGACTTTTTAGGTAGACCTGTAAAGATGCTGTTACAATAATCAAGCCTACTAAAGATGAATGCATGGACTGGTTTTTCCAGGTCCTGCTGAGACATCAGATCTTTTAGCCTTGATATATTCTTAAGGTGATAGTCGGCTGACTTTGTTATTGCCTTAATGTGTTTGTCCAAATTTAGGTCTGAGTCCAACACCCAGATTTCTGGCCTGGTTGGTAGTTTTTAGATTTATAGATTGAAGCTCTGTGGTGACTTTCAATCGTTTATCTTTGGCTCCAAAGACAATTACCTCAGTTTTGTTTTTGTTTAGCTGGAGGAAGTTGTGGCACATCCAGTCATTAATCTCCTCAATGTATTTACCAAGGGCCTGTACAGGCCCTCGGTCTCCTGGTGACATTGTAATATATATCTGTGTGTCATCTGCATAGCTATGGTAGTTTATTTGGTTGATTTTTATAATATGTGCCAGAGGGAGCATGTAGATGTTAAAAAGAAGAGGTCCCAGGATGGAACCTTGGGGAACTCCACATGTGATTCTTGTCTGCTCAAATGCAAAGTTACCTATTGACACAAAGTACTTCCTGCTCTCTAAGTATGTTTTAAACCAGTTTAGTACAGTTCCGGAAAGACCCACCCAGTTCTCCAGTCGTCTGAATAATATATTGTGGTCAACTGTATCAAAGGCAGCACTGAGATCCAGTAAAACTAAGACTGACATTCTTCCACTGTCTGTATTCAGACATATGTCATTAAACACTTTGGTCAGAGCAGTCTCAGTGCTGTGGTGCTGTCTAAAGCCTGACTGGAAGGTATCATAGCAGTTATTTTGTGTTAAAAAAGTAATTAAGCTGTTGAAAAACCACTTTTTCAATGATCTTACTTAAAAATGGGAGATTTGAGATGGGCCTGTAGTTGTTCATTTGCGTCTTGTCAAGATTGTCCTTTTTCAGCAGAGGTTTAATTACAGCTGTTTTTAGTGGCTCTGGAAACACACCTGACGTTGAGGACAAGTTCACAATCAGTAACAGGTCTGACTCCAAAGTTTTTGAGACCCCTTTGAAAAAACCTGTTGGCAGGATGTCTAAACAGCAAGAGGAGGACTTCAGGTGACGTAAGATGCCCTCCAGGTCTTTACTGTTAATGGGTTGAAACAGTGTCATGGTGTTTAAACCGGTTTTCGGTGAACACGGTACATATGCTGAACCTGCTGCTGATGTACCAACTGCTTGTCTAATATTTTGGACTTTGTCTATGAAGAATTTGGCAAAGTCATTGCAGGCCATGGTGGTATGGAGTTCAGTTGCCACTGACACAGGAGGGTTTGTTAGCCTGTTAACTGTAACAAATAAGGCCCAAGCATTATGACATTATTTTTGGTGATGATGTCAGAGAAGTAGGATTTCCTTGCATTCCTCAGTTGTAAATTATAAGAGTGAAGTTTCTCTTTATAGATGTCATAATGAAACTGGAGATTTGTTTTTCTCCATCTGCGCTCAGCTTTCCGACACTCTCTTTTCCTATTTTTCACCAGTGTGGAATTTCGCCATGGAGACTTCTTCCTTCCAGAGATAACCTTCACCTTAATGGGAGCAATAGCATCCATAACATTTAACATTTTAGTATTGAAGCTACTGACGAGCTCACTGACTGAACCCCCGGACAGGGCAGGTGTTAAAGAGAAGACCTGGTTAAAGATCTCACTACTGTTTCCAGTTATACACCGTTTTGAGATCACTGCTGTTGAGACATTTGTGTGCACTGAAATCATACTCTCAAAGAAAACACAGGAATGGTCAGACAGGCCCACATCAGACACAGTAATCTTTGAAATGCTTAGACCCTTAGAGATCACTAAGTCTAGAGTGTGCCCCCTACTGTGCGTGGGCTCTGTTACATGCTGAGTCAGCCCAAAGTTGTCCAGAGTGTTACTCAGGTCTTTAGTCCCTCTGTCCTGAGGGTTGTCCATATGGATGTTAAAATCACCAATAATAATTATACAGTCAAAATCAGATCATAGACGGCAGTTCACTGAGGTCTTCAGAAAAATCTGCACAGTATTTAGGGGGCCTGTAAATATTCAGAAACAGGACTCAGTTGTACAGCCATATATTCAAAGGACTGAAAACTTCCAGGAGATAACTGCTTACATTGAAATGATTCATTGAATAAGACTGCGACCCCTCCTCCTCTCCTGCTCACTCTGGCCTCGCTGATAAAACTGTAACCAGGAGGGGTTGACTCAATAAGAACAGCAGCACTGTTATTTTGTTCCAACCAAGTTTCAGTTAAAAACATCAAATCCAGGGTGTGCTCAGTGATAAAATCATTAATTAAGAATGTTTTCCCAGCTAAAGACCTAACATTTAATAAAGCCAACTTAAGTGTTTTAGAGGTATTATTTGCCCCCTCGTGTTTGGGTGCAGTCTGTGGCACACAAGGTATGATTACTTTATTTAAAGATCTTTTTGAGTGCAACTCTCTGTGTTTTGACTGGGCCACATTTCTCCTTCTGTCACCTAAAAGTACAGAAATTTTAAAATTTTCTAATAAACAGGGCCCCAGCTTGTCCTGGGAAAAGTCATGACAGTCAAAATCCACACAGCTTGGACCCCTTGGACCCAGCTTGGGGGTAGATCTAAGCCCAGCATTGACCCACTCCATCATCTCCTCAGTGAATTTCAGGTGAGGGGAGGAGGAGGGAGAAAGGGAGGGTGAGGAGCACAATGACCTGTCAGGGGTTTGGGGGGCTGGGGAAGGTCCTGGTCCTGGTCCCTGGTCCTGGTCATTAGTGCTGTTGAGATGGTTGGGGGCAAATAAAGCTGCCTCTTCTTGCCTTTGATGTCTCTCCTTTCCAAAGTTCCTCTTGGGTTGTGGCAGATGGAGTTCCTCCTCAAGGTTTCTGCTGGGATTTGTTTGTTCCTCTCTAAGAGATAACTCCTTGTTTATCTCAGCCTTGGCACCGAGCACAGATGGAAGCGTGTGTAATACTCCAATATTTCCAGTATTAAAGGCAGACAAATCCAAGTACAGGTTAGCACACATTTTTTGCACCTGAAAAACATGATTGGCCAGGATTGGCCAGAGGAGGTGCCAAATCATTACACACTCCTCACCAATGTGCCTCCTGATGCTAAATTCTTTACAGTGATTGATTTGTGTTCTGCATTTTTCAGTGGGGCTGAAGAATCTCAGTATTTGTTTGCATTCACATATAGAGGTAAATGGTAAATGGACTTGTACTTGTATAGCGCTTTTCTAGTCTAGCCTGACCACTCAAAGCGCTTAGGTAAGAAGTACACTTACACCAGACTTCCCCAAGGTTTTAAACATAGCCCTCATGTGTTTAACCAGGTCCTGGGACAAGACCAAGAGGGCCTCGCATTGAACAACACACTACTTTGCTATATATATGACCTTTTACTGTGCTCACCAACTCTGGAGGATTGCCATCAGGATTCCATATAAATCCTCCAGAGGCTGGCAGAGGGAGGGTACAAAATTTCAAAATCTAAACTTCAGTGTTGTCAACCTAAGGTAGAGTACCTAGGGAGAGTCATTTCACAGGGAACTATTGCTATTTCTCCATCCCACTTGGAGGGAGTAAGTAAGGCACCATGTCCAAAAACAGTTGAGGAAATGATGATCTTTTTGGGGATGACAGGATTCAGCGCAGATTGGATAGAAGATTATGCAATTCAGTGTGCTCCTCTGAGAGTAATTATGAAACAAACCAAAGACCAAAGGTTGAAATCACCACTGAAATGGACATACGAGGCCAAGTTAGCCTTTGAAAGTTTGAAACAAGATTTGCAGAAAGCACCAACACTGGCAACACCAGTGAGAGAAATCATTTTTCTTGTACGTCTCCAATAGACAGAACATGTATACTTCTGCAGTGCTGATGCAGGAAACGTGTAGTGGTCACAGAAAATCTTAACACACCATAAGATTTCAGAACTAATAAATAAGATCAGGGAAAGTATGTTGTGACTCAGGCAAGATGTTTGCAGTTTATGCATCTTTTGACGTATCCAGATATGAGAATACAGAAGTGTACTACAACAAACCCTGCAAATGTCATTTCACTTGAGTTTGAAGGAGAACCACACAAGTATGTAGTAGAAACCAGTGAGGTACACTAAACTAAGACCTGACTTAGAAGCAAGTCCACTTGTGCAGGCCGATGTTACCTATTTTGTGGATGGATCATGTTTCAGAGATCATTTAGGTAATCATGCAGATTATGCAGTTGTGAAACCAGAAGGGGGAGACTTTGTGATTTGCCAAGATAGTCAAGGGGGACTGGATACCATTATCACTACAGGACAGAGCAGTCACGTTAATCCAAGAACATATGGAGCTTATATACACATGCATAGACAGAGAGACAGTGTAACTGTGGAAGAAGGGTTATGGAAGAAGGCAGCACAGAATATGTAGTATGGATGGGCCATTATTCTGAACAGATCAACCGGGCCTTATGTGTCTAAAGCAGGCAGATTTCACCAGAACAAGCCTGAATCTCATATTTAAGACTGGATTATGATCATATAATGCTTGACTGGCAACTACCAGCTTCTCTGTGTGTGTGTGTGGACGGGCAGAAGACGGGCAGCAGCTGGGCACCCATCAAAATTTCTTCAGAAATTTTCTAGTTATTCTTCCGTTTCCGCCCGTTTTTCGGCCCACTACTCGGCCCGCAGCGTTGGTCCGACTAAAATAAAAAATACATGGCTGCGTGCGCGCCCATCGGGAGAGGTGTGCTTGTATTTTTCTCTCTCATTACTCGACCGGAATAGCGGATAAATGGGAAAAAGCGGGCAAATTGTCAATGGGAAAATGAATGGAGAAGGCCTTAACGAGGCAGTTTTGGGCTCGAAGAACCCAAAACTGCTTCCCCTTGGAGGCCTCTGAACTCAGCCATACAAGGTCACACACACATCATTCAAAGTTTGTGTGTGACAGGAAAGACTCAGCTTTAACTGGTGTAAAGGGCTTGTTAATAGCTTATACGGCTTTGACACAACGGCAGTTTACGTTTTAGGTGTCCAGAGGAGCTCATTTTGTGGCTCTTCACTCTGTCACTCTAAAAATCTTTATAAAATTATTTTTCAAACAAATGCCTCTCACGTCCAAAATATCTGCCTGATCTGGATAAATTATACATCAAAACGTAGGTATTTTAGTTGTCTTTCACCCAATGTGACTGTCATTGAGCTGGGCCACACAGATTTCTCACAAATCCCCTCTGAGCGCAGAGAGGGAACATTAAATCCCATTATAAAACGGGCGAGGCCTGAAATCAGTCGGAAAAATAATTTTAAAACTGCCATAATAAAGGAGCCACGGGGGTTAGAAGAATAAAAATTACACCGCTGGCTTTCCCCGTCCCTTCTGGCGCTCACGGTGAAAGAATTATTCGGATACGACTTCTACTTTTCGAACAGCGAGCGTTTTGTTCCAGATTTCTGCCTCAATATGAAAACCCCATGATTTTAAGGGGACAAAGTGAGGTGCAGATTTGTCAGTGGCCACGTGCAGCTGTTGCCCACAGCAACTAATTAGGAGGCCAGACTCAACGAGCCCCAAACTGTCCTATTTTAGAGGGCAGTAACTCAGCCATACGGTATCACAGAGACATCATTCAAACTTTAAAATGTTCACAAGACATTCAGCTATTATGTGATTATACAGCTTTTTCAAATATTAAGCCAATTCTGAAATATGACAGTTTAAAAAAACATGAACATTTTTGCTCCTTCTTGATTTTTATGAATGAGAAGATTAGAGTGGCAGACTGATCATTTTAACTTTTTCTGATATTCAAACAAATGCCTCTAACTTTCATGCTGTTTAACGCAGACAAACAAATTATACCTTAAACTGTAGGTACACTTGTCCTCTTTCAGCTGATGTAACTACTAAATAGCTCACATTTACAGAATTTCAGCTATGAGCCTTGAAGCGAGAGAAACCATTCAATTTCTCTCACTAACTCCAATGTAAATTTGGTGGAACGCCAGAGCCAGGTTCAACTGTGTTCAACCTGCTGCCGTTTAAATTTTTTTCACTCCATTGAAATAAAAACTACATTGCTGCGTTCCTCCAAGCCTTCTGCTTCTTACGGTCTTCAAATTATTTTCCTCGCTCTTCCGGTTTTCTCACAGGTCATAGTATCCAAAATGCAATTTCTGCAGGTTATACAGGGAGAGAGCTGCAGCTGTTGACAAACATTGCTATCACTGATGACATCACTCTTCCACTCCCTGCTGTATATTACACTGAAGCCATTTTAACTATTAATCACTTGATTTCTGATAAATTTCCACTAGATTCAGCTTTTTGAGCATGTTCAACTAATCCATTCAGCTACTTTTCTTTCTTAAAGCTCCAGCTCCTTTCAAAAAGACATTTCAGGCCTTTTGAAACAACATGGCGGCCCTATTGTAAAAGCTTTATGCCAGCCTGTGTTCACTCATGTTTTCCATTATTCAGAACATATTAACAGGTTCATGCCAGCCCCTGATGAGACAAATGCGCGCGACAGCGCGCACTAACTCATGTTTTCCATTAATCTGAACAGATTAATAGGTTCAGGCCAGACCCTGATGAGACAAATGCGCGCGATAGCGCGCACTAACTCATAAATTTCCATTAATCTGAACAGATTAACAGCTTCATGGCAGCCCCTGATGAGACAAATGCGCGCGATAGCGCGCACTAACTCATAAATTTCCATTAATCTGAACAGATTAACAGCTTCATGGCAGCCCCTGACGACACAAATGCGCGCGATAGCGCGCACTAACTCTTGTTTTTCATTAATCTGAACAGATTAATAGGTTCAGACCAGACCCTGATGAGACAAATGCGCGCGATAGCGCGCACTAACTCATAAATTTCCATTAATCTGAACAGATTAACAGCTTCATGGCAGCCCCTGACGACACAAATGCGCGCGATAGCGCGCACTAACTCTTGTTTTTCATTAATCTGAACAGATTAATAGGTTCAGACCAGACCCTGATGAGACAAATGCGCGCGACAGCGCGCACTAACTCTTGTTTTTCATTAATCTGAACAGATTAATAGATTCAGACCAGACCCTGATGAGACAAATGCGCGCGATAGCCCGCACTAACTCATAAATTTCCATTAATCTGAACAGATTAACAGCTTCATGGCAGCCCCTGACGACACAAATGCGCGCGATAGCGCGCACTAACTCTTGTTTTTCATTAATCTGAACAGATTAATAGGTTCAGACCAGACCCTGATGAGACAAATGCGCGCGATAGCGCGCACTAACTCATAAATTTCCATTAATCTGAACAGATTAACAGCTTCATGGCAGCCCCTGACGACACAAATGCGCGCGATAGCGTGCACTAACTCATAAATTTCCATTAATCTGAACAGATTAACAGCTTCATGGCAGCCCCTGACGACACAAATGCGCGCGATAGCGCGCACTAACTCATAAATTTCCATTAATCTGAACAGATTAACAGCTTCATGGCAGCCCCTGACGACACAAATGCGCGCGATAGCGCGCACTAACTCATAAATTTCCATTAATCTGAACAGATTAACAGCTTCATGGCAGCCCCTGACGACACAAATGCGCGCGATAGCGCGCATTCACTCATATGTTCTCCATTATTCTGAACAGATCAACCAGGCCTTATGTGTCTAAAGCAGGCAGATTTCACCAGAACAAGCCTGAATCTCATATTTAAGACTGGATTATGATCATATAATGCTTGACTGGCAACTACCAGCTTCTCTGTCTCTCTGTGTGTGTGTGTGGACGGGCAGAAGACGGGCAGCAGCTGGGCACCCATCAAAATTTCTTCAGAAATTTTCTAGTTCACAATGGAATAGAAAACAAACCAAGTGAGACATTTTACTATTTCATGAAAAAAAAATAGCTTATCTTGAATTCAATGTCATTACTACCTCAAAAAAGTAGTGACAGATCCATGTTTATAACTGTGTAGCATCCCCTCTTCTTTTCACAACAGTCTGGCTGAAAAACGCATACAGTGTTCATCCTCAAATCCTTAGTCTCTGTTCTGTGGTCAGACATGAATTAGAATGGGAGGCAGAACTTTCAATTATCAGAAACCTCTCTTGTGGAACCAGCTACCACTTTGGATTCAGGAAGCACCTTGTCCATCTTTAAGATTGGCCTTAAAACTTTCCTTTTTGATAAATCTTATAGTTAGGGATGGCTCAGGTGACACTGAAACATCAGCTGCTAGGTCTAGACTGTTGGGGGACCTCCCATGATAGACTTTTCGTCACTCTGCTCGCTTTATTCTCCATTTATACATGACAACATTGTTGTCATTAACTGGTGTTTTTTTTTCTCAGCAGGTGTTATGGTGCTTGTTAACCCGTCTTTTACTGTCTTCTCATCCCCCAACTGGTAGAGGGTCATGGACGCTCTTCAGTGAATGCCAAGGATAAGGGATTGAAGTTTCATTGTGATATATTGCTTTCCTTTGCAAAGCAACTTTTAAAAAAAACAAAACAATTATTAGCACTATATTCATTGGACTATTTAGGATTAAAATTAATTTGATTTTATTGTATTATAATAGAAATACAACTGAATTATTATTGGACTGAATCTTTAAAAGTTCCTTGAAATGACTTATGTTTTTATTTGGCTTTATATAAATGAAAATGAGCTCAGCCTAACAGCAGACTAGACTTTTTTTTTTACTGCGATTCTGGTCATTATCTAATGGCCACCTTGGGCTTGCATGCCTCTGACCAGGGATGCAACGTCAGGGGTAATGTTTTTGACAGCTAACCTAAAGTCCTGGGGCCTGTTGTTTGGGACCTAGATAAAAGATTAAGCCGGGATATGTTGGTCAACCTGGCTCAATTTAGCCTGCAGTTCGAAAGCTGCATAACTTTATCCTGGTCAAGTTAACCATGGTGATTTATTCTCTGCAGCTAGACTGCTCCAGACCAGGCTAAATGCCAGGCTTAGTTGATTCTGTTGTCTTATCTTTGTCAGCAGCTGCACTGATCAGAAATTAATGTTTTTTTATACAGTCATTCCATGTTCTGATGAAGGCTACGCATTGGCCTTGTTTTTAAACAACAACACGTAGGCTTAATTATTATTTTTTTTTTAAATAATAAAACAAAACATGATCAAATTTAAAAAGTAAGTAAAGTTAGCCTATTACGATAGTTATTTTTCATAATTGGGGCCTATTTGAGTGTTCGTCATTGTAAATAAACACCCTTCATATTGTTTGCCAGCTCAAATCAGATTTTATTGCAGTTATTAGAGTGATTAGAAATGGCTGCACTTGCAAAGGTGCTTGCAATTAAATCAGCGATTAGGGTAATAGCCGACACTATATCAAGTCCCATGAACATGTGTTCTTTCCTTCACAATGGCATGTCCTAGACACTGTGGATGATGAGGTAGCTATTGTTCGGTGGGCATTTCGACCTCAGAGGGTGGTTAGAGACATGTCAGATCCACTGGCGTTTCGGTGATGAGTATCTATTAGAAAGATATAGATTCTCAGGAGAGGGCATTCGCTACCTGTGTGAAATACTGGGTCCCAAAATCCAGCGACACACAGCCTGGTGCTGCGCAATGACGGTTCCACAGATGGTCTGTGTTGCGATCCGTTTTTTTGCAAGCATCTCGTTTCTCTACTCCATCGGGATGTTGAGAATCGAGATGGAACGGATTCATCGGACTGTGGCAGAAGCTTCTCAACGCAGCGACATGGCATGTGATACAGTCACCAATCAGCTCATCTATGTCAACGGGCAACTTCGAGCCATAGGCTCAGCCATTCACCCCGCTCAGTCACCTGATCTCTCTGCACCGGTCTCATCAGATCCTGCTCCAGAACCAACTCCGGCTCCTGCTCTGCCCTCATGGATCAGACTCGTCCCGCTCTCCAGTCCGGAAAGATTCTCCGGGGAGTATGGTGACTGTCGCCCCTTCCTCACTCAGTGCAAGCTCCATTTTGAGATCCGGGTCGATGACTTTCCTTCGGATCGGGCCAAAATAGCCTTCATCATCTCACATCTGTTGGGGAGAGTCAGGGCGTGGGCCACCATAGAATACCGTATGTAGATCTCTTCCACTCTTTATGTGCCTGAAGTGCCATGGCTCCTGACGGCAGGCTAATTGCCACCATTATGTTGTTTATGCATTTAGCAGACGCTTTTATCGAAAACGACTTACAGATAGGGTAAGGTCTTGCCTAAGGACCTTTCATGCAGGGGATTTGAACCCAGATCTCCCACATGAAAGGTGGCAATCATACCACTACACTATGCAGTGTAGACATTACTCACCAGACATCCTCCATCCAGATGCGCCTCCCTGACAGACATGTGGAAAATCTCCGCTTTCACCTGTTTAACTCTGGTATTCATTCCCTGATTCTAGGGTACCCCTGGCTGATTCAGCACAAACCACACCTCAACTGGGCTACCGGTCAGGTAATTGGTTGGAAAAAGACTGCTACCAAAACTGTTTTCACACCAACGACTCCAACCTCGTGAATGAGAAACAGTTTAAGGACTCCCCTGTTACCATGACTTATGGGAAGTTTTCAGTAAGAGCAGAGCTGCTTCCCTTCCTCCCCATCGTGACTATGACTATGATCTCCTCCCTGGTGCACCCATTCCTAAGGGTCGATTGTACTCTCTGTCTGCAGCCGAGAGGAAAACTATGGAAGACTACATTGAGGACTCTCTCGCAGCAAGACTAATTCGGCAATCCTCCTCTCCAGTGGGAGCAGGATTTTTCTTTGTGGAGAAAAAGGATAAGAGCTTATGGCCATGCATAGACTACTCTCCCCTCAATAATATAACTGTCAAGAACCGTTACCCCCTCCTGTTGTTTTCTTGTGTTTTTGACATCCTAAAGGGGCCGAATGGAAAAGCCCCTCGTCCTGAGAGACCTCCTGTATCAAAATGTTTTTGTTTATCTTGATGGAATTCTTATTTTTTCCCCAGATGAGGAGTCTCATGCCCACCTGGTACGGGAAGTTTAGAAAAGATTATTAAGAAATTAACTGTTTGTCAAAGCAGAAAAATTCCAAAGCTAAATTCCACAAGAAACAAGTGTCCTTTCTGGGTTATGTGATCTCCCACGATCAAATAGAAATGGACCCAGAAAAGATCCAGGCTGTGGCAGAGAGGCCGACTCCCACCTCTCGGAAAGAAGTACAACGTTTTCTTGGTTTCGACAACTTCTACTGTAAGTTCATAAGAAATTTTAGTTCGGTGGCCGCACCTTTAAGTGCCCTAACCTCTCCCAAGGTGTCATTTCAGTGGTGTCAATCCTCTGAGAATGCGTTCCAGCGCCTGAAGAAGTTCTTCACCACAGCTCTGGTTCTCATCCTGCCCTCGGCCGATCAACAGTTCATCGTGGAAGTGGACGGCTCCAGTTCTGGAGTGGGGGCTATCCAGTCCCAAAGATCAGGTACTGATAATCAGATCCACCCTTGTGCCTTTCTCTCCCGAAGTTTCTCTCCAGCCGAGAGAAACTACTTGGTGGGAGACTGGGAGATGTTGGCTGTAAAAGTGGCGCTAGACCTAACCATAAATATAAAGTTTATTATTTTTTGTTTATTATGTTTTAAGCACTTTGTCAGATGACCCCCTGATTTTTTTTTTAATGAGAAAAAATAAAAATAAAAATGCAATATTTCCCATAAATTTGGTGCAAAGTGGAATACTGCATGTGAGGTTATTACAGCCTTGAATATGTCAACAATTGATAACAACATTGATTTTGATGCATTATTATTTTTGGAGTAATTAGCACAAAAGTTACATGTGTTTCCCTAAGTACCCAAATTGTGCACTCATAAAAGTGCAATAAAAATGTCATGATTTTAAGATTGAAGATTGATGATAAGATTGATGATTTTTTTTTTTTGCTTTCACCCCATCAGATCTGTTCAGCAACTTGTGACCCAACCATAAATATAAAGTTTATTATTTTTGTGTTTATTATGTTTTTATGCACTTTTTGTCAGACGACCCCCTGATTTTATAAATGAGAAAAAACAAAATATGCCATATTCCGCTGGCCTTTAACAGTCTCTAGTGAGGATTGGAGGTTAGACCCAGCCGACCCAGACCAGGACACTGGTGAGTAATGTCTGTGAAACTCTGATTATTTCTTCACTGAGTGAGTACAAGACAGAGTCACTGAACTGCAGGAAGCCACAGAGAAGACAGGAGTAACACTCACTCTGTAGAGCTGAATCAGGTAATCACCGGATAGCCAAGGGAGCAGACAGGCAGAATCCAGAAAGGGACAGACGAGGATCGTGGTCGGGGACAGAAGGCTGAGGTTATTTCCAGGAGATCCGTGATGCAGGGTAGTCAGAGGCAAGCAAGGTCGAAACCAGGAGATCAGGTAGAGAAACGCTGGAGAGTCTGGTGCAAGCATCGATAACAATCTGGCAATGAGTGAGTGTGGAGCTGGGGCTTAAATACAGCCAGGGCAGAGCAGAGAGCACAGGTGAGTGAAGTTGGCTTGATGAGAGGGGTGTGTCTGATTGGCTGATTGAAGCAGGCAGGTGCAGAGTGGTGAGGCAGAGATGAACTGTGACAAGCCTTTAATATGTCAACAATTGATAACAACATTGATTTCATCACATAGTTTCGGATTACTTATCTACTTATTTAATCAGTCCGTCTCCAAACTTCAAGACAGCAGCGGTGCTTCGTTTTATGAGAGATGTGTCACCTTACGTCAGCTTTCAGATACGCTGTTCATTGGAGGAAAGTGTCCACACCTGTCGTCTCATCAGTGAATCTGTGATCAATCTCTGTGGTCTACTGAAGAAAGCCGTGGCCGCACACTTACTCGAATTAGTGACACCTGGCTTGACAAACCCGCCCCTCCTTAGCCTGGCTCGCCGTTCGAACAACAAATTAAACCAGAATGGACTCATGAGACTTTGTCCAACCTGGCTTTCCCACTTATCCTGGATGTCTTTATTCTACTTTCGAACAACAGGCCCCTGGTTGACATCGAGTCTGTTGCATGTTTTAGGTTTTTATTGTCACAAGGGCGCTTAAGGCAGTCTCAGACAGGTATGTTGTATTGAATGGGAGAATAACCCTTGTAATTGCGTGTTAAGCCATTCTGGGAGCAACAGTTCAATTCAGTTTTATCTAAGTAGTGGCAAATTACAACAAATGTCATCTCAAGGGACTTAAATAATATAGTCCAATTCAAGACAAGTGGAATTCAATTCATTGTAATCATAATCCAATTAATTAATTTTAAAGTAATCCAATTCATACAGAGCCAATTCAAAAATAATATCCTAGCAAAGGAAACCAATGGATTGCACCAAAACTGGTCTTCAGTCCAATCTCCCGTCCTGAGCGTGCCTGAGGCGAATGTGGAAAGGAACGACTCCCTTTTAACAGGAAGAAACCTCTGGCAGAACCAGACTGAGGAAGGATGGCCATCCGCCTCGAGCAGCTGGGGTTTGAGAAGACAGAAAAGAGGGGGGAAAAACACCATAACACCATTCAAAGGATACCTGTTGGAACAGGGAAACACAAGTTAATAAGTACAATAATGTCATGTACATAATATCATTTGAGAAATTAAACAGGGGGAAAAAGAGAGCAAAGTGAGGAAAGGTGTGACAGATGAGGCCCCCCAGCAGTCGAAGTCTATAGTAACTTAACTATGGGATGTTTCAGGATCACCTGAGCCATCCCTAACTATAAGCTTTATCAAAAAGGAAAATTTTATTCCTTGTCTTAAAAGTGGAAAGGGTGCCTGCTTCAATGGTGCATTTACTGGCAGCTTATTCCACAAGAGAGGGACCTGATAACTGAAGGCTCTACCTCCCATTCTACTTTTAGAAACTCTGGGA
This sequence comes from Leuresthes tenuis, assembly GCF_036924035.1. Taxonomy (NCBI): domain Eukaryota; kingdom Metazoa; phylum Chordata; class Actinopteri; order Atheriniformes; family Atherinopsidae; genus Leuresthes; species Leuresthes tenuis. Next base: position 36,395,680 of record NW_027325365.1, on the reverse strand, counting down.
ACTACAAGTAAACCTGCAGTTTGGGAGCAAAGTTCTCTGTTAGGAAAATACCTTACAATGAGATCTTTAAGATATGATGGAGCTCGGTCATTAAGAGCTTTATATGTGAGAAGAAGAATCTTAACTTCTATTCTGAATTTAACAGGGAGCTAATGAAGAAAAGCTAAAACTGGCGAAACATTAACTCTCCTATTAGTTCTCATCAGAACTATGGCTGCAGCATTTTGGATCAGCTGGAGGCTGAATTAGAGTAGTCAAGTTGTTTTTCTTGAAGTAACAAATGCATGGACTAGTTTCTCTGCATCAACCTGAGACAGGATGTTCCTGATTTTGGCAATATTAAAAAGGTGAAAGAAGGCAGTCCTAGAAAATTGTTTTATATGTGAGTCAAATGATGAATTCTGGTCAAAAATAACTCCAAGGTTCCTCATTGTAGAAGCCAAGTCTAGCCTTCATTATCAAACAGATACCATCTAGAGTAACTATATAACCAGACAATTTCTCCCTGAAGCGCTCAGGTCCAAAGAGAACAACTTCAATTTTGTCTGAATTTAGAAGCAGACAGTTCTGAGTCATCCAGGTCTTTATGTCTTTAAGACAGGCTTGTAGTCTGACCAACCTATTGGTTTCATCTGGTTTCATAGATAAGTACAGCTGAGTATCATCAGCATTGCAATGGAAATTTATGCCATGCTGTTTAATAATGTTACCTGATGGAAGCCTGTATAAAGTAATAAGAATTTGTCCAAGAACAGAACCCTGAGGAACTCCATGACTTACTCTGCTGTGTGAGGAAGATTCTTCATTTACAAGAACAAACTGGAATCTATCAGATAAATATGACATAAACCGGCCTAATGCAGTTCCTTTAATCCCAATAACATGTTCAAGTCTCTGTAACAGAATGCTGTGATCGATCGTATCAAATGCAGCACTGAGATCCAACAAGACAAGCACAGAAACAAATCCGCTATCAGAGGCTAAGAGGAGATCATTGGTAACTTTCACCAGTGCTGTTTCTGTGCTATGATGCACTCTGAATCCTGACTGAAACTCTGCAAACAGATTATTTCTATGTAAATGATCACAAAGTTGAACTGCAACAATTTTTTCAAGAACTTTAGACAAAAAAGCGAGATTGGATATAGGTTCATGATTAGCCAACACCTCTGAATCAAGAGTAGGTTTTTTAAGGTTTAATTACAGCAACCTTAAAAGTCTGAGGTACATACCCTGTCAACAAAGACCGATTGATCAAATCCAATATTGAAGTGTCAATTAAAGGGAAAACCTCCTTGAATAGTGTGGTTGGGATTGGGTCTAAAATACAAGTTGATGGTTTAGAAGAGACTATTGCTGTTGTTATCTCAGAGAGATCAACTGGGCAGAAGCCGTCCAAATACAAATCAGGTTCAGATACTTCTAAAGCTGCTGCACTTGATGATACATCAGTGATGATATTGGGAAGGATTCCATTAATCTTCTCTCTGATAGAAACAATTTCATTGATCAAGAATGTAATGAAATCATCACTGCTGAGAGTTAAAGGAATACATGGCTCAACAGAGCTCGGACTCTTTGTCAGCCTGGCAACAGTGCTGAAAAGAAACCTGGGACTGTTCTTATTCTCTTCTATCAATGATGAATAATAAGCAGTTCTAGCTTTACGAAGGGCTTTCTTATACGTTATTAAACTATCTTTCCAGACTAATTGAGACTTTTCCAAATTAGAGGAACGCCACTGTCTCTCCAGCTTTCTTGCAATCTGCTTTAAAGCACGCAGCTGTGAATTATACCAAGGAGCCAACCTCTTCTGACTGATTACCTTCCTTTTCAGAGGGGCAACATTGTCCAGTGTTGTACGCATTGAAACTATAATGCTGTCAACAAGAGAATCAAGTATTGCTGGAGTAAAATTTAGGTAGCCATCCTTTGTCATATCTGCACATGGCAGTGAAGGATGCCAGTGAAGGATGATGAAATCAACTCTTTAAATCTGGTTACAGCATTCTCTGACAGACACCTTCTATATGTAAAATCTTTCTCAGAAGCTGTACAGTCAAGTAATGTAAATTCAAAAGACAGGATTTTGAAGGAACACTGTTAACTGTTCACTCTCAATGCCATAAGTCAGTACAAGGTCAAGGGTATGATTAAGGCTGTGAGTAGGTCTGTGAACACTTTGAGAAAATCCAATAGAGTCTAATATAGAATTAAAGTTCATTTTTAGGCTGTCATTTTCAACATCAATATGAATATTAAAGTCACCCACTACAATGACTTTATCTGTACTCAGCACTAACTGGGATAAAAACTCTGAGAATTCAGACAGAAACTCAGAATAAGGGCCAGGTGGAGGATACACAACAACAAACACAAGAGGTTTTTGTGATTTCCACTTTGGGTGGGAAAAACTGAGAATCAGAGATTCAAAAGAACTAAAACTAATCTTAGTGTGGCGGATTAGCTGAATAATCGTTAATTTTGTGATAAAAGCATCAAAGTTGGTACACTCATTGCTGAATACATGTTTAATGAATCTGGATATTGGGCAATCACAAATCTTTTTTCTGATGACTGCGGCGGCAATTTTCAAAAATGGCCGCTGGTGGTTACTGGCATGGAATGCTTTGCCTACCCTACAGCTGCTGTTTAATGTTTTCAGCACCACAAATATAATTTAGAGACTTGTTAGTGACAAAAGCTTTATTACAGTCTAATTGAAAAGAACTTAAACTTTTTATGACATTTTATTAGGTCTGTTCTATTTCACAGGCCTGTTTGGCTTGCATTCTTGTGTTGCTCTTTAAAAAGAAAAAAGAAAAAATATTTACCAGATTACATTGCTAGATTAATTATTTTCAGTATACTGAATGTACTAAATAGATGAAACACTGACGTTTAACCTTCAGTTAATGAGAGATACAGTATGGTTAGCTGTCACTTTCTCCTTCACAGAAGCAGAGGCCTGTGCACCGAAGAGCAGCCTTCTTGCACCTGCAGAGCTTTTTGCAACCACTCTTGCAACCACAAGTCAGTTCATGACATGATTTTGATGCCTGTGGCAGGGTTGTCCAGTGGGGCTCAAACATTTCTTCTGTCTTCACCCACCCACACTCAGTTGGTGATGGAAGCACAGGGTCTGGTAGCAGTGTCTTCCCCCAGATGTGACCACCCTGGTAGACTGCTCTTTTGACATGTTCCACTAGAGCAGCTCGGGTAAGTGGTATTTGCTGCACTGAGCTTTTCTGTGGGAAGAGCTTCCTTCTTTCATCGTTCACCTTGGTACAAGTCCTGGTTCTGTCAAACAGCAGTGTGACAAACCTCTCGATAATGTTCATTGCATCATCTCGAATCTCCTTCGGTCCACTTGCCAGCATCATTAATGCATCTGTTCTGGCAGTGACTTCCATGTTGACCATACTGCCTTCTTCGCATGTCAGGCAATGCTGGAAACAGTGTCACAACCTGTCAAAGAGTGGAACATGGAAAATGCACGTGACATCTTTGGACCAAGGGATGCAGCCATTTTGTGGGCTGCCAGGTAGCGAAAGCTCTTGCCAGGTGCAAATGCTAACCACAACTGACATCTGGCCGGTGACTTATGGTAAACACAGCTAAGACCACAACATCAGTGTCGACAGTGTGGATCAGTATGCAGTGGTGACCATGCTTTGCAGCATGTGTCACATGCAGTAGCATACGACTGTCAGCCTCTTCGTGGCTGCATGGGGCCAGGGTGTGGCGATCAGGCAGAGGCTTAGTGCTTAGCACCCCCTGTCCATCAGTGGTAACAACTTTCTTTTATTCCTTACAGAATGTCTGAATAAGAGCCTTGGACAGGAAACTGAATAGTTCTTTCTGGTTGCTGTCAACATGCAGAAAGTTCTGCCAGTTTCCTGGTATGGCAGCCTTCCCAACAACATACCTCCTAATCTCCTTTCCACGCTTGGCTCTTGCTGTGCCTTTAAGGGAATAATTTTTGTAAGCAATGATGTTCAGACGTGACACACCGCACAGCTGCCAAGATACATGTGGGATGAATACATGTTGTGCTTATTCATCAAATGTCTTGGCACCTCCTGGTTTAGTCATCCGAACGATGGCAGCACCATCAAGAACTACACAGGTAACATCTGGGGCTTTGGTCTGAGGTGGAGACAGGTCCTCAATGCATGTCAGAAGGTCACTCTTAGTCCCAAGTCGTAATCTTCCTCCATCAGAGAGTGCAGGTGGCCATGCTTGGTTCTCATGCTGAAAAAAGTCTTCCAGGTTTCCATCTCTTGTTTGACAGCTGATGTGGAGACGTGCAAACACTTCAACATCACTTTTCATCAATGCAAACTGTTGCTTCTCCTTTTTTGCTGTTTTTTGGCCGAGCCAACAAACAATTTCAAACGGTAGCGATGGATTGTGTCGTCAATGGGCTTTGTTCTTTCCACAAGATGTTCCTTTATGAGTGCTTCAAACTGTTGTTGTCCAATCTTCTGTGCCTTCTTAACAGTCTCCACTGCCAATGGATCGACAATCTCTTTGCTGTGAAGAACAATCAGGTCAGTGCTCTCCTCTTCAAATGGGTTGCCCATTTTTTCAAGTACACTGACAAGTGAGGACACATCTTTCTTAAATGCTTTTTGCACACTTGCTGACTGGTCATGGTGGAAAGCCTCATGCCCTCTTGTCCCTATGAGCTGGTGAGCATCTTCAAATTCTTCAATCAGTGTTGCAACCTCAGGGCCAGCTACCATCCACAGCCGATGGGCACTAGGATTGTCTGTAAGACCTATTGCCCCTCCAGCACTCTTGATCCAAGCATTATTCTGCTCATGTGCCTGGTCGATAGGGATTGCTGAGAAGACACGGTTGGTCTTCTGAATGGTGAAATTACCAGCATTGAATTCTCTGGCAATATCCGGGTGTCTTGCTGATAGTTTAGACGTATCACGGAGATGAACTGGGATCCAACGAGCATAGTTGGTGTGGTCGAGGAAAGAACCATGGTACAAGCTCTGTCAGAGCATCAAGGTACATGCTGAAGGAGGACTGATGCTGGGATCTCACAAAGATCAGTAAACACAGCTCCAGTGCCTTGACTGTCGCCCAGTACTGGAACTGAGGACAGCTATCTCCCCTTTTTGCACACCATTCATCGAAGCTCAAAGGCTCATCCTTTGTATCTGTGTCACGGTTATTGTAGGCCCGATGTTGCAGGATATATAATGCAGCTGCTGTGACTTGGTGGGCACGTCTGGAAGAAGAAACTGCCTGCAGTTGTGATCTCTGCTTGCACCAGTGCTTCAACCCAGCCACTGCCTTGCAACCAGTCACCCAGAGTCTTCAGAGCTGCCATCTCTATATGCAGGCCACCAAACATCACAACCAGTTTGTCTTCTCCGTACGTTTCTGGCCACTTCCACTGTAACTGCTTGGCAATGGCATACAAGGGTTGATCAAGGGTTACTACTGGTGTCTGCCCAACATTCAGATGCCTAACTGCCTTACTGACTATATTCAGTGAGTGTTTTATCATTGCCAATGTGTGGGCACTCTCCTGGAATAAGGGGAGTAAGGAACTTGGACAGATGGCTTTTTTCCTTGTAGGGTTTTGATATGCATGGTATCCAGCCCAAGACATGTTGTCCCCACTCTGATTCACAGAGTTTTCTCCATCATTAGATGCATACTCTATAATCTTCTGCACATTTTCTAGCCAGCAGTACTCTTCCTTGGTGTTCTGGTTGGTAGTATAGGTGCCTTTGTGGTGATACTAACAGCAGGTGAAACTTCTGTGTAGCTTGGCAAATGGCTTATTGTCTTCTGTCTTGCAGAACCTCCAACAATTGCTATGCTGCGATCAACTCTTTGACCTGAAAAAGCAGGGTTATGAAAAAGCGAGATGCCTGTGCCATGGAAGGACGTTTTTGATTTAGTTGAGCTGCTAGGGTTATGGTCAATGTTATCAACTGCAGCAGTTGTGAAAACACTACCATGCATCCTATGAGGGCACACCACCTGTTTTTTGTGGTACTGCTGTATGACAGTTTCTCCTAGTTGGGCTGACAGACTAAGCACACGGTCATATGTAATACTAACACCCAGATGTGAAAGCCGATCCACAAATTCCCTCTTCCTGGTTTGGGCATGGACCATCATTCCTATATACATTGGAAAAGGTTTTTCCTGAACAGTGCTATGTCTGATAGGTGTGGATCCTTCATGTGCTTGACACTGTTAAAGCATAAGAGTTGTGCAATGGTTAGGACTGTTGATGACGATTGATATGCAATCTGGTTTTTGATACTTGGAACCTCAAGGACCATGTTTACCAGTGCCAACAGTGCATTTGGTACAGACGCTCCATGGCATATTTCTTGGAATCTAGTGAAAGGTTTTAATTCATCAAACATGTGGCAACGCACAATGTTTCCAGCGTGGGCCAAGCACATGGCATCATTGTCACTGTCCCATTCACATGGTTTAGTCAGAGCCTCACCAAGATCTTTAGAAAATGCAAGGAAGACATCCCGCCCACGGGTCTGAGCTTGCAGGTCTGGGATCTGTGCCAAAAGTCTTTCTTCAGTCCTTCAGTCTTGTAGTGTTAACTCGGACATCAGGCTTAGTGCCAAGCTGCTCCATCCTCAAGCTATACAGTTGAGCCAGATAAGCCACTCTGAAGACTGGTGCAGTGCCGTCATCAAACCGTGTTTCCTCAATGTACATGACAATTTCAGCAAAAGCGATTCCCGATAGCAATTCTTCCTCATTAGTGTCTTTCTGTTCTTGAGTTTAATGTTTTCTGACACGGTTGTAGAGGCCCACCAAACATTTAGTGTGATATTTAGCCTCAAGTGCAATCAAATCTCCTGAATTAAGTCGTGCAAGCAGTTCTGTGTCCTGTAAGAGCTCCACACACTCCCGAACTCGCTTGTCTAGTTGAAGCGTTGCTGCCTCATGAAAACCATCAGTGCCAGCTGGCTTGCAGCAGAAAAAACGGACTGATTAGTAACCCTGATCTGAAGATAGCTGCCACTCCTCCTCCTCTGCCTGTGGTTCGAGGAACATGAACATTTAAATAGTCAGAGGGAGTTGATTCATGCTAACATGATCCTCCTGCTGCAGCCAGGTTTCTGTAAGACAAAATATATCAATATGATGTTCACAGATCAAATCATTCACTAACAGAGACTTCGAAAGGAGAGATCTAATATTCAGCAAACCACATTTAATAGTTTGATGTTTTTGTTCAGTTGAAGTTTTTGTTTTAAATTTTTTTTGCCCAAGATGACTTGTTACTTTTGTGTTTTTTGATTGGGGGGGTAGTATCAGGTGGGCAGCCGCAGAGAAGTGTGTAAGACTACAACTCTGCATCCTGGTCTCAACCCTGGGTTGTCATGTTTTTGGATGACTATTGGATAACTATTGGATGACTAAATTCATCCATATTTCTAGAAATGAGAGCCGCTCCTTCTAAAGTGGGATGGATGCCGTCTCTCCTCATCAGACCAGGTTTTCTCCAGAAAGATTGCCAATTATCTATGTAGCCCACGTTGTTTGCTGGACACCATCTAGACAACCAGCGATTGAATGAGGACATACGGCTAAACATCTCATCACTGGTCAGATTTGGCAGGGGTTCAGAGAAAAAAAACGGAGTCCGACATTGCTTTGGCAAAATTACACACCGATGCAACATTAATTTTAGTGACCTCCGATTGGCGTAACTGGGTGTCATTACCACCGACTTGAATAACTATTTTACCGTATTTACGCTTATCCTTAGCCAGCAGTTTTAAATAGGATTCTATGTTGCCCGCTCTGGCCCCTGGAATACATTTGACTATGGTCGCTGGTGTCGCTAATACCACGTTTCTGACTATAGAGCTGCCAATTACCAAGGTTTTGTCCTCAGCGGGTGTGTTTATGAGTGGGGAAAATCTATTTGAAACGTGGACAAGTTGATGGTGAACGACGGGCTTGATTTTAGGACTATGACTCCTCTTCCTGAACGTCACCCAACCACTTTGAGGTCCCGGCTGCTCGGGATCTACTAGGGGACGACTAATGGAGCTAGCTGGGCTAGGTGTCTCCGCACTGACTAAAGGGGCCTGGCTCACTATCGGGTGGTTTTCAACAGTGCAGAGCCGAGCTTCCAATTCAGAAAGCCTTGCCTCCAAAACTACAAAAAGACTACATCTGTTACATGTACCATTACCACTAAAGGAGGCAGAGGAGTAACTAAACATCTGACAAATGGAGCAGGGGAAAGCAGTAGATGGAGAAAGAGAACTGGTAGCCATGCTAAGCTAGAGAACCCGACACACCGCTAAAAAGTGAAAAATAAAGACTAAAGATCTGTAAGAGTGAGCGTTAGAATATAACAAGTATGCGGTAGAGTTAACTATACAAAATGTGTAAATTATAGGGAGAAATAAGGTGATTATTAGTAGTCCTAGAGGAGCAAGAAATGTCACACACACGAGGCAACAGGGAGTGATGCAATACGTCTTACCACAAAGAAAAGCCGCAAAACATTCTCATTGTCCTTTGACAATCCAAAACATTTTGTATCGGTTCTCCAGGAAATATTTCTTTGACACAGAATGGGTTGAAGGTCACAAAACTCATCTTCACAGCCAATGTATTCCGTGTCCTCGAGAGAAGAAATATAGGGATTTGCCACGCACGATTACTTTGATAAGTACTCATCAACATCAGCAAATTGGGTTTTAATCTCCTCCAGGAGCAGGTTCATGACAAACTCAGTGCGTAAATACACAAACACAGAGCCACCAGACTGCTTGAGCAGCAGTGGAAAATGTTGTAAATGTTGTAATAAATATTTTTTCCAACTCTGTACTCCAGTTTGTGGACAAACGCGTTCAGAGCGTCTTTGCACACCATGACGGTTGATTCGGGCCCCTGCATCCGCTTGTTCGTCTCATTGTAGAGCGTGAATGTGTCCGTCAGGTATGTCCTTTTGATCCAAAACCCATAAGTCAGCTGATCATACAGTAGTCGACTATGCTCTTGCAAGAATTCCTTAATTTTTTCCTGCAGCTCCATAAAACACACAAGCACTTGTTCACACAACAACCACTGTACCTCCATGTGCAGCGAGTAAGCCCTGACTGCAGACCGCAGATCGGGGCGGGGCTCAATGCCACATTGAGCCATATTAAAGAGATTCATGGGGTTTTATGATTCGTTTACCTTGCTAGCATGTTTTTTGACGCACTGGTCAGAAATAGCACTCCTATTTCATTGTTTTCATTTAGTTTTTAATTAAGTAAAGACTGTTTCATATTCTGTTCTCCTCCTCTGTATTTTATTTATTTTTCTATCTTTATATAATCACACAGTGATTGAGGTGATTGAATAAGAAACATTAATGAGAACACAAGTAGGCTACATCCCAATGCAGCCCTCAAATGTGTGTCTCATAAAACAAGTGTAGTACTAAGCTCCTACACTCATTTTAAATAAATATGAGCATTTTAGCTCAATAGCTTCCAGGTCATGTGACCTATTGGGTAAAAATGAGTGTAAATCAAATTTTGACAGCCTTTGTCATGTTAGCAGACGGTCAGCTGTTCTTCATCCATGCTCTTCAACATCCATGATATGACTTGAATCATCGTTTGTTATTGAGGTGAAAAATGATTTGACATTTTTGGTCTTTTGGATTTCTAATTATTACTTTTATGCGTATTCATTCCCCCTCTGATGTGTAGAGACACGTTAGTATATGGTGACACACCAACGGTGACTAAATACACCAACAGTGGACTATTCCACTGTCCCTTCTGCAGATAAAAGGCTGTAAAACCAATGACAGACAACCATATAAAAGACCATTCCTCAGTAAAATGCACACGTTTTAATTATCAGTATTTTTTCACAGGTATGAGTCTTTTTTCATTTATTACTGTCATGTCCAGGGAATCCAGTCATGTTTATTTTTTGTTTGTTTTTTGTCTTGTCTATTTTATTTTTTAAATGTATCTCTCCTCTTGTTTCAGGTGACTTGCCCCTTCCTCTTGCGTTCGCCTGCTGGTCTAATTGTCTTCCTTGCGCTGATTGTTTCCACCAGTTCCCACCTCTTTAAATGTGTATATTCAATTCAATTCAGTTTTATTTATATAGCTCCAAATTACATCAAATGTCATCTCAAGGCACTTTGCATGAATGAATCCAATCAATTCATTTCAAAATAATCCACTTCATTCGTATAGAGCCAATTCAAAAATAATATTCTAGCTAAGGAAACCAACAGATTGCTTTGGAAAGGAACGACTCCGTTTTAACAGAAAGAAACCTCTGGCAGAACCAGACTCAGGAAGGATGGCCATCCGAAGAAAGATTAAACTAATGATGGAATTACCTTTTTAAATCTGGTTACAGCATTCTCTGATAGACACCTTCTATATGTAAAATGTATAGCTTTATAGTCAAGTAATGTATATTTAAAAGTTATCAAAAAATATTCAGATAAGACAGGGTTTTGAGGGGGAACACTGTTAACTGTTCACTCTCAATGCCATAGGTCAGCACAAGATCAAGGGTATGATTAAGGCAGTGTATGTATTCTGCATTCTGTTTTGTGCCAATTTGTCTTGTCCAGAGAAAGCAGGCATGTCCAAACTATTCCACAAAGGGCCATGTGGCTGCAGGTTTTCGTCCCAACCAAGCAACAGTACACAAGACTTGACTCAGTTAATCAACTGATCTCAGGCGTTTTCTGCCTTTGAACCCTAACCCCTACAAATGTCCTGTCATGGTCTTTGTATTTTGTTCCCCATTATGCTCCTGTTTTATTTTGAAGTTCAGTGTCCTGTCTTCCTGTGTGTTCTGTGCCTGTGTTTTGTCCTGTGTTGCAGCCTGTTCCCCATGGCTGGTGTTCCTGTGTTCCTCCTGTTGTCTGTGAGTTCAGTTTGCGAGTAAAAATAAAGTTTATTGTTCACCTACCTGTCTCTACCAGCGTCTGCATTTGGGTCCAATTCTCTGCAATTCCTGACACATACATGGTTCATGAGATGTACAGACTATCTCTGGTACAATCATATACAGTAGGTTTCTATACAGACGTGTACGTTTTTGTTTCTGTTCTAGGGAAAATCTATAAAAACTTTGTTTTAAATATAGGCCGAATGGATGAAATTATGGACGGGAAGAAAAAACAAGATCTATCTAATATATGTTATTATAATTGTTTCATACATTGGTGTTTGGTAATGTGCTTCAAGGTCTTCACCACCAGATGGCGTCCAAAAAGGAGTCAATCGGGGCTCGACGTGGGCGTGGCTCAACGTTGAGCTCCGCCCACATTGAGCCCGGCCCCGAACTGCGGTCTGCAGTCAGGGGTACTTGTGTGCAGCAGCAATCTTTGATGCGTTTCATCCTGACACAGTTGGGCAAACAGCCTCTTGTTACATCGTTGAGCCTTAATAAAGTTCACAACTTTTATTACAGTCACCAGGGTGTTACTGAGGTCTTCAGAAAGTTTTTTACTGGCCAGTGCTTGGCGATGTAGCATGCAATGGAATATTGTGCTCTCTGGTGCTTTTTCCTTCAGTCGGCTGTTAAATCCTTTATTTTTTCCCATCATCGCCACAGCCCTGTCAGTGCAGCTTGCAACAAGATTGTCAAAGGTCAGGTTGTTGAATGAAAAATAGGAATCAACAGCCAGAAAAATGTCTTAACCTTTTGTTGTTGTTGCTAGATTTTCAAATATGAGAATGTCTTCTTTCAAGTCATGACCATCAATATACTGGAAATAAACAAAGGGGACAGTCTCGTCGTTTGTGTGTTCCATGCACTGACAGCAGAAAAAACGTTCTGAGTGACTGCACTAGCCGGCTTGCTGCTCGCTGACCTGACTATTTTGACTGATGTCACTCACGCTGCCATTGTAACAGAGGGACGCTATTTAGTAAGCAATAGCATCATAATTTCAAATGTGGACAAAAACATTTCTAAATAAATTGTCTCATTAATTGTATTATGATTTTTTTTTTATTTAACTTGCACAAATATAATTTTCACAACATAATAGCCTCAGACAGTCAACGTCCGGCGACATAAACACAGTTCACAGTGGGGCTTTAAAATTTCAGTCTTGTTTATTTATTTTTATTGATATGCAATTATAAATTGTAATGCATTTTGCATTTTGTGGGTATCAGTCAATTCCATTTCATTGCTTTCTGAAGGGTAGGGCTCATTTAGAATTGGGGGAGTAAGTAAGCAGATGAGTAGGGTTGATGGGAGATGTACAGCTCCATTAAGACAACAGTTAAAGTAGTGGTGACTACAGACGCCAGAGGAGACAGCTCTGACCAAGAGTTATTCGTCAGCACTACGCTACTCAGCACTCAGGACAGGGTCTCTGTACAATGCATCAGTACTTGTGATGATGTGCTGCATCCCTGTCCCAAAACACTGCTGTAGTTTTTATTGACAATCATACCTCTCATACCTGTGGTGATGCCATTTTTGCTGCCCTGAGAATGATGACTTTTTTCAAATGCAGTGATGAAGAGTGTACCTGCAGTGACAGCATCTCTGCTGAGGATGGAAAAGAGACACACTGAGAGAATTGCATTTCCACCTGACTGACTCTGGCAGATTTGATTATGTGCTGTGTGCATTTAAAGCTTGCATTAATAAGCTTTTCCTTCTCCAAGTGAGATATTGTCATACATGGATGACATATTAATGACTGGTTAAAGCACAACTGTGCAAATTCTCCTCACTTTGCACAATAGATTGCTTTTTCTTTCTTTGTATTTATTTGGTCTCAAACACAATGGGCCATCAGCTCTTAATGATGAAAGGTAAAACCTATCGCTGTGCGCTTCAGCTACTGTTTTGTTGTTCTCATACTGTAATGAAACTGAAGATGTGTGTGTACTTTGTGTGTGTGTGCTAACATTGTGTTATTGTTGTCTAATGGTTAGACTTAAGGGCTCAGATGAAGATTCAATTACTGTGGCCTGTTGTTCACAGCCTATGGCAACACACATACACACTTTCTCACACAACAACATAGATCTATACACTCACAAAATTACGCACGCACACTTCATATAATGGCCATAGTTCATTGACTCAATGAAATTTGAATGCCCTCAATACATAGATAAAGAAGCTCACACACACATACACTCACAACACACTCAACAACAAAGTCATTTAAGAACCCTGAAGGCGCAATATCCAAATCTGCCAAATAGAAAAGAATGATAATTCTATTGAGAGTCAATCTCGGGGCATTTTGTGATTATGGTTATTTATTTGGAGCTGCATGATATAGTCAGCATCAGAATGAACACTAATATCGATCTCTTTTAGGATATGAAAACACCTGCCGGCCTCAAATCATTCTTCACAGTTCTACTCCACATTACTCTGGCTCCATCTCAACTTTTTTTTACCTCTCTGCTCCAACAACACTTTTTCTCTTACTCTTTACCATCTTCTCATCTTCTTTTTAGGTCAACTGCAATTCACTGGAGGGAGGGTTCTGATTGTGGTCTCAGCTCAGATTACGAACTCCCTGACACAAACATCAGTGATGTGTTGTTTTTGGACTTCTGTGTTAGTCATGGATTGTCCACTACAGACGTTATGTTTGAGCATAAGTTTGTTCATGTTTTGGTTCATAGGTATATCTGGTACCAGGCCCACTTAGCCCAAAAGTCAATGATCAACTTTGTAGTCATGTTTATTGTATATCACGTAACCTGCTGCCATAAGTCGGGTGAAGAGAGGGGCAGAGATGTCAAGGAAGACTGCCAGACAGACCTGGTAAGGCCATTTGGGTAGTGTGGGTGAACTGGGAATATCTGGTGGAGGCCACTGTCCATGAGATTACCGGTAAAGTTTTTAATAATTTACTGGGGGAAGTGGTGACTTGGAATTTTAGCGGGCCATGTTCAGGACCTATACTGCGGATACAGCCACCAGGAGCATCATTGGTGCCTGTCTTAGCAGCAACTGGAAGACCACTGTTGGTTACCAGCTGTGAGGGCAATCGTTAAGCTGAAGAAGGTCGCCTTAGAGGCCTGGTTGTCTCTAAGGTTGCCTGAATCAACTGACAGGTACCCAGTGGCTAAAGGGGCAGTGGCTACAGATGCTAAAACTCCTGGTGGTAGGGTATCAAAGATAGATGAGATTCAATCCAAAATGCTGAAGGTTTTGGATGTTGTGGAGCTGTCTTGACTGTCATATCTTTTTAATGTTGCATAGAGGGCTGAGACTACAATTCTGGAATTACAGACCAAGGTGATGGTTCCCATTTTGGAAAGTGTGTTCCAACTATGGGGGATCAACCAACTCAGCCTTTGTGATAAAATTTTCTCCATGGTCCTCCAGCCGATTATTGAGCCTTTAATTCAGGAGGAGCAGTGTGGTTTTCCCCAGGAGCACTGCACCAGACCTTTACAGAATTACTGAGGGGGTAATGGACATTTGACCATACCAGTCGACATGAATGTTTTGGACTTGGAGAAGGCTTACAACTGTGCCCCATAAGAGATTGTAAGGTGGAGCTGCAGGATCACCGGTACCATAGTCATAGCACTGGATAGTGTAGTGGTAAGATTGCCGCCTTTCATGTGGGTGACCGGGGTTTGAATCATGACCCACCTACGTCAAAGGTACTACCTCCAGTAGGGGTCCTTAGGCAAGACCCCCTTACACTACCTTCCTACCTAGGACATGAGTGTAAGTTGCTTTGGAAAAAAGCATCTGTCAAATGCATGAACATAAAAATCATAGTCACTTTTAAGGGCAATTAGGTCATTGTGTTACCAAAGCAAAAAACTGTGTCGCTTTCTTGGTGAAAAGTCAAGTTTGTTTACAGTGAATGTTGGATTTTGCCAGGGGTGGCCCATGTCACGATCCTGTTTGTGGTCTTCAAGGATAGGAAGTGTAGCCAGAGAGAGGAGGGTGTCTGGTTTGGGAAACTCAGAGTTCTAGTTTTCACAGATAAAGTTGCTCTCTTGGCTTTTTCAAACCATGACCTTAGGTGCGCACTAGTATGTAGTATATAAATGTTCTAAGTGGTCAACTAGACTTGGAAAACACTACATAATTACCAATTACCAATTACCATTTCACAACTGCTGTTACAACAATTGCTGTTACTTTATTGATCTATACTCAACTGTCTTTTTTTTTTTAATTCTCAGTTCATATCCTCAAATCTTTGTTTTGGTTTACGCTCATGAGAATAAGCACAACAGTAGCATGAAGGGTGTATGATCCTTCCTCGTATTTTATTTTTTGACGCGAGTACACTCATGTGAAAGCTGAGTTTGCACTTCAGTCTAATTTACCTTACATAATTATAACTTAAATATGACCAGATTAAAAAAGACTGTGAATTATTTTGAGGTCTAACTGTTTTCCAGGTTTGGTTTGAGATTAATTACCAATCATCACATGATTATTAGTGTAGTTTTTTGTAAAACTACAGAAATTTGAGGATATGGAATGATGAAAAGAAAATGCAGTGGAATGCTGATCAAAATAAAGTAAATTGTATGATGAAATTAATTAAATAAATTAATTAAATTAAATATTATTCATCAAAACAAATACTTTACTGTTGCTGTATTTTCTTTTTAAAAATCTTTTCTTATTAATGTTTATAAGCTTTCATTGTTGTAAAAAAATATTTCAATAATAAATTTCCATTTGGGAAAGATAATATTTGTTTAGGAGAATTATATGCCTCTCTTTTCAAGGCAACATGAACTGTGTGGCAAAGTTTGCTTGAGCTACAGTAAGTTCAGGAGTCAAGAAGACCCTGTAATGGATGTAAGTGATTAAATAAAGAGTGATCATCAGCATGGAAAGAGGTGTTTATTAATTATTTACAGGTCAGAGGGATTTACAGTATATGCCAGCTGACTTAGCTTAGACCCTACTTCCTCTCTCCATCTAAATTTTACTCATTAGATCTATTCTGTTTGACCAACCCCTTACATACAGTACTTACTATCTACCTGTATTGTAGATCTATGTTTAAAACATTACTGTCATAATTTTAGTGTCCCTTCGTGTCATTGTAGATTTATTTATTTTTTGTTGTCATCTCACCTCTTTCTCTCATCAACTTTAACCCTGTCTTGGTCTTTTGAGCCCACACACACAGGGGTGGACTTGCCATCTGGCATACAGGACATTGTCCTGGCGAATGTGGGCTGGTGTAGGTACTAGAGCGGCTCAGCTTCCAGATCGGCTCAGGGTCCTTCGTCTGCTGATCACATCACACAATATGATTGGCTGTACGCATGAAGTACATTGTAGGTACATTGTGATTGGCTGTACGTCGGACAGTTGTGATTGGCTGTAGTCATAGCAACAACAACATGCAACTAGACGCTGTACGTGGGAAAGTTTTCGGTGATTTGGCAGCAGCTATGGAGAGCTTTTTCAAAAAAAATTAATATTTCTTTGACATAAGGTTTACGTAGCTTCCCTTTAAAATCTAGTTTGTTTCATTTAATTATTTTGGCCTTGGTTCACTCTGAAGAGAAGCTTCACTTTCAGTTTTGTGTACTGTTTGTGAGCTAAGCAGCAATAAACTGCTTGTTATTTTACTATACGTGTGTGTGGACTCCTGTTTATGTTAGGCAAAAAATGTACATGCATTTTTTTTATTTTTCTATTGTTTGTGTGTATATATACACAAATACATATATAAGTGAAAAATATGTGTATTTGTATACACATATAACTATATATAATTGCACATACTAAGTAGCACATTCTATAAATAAGACAACTGAAAATTTGCTTTAAAAAATGGCGAACGTAATGTCGTTTGTAAGAGTGGCGTTGCTGTAGATAGCGTATAGTGTGACCCCGAGCCGATCTTGCACCAACACTGGTCCCACTATGTTTTTTTCGTTTTTCTCTCTCTAAACTCCCTCCAATTGGGCTGGCCAATTGGCTACAGAGGGCTAGCACTATTGCCAGCATTCACACATATTTTCTTTATCTATTGTTTGACATTGTCAATCAATCATGGGCTGACAGGCTCAGAGAGCCCTGACAGTGCTGTCAATCACAACACAAACCACGGTGGGGCGGGAACTCATGGCATGGGTGGGAGTCGCGGGACGGGCCAGAAACTTAAAATTGATAGTGAGAGTAAAAAATACCCGGGTGGCGCTGAGAAGCATCGCAAAAAAAAAAAGGTGAAGTCTCTGGAGGTGGAGGCTGCTAAATGTGCCAAATGCTAAATGTGACGGAACTATTTGGTGCCGGGGTCACCACCGGGAGATGAGCAAGGAGGACTTGATGATGATGAGTGAGTAGAGGCAGACATGGTAGGCTACATTTTTGAGACAGCCTCGGCGGCAGCGGATGGCTGCAGCAGGACGGCCTCGGCAGAGACCGGCAGAGACCGGCAGAGACGTGGAACCCAGCCGGAGGGCCGGTAGAGGCGTGGAGACCAGTTGAAAGGCCGGCCCGGCGTAAGGGCTGACTCTGGCGAGGAGGAGCCCGGTGGAAAGGCCGGTTCGGGCAAGGAGGAATCTGGCGGGAAGGCCGGTTCAGGAGAGGCGAAGACCGGCTGGAATATGGCCAGCGGAGTCCTGGCGGAGTCAGCGGGCTGTGGAGGCAGCAACACAGGAGACAGAGCTGAGACAAAAGGAGAGGTGAGAGTCTCGTGGACAGCGCGCAACACTTTGGCCGAGTCCGCACCAAATACATCCACTAGAGCTTTATAATGGACGGCTCTCACATGCTCCCAGGCGGCCTGGATTGTGGGTGTCTCAGGCACAAGTCCCCCACGGAACACCTCCAGGACTTGACCAGACAGCCACCACCGGTCGAACATGTCGCCTCTCACCTCCCTCAGCGAAGAACTGCTGGGTCCATTCTGGCAGAATCCTTCTGTCAGGGACGTGGTGAAGGAGGTAGGACCCAGATGCAGTCTTTCAAAGTATAAAAAAAGTTTATTTCCAAAATTACAAAACTGGGAGCAAGGCAAAAACATAAAGCACGGCTGAGCCGGATAATCAATAATACTTAATAATTTGAACTATGAAAAACAAAGAAAGGCTATGAAAACAAGACTGAATGAATATTATGAGCAAGGACTATGATACAGGAAACCAGACTTAACTTTCAGTGGCATGACATGAAGAGTGGGTGAGGATTCTGCAATGAATGAGAGAAAACCAGGAGACTAAATGCTGTGGAGGGAGTGATTACTGAGTGTGTGCAGCTGATGGCAGGGGAGAAACATGACAAGAACTGAATCTAAAAACATGACAGAAAACCTGAAAACAAGAATTAAACAAAACATGAGCTGTCACAGAGCCCGAACAAGCCTCAGGAGCCAAGGCTCAGCCATTAGGCCCTCACCAGCTAACCCCCTTCCTACCAGGCCTGGCTCCAGGGGGTGCCCCGTTTTCCCTTTTCTGGGCAAGGTGGCTTTTGTTGTGCCGCTCAATGGAAGTGTTTGATTCACTCTTATTTTGGCCCCTAATCTGAAACCAAATTGCCTGCTTTCTCGATGAGTTCTATTTCAAAATCAAATGGTAAGTGTATTCTGAAAGGACAAAAAGATAAAGAGGCATGCTGAAAAATGGAGTCAGTAGATTGAAGAGGAACTGAGTTTACTTTGTCAATTAAAGCTTGTTGCAGCTGTTCATTCACTGGCATAGTAGGTGCATATTGGGGCCCATTATCAGTCTCAAATATAAAAGATTGATTAATCTGGCAGCAAGACTAGGCCACACAAATCCCTAAATTATTTCTAAGATCACTGTTTTTGTACCAAACTACAACATGCTGATTATGTGAAATGTTGCAGGCACAGCAGAGTTCAGTCTTTGAAATAACCAGAACACTCATCCCTGAAATGTACAACATCAGTTTCAGCAAGTAAACAAAAATAATTAAATGCCAGAGCGTATTCTACCCTTTAAGCCTTTTGCAACAGTCATCCATTTGTACAGCCTCATGATTAAAGAGTGGGAAATAAAACACCAGATGCTCTCCTGTGGGGAACATCTCTGCCATAACAAAGAAATGGCATCAAAGGAATCAGTAAAGTTCGGATTAAATAATGTATCCTGCATGTAAATGTTAAATATACCCACTATGGTTGATATTCAGATTAAAACTTTAAGATGCGAGAATCTCTATTCACAACATATGTGAAGTTATTCAGACGTTTCCTGAAAATACTGGGGAAAGCTAAAACTTTGAAATGGTTTAAATTGTAGCAAACATTTTTATGTGCATTGTAGTACTTTTAAGAGTGGTTGGAAAATAAAACTCTTTTTTTTCTTTTTTACTGTAGCTCATTCTTTTTGTTACCAAGAAATAAATCAAGCTATGCCCAGTGAGGCAGCATTTCATTGCACAACCTTTAGGGATTTCTGGTAATCTACTACACTTTATTCACTAATATAGCAAGTTACAAACAGAATCATGCAATCTATCCAGTCTTGTTGACATCCATCCTCTTTCCTATCAAAATTGTTCTCCTCTGCTCCTCAATTTCCACTTTCAAAGAAAAGTCTTACTTAAAAGACAGATCTGACAAGACTTGTAAAATTTTCATTATGTAACTATATAAAATGAGTTTAAAACATCACCACTATCAATCAGTAGTGACCTCGAGGTAAAAATTTTCCCATTTAGATGTCTCAGCACAATTACAAAATATTAATATTCAAGTTAATTATGGGTGAGAAGCAGAGGACAAATTTTGTGTGTATGCATGACAATAAATCTGATCTTAATCTTAATCGACTCTGGGGTTGACGTCAGCCTGAACAATGAGGAACTCACCGTCCAGCTGGGTATCGACCAGGTCCCTCTGCCACGTCCAGTACCAGCCAACGCCCTGGACGGTCACCACCTGGGGACCGTCACTCATCAGACTATGCCCATCCACATGCTCCTGTCCAGTAACTATCACAATACCATTAAGTTCCACATTCTGAAGTCACCTTACTGTCCACTGATCCCTGGCTACCCCTGGCTCCGTCGCCATAACCCCCACATTGACTGGGCAACAGGTTCCATCCAGAGGTGGAGTTCCTCCACTGATTCCTCTTGGTGGCTCCAGCTCGGCTCCTGACCAGTCTGAGGTGCCCACTGAATATCACAACTTTCGGAAGGTGTTCAGCAAGGCAAAGGCTACCTCACTTCCTTCTCATCAGCCCCATGGCTGCTCCTGCACCTGAAAGAGAGGCCATGGAGGGATACATTAACAATGCCTTCGCTGCCGGGATCATCCGTCCCTCCTTGTCACCTGCTGGGGCAGGGTTTTTCTTTGTTGGAAAGAAGGACAGGTCCCTGAGGCCCTGGATTGACTACAGGGGCCTCAACGATACTACTGTCAAGAATCGTTACCCCCTCCCTCTCATTGCTTCAAAGTCAAAGTCAAAGTCAAATTTATTTGTAAAGCACATTTCATGTACAAAACAATTCAAAGTGCTTTACATAAAATAAAAGCATTGCAGCAGGGAGCAGAAAAATAATTAAAAATATGTAAAAGAATACAAATAGAAAGAAATAAAATAATTTAGATTAATTAAAATGAATAAAAACAAGCAACAGTCTCGATAAAAGATACCGTGCAGATTTCATGCATAGACACTTGAGAAAATAAATGTTTTTAACCTGGATTCGAAAAAGGCCTACATTTGGTGACAGTTTAATCTCCGCTGGCAGTTTGTTCCACTTGTTTGCAGCAAAACAGCTAAATGCTGCTTCTCCATGTTTAGTCTGGACTCTGGACTGGACCAGCTGACCTGAGTCCTTGGATCTAAGAGCTCTGCTGGGTTTATATTCTCTGAACATATCACAGATGTATTTTGGGCCTAAACCATTCTGGGATTTGTAAACCATCAGTAGGCTTTTAAAATCTATTCTGTGACTGACTGGAAGTCAGTGTAAAGATTTTAAAACTGATGTGATGCGTTCAGATCACTTAGTCCTGGTTAAAACTCTAGCAACAGCGTTCTGGATGAGCTGCAGATGTGTACTGCTCTTTTTGGGAAGTCCAGTTAAAAGACCATTACAGTAATCGAGTCTAGTGGATATGAATGCATGGATGAGTTTCTCCTGGTCTTTTAGGGGGAGAAAACCTTTAATTCTGTTGATGTTTTCTTAGTTGGTAAAAAGCTGCCTTAGTGACAGCTTTGATGTGACTGCTGAAAGTCAGATCTGAGTCTATCAACACTCCAAGGTTACGAACTTGGTCAGTGATCGTAAAGGGCCTGAGCCTCAAGGTCTCAGCTTAATTGCAACTGCTTCAGAGGACTACAATTTTCACTAAGCTGGATCTCCGCAATGCCTATCATCTGGTCCGGATCTGGGAGGGCGAGGAGTGAAAGACGGTCTTCAACACCAGCCCACTGGACACTATGAGTACTTGGTCATGCCCTTCAGTTTACCAATGCTCCAGCCCTTTTCTAGGCTCTCATCTATGACATTCTGAGAGACATGCTGAACAAGTATGTGTTTGTCTACTTGGAAGACATCTTGATCTTCTCCCGGTGCAAGGAGGAACATGTTCATCATTTCCAGGCTGTGCTCCAACGCCTGCTGAAGGCCTCTCTGTTCATGAAGCCCGAGAAGTGCGAGCTCCATGTCACCTCCGTGGTCCCAGGCCGCCGAGGAGGCATTCCAGCACCTTAAGGCTTGGTTCACCTCAGCTCCTCCTGGTTCCAGAACTCCAACAGAAAGTTCATAGTCGAGGTGGATGCCTCTGGTGTTGAGGTACTCTCCCAATGCTCAGCTGAGGACCAGAAACTGCACCCCTGCACCTTCTTCTCCAGACGTCTGTCTCCAACAGAAAGAAATTATGACACAGGCAACTGAGGACTGTTGGTGGTGAAGTTGGTGTTTGAAGAGTGCCACCACTGGTTGGAAGGGACAAAATCCCCCTTCCTGGTCTGCACTGATCACAAGAACCTGGAGTATATTCAATTCAATTCAGTTTTATTTATATAGCGCCAAATTACAACAAATGTCATCTCAAGGCACTTGAATAATATCGTCCAATTCAAGCCAATTGGAATTCAGTTCATTGTAATCATAATTTCAAAACAATCCAATTCATTCATGTAGAGCCAATTCAAAAACAATATCCTAGCTAAGGAAGCCAACAGATTGCACCGAAACCTGTCTTTAGTCCAATCTCCCGTCCTGAGCGTGCCTGAGGCAACTGTGGAAACGAACGACTCCCTTTTAACAGGAAGAAACCTCTGGCAGAACCAGACTCAGGAAGGGTGGCCATCTGCCTTGACCAGCTGGGGTTTGAGAAGACAGAAAAGAGGGGACAACAAACACCATGACATCATTCAATGGATAGCTGTTGAGACACGAAAAACACAAGTTAATGACAACAATAATGCCAAATGCACATGATGTTTAAAATAAAGCAAAGTGAGGAAAGGTGTGACAAATAAGGCCCCCCCAGCACTCTAGGCCTATAGTAGCTTAACTATGGGATGTTTCCGGGTCACCTGAGCCATCCCTAACTATAAGCTTTGTCAAAAAGGAAAGTTTTAAGCCTAATCTTGAAGTTTGAGAGAGCTATTCAAAAAAGGTTTATTTCCAAGAAGAATTTGTGGGACAGCCCAATAATAAAGAATTACAGTGGTCCAATCTTGAAGTAACAAATGCATAGTTTTTCTGAGATAGGATGTTTCTAATTTTGGCAATATGACGAACGTAAAAGAAGACAGTCCTAGAAGCCTTTTTTATGTGTGTCAAATGATCAATTCTGGTCAAAAATAACTCCAAGGTTCCTCACTGTAGTACTAGAAACCAAGCAAATGCTATCTAGAGTAACTATATAGCTAGAAAATTTCTCCCTGAAGTTCTCAGGTCCAAAGAAAATAACTTCAGTTTTGTCTGAATTTAAAAGCAGACAGTTCTGAGTCACCCAGGTCTTTATGTCTGTAAGACATGCTTGTAGTCTGACCAACCTATTGGTTTCATCTGGTTTCATAGATAAATACAGCTGAGTATCATCAGCATAGCAATGGAAATGTATGCCATGCTGTCTAATAATGTTACCTAATGGAATCATGTACAAAGTATAAAGAATCGGTCCAAGCACAGAACCCTGAGGAACTCCATGACTTACT
This sequence comes from Leuresthes tenuis, assembly GCF_036924035.1. Classification (NCBI taxonomy): domain Eukaryota; kingdom Metazoa; phylum Chordata; class Actinopteri; order Atheriniformes; family Atherinopsidae; genus Leuresthes; species Leuresthes tenuis. The sequence continues at coordinate 36,372,548 of NW_027325365.1, read as the reverse complement.
CCAATGTGTGAGGAAGATTCTTCATTTACAAGAACAAACTGGAATCTATCAGATAAATATGACTGAAACCAGCCTAATGCAGTTTCTTTAATCCCAATAACATGTTCAAGTCTCTGTAACAGAATGCTGTGATCAATCGTATCAAATGCAGCACTGAGATCCAACAGGACAAGTACAGAAACAAGTCCGCTATCAGAGGCTAAGAGGAGATCATTGGTAACTTTCACCAGTGCTGTTTCTGTGCTATGATGCACTCTGAATCCTGACTGAAACTCTTCAAACAGATTATTTCTATGTAAATGATCACAAAGTTGAGCTGCAACTAATTTTTCAAAAACTAAAAAAAAATGGGAGATTGGATATAGGTTGATAATTAGCTAACACTTCTGAATCAAGAGTAGGTTTTTTAACTGAAGGTCTTGTGTTATGTCACTGCTGCATTTTCACCTTGGATATCAATCACGTTTTGGAGATAATATTTTTGGCTGAACTGCCTAGTACAAGTGGGAAATCAGTCAGTCAATCTGTAGCTTTTCTGAAATGCCCCAGTTCTTCATAAAACCATAATAAAGGATCCGTTTAACCCTCTAGGATCTGAGCTGTAATGATGTCATGTGATCTGATTACGCCGGCATGATCATAGACCTCAGAGGGTCAAGTTTGAAAACTAAATCAATATTACCATTGAAATTCAGCTCATTATATTTGGGGCATTAAATAGCTCCTGCTTGTATGTGCTTACAGAGATAAGCTTAGTGTTTGCTGTATCAATATGTAATTAGAAGCAAAGAGCCACTACATCAGGACAGTGCATGTGTGTCTTTGTAATTGTGTAAAGCCATGAAGTTCCATGAAGTTTATGTACCATCATTATACTTATGAGGTATAGACAGCTGCCCGGCAGCCATTGGAGAATGCAAACACACACATAAACTTCCTCTCACGCACTCACAGAAACACGGACAGTTTGCTGGTTAATGGAGCTCTTCTCTTCTTTAATGAGCGTTGTATTCATTCTTCTCTCTGCTGTCCCCCTCATTACCTCTCTTTCTTCACTCTCTTCCTGTCCTCTTTTTGTACCTGTGCCTCCCTCTTTTTTCTTTCTTTCCCTGCTTCTTTATTCAGTGTTATCTTTTTTCCCCCAACCATTTGTAATTTCTATTCATCTTTTATCTGTGTTCCATTCATACAGCCCTCCTCTCTTTGAGTTCTGGCTGTGCAGCTCCAGCCCTGGAGTCCTGCTTCCTTACCCTCCCATTTCCTATGTATTTTTTCCAAGTTCATCTGTATTCTGTAGTTGGCGTGGGTGCCTGGGGTGACTCCACACACCTCAGACTCATTGTAATATATTATATATATTTATAATATATTTCGATGATGAACAGATGAGCTTGGGATGATGGTGTATACAAACTGTATATATGGTAAATGGACTTTCTAGTCTGTTTGACCACTCAAAGTGCTTTCACACTACATGCCACATTCACTGTATGAGTGTTCATACAGCACATCTCAGTCTATATAGGCCACACAGTGCTTTCTTTAATGCATTCAAACAGTGACTGACACATCATAGGGTTCAGTGTTAACTTGTGTTTCCCTGTTCCAACAGGTATCCTTTGAATGGTGTTATGGTGTTTTTCCCCCTCTTTTCTGTATTCTCAAACTCCAGCTGGTCGAAGCGGATGGCCACCCTTCCTGGTTCTGGTTCTGCCAGAGGTTTCTTCCTGTTAAAAGGGAGTCGTTCCTTTCCACAGTTGCAATGAGTCGCTGACTCTTCCAGGAGATGCAGTGAAAAACATCACTTTTCACCGAGTCCACCGCCTGGGAGAGACCTGATGCCCGCCGACCGAGAACGATTGTGGCCAAGGTCGAGCACTACCAACAGAAGGTCCAGGTGAGGGGCCACGGCAGGGAGCTGAGAGGAATGGACTTCAGCGTCAACAACCAGTTTCCCAAAGAAATCCTGGAAAGACGCAGGGTCCTGTTCCCCATCCGGAGAAAGTTCATGGAAGGAGGCTCCCGAGCTGTCATCACGGTGGATAAATTATTCATCAACGGGCAGCTTTACCGCGACCAGGAAAGCACTCCTTGGCTCTTCTAAACCCTGGGTGATCAGAATTTGTTAACTTGTATAAATCATATCACCGTAGATGGTATATAAGTAACTTTGAAACAGTCTATCCAATTCACAGTTATCTGTCATAGCAAAATATATAGCTCACTGCCAGTCTCACCAGCATAGGATGTATGCAGGTCACATTTGTTTATTTGGGTTTGTTTTTTGTTTGCACTGTTTTTCTATTCTGTCTTTCTTCCCCAACCCACTGCGTTTCCACCTTAATAACTAATGTTAACAAGCACGGCGCACATAGAGTTTTGAGCAGAGCATGCAATCAAATACCACACAGCATTGACAGCGTGCGTACATATTGTAGCAAGCCCATACTGATGAACAGAAACACAAACAATGGCATGTTCATGGAAGCATATATGCATACACATGCACGGGATGCTTTTAGCAAGCATCCAGCACTCACTGCGTTAGTCTGAGCATGTCCACGCTGAGGTTTATTTCATGGAATGTGCATGGAGCTGGGTCCAGGGAGAAGAGATTAAAAATCTCCAATAAATTGAAGGATTTACAGGCAGACATTGTTTTATTACAGGAGATTCATTCATCAAAGACTGCAGCTGATGTTCTCACCACAGCACAGTTTCCTCATGTGTGCTCAGCCTGTTACAACTCCAGACAAAGTGGTGTAGCCATTCTGATAAACAGAAGAGTAAATTTCACCGTATACAAAACAGTTATAGATCCAGAAGGTAGATTTCTAATAGTTAATTTATCTATTCAAAATATGAATTTATGCATTGCAAATATATATAGTCCAAATGTTGATGACCCCTCATTTTTCACTCCTTTTTTCACTTTATTCTCTGATCATTCAGATAACACACTCATCATAGGAGGGGACTTTAACATGGTTTCTGACTCAGGAGGAGACAGACTCAGTACTTCAGGAAGTCAGCGGAACTGGCAGTCCACAAATATTGTGAAACAGTACATGAAAGATCTTGATCTTTGTGATGCTTGACGCTCCCACCACCCCACTCTTACAGAATACACCTTCTTCTCACCGGTACACCACTCATATTCAAGAATAGATTATTTCTTAGTTAGCAGTTCCTTGATGAGGGATATTTCAGACACCAAAATCCACCCCATCACTATCAGTGATCACGCTCTAGTTTCTATCACACTGAAGAATAATAGAGTTACACCACCAGCTAGGAATTGGAGATTTAATACATCATTACTAAAAGACCCTGATTTTATTAATTATTTAAAAAGGGAATGGTCTGTATATTTAGAAAATAATGACCTGCCAGGAATGTCAGCTTGTATTCTCTGGGAAGCCGGAAAAGGAGTTATGAGAGGCAAAATAATCTCATTTTCATCAAATAAGAAAAAGACGGAAAGTTCAAGGATATCAGATTTAGAACTCAGGATTAAATCATTAGAAGTTGTCTACAGTACCTTCAAAGAGGAACACATACTGAATGAACTAAGAAAAGCTAGACTTGAATTAAACAAAATTATTGATAAACAAACACAGTTTCTGATACAAAGACTTTGCTTGGAGAACTTTGAGCATGGTAATAAATCTGGAAGGTTCCTAGCTAATCGACTAAAGAGAAACAAAGAGAAAACAACAATCACTTCTGTTAGAGACTCAAAAGGAAATGTCTCCCATGACCCTGATGTAATCAACAATGCTTTTAGGGACTTCTATAAAACCTTATATTCATCACAAAATGATCCATCAGACAGTAACATAGATCAGTTTCTTTCAATAGGAGAACTCCATGAAGCCCTTCAACATATGCCTAGTAACAAAGCCCCAGGACCAGATGGTTTTCCAGCAGAGTTCTACAAAGAATTTGGGACTGTTTTGGCACCTGCATTTCACAAAATGGTATTACAAGTTAAGCAGAATGGCAGATTATCCCCACACATGAACTCTGCTAACATTATCCTGCTACAGAAACCAGGAAAAGACCCCGTACTTCCATCCAGCTACCGCCCAATATCTCTAATAAATGCAGACCACAAAATAATTTGTAAAGCCCTCGCCAAAAGAATAGAAAAAATAACTCCACTTATAAACATCCTGACCAGACAGGTTATATAAAGGGTAGACACTAATCCACTAACACTCGCAGGCTGATTAATCTCATAGACTATTCTACCATCAAAAACCTGGAAACCACAATCGTCTCTCTAGATGCAGAAAAAGCATTTGATCGAGTGAACTGGAAATTTTTATTCGCAGCATTAAACAAATTCGGGTTTGGATCACAATTCATCAACTGGATAAGGATATTATATAGCTCCCCAAATGCAAGTGTCAGGACAAATGATCAAACCTCTCCAAGCTTCAGTCTGCAGAGAGGTACAAGACAGGGTTGCCCACTTTCTCCCTCACTTTTTGCTATTTTAATCGAACCTTTAGCAGCTGCTATCAGACAAGATAGAAATATTAAAGGCATCCAACCCCAAAATATTGAGCATAAAATAAGTCTTTATGCTGATGATGTTTCACTTTTCCTTCAGAACTCTCAAACGTCTCTCACTCACACGATCCCACTCATAAATAAATTCTCAGCACTTTCTGACTACTCTATCAATTGGTCTAAGACCACAGTTCTGCCCATTAACTGTAGGGTCCAGAATATACCTGCGATCACTTTACAGTCAGGAAATATTATATATTTAGGCATAAACATTTCCTCCAGGCTCTCAGAGCTCTCAAAGCTAGACAGTAGAGGACAATCTCTCTCGTTGGAAGTCCTTACCTATATCATTTATGGGGAGAGATACAACCATTAAAATGATTATACTACCAAAAGTTAATTATTTGTTCTCAATGATTCCCATAAAACTATCTGCTACTTGGTATAAGTCACTAGATTCATGCATCTCCAAATTTCTGTGGAAAAACAAACCACCACGTATTAGTTTAAAAACCCTACAGAAGACCAAGGACAGTGGTGGATTAGATTTACCTAATTTTCAGCACTATTCCTTAGCCAATAGGTTACAATATATATCAAAATGGTTTAAACCTAGCCCAATAGATGAACCATGGATAAATATAGAACAAGCATTGTGTGATAATCTGGAAATCTCTGACCTGCCACTTATTAGTCAAAACGTAAAAAATCACAAATGTTTCAAAAGCATTAACATCAGTACCTCTCTGACAGCCTGGTGGGAATTTCTTAAAATAACAAAGTCTTCACTTGTCCCGTGTAAGCTTACACCCATCTGGAACAATCCTGACATCCTACAAAACAAAAAAAAATGCTAAACTTTACTCTGTGGAAGATCAAAGGAATCAAACATCTGGAACATATAATCAAAAATGGACATTTTATTTCATTTGATGAGCTCATATCACAACATGAGATAGGCAGCAATAAATTCCTAGAATATCAACAACTTAAGTCTATAATAACAAAGAAATATATCCTCCACCAACCAGACTTACAACTCCCGATTAGGGTAGCAGAATTTCTAAGCATCTGCACCCCAAAACTACTATAAAAAATATATAAATTATTCCGACCCGAAGGAAGCTCAAGATTACGCGGAGAAACACTTTGGACAGCCACAATAGACATCGGCAGTGAAATGGATACACCGGGCTGCCCGACTGAGTGGGTAGCGAGCTGCATACAGACATTCATATCCCAGAACGGAGGGCAACGAGAGGACGCTGACCATCGGTGAGACGTCACCGATGTGGTGAACTTTTTGTTTTATTTTTTTTAACTCTCTTGTCCCGCTCTTGCCTCTTTGCCCCTCACTTGTTTGTGCATTCAAAGAGTGGTAGCCCATCTTTCTGAATGGCATAATATGTTTAAGGTGTTAAATCTGTACAGGTGAACCGCCCCAGTAATTATGCATACTGCTTTAATTCCCCAGAATCTACGTTGGGACTGTGTTACACCTGAATTGTCTTCATACTACCATGAAAACGTTTTTGTTATTTTCAAATCTAAGAAATTTGACGAGCTTTCTATTTTGACAATCCATCTTTCTTTCAGAAGGTGATGTCTCTTATACCAGACTTGTCCCAAACTAATTTAGTTATTGCAGGGGACTTCAATTGCGTGTTAGATCCGTATTTGGATAGGTCTTCTGCTCATAGAATAGAGAAAAGCAATTCAAGTGTCTTTCTTAATACATTTATCAATAATAATAATTTGTCTGACATTTGGAGAGTCGGTAATCCGTCCGGAAGGGACTACTCCTTTTACTCTGCAAGGCATAACTCATACAGCAGAATAGATTATTTTCTCATAGATGCTAAACTGATGCCATATGTACATACTATTGTTGGTTGGAAATAGTGTGATTATTAGGGAAAATTTTGATTAATTAACTAGCAATTGATATAAAATGGTGCTCCAGTTATAGTCATAGAAAATGGAGGCTTTTAAATAGATTGAGTCGTTGCTATTTTCCTAAGAATATTACTATTTCGAATGCAACCTAGTAAAGAAGCCTTTTAACTGGTAACTGTGTAAAAGTTATGTTGGATCACTCACAAATGAAGCAGTCAGAAAAAGTAAGCCTTTTAACTGGTAACCGTATGTAGGTTGTGTTGGATTAACCCATAAAAGAAGCAGTCAGAAAAGGTCAGCCTTTTAACTGGTAACTGTGTATAGGATTAACCCATAAAAACCTAATTAGCGGTCAGAAAAGGTCATCTTTTTAACTGGTAACTGTGTGTAAATTGTGCTGGATTAACCCATAAAAGAAGCAGTCAGAAAAAGTCAGCTTTTTAACTGGTAACTGTGTATAGGATTAACCCATGAAAACCTAATAGCAGTCAGAAAAGGTCAGCCTTTTAACTGGTAACTGTGTGTAGGTTGTGTTGGATTAGCCATAAAAGAAGCAGTCAGAAAAGGTCAGCTTTTTAACTGGTAACTGTGTATAGGATTAACCCATGAAAACATAATAGCAGTCAGAAAAGGTGAGGCAAAGGAAAAAAGCCTTTTAACTGGTAACTGTATGTTGTGTTGGATAACCCACATATGAAACGGTCAGAATAGGTCAACCTTTTAACTGGTAACCGTGTGTAGTGGTGGGATTAACCAAGGACAACAAAAATGCAGTCAGAAAAGGTTAGTCCATAGTCTGTGTGAGAAGACTACAGGAATAAATAACTCCGCGCCGCGCGTTAGAAAACGGAATCTTTCTTAAGAGAGTTTGCGATGAAAGATCGCAAGTTTTAAATCCATGTTAGTTTTTGTTATTGTTATACGTCTAATCGTTTGTTTGTTAAATGGCCTGATTGTTGAATCGTTAGTTTGTGAAATTAATTTGTTTGTTTGTAAAAAGGGGCTGGTTGTTAAATTGTTTGTTTGTCGAATTGTTTGTTAAAGTCTTTGCCAACCTCCGAAGGTTGTTAAAGTCTTTGCTGCAGTGTTGTTTTATTTGCTATGTATGTATGGGAGTAAAACAGCTGTGTGTGTGTGTGTGTATTGTTGCTGAAGGTATAGGTTATTGTTGAATTGTTGCTTTGTGATAGAATTGTTGGTTTGCTAAAAGGGCTGGTTGCTGAATTATTTGTTTGTTAAATTGTGATTTTGCCTGCTTGGCTACAGTGTTGTTTTATTTGCTATGTATGTATAAGAGTGAAACAGCTGCTGGTGTGTGATGTTGCGGATGGTGACGACAGAAAAAATGTATTACTGACTAATTGAGTTGAAGTGAACATTGGAATCTGGTTGTTGCTCGTGACATAATGACAGAAGTAGTGTTTCATTCAGTAGTACTTAAAATGACTCCACTGAAAATTGATTAGCTGCAAGAGGACAGTATGGGAAATATCTGTTTTAAAGCTAACCGGGAGTTAAGTGGGAGTGCTAAAATCATGTTTCAGAAAAAACCCGATAATATTGAATACTTAGAGAGATGAGAAAATAAATTTGGGTTTGAGGGAGAATTGAACATGGTAAAATTGTCCAATCCTAGAGAAGGGGAAGACAAAAGTAATGTACAAAGTAAATCTAGTTAAAAAAAAAAATCTGCAGTGATAATGGGACGCACTTTGTATACAATATTATGATGAAAAAAAAAAAAAAACTTTAAAAAAAAAGAATCCAGCGAGTCTGTCCACTGATTCAAAAATAGATTCTGTCACCTTTCCTCCAGCCAGTGGCAGCCGGCCTCTATCAGAAACTGTGCTGAGAGGACTTCAGTTAGGAATCCTGGACTCCCCCGTGCACGGTTTCAGCTCCGATTCTGGAAGGTGGAAAGGACTTAGAATCCGGCTCGAAGGACCATTATGTTAGAAAAATTCTCTGTAAAATTAGGCTCAGAGTCGCTGGATATGATTAATTAACACAAAACATTTATTTCTTGCAAGAAAGAGACAAGTCCGCACAAATCCACACAACCTGTCGGGAAGATTGCTCAGAGTTGTCTTTCTGACAAAATGGTGCTCCAGCTATTTATGTTGCTTATGCTTGCTGATCACACAATGTTATGAGAAAAGGCGCTTTTCTCACCATTCATTATTATGGGTAGGAATATTCAATGTTATGGGGAAAGGTGCTTCTCTCCCCATTCCTTGTTATGGGAAGGAACATAAGAGGTGCTTCTCACCAGTTAATATTATGGGAAAGTCTAGTACCAGAGTCAAAACACTTTTGCTTGAATCATAGAAGGTGAACAGATGGAGTGACTCTTCTGTCATAGTATAACTATATAATTTTTCCAACAGCCATGAATGCGAAATACCACAATATTCTGATCTCCGACCACTGCCCCCTCACGTGCACTTTGAATATTTTAAACATGGCGAAGCCGCAGACGAACTGGAGACTAAACCCTCTTTTATTAACCGAAAAAGAGTTTTGTGATTATTTAAAAGCTCAGATATCCCTCTATTTTGACACTAATGATAATTCAGAAACAACCCCTTCTACTCTCTGGGAGGCATTTAAAGCTTTTCTTAGAGGCTCTATTATTTCATTTGAAGCATTCAGAAGGAAACAGAACAAAGCCAGGTTGCTTGAACTTGACAACCAAATTCATCTTCTAGATATAAAGAGAATGCCCAGACTCCTTCCAGTGACTTACATAAAAAATTTCAGCTTTAAAATATGAATATAATAAGATACTCTCGGCAAGGATTAGTAAGGCATTTTTCTATACCAAACAGAAACATTTAGAGTTTAATGACAAGCCACATAGACTCTTAGCCCGACAGCTCAGAAAACAGGAAAATGATCGCACAATACATAAAATTAAAACTGACAACGGTGAGACTCTGATTAAACCTAAAGACATTAACGATCGATTTCTTCAATTTTATAAAAATTTGTACACTTCCAAAAATGATGCAGACTATATAGCTATGCAGAACTTCTTAGATAAATGTAATCTCACTCAACTTGATGAACATGAGTCAGCTCAGCTGAACTCTGAAATTTCTATCGAAGAAGTCAAAAAAGCCATCACTTCACTTAAAAGCAACAAAGCCCCAGGCCCTGATGGCCTTCCAGGTGAGCTGTATAAAAATTTAACAAAACTCTCTGTCCTTATCTACATAAGGTGTTTACTCAAGCTCACACTGATGGTGTCCTACCCCCTACCTTAACAGAAGCAGTCATTACAGTGATTCACAAAAAGGGTAAGGACCCAGAAGAGGTAGGCTCTTTTCGTCCCATTTCCCTGTTAAACCAAGATGGGAAATTATTTTCTAATATTTTAGCAAATAGATTAAGCCCCCTTTTAGAGAAATTAGTGCATCCAGACCAGACTGGTTTTATACCAAGCAGAAATTCTTTCTTCAATCTTAGACGCTTGTTTAACGTAATGTATGCTACTAACAGACCAAAGGAAGAGTTAGCCATTTTCTCACTCGATGCTGAGAAGGCATTTGACCAAGTTGAATGGCCTTATCTATTTGAAATCTTAAAAAGATTTAATTTTGGTGAGAGATTTATTTTAATGGTGAAACTTCTTTATAACAACCCCCGTGCTCAGATACTCACAAACCAAATATTGTCTCCCTTTTTTAATCTACATAGAGGAACAAGACAAGGGTGCCCTTTATCGCCCTTGATTTTTGCTTTAGCAATCGAACCCCTTGCCGAGAGTATCCGCTCAGATCCCTTAATTCATGGTTATAATACACAAAAATCTTTAAACAAAATTTCATTATACGCTGATGATGTTTTGTTATTCATCTCTCAGCCACAAGTCACGATTCCGCAGATACTTGATAAAATCAACACTTTTGGGTCCTTCTCTGACTATAGGATAAATTGGAATAAAAGCGAGCTAATGCCCGTGCACGTACAGAATAATACCTGGTTACAGAACCTCCCTTTTCGTGTATCTCCAGAAAAAATGACATATTTAGGGCTTCAGATCACAAAGTGTCACTCCCAGTTATTTAAGGAGAATTTCCAACCACTGCTGTCTAAGTTACAGTCAAATATACAGTTCTGGAAGTCCTTGCCAATATCATTAGTGGGCAGAGTCAATGCCATTAAAATGATTTTATTGCCCCAATTACTTTATTTATTTCAGAGCATTCCAGTGTTTCTTCCTAAATCCTTCTTTAATAAAATAGACATGATTGTGCTCCCTTTCCTTTGGGACTACAAAACCCATAGAATTTGCAAGAAACACCTCTGCAAATCTAAGATGGAGGGGAGCTTGGCACTCCCAAATTTTTTATCATATTATTGGGCCTCACAAATTAGGATTATGGCATACTGGCTGGATGACACAGCAATCCCACCAAACTGGCTCGAATTAGAACAGGAGACATGCCAGCCTTATTCTTTGGGTGCCATTCTCCTGGCACCTTGCACTATTGAGAAGTCAATTGTCTAATTGCAATGTGATGATCCATAGTACAGTGCGCATTTGGAAACAAATTAAGTCACACTTTAAGCTGAAACCCATATCTTTTGCACCATCCATTATGGATGATACTTTGAATCTCTGGAGGACTATAGGCATCCATACAATAGGAGACCTACACATTAAAGGTATGTTTGCATCCTTTGCACAGTTACAGAGTAAATATAATCTACCTGGACGTAGTTTCTTTAGGTATTTGCAAATAAGGGACTATATAAGAACACATCTGCAAAATTATGAGACTTTCAAAGGCTTGTGTCTTGATAAATGCCTCCGCCCCATGTCTTGCTCAGAAAAATCAATATATTTTATATATGATATCTTGCAATCTACTAGTCCTGTGAACTCCATCCCAATTAAAACAAAATGGGAGGAAGAACTGGGCACTGAGATACCGGACACTATATGGGAAGAGAGTTTGCAGCACACTCATCGATGCTCTAATAATGCCAGGCACTGCCTAATCCAATTTAAAATTTTACATCGTCTTCATTACTCTAAGGAAAGGAAAAAGTAGTCTCTGTTGTCTGCAATTTTAGACAGCCTCAGTTTTGTATTTCCACATCTGTCTGTTCTCTCGGTGAACATTTAGGTATCTCTAGTTGTTCACCACCTCCAGCTCTTCTCAGAAGATTGAAATAGGGTGTAACTTATTCACAGTCCTCTTAAAACCATCAATTGTTTTGTTTGTGATTGTTCTTACACCAGACCACTGAGTGGTCAACCATTACCCTGTACTCAGCCTCTTGTGTATCACCGATACACCCAACAACTGCAAAGTAATTTTTGTATTTTGGAAGGTGACAGGATTCAGAGTTATGCCGGCAGTTAAGGTGCACAGAGTGAAGAGAAAATGTGAGAGTATGGTCCCTTGTGGTGCTCCTGTGCTGCTAATCACCTTCTAAAAACACATAACCCATCGATCTATGAAACTGTGGTCAGTTTATCACATAGCCAGTAATCCAGGCTATACGCCTCTATTTTATGGAGTTTCTCACATACCGGGGCATGCTTAATTATATTAAAATCACCTGACAAATTTAAGAATATGTTCCTCATCATGCTTTCTGTTTTGTCCAGATAAGAGTTGGCTTGTTGAATCAGGTGGAATGGCAAACCCAACACCAGGATGATAAGCAAACTGTAAATAATCTTGAAAGATGTTTACTTGCTTACTAAAGGGAGCCTATAACAGTCTCTTCAGGACTTTCATGATGTGGTATACTGGCAAATAGTCTTTAGTAATTGAGGACAGATGAATGAGATTTTTTTAGGTAAATATTTTTTCATTTGGTGATTTGTTCTTACTTCCACTTCTATGCACTTAATTTTTCCACTGCTAACTTTGCTAACTGCTAACTTCACCATTGTTGATTGAAGAAAAGGTGACAGGAGAGCATGTTATAGTAATTCAGAAAGAAAAATTATTTTGAACAACCATTGTTGAGAAATTGTCTAATGCACATGCTGGTGTGCAGGATTCAGCCAGTTTTATACATGTGGATATTTCTTGGATACACACTTTTCAGATTTTGAGTATCCACATGGAATATCAAACTCAATCTGAATGCTGTTGATAAAAAAAAATTCATGGAAATCTTATTTTGTTTAAAATGTAAATTTACAATGTAATATCTAAAAATATAATGTAAATTATGTTTTTATAATGCAAATAAAAATAGAATGCAATGATTTGCAAATCTCATTATGCTATTTTTCATTCTCAGTAAAACAAAGAAAAAATATAAAGGTGTAGAAAGTAGGACATCTTATGAAAAAAACAAGCTATTTTTTAATTTGATGGCAGCACCACATCTAAAAAATTTAGGGATGGTGGCAAAAAAAAGCAGGAAAAGTAAGTCATAGGTGAAAGAAAGCTGGAAGAATGTATTATGTTAACTGACAAAAAGTCAATAACATGACTGGGAATAAAAAGAACACCTTGAAGAGTAAAGAAAAGTACTCAAAAGTAAAGACAGGCAGTGGTCCAGCAATCTATTAAAACACTGGGTGTACCTGTATAAACAGGAGGATTTTTAAAATAATGTTCCTCTTTGTGAAATAAATAAATAAAAGCTTTCAATATTTCATCATTTACAGAACATAATATCAAGACTGTGAACAGAGAACACGGACAAAAATCGGAATTGGTGCCAATGATCTTCAGACCCTTGGGCAGCTAGAAAGCTTTACTGAATGCTACGTTGCCTACAATATGTGTGATAAAGAAAAAAAACAGCCTTTAATACTGTATTGACAAAGAAGTGCTGCAGAAGTATGTGTGTGTGTGAATAGGTGAGTATGGCTTGTAGTGTAAAAGCTCTTTGAGTGGTCAATTTGACTAACAATTTACAGTCTATTTTCCATTTTACCATTAAATCTTCTAAAAAAAAAAGTCATATGTGAACATGATACATCTGAAAATACAGCATGAGAGCTAAAAGGTTTAAACAGGTTTTAGAGCAACATATGCTCCCATTCAGATTATAGGAACAACCTTGTGTATTTTAATGAATACACACATTTTAATTAATAAAACAGTCAGCATGGATTAGTAATAGAAGAGTCTGGTTGCTGGACTGATTTGCCTTTCAAAAACTGAAAACGTGACGCATTATGAAATGCAAAATATGACGAATGAGACCAAGGATTGTTGAGCCACTAATGTCATATAATAGAGAAGAATGGGACAACACTCCTCTCCCAAAGGTCCAACAACTGGTTTCTTCAGTTGCCACTTTTACAGGCTCTTGTTAAATGAAGAGCAGATGCTCCACAATCGTAAACAAGGCCGTCACCTATTTTTCTTAGATTTGTTGCTGCCATCAAATTAAAGATGAGCTAATATTTTTCATAAACTTGTAAAATGTCTCACTTTCAAGATTTGGTGTGCTCAATTGTGAATAAGATATTGATTTATGAGGTTTGCAAATTATTGCATTGTGTTTTTATGTACATTTCACACAGCATTAAAACTTTTTCGGAACCAAGGTATCAATTTATGAGCTCATGTCCTTTGGCAGCAAAACAAGTCCAAATCATCAGCCCTCCACCACCGTACTCGACAGTTGTTACGTGGAGTTTGTGGTGATATGCTGTGTTTGGTTTTCTCCAGACCTGGTACTGGGCATTGTGACCAAACATCTCCATTTTGGTCTCATCATCGTTATGTACTGGTTGTGGTTTTGGGTGTTTTTTCCTGAGCCGTAGGTTGGGCAGAGCAGGTTGGAGATCCTTCCTCCAGGGTGCAGTCTGGCTTATTCTCTTTGCTGACATATCTGCATCTCATCGAACCCTCATCAAGGAGCTGTCTGTGTCTTAAGTAATGTTGCTCGTTGTTGACTCGTGCTTATCAGTCTGTCCTTGTGCCTCCTAGTTTATTCCTCGAGTTTTGGAAGTGACAACTTGTCCTGCGCTCCTGGTCTGCCAACCTCGTTTGAACCTGTTCCTGTGAAATGGCATCCTGTGGAATTCTTACCTCTGCTCCATACCTGTCTGCTTACCCTCCCACTGCTCAAGCACTCTCCAGGAACAACCAGCGGCACCCCTAAAACTCCTGACGAATACCTGCAACAGTGAAGTAGTTGAACTTTCTTACATAACTAAATTTCCTGGATTTATCTATGGCCTTTTTCCCAGAGACTCACAATTGGACAATCTCTAGGATCCGCTGACCACTCCTACTGTTACATCTACTATTTCAATAAACCTCTTAATCTAAATTCAATCTTGGTGGTGTTCGTTGAGTCTGCTTAGTCTTGGCTCTACTAGCTGTGACAGATAATCTTTAAAGATCACACTCCAAATGCAAACCTCATGCCCACATCATATCTGCTGTTCTGTCCATTTGTTGGCTGGGCATTTGAATGATTGGCCAGTTGGATAGTTTGCTGCAATAAGCAGCAGATCAGCTGTATTAAGCTAGTTGAATCTATTGGAATCTATTAGTTCTGGGGAATTTCAAGTGAAAGTGCAAATAGAGCTGACATTATCAGCTGGCTGCACACCTGGAGACAGAAAGAGAGAGGGGGTGAGAGTGAGATAGGAATAACTAGAAGAGAGAGTAGTGAGATGATGCCTAATGTGGTGTGTAATGTGGTTTTTCTGTCTGTGATTGGCTCCATTTAACCCCAAGTAACCCTCCCTTACCCCATTCCCTCCCCATCTCTTTTACACTGTCTGAGCTGCTGCAAACCTATAGGCTGCCCAGATTGCATATAAAAAAGTATGCTTTCTCTTTTAACACCACTACTTTTTGACAGAAATTTATCTTCTAGTTCTGACCCACTCAGAGATACCTGACCATACTGTCTCAGCCACATCTGCAGTGAAACAGCACAAACCAGAATCCATTAGTGGGAGGTCCAGATAGGAAGAGTGGTGGTGGAGAAAGTTTGAAATTAAATTATGAAATGATACCAAACAAAGATCATCACACAGATTTGTAAGGTGGAGGCTACTCTAATGTTATTGGGCTGCATGATATTTTGTTGGATTTTCATTTTCACCCACATGCATCTAAATTTAACAGTACACACAAAGAAATCAAAGTACAGGACTGTACTTAAAAGGGTACAAATACTTTGTCGCTCCAGTGGTACCCTATCATGGTACAAGCACTGTCCCTTTAAAATTAGCACATTTTTGTACCCGTTTGTTTGTACCTCTAACGGAACATTTCTGCACCCCTAGTGACAAAAATGTACCTTTATGTCCTGGTAAAAAAATGTTCTGATTAAAAAGGCATTTGTACCTAATGAGGTAAAGCTGGAGCGACATGCTATTTTGTACTTTTATGAGGCAAAAACATACCTTTAAAATTGAGACAAGACACTTTACAATCATTCAGAGAAATTTATTAAAACAATTTGTTTACATCTTAAACCATTTTCTGTACATTTCATGAACCACTGTTAAATTTCTTAACATCTGAATTAACAACATAACCACAAAATGTGACATTCCAAGTATAAGTCACAACATTAACCGAACTCATTTACAACTGTTACAAACAACAAATTTGGTACGAAATGAAGGTATAAAGTGGAAGAGGTTAAGCTCAAAACTGAAGGCATCAGACCCTACAAGGGGGGGGGGGGGGGGGGGGGGGGGGGGGGTTCTTCTCCCTTTTAAAACTTGTACAACACTAAGCCTTTCATTCATGTACCCTTGCCAAAAACTCGCAAGCATTCATACTAAATGCCTCAATCCAAGGTACAAATTATCATCAACTGTATATGTGTCAAGTGACATGTGGTCCAACTCATCTCCAGGTTTGAGCAAAATCCAGTCACTCTCTATTTTTACATGATATGCATGATAATGCATGTCAAAGGACAATTGAAGCAAAATTTTACTGCAGAGCACCCACATGGTATCAATGTTAAGAATGTATGTGATCTGCCCAAACACCGGAATTTTTTCGACATGTAAAAGATCTATTGCCAACACATCTCTAACAGCATACTCGATGCTGTCTACAGTCACCTCAGAGACACGTTGAATTACTTTGTCGTCTAATTCTCCACTTTTGAAATTGTCACTTGCTTTTATGACAGTCTGAAGGTCAATGGGTAGAGGCAATAATGGTGTGCTGACACTTCTACCAGAAACCTTTTCAAAATCACTCAAGATACTGATAGGTAAAAATTCCCAACATTGTTTGAGTTGGTGACGACTGCTCAGTGTCACTGCTGCATTTCTTAAATTTCAACAGTTATTAGCCAGATTCTTAAAATACTGATGCTTGCCTTCAAATCACATACACCAAAGAGAACGAAGAGGACCATACAGATACATAATTTTTGGGTAATGTACGAGATAATGACATTTAGGTCATTACCAGATATGCTAGTTCATCTTTCCTCACTTTAGGTGCCATGACAATATCTGGAATCTCTTTACACAATAAGAACACATACCAATATCTGCTGCCAGGAGGAATATGGTGCCCCATTACAAAAGGCAACAATCTGAAAAGACACCATTCTTGAGTGTCTTCCTGGGATTTGTGTTTAATTTCTGAATGAAATGCCATACAGTAACGACAGAGTCGGCCAGATTGAAAACACATGCGGAAACCACCAATCATATGAGCTGACAAATTGTCAGCTGAAAAAGTGGCTAAAGCAGCATAAACTTTATACTCTGTTCCACATACATTTATAACAAAGCCTTCAGTTGAAAGCTGTTGTAGGTCCTCGAGCATTGATTTTAATATCATGTCTATGCCAAATTGTTTCACATTTGAGTAACGAACCAGCAGAGCTAAGTGAATGTGCTTAAGCTGAGATCGATACTTTCCACTCAGATTTCCAACATTGTAGTAAAATCCACACAACTTATACTTAGTTCTTTTGGAGCCTAAAGGGTTAACTATTTAAAATTCATCTTCATATAAATGAAGCCTTAAAGCAGCTGGATGGTCTCTGAAAAACAAATTTTCCTTAAAATAAAGACCATCTTCATAGTCAGTAAAAAGCTCTTCATCTTTGACCTTGTTATTTTCAGACAGTATTTGATCCCATACATCTTCATGAGAACAGTATTTCTTCAAAACTTCAGAGATGGGAACGTAAGAATAGATTCCTATTTGGTGCCCTGAAGAACCCTTAAGTGTGTAGTGTACAGGTTCTGTATAGTCCACCTTGGCCTTGCAGTGCTCTTTAATCATGTGTGGCAAGCAAACCACCTCATATGCTTTATCAAAGAAATCAGACGAGTGCAAAACTTGCTGCAGTTCAGGGCACTTTGAAATTTCAAAACCACTTTTTTCAAGACGGTAAGAAATAAATGAATAATAGTTTTCTTTGAAAACGCAAAAGAGAAATTTGACATCATCAGTAATGTCTTTTTGGATTGACAAATGTAGCAGATTTTTCTCTCTGCATTTAAGAACAAAGGCACACAGATTATCTCTGAAATCCTGTAATAGTTTATCCATATTCGGATTAACAGTTTGCAGAGCAGAAGCACTTAGACCAGTCTCTGAATTTTGCTGATCCAGGTTCATGCTGTGTTGGTGTACTGCGGACTCTTCACCGGTACCGTCATTCTTATTGTAAGGCCTCAATACAAAGCACCTGTGCTTCTTATAGACATGTCTTCTAAAAGAATTGAATCTTGAAAAAGTTGACTGACAATCACCCACACCACAAGAAAAACAAAAATTTGGCTCGTGTGCATGAACAAGTCCAACATGTTGGATGAACTTCATGAGAGTACCTGTCCTTCGAGTGCACTTTGGGCAGAGGTACAGTTGAGACATGATGATATAGCACAGACGGTTAATCACTCGAAGTACTGTCACTGCCAGGGGCTTGTCTCCCTCTTCCACAATACAAACAACATCCCTCTGGAGGAATGTGAGTGTGTTTCTCAGGAGCGGTGGTTATGCAATGTTGAAAACAAAATATATACCGAAGGTTGTTAAGAAGGCTTCATCAATGCCTGCACACTGGCACACATCTACTCCATCGACCTTAACTACACCGAGCCCTCTTGCTGCGATTGCCATTGGTAGAGTTTTTAGTTGTTATTTCATGATACACCCTGTTTTGTCATTATATTCCTATGCTTTAATTGCACTCATAAATCTCATGACATACCCTGTTTTACATTTATATTCCTGTGCTTTAATTGCACTCATATGCTATACCATAAAAATCATATGTGTGATCATGTATGGATCTTATACTGCAATAGTTCTGATCATGTGATGATGAAATGTGTGTGTGAGTATGAACAAAGGGAGATGCTTCAGGACAGAGCCTTCCAGAGGTCAACTGAGTTCAAACTACAACACACAATGCCTGATTCAAACTAGTTTGAAGATGTATCTCTTTGAATGATTATCGTCAAGGCCTCACACTCTGAAGTTGCAGATGTGTCTCTAAACATTAGACAGAATCACACGCTCTGAACTTTCTATGCAACCTTTTGTTTTGTAAAGCTCTTCCCCTTTTCTTATCCTTGAATAAAACCAGGCTGCTGCAGGGAGGGAGTCAGAGATTGCTGGAGGTTGCTTAGACACATACACCTGTGGCTGAAGCAGCGACGGCTCTCCCCTTTTGCAAAAGTTAAATTTGATATCGATCTCTTGTGTGGTTCTTTCTGTTTAAGGTGTGACTTTGTTAATAAGGAACAAAACCCTATCAGTCATTTTCCAGTCCTTGTCAGTCAGTTGTATGGTTGGATGAGCTGTAGAAGGGTCCCACTACATAGAAAGAAACCATGTAAGAAAAGCAATTACAAGTTGTAACTCGTCCCCAAGTTCAAAATTTGATCATTTGCAGTGCTTCAGATTAAGTTTTTTTGTTTGTTTGTTTGTTTTAAAAATGCATTTAAAATAATACATTTAAGTCTGTGCCACTTACATGATTTGTAACAATTTAATATACATATTAGAAATTCCATGAATCAGTTATTCTGTAAAGGCTTCTAATGGGTGTCCAATCACAGTTAGCCATATTGTTTTCTGGATAAATCCATCAAATTTACATTGGAAATTCCTAGAAAGCAGGAGGATTTTATGGGTACACTTAACCTTTATTATTTCCATCTTACTAATCTAAAAAGGAAACAAACTAAATACTAATACCAGCTGAAGACACCTAAATTAAAATAAAAGCTAAGGATTAAATCAAGCCTATCAGTCTTCTGAAGAGTCAGCTAATTCCTCAATCCAATAAATCTTTAAATGCTCATGCATGTTTGAGGTCTACCAGTCAGTATTTAAAGGCGACTCAAATGCATACCTCTCCTACAGTGATGCAGTGTTCAATCTTTTCTCTGAAGATGGATGGTAAGAGGATCAGCCCAGCCCTAAAGTCAATTCCTGCAATGCAGAAAAATTCTACTTTCACAATCGCATAAATTTTTCACATTCACCCACTTAGTAAGGTGACTTTAGCTACCTGGTAAATCTTCAGCTAGGGCATCCTGCCTTGCGTTGGTGTACTGTTTTGCTAGGGGAGATTTTCCCTCAGCAAGTTTCAGTAGATTTGGCAAAACAGTGGCGAAACCCTCCCTGAAGCGATGACAGAAGCCATGTGTTGAAAGATGGATTCGGTCAACCTCGGCAAAAAACTGTATAATACATATAAGAAGACATTATTAGCATTCTGTATATCACTCAAGTAAGCTTTAACCTAAAAAAAAGTTAAGCCCCCATGAGGGTTAATGCTGTTGCCTTAATAAACGACAACCCATAGAAATTTGTTTTACTTCTTTCAGTGACAACAATTAATAAGCCTTCAATTTCACTATATCCAAAAATATTACAGATTGATAATACTCCTCTGTAACATTCTACGTATTTACACAATACTTACCCCGGCAGGTGTCCT
The DNA here is from genome assembly GCF_036924035.1 of Leuresthes tenuis. NCBI lineage: Eukaryota > Metazoa > Chordata > Actinopteri > Atheriniformes > Atherinopsidae > Leuresthes > Leuresthes tenuis. The sequence goes on along the minus strand of NW_027325365.1, from coordinate 36,352,244 downwards.
TAAGTATGGGTATTTGTTGAGTACATCCTCCACGGGCACTCCTTCCATAATTTCACAACGTCTCCAGGTGAATGTTCGTGCCATGCGGTCTTTGACAGTCAAGATATCTGGATGTGTCTTCCAACACTCACTTTGCAGCACATTCACATGGGCCTCAACAAATGTTGAATCCTCCCCAACACAAAGTTCCTTTGGCACAAGGACAGAGGCAGCAGCTTCAGCAGCAGTGAGCTGCAGTAATGGTTTCCTGTGGGACGTTCTCAGTCTCTCTCATGGTTCTGGAGGAATCTCGGCCACTCTTCTCTCCAGCGTTGCTTCAGCTCATTGAGGTTTGCAGCATTGGTTTCTGCACAGCTCTCTTAAGGTCCCACCACAGCATTTCAGTCAGGCTGAGGTCTGGACTCTGACTGGACCATTGCAACACCTTGATTCTTTTCTTTTTCACACATTCTGCTGTAGGTCTGCTGCTGTGTTTGGGATCTTTGTCCTGTTGATGAGCCAGTTTCAGCCCAGCTTTAGCTGTAAGACAGATGACCTCACATTTGACTCCAGAATACTTTGGTATACAGAGGAGTTCATGGTGGACTCAATGACTGCAAGGTGCCCAGGTCCTCTGGTTGCAGAACCAGCCCAAATTGTCAACCCTCCACCTGCTGCTGAAAGTTGAGTCTGGGAGGTAAACAAGTGAATATCTGCTTCCATCAAAGGCTGTTGGTGCTACATCCTGACAAAGGTCATGTTTCTTGTGTTCTTGTTTTCATTCTATTCTATTTTATCTTGAAATACTTACCATTGTCTCTTGTTTCAGAGTCCATTTCCTGTCAAGTTGTGCTCCTGTGTTATTATCTGCCCAGGCCTAATGTGTTTCATTAACCCCCCTTCCTCTGTGAATTTAGTCTGTGTGTTTTCCCCATCTGTTGCCAGTTGTTCCTGTTTATTTGTCAGTGAGCATCCCAGCTATTTCCTCTGAGTGAGACCTTAGTACCCTTTGACCCGTCTCTGTGATTTTTGACCAAGCGTCAGGTCTACAATTTGGATTTGTTTGCCCTTTTTTGTTTTTGTACTTTTGTTGAAGGTACAAGGAAAGACTATTTTTCAAAGACAGTCAGTAGTGTACAAAGATTTGTGGGATATGGACTTTAATATTGTTATCTTGTATGTATACTTTAAAATTTTTTTTATTAAAACATTGCCGTTACAGGGACTGAAAAAGGAAAAACATCAAATAGCCATGACACAGGGTAAAAAAACAGCTTCATAACAACTCGATTTACATATTTCACTTTCAGTGATACCACTACATAAAACAACAACAGTTTTTCTTTAGGGTAGCACTTTAGGGTAGGGTACTAAAAACACTCTTAGACGTTTGTAAGGAGGGAAGTGTTTATAAGCTGATGATATTTTGAAGCTCATATATGGAGCATAAAAGGAGAAAATAATTTCACCAAGCTCTGAGTGCTCCTAAGGAACAGTTAAAAGAAGTCTTGTTGTAGATCTAGTGTCATACTGGCTGGTGTGATATGACAATAGGGTAGATAAGTAAGTAGGTTATTTAATGTCTTAATAAATTAAATTACAATTCAATGTTTTTCATTATTATTAATAAAGAAGCCCTATTTAGAGCAAAGCTTTTTAACACACTGTCAACATGGACATTGAACATTAACTTATCATATGACAAAACATTTATGAGACAAACATCTAAGAGAAAAAGGAGTCTTTCAATACATACGCAATCTAGCATCAAAACAGAAGAGTCAGCTGTCTTAAGGCAGAAAAATCTTTTTAGAGTTTCAACAACTCTGTGCCTTACAGATTCAAAGACAATGCCACTGTAATTTTTGTTTTTTTATTTTCTCAAATGTATTTATTTATTTTTCATTTATTATTATTATTGTTCTAATAAATAATAATTTTTATATTTAAATTAAAAAAATAAGCTACTGGAATAATTTGAATTTCCCCCACTGGGGGATGAATAAAGTACTTTTTTCTATTCTATTCTAAAAGTAATTGGGTCATCAATCTGAAAAGGTAATTTGGCTTGATTTAATCCCTGTCCTAAAACAATAAAATGGGGGCTAAAAAAGATTCTTAAGGAACATATGTGATAACTGTGAGAGATGTTAGTTATAATAGTTATATTAGTTATATAAACAGCTATATAGTTTTCTACAGGAACACCTTGAGTTCTTTCGGAGAGATAATTTCTTTATCAGTTCAGAGTAATTTTTTTAAGCTGATAGACCTAAGCCTTTGTGATAGAAGTTTGTGACCAACAGAGTCAAAAGCTTTAGACAAGTCAACAGATAAAGCTGAGTTTCTGTCTGAATTCTCAGAGTTTTTATCCCAGTTAGTGCTGAGTACAGATAAAGTCATTGTAGTGGGTGACTTTAATATTCATGTAGATGTTGAAAATGACAGCCTAAATATTAACTTTAATTCTATATTAGACTCTATTGGATTTTCTCAAAGTGTTCACAGACCTACTCACTGCCTTAATCATACCCTTGACCTTGTGCTGACTTATGGCATTGAGAGTGAACAGTTAACAGTGTTTCCTCATAACTCTGTCTTGTCTGACCATTTTTTATTAACTTTTGAATTTACATTACTTGACTATACGGCCTCTGAGAAGAATTTTATATATAGAAAGTGTCTATCAGAGAATGCTGTAACCAGATTTAAAGAGTTGATTTCATCATCCTTTTCTTCACTGCCATGTGCAGATATGACAGAGGACGGCTAACTAAATTTTACTCCAGTAGAACTTGACTCTCTTGTTGACAGCACTATAGCTTCAATGCGTTCAACACTAGACAATGTTGCCCCTCTGAAAAGGAAGGTAATCAGTCAGAAGAGGTTGGCTCCTTGGTATAATTCACAGCTGCGTGCGTTAAAGCAGACTGCAAGAAAGCTGGAGAGACAGTGGCGTTCCTCTAATTTAGAAGAGTCTCAATTAGTCTGGAAATATAGTTTAATAACGTATAAGAAAGCACTTCGTAAAGCTAGAACTGCTTATTATTCATCATTGATAGAAGAGAATAAGAATAATCCCAGGTTTCTTTTCAGCACTGTTGCCAGGCTGACAAAGAGTCTGAGCTCTGTTGAGCCATGTATTCCTTTAACTCTCAGCAGTGATGATTTCATGAGATTCTTTATCAATAAAATTGTTTCTATCAGAGAGAAGATTAATGGAATCCTTCCCACTATTATCACTAATGTATCATCAAGTGCAGCAGCTTTAGAAGTATCTTTAGAACCTGATTTGTATTTAGACAGCTTCTGTCCAGTTGATCTATCTGAGCTAAAAACAGCAATAGTGTCTTCTAAACCATCAACTTGTATTTTAGACCCAATCCCAACCAGACTGCTCAAGGAGGTTTTCCCCTTAATTGACACTTCCATATTGGATTTGATCAATCGGTCTTTGTTGACAGGATATGTACCTCAGACTTTTAAGGTTGCTGTAATTAAACCTTTACTTAAAAAAAACCTACTCTTGATTCAGAAGTGTTGGCTAATTATCGACCTATATCCAATCTCCCTTTTTTGTCTAAAGTTCTTGAAAAAATAGTTGCAGTTCAACTTTGTGATAATTTACATAGAAATAATCTATTTGAAGAGATTAAAGGAACTGCATTAGGATGTTTTAAGTCATATTTATCTGATAGATTCCAGTTTGTTCTTGTAAATTAACAATTTTCATCACATATTGGAGTAAGTCATGGAGTTCTTCAGGGTTCTGTGCTTGGACCGATTCTTTTTACTTCATACATGCTTCCATTAGGTAACATTATTAGACAGCATGGCATAAATTTCCATTGTTATGCTGATGATACTCAGCTGTACTTTTCTATGAAACCAGATGAAACCAATAGGTTGGTCAGACTACAAGCCTGTCTTAAAGACATAAAGACCTGGATGACTCAGAACTGTCTGCTTTTAAATTCAGACAAAACTGAAGTTGTTCTCTTTGGACCTGAGCGCTTCAGGGAGAAATTGTCTAGTTATATAGTTACTCTAGATGGTATTTCCCTGGCTTCTAGTTCTACAGTGAGGAACCTTGGAGTTATTTTTGACCAGAATTTATCATTTGATGCACATATAAAACTGGTTTCTAGGACTGCCTCTTTCACCTTCGTAATATTGCTAAAATCAGGACCATCCTGTCTCAGGGTGATGCTGAGAAACTAGTTCATGCATTTGTAAGTTCAAGATTGGACTACGGTAATTCTTTATTATTGGGCTGTCCCACATATTCTCTGAAAAGCTTCCAGCTGATCCAAAATGCTGCAGCCATTTTTAACCATAGACAGTTACCTTGGCCTCCCACCATCACATAAAGTATACCTTTCTGTAAGGTTCTTATCCATTTCTGCGACAATTCAAAATAGTGCGAGTAATTGTTTCTTTTGTTACACGTTACCCTCAACTCTGTCTATAAATAATTCTGTTCTAACTCTAAATCTCCCAGTGTTCTGTGTCTGTTATTGGGTCCTTTTTGTAAGTTGGCCTGGCACCTAGCTGTGACATTATCTACTCGTCTGATAAGAGTGGAAATAGTTTCAATGAACCAAGCGTTATCTTTACCACTAATCCTGGATCTTCTAAAAAGAGCATGTTTTTCACACATAGCCAGAGAAGTGGATTTGTTAAAATAACACAGTACTTCTCAAAATCTTTCTCCCAGACCCACATTTTGTCATGACAAAAACATTTCCTGAATAACAGAATTTACTTTTTAAATCAATTCCTTTCTTTTTTCATTCCATTCCATTTAATATCTACTACCTTCAAATAAGTGTCAATGATTTCTAAGAACTGGTTGCAGTGGCTCTCTTAGTCACATGTTTAGCAGAAAAGCAAATCTTTCACATCCTCTTCAATAAATCTGAGGTTATCAATAAACAGTCGTGTTACTGTCTATTGCTTCATCCATCTGTTGTGCAAAATGCTTGTCTTGAATCTTGTCATACAGCTGCTTCTCTCTATATATATATATATCTATATATCTTGAAAGATAAATGTGCCTTTAAAATATTATTGTTTGAGGAATACTCTTTTAGTTTCCTGCTTCATCAGTTCTATCTGAAACCATATGCAGAGGGAAGTATTCATTCCTCTTCTATAGTGTATATGCTACTTTGTAGGAGGCGAGTTGAGTATTTGATCGGACAGATGCTGCTTGGGTGACGTGACAGCTGATTATTTTTTTCTTAAGAAATAAACTGGCTTTTCTTTGATGAGAAGTCTCCAGGAGGTGTCATAGCTTGTTCAGCTTCATACTGTCGGCTGATAATATTTTGAGACGTATGATACACTGTGGGCTGCACAGTGGTGTGGTGGTTTGTACTGTCGCCTCACAGCAAGAGGTCATGGTTCAAATCCTGTCTCGGCTGTGTGGAGTCTGCATGTTCTCCCCGTGTATGCGTGGGTTCTTTCCGGGTACTCCAGCTTCCTCCCACCATCCAAATACATGCATGTTAGGTTAATTGGTGTTTCTAAATTGCCCCTAGGAGTGAGTGTGAGCATGGATGGTTGTTTGTCTCTGGATGGACCTGTGATGGACTGGCAACCTGTCCAGGTTATGTCCTGCTTCTCGCCCAATGACAGCTGGGATAGGTTCCAGCCCCCCCATGAGTTGGATTAAGCGAATAGAGAAAATGGTTGGATGGATGATACACTGTGGTCTCTCTTCATGACCGACCACTGTACTTGTGAAGCTCAGGGCAAGATGTGCCTTGTCATATTTAGGGCTGCCAAGGAAGCCCTATTGTATTCCTTGGCATTATTTTTCTTTTTCTTTGCACTTTGATTGCATTTTTCAGTGCTTTCCCGTGTGCTCAAACTCACCAATTTTGGCATGCGCCTCAGGCTTCGTGTTTTACTGTAGTTGCGTCATAATTGCTCGACAGCACCCCCTAGAAAATTAATAAATATCTATGACGTGGGGCTTAGTTTTACGTAGCGGTACACGCCTTCGTCAAGCCCAGACGCACAAAAAAGCCTCTTGATATCATAGCGCAGGGTCCACAGGAAGTCGGCCATTTTGAATTGAACATGCAAATTGCTAACTCCTCCTACGGATTTAATGTTATCGGCTTCTAACTTGGTGTGTTTACTCTTCAACCATGGGGGATTAAAATTTGTGATCAAATTTTCCAAATTCTAAAAGGTGTGTCCGTGGCATACCCTCAAACTGTGACCACTGCTCGCCACAAAACACAAAGTCACTCATAACTTTTGCATACATTGTCCGATCTTCACCAAACATCATAGGCTTGCCGGGAAGTCTGCCCTGACTGCATACATATGCGCATATTGACACTCACCTATAGCGCCACCTGCTGATGGTTGGAAACGTCACACTGTTTCCACACCTCATATATGATCAAACTCCTCCTACAGATTTAATGGCAACGGCTTCAAACTTGGTGTGCTTACTCTTCAGCCATGGGGGATTAAAAGCTGTGATCAAATTTTCCAAAGTCTAAAAGGTGCAGGCGTGGCAGGGCGGCGAATGTTGTGTTATGGTGTCTGTGGTTTGATCGCCATATCATCATCTCAAGGTCATGAAACTTGACACACACGTCCACGCTGACGACCTCATACGTATGTAAAGAATATCGTGTGTGGCAGGAGCAAAATAGCTTTGTAGCGCCCCCTACAATTTTTCTAAATGCCCCTTCCATTGGGCTTAGTTTTGCGTAGGCTAGCGAAATTCATTACATGCCTTCGTCATGCCCAGGTGCAGAAAAAATCCTCTTGACATCATATTGCCGGTGTTAGAAAAATTAAATGGCTAGTAATGTCTTTTCCCATAACATTGAATGTCCCTTTCCCATAGCATTATGTGGCCAGCAAACATAAACAATATAGATAGCAATAGCACCATTTTGTTAGTCAGACAACTCTGAGCCAGCTTCCTTTCAGGTTGTGCGGACTTGTCACTTTCTTGCAAGAAATAAATGTTTTGTGTTAATCGTATCCAGCGACTCTGAGCCTAATTTTGAGAGAATTTTTCTGACAGCCGGGTCCACAGGAAGTTGGCCATTTTGAGTTGAACATGCAAATTGATGCCTTTTTCCACACCTCGCATTTGATCAAACTCCTCCTACAGATTTAATGTTAACGGCTTCTAACTATTTGTGCTAACTCTTCAGCCATGGGGGATTTAAGATAGTGATCAAATTTTCCAAATTCTAAAAGGTGTGTCCGTGGCAGACCCTCAAACTTTAATGTCTCGCCTCTGCTTGCCACAAAACACAAAGTCACTCATAACTTTTGCATACATTGTCCGATCTTCACCAAACTTCATAGGCTTGACGGGGACTCTGCCCTGCTGGTGGTTGGAAATGTCACTGTTTTTCCACACCTCGCATATGATCGAACTCCTACTACAGATTTAATAGTAAAGGCTTCAAACATTTTGTGCTTACTCTTCAGCCATGGGGGATTAAAAGTTGTGATCAACTTTTCCTAAATCTAAAGGTTGTGGGCGTGGCAGGGTGGCGAATGTTGTGTTATGGCGTCTGTGGTTTGATCGCCATATCATCATCTCAAGGTCATGAAACTTGACACAAACGTCCACGCTGACGACCTTGTATGTACGTAAAGAATATTGTGTGTGGCCGGAGCAAAATGGCTCTGTAGCGCCCCCTTTGAATTTTCAAAAACCCTGCTGATGATGTCTTCATATACATGGGATTCTCAGAGCCTGCTCTACACTTGACAGGCAGCTGTGCTGTGCTGTGCGATGCGCGTCAGCCGACATCCAACGCCTACCCCGACGTGCGCACCTGCTCGGGCCCGATTATCGCTGCTTGCAGCTTTGATTATTTTTATCTTTCTTCTTGTTGTTGCAAAATCTGTGGGGTATGTTTGTTAAAATCACATCAGTTAGTGAACTCTATTTAGGTCAACTTTGGTTGCTGCATTTATCAGCTGCATCAAGCACAATCACAAATTTCCTTGAGTGGTTCTGAAAGATGATGATAACCAATCCCCACTCAGATATCCCAACCAGCTCTGTGTTGGTCCATTTGTGAAGGAGGTCAGTAAGTGAAGTAGCAGCTTTACTTGAGCCTAAGGGTGGGCGATAACATCCTACCAAGTAATGTTGAGCTATTCGGAAATGTTAATTTAAAATGCTTAGAGTTAGAAATATTTTCGTTTGCTGATGGAATGAATACAGATACAGTTTAGTTTTTTTAGATTTAATTCAATTCAATTCAATTCTATTTTATTTATATAGTGCCAAATTACAACTATTGTCATCTCAAGGCACTTAAATAAAATAGTCCAATTCAAGCCAATTGGAATTAAATTCATTGTAATCATAATCCAATGAATTCATATAGAGCCAATTAAAAAAAATAATATCCTAGCTAAGGAAACCAACAGATTGCACCGAAACTTGTCTTCAGTCCAATCTCCCGTCCTGAGCCTGAGGGACTGTGGAAAGGAACAACTCCCTTTAACAGGAAGAAACCTCTGGCAGAACCAGAACCAGGAAGGGTGGCCATCCGCCTCGACCAGCTGGGGTTTGAGAAGACAGAAAAGAGGGAAAAGAGGGGGGGAAAACACCATAACGCCATTCAAAGGATATCTGTTGGAACAGGGAAACACAAGTTAATAACCACAATAATGTCACAGGGACATAAAATCATTTGAGAAATTAAAAAGGTGGAAAAAGAGAGCAAAGTGAGGAAAGGTGTGACAGATGAGGTCCCCCAGCAGTCTAAGCCTATAGCAGCTTAACTATGGGATGTTTCAGGATTACCTGAGCTATCCCTAACTATAAGCTTTATCAAAAAGGAAGGTTTTAAGCCTAATCTAAAAAGTGGAAAGGGTGTCTGCTTCCCGGACATTTACTGGCAGCTTATTCCACAGAGAGGGGCATGATAACTGAAGGCTCTGCCTCCCATTCTACTTTTAGAAACTCTGGGAACAACAAGTAAACCTGCCGTTTGGGAGCGAAGTACTCTGTTAGGAAAATACCTTACAATGAGATCTTTAAGAAATGATGGAGCTCAGTCATTAAGAGCTTTATATGTGAGGAGAAGAATCTTAAATTCTATTCTGAATTTAACAGGGAGCCAATGATGAGAAGCTAAAACTGGAGAGACATGATCTCTCCTGTTAGTTCTAAATCAGAACTCTGGCTGCAGCATTTTGGATCAGCTGGAGGCTTTACAGAGAATATGTGGGACAGCCCAATAATAAAGAATTACAGTAGTCCAATCTTAAACTAACAAATGCATTAACTAGTTTCTCTGCATCACCCTGAGACAGTATGTTCCTGATTTTAGCAATATTACGAAGGTGAAAAAAGGCAGTCCTAGAAATCAGTTTCATATGTGCGACAAATGATAAATTCTGGTCAAAAATAACTCCAAGGTTCCTCACTGTAGAACTAGAAGCCAAGGAAATACCATCTAGAGTAACTATATAACTAGAAAATGTCTCCCTGAAGCCCTCAGGTCCAAAGAGAACAACTTCAGTTTTGTCTGAATTTAAAAGCAGACAGTTCTGAGTCATCCAGGTCTTGATGTCTATAAGTCATGCTTGTAGTCTGACCAACCTGTTGGTTTCATCTGGTTTCATAGATAAGTACAGCTGAGTATCACCAGAAAAGCAATGAAAACTTATGCCACACTGTCTAATAATGTTACCTAATGGAAGTATCTACAAAGTAAAAAGAATTGGTCCAAGCACAGAACCCTGAGGAACTCCATGACTTACTCTGCTGTGTGAGGAAGATTCTTCATTTACAAGAACAAACTGGAATCTATCAGATAAATATTACTTAAACCAGCCTAATGCAGTTCCTTTAATCCCAATAACATGTTCAAGTCTCTGTAACAGAATGCTGTGATCGATCGTATCAAATGCAGCTCTGAGATCCAACAGGACAAGCACAGAAACAAGTCCGCTATCAGAGGCTAAGAGGAGATCATTGGTAACTTTCACCAGTGCTGTTTCTGTGCTATGATGCACTCTGAATCCTGACTGAAACCCTTCAAACAGATTATTTCTATGTAAATGATCACAAAGTTGAACTGCAACTATTTTTTCAAGAACTTTAGACAAAAAAGGGAGATTGGATATAAGTCGATAATTAGCCAACACTTCTGAATCAAGAGTAGGTTTTTTAAGTAAAGGTTTAATTACAGCAACCTTAAAAGTTTGAGGTACATATCCTGTCAACAAATCCAATATGGAAGTATTAATTAAGGGGAAAACCTCCTTGATCAGTCTGGTTGGGATTGGGTTTAAAATACAAGTTGATGGTTTAGAAGAGAATATTGCTGTTGTTAGCTCAGAAAGATCAACTGGACAGAAGCTGTCTAAATACAAATCAGGTTCTAAAGATACTTCTAAAGCTTCTGCACTTGATGATAAATCAGTGATAATAGTGGGAAGGATTCCATTAATCTTCTCTCTGACAGAAACAATTATATTGGTAAAGAATCTCATGAAATCATAACTGCTGAGAGTTAAAGGAATACATGGCTCAACAGAGCTCGGACTCTTTGTCAGCCTGGCTACAGTTCTGAAAAGAAACCTGGGATTATTCTTATTCTCTTCTATCAATGATGAATAATAAGCAGTTCTAGCTTTACGGAGGGCTTTCTTATAAGTTATACAAGTATCTTTCCAGACTAATTGAGACTCTTCTAAATTGGAGGAACGCCACTGTCTCTCCAGCTTTCTTGCAGTCTGCTTTAAAGCAGCTGTGAATTATACCAAGGAGCCAACCTCTTCTGACTGATTACCTTCCTTTTCAGAGGGGCAACATTGTCCAGTGTTGTACGCATTGAAGCTATAGTGCTGTCAACAAGAGAGTCAAGTTCTACTCGAGTAAAATTTAGGTAGCCGTCCTCTGTCATATCTGCACATGGTAGTGAAGAAAAGGATGATGAAATCCACTCTTTAAATCTGGTTACAGCATTCTCTGATAGACACCTTCTATATGTAAAATTCTTCTCAGAAGCCGTATAGTCAAGTAATGTAAATTCAAAACTTATTAAAAAATGGACAAGACAAGACAGGGTTATGAGAGAACACTGTTAACTGTTCACTCTCAATGCCATAAGTCAACACAAGGTCAAGGGTGTGACGAAGGGTATGACATGATGAGATTAACTGGATTATAGCTATAGTTGGGTTATGCTCCTTATCTGAGGGTAATTATCCTTGGATATATGGCGGTGAATGAATCAAATCACTGGCACAAAGCATGTCATATCCGATAGGTAGCGCTGTAACCATTTCAACTATCGCTAATAGAGCCACTTCCGTTTGACATCTTCAACCCAAACAACAACAACAAAACTAAGGCATTCGAGAAAGATGGCAAACGAAGAACAAGATGAAGCTACGCCCCTCTTGAATTGTGATGAGCATTGTTATGGCACAAATGCAATGCACAACAGCGCATTCTCCATCGCGTTGTTTTTTTATTTCCGACGGTGGCGACAACAACAGTAATATCGTATCATTCGACTCGAAGGCTGTCATTGCTGCTTTAACAAAGTATATAAATATATGTAAATATTTTTTTTTTTTTATTTCTAATAAATTTGCAAAAGTTTCAAACAAATTCACTTTGTCATTATGGGATATTGTTTGTAGAAGTTTGAGGTAAAAGATTTAATTTATTTGGGAATTAGGCTGTAACAGGATATTGTGGAAAAAGGGGAGCGCTGTGAATACATTCCAGATGCACTGTATCTAGCATTATGTCTTCAGTGACTTTTAATCAATACAGTTAATCAAACAACAATTATGAGACTTCCAACGTTCTTCCATCAGTTGTGGAAAATTATGTTTTTGTAGACTGCTCAGAGAACTACTTTTGTGTCTACATGATCATGCCCATTTCTTCAGCAAAAACTGGATGGGGTTGCAAAGGTCTTTTTTTTTTTTTACAGACTAAAAACTGTATTCTTTAGATGAAACAATGAGATGCTGAGACAAAAAAGATGAGTAACCATATTAAGATATTATTTGAATCTCATATTATGTTCTATATTACATTTATAAAAGATTTAACTGAAATTTAAAAAGGCAAAGGCAGAAAATATAGCACTGATAATGCAACATTAACTTTAAATTCAATTTGATATTTTACATGTTGAAGCCAAAACAAATATGTGCATCAGTGTCCCAATAAACATCAGGTCCTACTACACTATATTGCCAAAAGCATTCACTCACCTATCCAAATAATTAAATTCAGCTGTTCCAATCACTTCCATGGCCACAGGTGTATAACTTCAAGCACCTAGGCATGTAGACTGGTCGCTCTTAGGAGCTCAGTGAATGCCAGGGTGGTACCGTGATAGGATGCCACTTGTGCAACATGTTCAGTTGAGAAATGTCCTTGTTACTAAATATTCCATCGTCAACTGTAAGTGGTATTATAACAAAGTGGAAGCGATTGGGAACAACAGCAACTCAGCCACAAAGTGGTAGGCCATGTAAAATTACAGAGTGGGGTCAGTGGATACTGAGGCACATAATGCGCAGAGGTTTCTGCAGAGGAAATTGCTACAGACTTCCTTACTTCATGTGGCCTTCAGATCAGCTCAAGAAACTGTGCATACAGAGCTTCATGGAATGGGTTTCCATGGCTGAGCAGCTGCATCCAAGCTGTACATCACAAAGTGCATTGCAAAGCGTCGGATGCAGTGGTGTAAAGCACGCTGCCACTTCTCTGGAGTGACTAATCACGCTTCTCCATCAGGCAATCTGATGGCCAAGTCTGGGTTTGATGGTTGCTAAGAGAACGGTCTGACTGCATTGTGCCATGTGTAAAGTTTGGTGGAGGGGGGATTATGATGTGGGGTGGTTTCTCAGGAGCTGGGCTTGGCCCCTTAGTTCCAGTGAAAGGAACTCTGAGTGCTTCAATTTTTGGACAATTTCATGCTCCCAACTTTGGGGAAACAGTTTGGGGATGGACCCTTCCTGCTCCAACATGACTGTGCACCAGTGCACAATGCAAGGTCATTAAAGAGATGAGCCAGTTTGGTGTGGAAGAACTTGACTGGCCTGCACAGAGTCCTGACCTCAACCCGATAGAACACCTTTGGGATGAACTACAGCAGAGATTGTGAGCCAGGCCTTATCGTCCAACATCAGTGTCTGACCTCACAAATGTACCTCTTGAAGAATGGTCAAAAGTTCCCATAAACACACTCCTAAACCTTGTGGAATGCTTGCCCAGAAGAGCTGAAGCTGTTATAGCTGCAAAGCGTGGGCCGATGTCATATTAAAGCCTATGGACTAAGAATGGGATGTCACCTAAGTTCATATGTATGTAAAGGCAGATGAGCGAATACTTTTGACAATATAGCGTATGTTGAGCTCAAATGTCACATTTTTCAAGTTGTAATAAATGTAAATGCATAGATCTTGCAAAGTCACCACAGGGCATATCTTCCCATCAGAGATCATCTCCTAAGTTCTTCCGTGGCTCACATGCAATAGCAGATTACTTTCAACCACTGGCCAAACACCAACATCAGTGTTGGCGACTGTGACTACGCCCTGATATCGCGACCATTAACACAGCTGCAAAAACGCCATGATGTGTAAACACTGTAGGAAAGTGCTGAAGCTGAAAGCTATGTCCCTGACCTACCATGAAGTGACTTGTCTGTGGTTTGTAACTGCGGCAATGGTTTGACAAGTCAACATTCCCATGAACTGATATAACATTCACCACTTAGCTTAGTTCAGAAACTGTTGGATTCTCCTGATTGCTATACTAATTTATTGTGAGTTGTAATACTTTTGACAAATCGTAATATTCGATGACAACTAAATTTAATGTCAAAGTTAGCCAACTTGGACATGTGTCTGCCTTTCCATCCTGTTGGCATAACTTTCTATCCTCTGTATAAATATCATAAAAACTGTTTTCTTGGTTAGATTATAAATGTCATAAATGTCACAGCCCAGACTTCTGCACAGGTTTAAATTATGTATTGTTTTTACATTTCAGTTATTTCCGGTGACTTTTATTTTGTACACTCACAGACTTTTGTTTTTCAGGTCACTTTACTTCCTCCCTTGTGTGTCCACACCTGTCCTGCATCTACACACATCTTGTGTGTCTACCTGCAGCCTCATTTGCCCAGCCTCTGGTACCAGGTTGTCCCGGTGTTTCTGCCCATCTGAGGCTGCAGAGCGCTGGGTATATTGACCCGTTTTATGGTCATTGACTTCTGCTTTCTTCTTTTGGAATAAATCTGTGAGCTGTTCATCTGACTCCTGTCCTGCATTTGGTTTCAGATCCACCTGTCACCACAACAATAAAGGGCTACATTACTTTTTATATTGAAAATTTTCCTTCAACATTTTAATTATGAGCTTTCTGTGTGTAGTTTGCATGTTCTCCCCGTGTCTGCGTGGGTTCTCTCCGGGTACTCCGGCTTCCTCCCACCATCCAAAAACATGCATGTCAGGTTAATTGGTGACTCCAAATTGTCCGTAGGAGTGAGTGTGAGCGTGCATGGTTTGTCTCGTTTGTCTCTATGTGGCCCTGTGATGGACTGGCGACCTGTCCAGGGTGTACCCCGCCTTTCGCCCAATGACTGTTGGGATAGGCTCCAGCCCACCTGCTACCCGACTGTCGGTATAGAAAATGGATGGATGGATTTTGATTATGATAAGTTTACCATTCAAAGCCTCTCCTAGGGGGCAGGATTTTTTGTGAAAACATCACCAATAAGTTTAATTTTAACATGACAAATTTGTAAAAACTTTACATCCTTCCACTGTGGCTAAAACATTTAAGACTTTAATATGTTTAGATGAGAAACATAAATAAATCATGCAGAATATTTTGAATACATATATCAAAATTGCACAACTTTACAATAGCACATTTTAGTGCTCTTATCTCAGTTTACTAATCCTACACTAACCCTGTCGTCTTACTAAAATGACTTTCAACTAATGACTTCACTGAAAAAGTTACCCTTCCATCAAGACCATATCCTGGACAAGCCCTCTTTTATATGTCGCAGACAAAGACCTACTATGCAAACATTTACATGATGATTCCGTTGCAGGTCTATGAGCATCCAGAGTGAAGCACTTTTCATAGAAGAGTAACTTGTTCAACAGCTATAATAGTAGGGGAGAGGGCTGAGTTTCAGTCCTGCGTACCACAGGCCCACCTGTCCAACAGTCTTCCCCAAGCTCCAGATTGAGCCAGCTGATTCCGTCTACAGGGACAATAATCCACACAGGGATTACAGAGGGAGGGAATTAATTAATATATCTGATCTTTCTTCAACTTCTGCGAGTCTAAGATCCCCTGATGTTCCAACTAGCCATCTCGACATTTGTGGCCTCAATGACCAATCACACCTGACCCAACCCCTTTGTCAAGGTCCAGGAAGGCTGGGCTGGGTTTTCTGTTTATCTGCTTTAGGTGGATCGGTTGTCAGATTTTATCTGGTCTCCGCCTTCGGGTGGAGCCATGTTTCCTGGGGCTGCTTCCTCACATCTACAAGTCATCTACTCATCTATAGCTGTGTTTAAAAGGTTGGCTCCAGCTGTGCTTCTCAGCCAGATAATCTCTTCCATTATGGTAGTAAATTGGCTCTCCTAGTTGTTTCCTCTGCTTTGATTCTGCCTTTTGGTAACTCTCATTTCTTGTGTCCTTCTCAGTGGCGTGTGTAAAAGACTTAGTGAACTCACCTGTTCAACCTACCTGCTTCACCTCATGGAACTCACAGCTCATGTCCAGTCACCCCATCCTACCGCCTGACCAATCCTTGTATAAGTACATCCTTCTGTACCAAACATAAGAGACTCTCTCCTGCCACTATTTGAGTTACTGCCTCCAGCTACTTTCTTACTCTAACTGAGCCTCTTCCTCTCTGCAGACCCTCCTTCTTTGTCAGTGTAAAGTGCCAGCTCAATTCTCTTTGCCTTGTACATTCATAAACATGCTTTTGTGAATAAACCTTTTAACTTAATCTGCACCGTCTCCGTCTACTCTTTGGGTCCAGAATTCCCTCAGCTATGACAGAACAATCCGGACAACCTCTGGACCCAGCAGACACTGCAGCCTTCAATGCCATCATTTGCCATCAGAGAGCCCTCTCGGGTGAGCATGATCAGGTTCTGAACACTTTCACATGACAAATTAAAGTCACTCATCAACAAATCGAGCAAATGAGTATCATACTTCAGTCCATTCATGCTAAGCTGTCACCCCCCCTTGAAAAGAAACATCAGTTCAAACCCTTGCTCTTGATTTTTCATTCCCATAGAAATCCAGTAATCCTAGATTATCCATAGTTTAAAACAAAAACAAAACACTGTCTGTCCTAGTGCCTGCAGTCAGCAGTTCCACCTTCATCTCCCAGTTCTTGCCCCTCTGAGCTTCTCAAGCTAGACCATTCTTTGGTGCTTCCCGATATACCGTGATCTAGCCCGGTATTTAGTAAGGAGAAAGCCCTATCTCTCCTACCATATCGGCCTTATGACTGCGCTATCAATCCTCTCCTGAGAGCACCCTTGCCTTAAGGCCATTTTTATAAACTCTCTAGTCCTGATCGTTGAGCCATGAAAAAATACATTTTAGACTCATTGGATTCAGAAATCATCTTTACCTCCTTGGTTGCTGTGGGTGTAGGTTTTTCATTCAACACAGTGCTGCTGAAATTTGCAACAAAATATTCAGTTTAAAAGTTATCCTGGGCGTATTATCTGGTTTGATAGTTATTTGAAAATATTTCTTTGTAAAATCCATCTATTTTCAGTAAAGAGTTGTGAATTCCAATGAACACTGTAAAATAAGTAGGTGGAATTCTGAGGTAATATCACAGAGAGACAGAGATATGTGTTTAAGGGAAGTCTAATATAGATTTTGGAATATTCTACTTGACAGAAACGTGGCAAAATATTTGCACATTGCAAGATGACCATTTTAAGAGCTATTTTTTCTCTGTCTTCTCTTTTTTCTGTCTCTACTTTCTTGTAATGACACTGTTTTCTCCCCTTGACTCAGGTACAAGCCACCACAACCCATCCTCTCATCCACTCATCCTGTCCTGATTCTTCCCTCCCTCTCCCCGCTTTTCTGAGTGGAGCCTTATAACCAGCAGTGATTTGATTACTCTGCACAGCTACAGTCTTTCTTTGTTATCAGCCTTCATAAATGTTTAAGGGGCATTAAGGAGACGCAGATGGACAGAAGGGATATCTTAATGCTTAAATGACCATTACCCTTCTCCATTTACAGATTAAAAGCTTTACTTTGTTTACTGCTTCTCCGAGTCATCCTTCCCTCATTCTTATTCCCGCATTTGTCCATAGATGCCCTACACAATCATTTTAGTTTAGGAAGATTATGGCAATAAAAAAGCACTGAACAGAAGTGAATAAAAAAAACTAAAATAAGAAAATGTAACTGTAACAGAGTCTGTTTTATGAAAGGTCTCTAATACCTGTAAAAATGGCTGACTCTTTTGAAGATGTTACTTATTCTATAGTCATCTGAAGTAAAAAGCTTTGAAGACACAATAGTTTTTTCTAACATTGTTAGTATTAGTAATAATCATAGTTTACTTTTCAAAGATACTACACTGTGCTTACAGTGCAACATGAAATTCTAAATTCAGATTATGACCAAAGAAGAAATTTAATTTCAGCACAAACTTTTAGTTTAGACCTTGTAGATGTGATATGAGTAAATGGTATTTTTTAAGATCTTTATTTTTTTTTTCAAACATATTTTTCTTAAACTATTTTTTGCAAAGCATGTGTGGAAATGAACATCATAACATATAGCATCAGTAATACAGCACAAAAAATCCATCTTAGTTAAAAGTAAACACAAGAAACTTGTGCCACATTTATTTCCCAAAATTCAACAATTAACCTTCTAATACTGGCTCAGTACCTAATGAAGAACCTCCTGATTCCTATAATCCCTATATACCCAAGTAAGCAGAGCTGACCAACATGACATTTGGGGTCATCAGGTGGGAACCTCCTTTCATCTGTGTTTCGTCTAGTTGGGCCCATGACACCTCCAGGAGGCTAGACAGTGATCAGTGGCATCCCAGAGTCACTCCCGAAATGCCAGCCATCACGGCTCTTCACACCACAACAACCATCTTTTCTTCCACAAGCAGCATTATTATCAGCTACCCCAGCCTCTCTCCAACTGCACACCAGTCATAGTGAGGTGGGAATACAAACCCTGGTTCGGGTAGGGGGTAGAAATAGGAGAGGTAAAGAAAAGTAAGAATGGGATTCAAACCCTGGTTCGGGTAGGGGGAAATGAAAGTATAGAGGGTGCCAGAGGTGGAGGCAGGACAAGACACACCAGCAGATTCAGCAGACAAACTCACCTAAACAGTCCTACAGATGCCAGCAAATACAAGGCCATAAAGGCCAACTCACCTGAAATGGCCGCCTGGATTCATAAGGCTCACACGGGCCACACCCTTAGCTTAAATACATCCTGGATTTCTTCCTTGCTTCTCCCAAGAGTCCCTAACCCTGACTAAGAAAGCATATTCTACGTTTTGCTCTGCATCACTTCCTGTTACCTTGTTTGTGTACTGTAGAATTTCTTGCTCCTTTTGGACTAATAATCACTTTTTCCTCCCTATAATTTACACATTTTTGCATAGTTAACTCTATTGCATACTTATTCTATTCTAACACTCACTCCTACAGATCTTTGTATCTGGTTGTCTAGCTTAGCATGGCTACCACTTGTCTTCCTCCATCTCTTGCTTTCACCTGCTCCGTGTGTCAGATGTTTAGTTACTCCTCTAACCCCTTTAGCGATAACAGTACGTCTAACATATGTAATCTTTTTGTAGATTTGGGGGTGAGGTTATCGTGATCAACGTTATCGTTGAAAACCACTTGATAGCGAGCCAGGTCCCTATAGCCAGTGCGGAGTCACCTAGTGTAGCGAGCTCCATTACCCGCCCCCTTGCAGGTGACTGTCAGGAAGAGGAGTCATAGTCCTAAAGTCAAGCCCGTGGTTCACCATCAACCTGTCCACGTTTCAAATAGATTTTCCCCACTCCGCTGAGGACAAAACCCTGGTAATTGGCAGCTCTATAGTCAGAAACGTGGCATTAGCGACACCAGTGACCATAGTCAAATGCATTCCAGGGGCCAGAGCGGGCGACATAGAATCCTATTTAAAACTGCTGGCTAAGGATAAGCGTAAATACGGTAAAATAGTTATTCACGTCGGCGGTAATGACACCCGGTTACGCCAATCGGAGGTCACTAAAATTAATGTTGCATCGGTGTGTAATTTTGCCAAAACAATGTCGGACTCCGTAGTTTTCTCTGGACCCCTGCCAAATCTGACCAGTGATGACATGTTTAGCCGCATGTCCTCATTCAATCGCTGGTTGTCTAGATGGTGTCCAGCAAACAATGTGGGCTACAGAGATCATTTCCAATCTTTTTGGAGACAACCTGGTCTGATGAGGAGAGACAGCATCCATCCCACTTTGGAAGGAGCTGCTCTCATTTCTAGCAATATGGACCAATTTATAAGTCATCCAAAAACATGACAACCCAGGGTTGAGACCAGGATGCAGAGTTGTAGTCTTACACACTTCCCTGCAGCTTCCCACCTGATGCTCAAATCAAAAAACACAAAAGGAGCAAATCCTCTTGTGCAAAAAAAAATTTAAAACAAAAACTTTAACTGAACAAAATCATCAAACTATTAAATGTGGTTTGCTGAATATTAGGTCTCTCCTTTGGAAGTCTCTGTTAGTGAATGATTTGATCTGTGATCATCATATTGATATATTTTGTTTTACAGAAACCTGGCTGCAGCAGGAGGATCATGTTAGCATTAATGAATCAACTCCCTCTGACTATTTAAATGTTCATGTTCCTCCAACCACAGGCAGAGGAGGAGGAGTGGCAGCTATCTTCAGATCAGGGTTACTAATCAGTCCTAGACCCAAGATTAGCCCCCTTGTCCTCGTCTTTGCCAGTGGGCCCTCTCCCCACTGCTGCTCTGGGGGGGGGGTCCGGTCGGATGGACGGCTTCAGCGTCGCCAGAAGTCTTGCCATTCGCCAGAAGTCTGGCCATCCGCCAGGATCTATCACGACACGTTTTGAGTCTTGTTTTGTTTTGTCTTGTTTTCAGGTTCTAGGTTAATTTCTTGTCGTGTTTTTTCCCCTGCCACAACACCATTCCTGACAATCTGACTATTTTTTTTATTACCTTGAGTTTACATTACTTGACTGTACTGCTTCTGAGAAGAATTTTACAAATAGAAGGTGTCTATCAGAGAATGCCAGATTAAGAGTTGATTTCATCATCCTTTTCTTCACTGCCATGTGCAGATATGACAGAGGACGGCTACCTAAATTTTACTCCAGTAAAACTTGACTCTCTTGTTGACAGCACTATAGCTTCAATGCGTACAACACTGGACAATGTTGCCCCTCTGAAAAGGAAGGTAATCAGTCAGAAGAGGTTGGCTCCTTGGTATAATTCACAGCTGCTTTAAAGCAGACTGCAAGAAAGCTGGAGAGACAGTGGCGTTCCTCCAATTTAGAAGAGTCTCAATTAGTCTGGAAAGATAGTTGTATAACTTATAAGAAAGCCCTTCGTAAAGCTAGAACTGCTTATTATTCATCATTGATAGAAGAGAATAAGAATAATCCCAGGTTTCTTTTCCGCACTGTTGCCAGGCTGACAAAGAGTCCGAGCTCTGTTGAGCCATGTATTCCTTTAACTCTCAGCAGTGATGATTTCATGAGATTCTTTATCAATAAAATTGTTTCTATCAGAGAGAAGATTAAAGGAATCCTTCCCACTATTATCACTGGTGTACTATCATCAAGTACAGCAGCTGTTCAAGGAGGTTTTCCCCTTAAGTAACACTTCCATACTGGATTTGATCAATCTCTCTTTGTTGATTTGGTTAATTAAATATGGATATGTACCTCAGACTTTTAATTCAATTCAATTCAATTCAATTCAATTTTATTTATATAGCGCCAGATTACAACAATTGTCATCTCAAGGCACTTAAGTAATATAGTCCAATTCAAGCCAATTGGAATTCAATTCATTGTAATCATAATCCAATTAATTCATATAGAGCTAATTCAAAAAATTAATATCCTAGCTAAGGAAACCAACAGATTGCACCGAAATGTGTCTTCAGTCCAATCTCCCGTCCTGAGCGTGCCTGTGGCAACTGTGGAAAGGAACAACTCCCTTTTAACAGGAAGAAACCTCTGGCAGAACCAGACTCAGGAAGGGTGGCCATCCGCCTCGACCAGCTGGGGTTTGAGAAGACAGAAAAGAGGGAAAAGAGGGGGGAAAAACACCATAACGCCATTCAAAGGATATCTGTTGGAACAGGGAAACATAGGTTAATAACCACAATAATGTCACATGTACATAAAATCAATTTTGAAATTAAACAGGGGGAAAAAGAGAGCAAAGTGAGGAAAGGTGTGACAGATGAGGTCCCCCAGCAGTCTAAGCCTATAACAGCTTAACTATGGGATGTTTCAGGATTACCTGAGCCATCCCTAACTGTAAGCTTTATCGAAAAGAAAAGTTTTAAGCCTAATCTTAAAAGTGGAAAGGGTGTCTGCTTCCCGGACATTTACTGGCAGCTTATTCCACAAGAGAGGGGCCTGATAACTGAAGGCTCTACCTCCCATTCTACTTTTAGAAACTCTGGGAACAACAAGTAAACCTGCAGTTTGGGAGCGAAGTGCTCTGTTAGGAAAATATCTTACAATTAAATCTTTAAGATATGATGGAGCTCGGTCATTAAGAACTTTATATGTCAGAAGAAGAATCTTAAATTCTATTCTGAATTTAACAGGGAGCCAATGAAGTGAAGCTAAAACTGGAGAAACATGATCTCTCCTGTTAGTTCTCATCAGAACTCTGGCTGCAGCATTTTGGATCAGCTGGAGGCTTTTCAAAGAATATGTGGGACAGCCCAATAATAAGGAATTACAGTAGTCCAATCTTGAAGTAACAAATGCATGAACTAGTTTCTCTGCATCACCCTGAGACAGGATGTTCCTGATTTTAGCAATATTACGAAGGTGAAAGAAGGCAGTCCTAGAAACCAGTTTTATATGTGCGTCAAATGATAAATTCTGGTCAAAAATAACTCCAAGGTTCCTCACTGTAGAACTAGAAGCCAAGGAAATACCATCTAGAGTAACTATATAACTAGACAATTTCTCCCTGAAGCGCTCAGGTCCAAAGAGAACAACTTCAGTTTTGTCTGAATTTAAAAGCAGACAGTTCTGAGTCATCCAGGTCTTTATGTCTTTAAGACAGGCTTGTAGCCTGACCAACCTGTAGGTTTCATCTGGTTTCATAGATAAGTACAGCTGAGTATCATCAGCATAACAATGGAAATTTATGCCATGCTGTCTGATAATGTTACCTAATGGAAGCATGTATAAAGTAAAAAGAATCGGTCCAAGCACAGAACCCTGAGGAACTCCATGACTTACTCCAACGTGTGAGGAAGATTCCTCATTTACAAGAACAAACTGGAATCTATCAGATAAATATGACTTAAACCAGCCTAATGCAGTTCCTTTAATCCCAATAACATGTTCAAGTCTCTGTAACAGAATGCTGTGATCGATCGTATCAAATGCAGCACTGAGATCCAATAGGACAAGCACAGAAACAAGTCCGCTATCAGAGGCTAACAGGAGATCATTGGTAACTTTCACCAGTGCTGTTTCTGTGCTATGATGCACTCTGAATCCTGACTGAAACTCTTCAAACAGATTATTTCTATGTAAATGATCACAAAGTTGAACTGCAACTATTTTTTCAAGAACTTTGGACAAAAAAGGGAGATTGGATATAGGTCGATAATTAGCCAACACTTCTGAATCAAGAGTAGGTTTTTTAAGTAAAGGTTTAATTACAGCAACCTTAAAAGTCTGAGGTACATATCCTGTCAACAAAGACCGATTGATCAAATCCAATATGGAAGTGTCATTTAAGGGGAAAACCTCCTTGAACAGTCTGGTTGGGATTGGGTCTAACATACAAGTTGATGGTTTAGAAGAGACTATTGCTGTTGTTAGCTCAGAAAGATCAACTGGACAGAAGCTGTCTAAATACAATTCAGGTTCGAAAGATACTTCTAAAGCTGCTCTACTTGATGATACATCAGTGATAATAATGGGAAGGATTCCATTAATCTTCTCTCTGAT
The DNA here is from genome assembly GCF_036924035.1 of Leuresthes tenuis. NCBI lineage: Eukaryota > Metazoa > Chordata > Actinopteri > Atheriniformes > Atherinopsidae > Leuresthes > Leuresthes tenuis. The sequence continues at coordinate 36,328,997 of NW_027325365.1, read as the reverse complement.
AGAAACAATTCTATTGATGAAGAATCTCATGAAATCATCACTGCTGAGAGTTAAAGGAATACATGGCTCAACAGAGCTCGGACTCTTTGTCAGCCTGGCAACAGTGCTGAAAAGAAACCTGGGATTATTCTTATTCTCTTCTTCTTCTTTATTCAATAATGAATAATACGCAGTTCTAGCTTTACGAAGTGCTTTCTTATACGTTATTAAACTATCTTTCCAGACTAATTGAGACTCTTCTAAGTTAGAGGAATGCCACTGTCTCTCCAGCTTTCTTGCAGTCTGCTTTAACGCACGCAGCTGTGAATTATACCAAGGAGCCAACCTCTTCTGACTAATTACCTTCCTTTTCAGAGGGGCAACATTGTCCAGTGTTGTACGCATTGAAGCTGTAGTGCTGTCAACAAGAGAGTCAAGTTCTACTGGAGTAAAATTTAGGTAGCCATCCTGTGTCATATCAGCACATGGCAGTGAAGAAAAGGATGATGAAATCAACTCTTTAAATCTGGTTACAGCATTCTCTGACAGACACCTTCTATATGTAGAATTCTTCTCAGAAACCGTGTAGTCAAGTAATGTAAATTCAAAAGTTATTAAAAAATGGTCAGACAAGACAGGGTTATGAGGGAACACTGTTAACTGTTCACTCTCAATGCCATAAGTCAGCACAAGGTCAAGGGTATGATTAAGGCAGTGAGTAGGTCTGTGAACACTTTGAGAAAATCCAATAGAGTCTAATATAGAATTAAAGTTAATATTTAGGCTGTCATTTTCAACATCTACATGAATATTAAAGTCACCCACTACAATGACTTTATCTGTACTCACCACTAACTGGGATAAAAACTCTGAGAATTCAGACAGAAACTCAGAATAAGGGCCAGGTGGACGATACACAACAACAAACACAAGAGGTTTTTGTGATTTCCACTTTGGGTGGGAAAAACTGAGAATCAGAGATTCAAAAGAGCTAAAACTAATCTTGGGTCTAGGACTGATTAGTAACCCTGATCTGAAGATAGCTGCCACTCCTCCTCCTCTGCCTGTGGTTCTAGGAACATGAACATTTAAATAGTCAGAGGGAGTTGATTCATTAATGCTAACATGATCCTCCTGCTGCAGCCAGGTTTCTGTAAGACAAAATATATCAATATGATGATCACAAATCAAATCATTCACTAACAGAGACTTCAAAGGGAGAGATCTAATATTCAGCAAACCACATTTAATAGTTTGATGTTTTTGTTCAGTTAAAGTTTTTGTTTTAATTTTTTTTTGCACAAGAGGATTTGCTCCTTTTGTGTTTTTTGATTGAGGGGGGGGCAGCATCAGGTGGGAAGCCGCAGAGAAGTGTGTAAGACTACAACTCTGCATCCTGGTCTCAACCCTGGGATGTCATGTTTTTGGATGACTAATAAATTCGTCCATATTTCTAGAAATGAGAGCCGCTCCTTCCAAAGTGGGATGGATGCCGTCTCTCCTCATCAGACCAGGTTTTCTCCAGAAAGATTGCCAATTATCTATGTAGCCCACGTTGTTTGCTGGACACCATCTAGACAACCAGCGATTGAATGAGGACATGCGGCTAAACATGTCATCACTGGTCAGATTTGGCAGGGGTCCAGAGAAAACTACGGAGTCCGACATTGTTTTGGCAAAATTACACACCGATGCAACATTAATTTTAGTGACCTCCGATTGGCGTAACCGGGTGTCATTACCGCCGACGTGAATAACTATTTTACCGTATTTACGTTTATCCTTAGCCAGCAGTTTTAAATAGGATTCTATGTCGCCCGCTCTGGCCCCTGGAATGCATTTGACTATGGTCGCTGGTGTCTCTAATGCCACGTTTCTGACTATAGAGCTGCCAATTACCAGGGTTTTGTCCTCAGCAGGTGTGTCGCTGAGTGGAGAAAATCTATTAGAAACGTGGACAGGTTGATGGTGAACCACGGGCTTGACTTTAGGACTATGACTCCTCTTCCTGACAGTCACCCAGCCACTCTTAAGTCCCGGCTGCTCGGGATCTGCTCGGGGACGACTAACAGAGCTAGCTACGTTAGGTGGCTCCGCACTGACTAAAGGGGCCTGGCTCGCTATCGGGTGGTTTTCAACAGTGCAGAGCCGAGCTTCCAATTCAGATAACCTTGCCTCCAAAACTACAAAAAGACTACATTTGTTACATGTACCATTACCACTAAAGGAGGCAGAGGAGTAACTAAACATCTGACACACGGAGCAGGTGAAAGCAGGAGATAGAGGAAGAGAACTGGTAGCCATGCTAAGCTAGCGAACCAGACACAACGCTAAAAAGTGAAAAATAAAAACTAAAGATCTGTAAGAGTGAGCGTTAGAATATAACAAGTATGGGATAGAGTTAACTATGCAAGATGTGTAAATTATAGGGAGAAATAAGGTGATTATTAGTAGTTCAAGAAGAGCGAGAACTGTCACAGTGCACACACACAAAGCAACAGGAAGTGATGCAATACGTCTTACCGCAAAGCAAAGCCGTCAGACCGTTTTAAGGTTGCTGTAATCAAACCTTTACTTAAAAAACCTACTCTTGATTCAGCAGTGTTCAATATAAGTATATTTTTTCGACTACAATAGACAATTTATACTTCATGTGGAGCTTTGATTGTGGACTCTGATATACAGCCATGTTGAAAAAGTACAATTTCATGGCCATGGCTTAGTGCATAAAGTGGTCATCCTCCTGTAACCAAACATATATATAGCTGGCACATGAGGCACCAAAAATATATATCTATATAGCGGACACACGTAGCGTGATGTGATAAGATATAAGGATTTATCCGAAAGTTCTCACTATCTGAATAAGCCTTATTTAACCTCATTTTTGGGCAACACCTTAAATTGAAGGAAAAATACATCTAACGATTCTGGTATGTTAAATCAATTATCAGTTATTGATTAATAATCAATAATTAATTAATTCCAGTCTCATACAGTTGCTACTCGTGAATTCTCGTTTTGTCGGACTCACACGTACGTAAAGAACACATACTCAAAAAACGGTTGATTTTATATATGTATATATGAACCATTTATTAAAATGATATGACCAAAGACATGAACCTTAAGACAACAGGAGAAATGTTTTTAATATGGTTGATTATATAAGAAACACTTAGTGAATGGAAAAGAAATAAGGGAACTGCACAGGTAATCGCCAGCGGGTCCAACCGGGTCTCTCGTGGCCTTCGTTGTGGTTGACTTTCGGGTACTGGACCGGTCGCTCTCCTGCGCCGGAGGGGCGTCTGGTGGCTCAGAACACCAACGGAGTGGTGTACAGGAATTCACCGCACATAATGATAAAACTGTCCAAGGGTCGAGTTGGTTTTGGCTGCTGACCAACTCTGATGAGGTGAACTTAAATTCACCAAAGATTAACAAAAAGGTTGACAAGCTGAAAGCTGGTTCCTTTTGGTGATCAAAAATAGGTGAGGATGTGTGCAGCAGCAGAGTTTAAGGAGACAGGATAACGGACAAACAAAAAATGCAAAACGTATCTTTCTACTTCATTCTTCTCTTTCAGTCTTTGTTCGGACCTTTTTCTTCCATCTCATCTTCCTCTCCGGCCATTTTCAAAGACTCTCCGCCAGACTCTCATTCCATCAATCTTAAAACTCTCTGCTCTTCATCTTCTTCTGTTCAACTCCAACTTTCTTCTGACTTTTCCTCACGGTTTCCAGGGTTTGATTCGCGGCGGCGGGGCATGACGTAGGCTTAGGTTACACTTTCAGCCAATGGTATGCCTGAAACTGTTGTGATGTCTGCCTGGGTGTATTTTGTAAGACGACCTGTTCTGGCCGTGGATTAAACATTGTGGATTAAGCAAAGGAATCTGGTTTCTTCATTCCTTTGTTTCATAAACATTCGTTCAGAGGATTCTGAAAACACCATAACTTGTTAAGATATAAAGGTTAAGGATATGGCGTAACATGATGATTATGAGTCTCAAAATTCAGATGGATATCTGTAAAGTTATGATGTATGACAAACGAACCAAAAAATTTTATCTCCCTGTGTTAAACACAGAATACAATAAGAAACAGCTGAAGCATTGGTTAACAGTTGCAATATTTCATACAAATGTCACATGTCATATGAAAGTTGTTGACTTGGTTTTGGGTTTAACTATTCAGGACTACGGACCACTCAGGGGCAATGTGGCTCCATAAGCTGATTAGTAATTTTCTAAAATAATGCCTTCTTTCGTATCCTTCCACGTACGATCGTGAAAAAGGTATCAAAATGCAGCTTGTGATATCACTGAGAACATGAAAGAACTTGTACAAAGAAATAAGAAATAAAATAAAAGAAATAAAGCACATTTAATACAGTTTCAAGATTCAGCTAAAAAGTGATTCTGGGTGAGATCCTTTTGAGAGGTCCATGCAGTGACTGTTTCTGGCTTGAGTCAGAGTCAGAATCAGGACAAACTGTCACCATTGTTTATTTTGACCCAGATAGGGTCAGAAGTGTCCTGTTCTGGTTTTCTACAATACTCTCCTGAGAGGGTCCATTGTTTGTTCAGCTTAGTTAGCATTAAGTTATTAATGCATTCACCTAAATTTATGGCACAATTCTGTGGAAAAAGGGGCTGAGAAAACTCCCCCAAAATGCAAAGGTTGTTGTAAATCTGAGGATCTCTTGTCCTTAAGACTTTGGAAATCTCCCACATTTTGGTGTGGAGATGTTCGTGTGTAAGTTTGAATTAAATTCCACACTTGAGTTAGCTACACTCCACCTGTAGGGTTAGCAATTTGATCCCCAGTCTTTTCCCTTCACATGTTAAGCATCCTTTGGCAATACACTTAAAGGGGAACTCCGTTATTTTTAAACCTAGGCCTTATTTCTGGCATGAAATACGTTCATCTACTCACCGAGAACAGTTTGGCGAAAGTCGGCGTCCTTCGGAAGATATTTAGATAACTCGCGATCCATATAACTGAGTGAACGGGGCTTAGACGATGCAGCTTCTAAGTAAGGCATTATCTGTCTTTATTTCACCAATACTTTAAGACGAATGAATGAACGAGCGTGTTCCCCTTTCATACCATAGTGTGGTTGCCAGAAAAATCCATCGAGTACCAAAGCATGGCTTTACATTACTAAACTGGTGTGAACTAGGTTGAATTAGAAAGGCTATACACCCCCATATGTTGGATGCCCTGGTTAGACCTTGCTGCAATGGTGGCTTATACGGTCACCACAGTTACTTGCAATGTAATTACAACAAAAATATACACAAAATAAAGAGTGAAAAATATAATAAATGAAAAATGAGTAAAAACTGATCAAGTTGAAAGGTGTCAAGCTGGTGTTCAGAATCTCTGAGTACAGAATCTCTGAGAGAGAAGAGGTAGGTTGATCCTTGCTTGATTGTATTTTTGAAGAAGGCCAGGCGACAACTGAGTAGAGTAATTTAGATACTCCTTACTGGTCTGGTTGAAGGATACCTCCTGGGAGGAAGCACTGGCTGTGGTGAGGAGAAACTGAGCCGCCGAAGGGTCAGTCAGCAGGTAAGTTGTGAAGCTGAGTTCTCCCAGATGTGTCCACATGGGTGAAAAGGACTGGGCTGAACCACTGATTCGAATCAGCATCAGGTTCAACAAAGTGTGCTGGATAGTCACGAGAGAGCCCTGATTACCACGTTGAGGACGCTGACAATCTGGCGAAGACTGGCTGCTGGTCCTGATATAGAAGGGCTCCTGATATGGTTGAATAAGCCACAGGTGTGCATTCAGGAGCCGGTCAGAAGAAAGCTTCTGCAGCCTTCTCAGCCTCAATCTAAAGCTCAGATCTCAAAACAACACAACACAGGTCAGGTATAATCATGATAATATGCTGTACTTTATCGATGTTGAGCATGTTATGTACAGCAGTAGCATAACAGATCTGAATGGTTGTTTGCCTGATTCGATGTCATATGAATTGCTGGATGGTAATAAACAAACAAGACTATCTATTTAATCTATTTAATAATCTAATTAATTAGAAAAACATTTTCTAACCACAACTTAGCTGAAACTTAGTGTAGCGCTCTTAGTCTTACTCAACACTGACACCCACATTCATGCTAGGTTCAGAGAGCTAGAGGATACCTCTGATTATTCTAACGACTCATTGAGAGGGGGAGATTTCGTAAAGTTGAGCAGTAACAATTTTTATTGCCTTACAGCAACTATGTGAGAATATCATCACAGTGGAAAAATATAGAAAACAAAAAAATAGAGTTCTTTCAAAATAAGAAAAATAAATAAAAGTTCAAATAAAAGTGTCCTTCCTTGAAGTTAAAGAAAGTGTTCAGTTCCTTTAATTCTGATGTGTGTGTACACTATTCCTATGGCTACCCGGGTAGTACTTTGTGACCTTATCTGAGTGCGTGAAATGTATCAACGGACCAATGTCCTCTGAGGGCAGACCCCACGGCTGGCCACACCCTGTTCTTAGTCAATCGTCTCTTCAGTTGGCTCGCACACTGAACCCACAGGGTTCAGAATGATCAAAACCTAATCCGAGGGAAAAAGAAACCAATCCACATACAGCGTAGAAACTACATATTACTATTTTATCATCACACTGAAAATATGTATCATGTCTAACCAGAATGCACAATGTAAGGCATCTCAAACATGAATGTTAAATTATAGTTAGGGATGGCTCAGGTAATCCTGAAACAACCCACAGTTAAGCTGCTATAGGCTTAGACTGCTGGGGGACCTCATCTGTCACACCTTTCCTCACTTTGCTCTCTTTTTCCTCCTGTTTAATTTCTCAAATGATTTTATGTACATGTGACATTATCGAGGTCATTAACTTGTGTTTCCCTGTTCCAGCAGGTATCCTTTGAATGGTTTTATAATGTTTTCCCCCTTCTTTTCCCTCTTTTCTGTCTTCTCAAACCCCAGCTGGTCGAGGCGGATGGCCACCCTTCCTGAGTCTGGTTGTGCCGGAGGTTTCTTCCTGGTTCTGGTTCTGCCAGAGGTTTCTTCCTGTTAAAAGGGAGTCGTTCCTTTCCACAGTCGCCTCAGGCACGCTCAGGACGGGAGATTGGACTATTAGGATATTGTTTTTTGAATTGGCTCTATGTGAAATAATTGGATTATTTTGAAATTAATTAATTGGATTTTATTAGATTATGATTACAATTAATTTAATTCCAATTGACTTGAATTGGACTATATTATTGAAGTGCCTTGAGATGACATTTGTTGTAATTAGGCGCTATATAAATAAAACTGAGTTGAATTTAATTAAATTCACAATATACACTTTAACACGGACAGATTTTATCCTTCTGAGGCACTGTTTATTTTTAAATCATTTTCTAATTTGTATTTATTTTTTTTAACTGCAATATATTCCACCTTTACTCAACTCAACTCCACCCAACTCAACGTTATTTATAAAGCCTTTTAAAAACAGCCATGGCTGAAACAGAGTGCTGTACATGAATAATAACACGTTAAGTATAAGATAGTATAAGTATAGTATAAGTATAAGACATAAAACATAAGAACAAAATAAAAACAGAAACAGTAGGGTTAAAAGCCAGGGAGTAAAAATTTATTTTAAGACCCGTTTTAAAAAAAAAAGGCTCTATCTCCTCTGAGCTTCCGTTTAGCCCTAGGCACCTCCAGGAGCAGCTGATCAGCTGACCTGAGGCACTGGGCAGGAGTGTAAGGATGGAGCAGCTCAGAGATGTAAACAAACATTTTAATAAATTTCCTTTTAAAGGTTTTAAATGAATTATGGTTATATTACAGTCTCAAATAAACATTTTAATTAACCAAATTAAATAACCCAAATCACATCAAGGAGAATCATCAGGGGGTGAATACTTAATCTGACCATCAAGCTAATCAACTACATTCATGGCAATGATTGGGCAGTGCCCACATCTGCGTGGGGGAAGGCACCATTACCGATCAGCATTAGCATCACACTAGAGTAAAGGCAATCAAAAAATTCTCAATGATACAGTATGAACCACAGCCATGTTAACAATAAACATAGTTGTATAACTCCAATTGGTTTTAAGGAAACTTTTTGAACAAAAGCATTACATAGTTAGCAACCGCTACTATCAAGGTAATACACAGGCTAATATGCAGGCCTAGCCTCTTCGCAAGCAGGTGGCTATGCTTACCGGAGTTCACAACGAGAGGGCTCACTCAAGCAAGCGGCTCCTTGTGCTCTTTTTACACACAGGATCTGGTCCTACCAAGCAATTAGCTTATTAGTAATAGATAAGAGGTAATTAATCAAGAAATAATAACTGTTATGTAGCATTCACACAGGGACTCGTCAGTAGCATGTGCTCACAGGCTAAAATCTTGGATGGGAGGAGAAAAACCATGAGAGTGCAGCTGGGATGTGTGACAACAGTGAGATACAAAGCGAGTGGGCCACCTTCTGACGAAACATCAGAATCAGAATCAGCTTTATTGGTCAAGTATCTCAACACACAAGGAATTTGACTCTTTTTCTTAGCTTGCGATGTACATAAATGTAAACATAACATAACAAACATTCACCTGGGAAAAACAAGGACAACAATTCAATTCAATTCAATTCAATTTTATTTATATAGCGCCAGATTACAACAATTGTCATCTCAAGGCACTTAAGTAATATAGTCCAATTCAAGCCAATTGGAATTCAATTCATTGTAATCATGATCCAATTAATTCTTATAGAGCCAATTCAAAACATTTATATCCTAGCTAAGGAAACCAACAGATTGCACCGAAACGTGTCTTCAGTCCAATCTCCCGTCCTGAGCGTGCCTGTGGCAACTGTGGAAAGGAACGACTCCCTTTTAACAGGAAGAAACCTCTGGCAGAACCAGACTCAGGAAGGGTGGCCATCCGCCTCGACCAGCTGGGGTTTGAGAAGACAGAAAAGAGGGAAAAGAGGGGGGAAAAACACCATAACGCCATTCAAAGGATATCTGTTGGAACAGGGAAACATAGGTTAATAATCACAATAATGTCACATGTACATAAAATCAATTGTGAAATTAATCAGGGGGAAAAAGAGAGCAAAGTGAGGAAAGGTGTGACAGATGAGGTCCCCCAGCAGTCTAAGCCTATAGCAGCTTAACTATGGGATGTTTCAGGATTACCTGAGCCATCCCTAACTATAAGCTTTATCAAAAAGGAAAGTTTTAAGCCTAATCTTAAAAGTGGAAAGGGTGTCTGCTTCCCGGACATTTACTGGCAGCTTATTCCACAAGAGAGGGGCCTGATAACTGAAGGCTCTACCTCCCATTCTACTTTTAGAAACTCTGGGAACAACAAGTAAACCTGCAGTTTGGGAGCGAAGTGCTCTGTTAGGAAAATATCTTACAATTAGATCTTTAAGATATGATGGAGCTCGGTCATTAAGAACTTTATAAGTGAGAAGAAGAATCTTAAATTCTATTCTGAATTTAACAGGGAGCCAATGAAGAGAAGCTAAAACTGGAGAAACATGATCTCTCCTGTTAGTTCTCATCAGAACTCTGGCTGCAGCATTTTGGATCAGCTGGAGGCTTTTCAGAGAATATGTGGGACAGCCCAATAATAAGGAATTACAGTAGTCCAATCTTGAAGTAACAAAAAACAATAAGTTAGAGAAAGGTATAAAAATGAATACATCACTAAAAATGACATATACAGGTTTAGCAACCATAGATTCCATGTGGGTTACACCAGCAAGATCAAAGACAATTATAACACCCACTGCCTGACTTGATTTATCATCATTGCTGTCCATCATGTACGATCATACATCTACAGTCAGGGCAGGAGTGCCCGGATGTGGGGGGAATGTGGACTGCCCTCTGGCGTCGCTGGGCACGTCTCTCGGTCCTTCTCTGCTAATTGCTGTCGTGTATTTGTGAAGTTGCTCTGGCACAGGTGACATGCCAAGCTGACTGGTCCAGTGCCAGGATTTCAAGCTGCGTGGGACTGATGGCAGTGTGCTTTAGGAGTTATTTTGTGTAGTCCTAGTAGCGCCTTTTTTGTCCGCTGGGAGCTCGTTTTGCGTTCCTCAGTTGGCCGTGGAGGCCTTGGTGAGGCAGGCGGTGGTCAGACATGCGGATGATGTGTACTATCCACCGTTGGTGTCTTTTGGCGACAGTTGCTTCCATACAGATGGAGTTGGTGTTGTGCAGGATTTCTGTGTGGGAGACACTGTCTTCCCAGGACAGACCAAGGATCTTCTGGAGGCAGAGGATGTGGAAGCCCTCCAGGTTCATGAAATGTTGTCTGTATGGAGTCCATGTTTCTGCCTCGTAGAGCAGGGTTGAAACACAAACTGTTGTAGACAGCGACCTTAGTGCTGACCTTTAGGTTTCGGTGTTTCAAAACTCTGCTGCAAAGGTGTCCGAAGATTGATGAGGCTTTGTTGATGCGGGTGTGTATTTCAGTGCCGAGGGGGCAGTGTGACGACAGTGTGGAGCCAAGATAGGTGAAATGGTGAACTGTTTTGAGTGGGATACCATTTATATGAAAGCTCGGGGGGGAGGTAGATTGGGTAGTGAGTTGTGACATGACTTCAGTTTTTTGGGTTGTGACTTGGAGCCCAAAGGATTGATACAGAGAGGAGATGGTGTTGAGGGCGTGCTGCATGGACTGTGGGCTGTGTGCTAAGACTGCACAGTCGTCAGCATATTGCTGCTCACAGATTTGCTTGGTCTTTGTCTTCATGTGGGCCTGGAGGTGTCATCTCCAGGTTCCAGGGAACAATGTAATAGGTATGTGATGGCAGAAAGAAAGAGGTTGAAAAGTACCGCGCTAAAACACAGCCTTGCTTCACCCCAGTTTTTTTACGTCGAAGGACTCTGACTGGAGTTCTCCTGTGAGGACTCTGGCGTGCATCCCATTATGTAGCTGTTTCAGGATGGAGAGGAACTTGGGTGGTACCCCATGTTTGGAGAGTTGTTGCCAGAGCACCTCATGGTCAACGGTGTTGAAGGCTTTGCTGAGATCAATGAAGGCTATGTGCTCTACCAGTCTGTTGAGCATAATCTTTGCCAGAATTTTCCCTGGATGGAGAGGAGGGAGATTCCATGGCAGATCACTCCGTCGCCTTTGTGTTTATAGATGACAGTGATGTTGTTGTCCTGTGGGAATGTCTCATGCTGCCAGTTGTTGGTGTTGGAAAGAAGGTGTTGGATCTCCTGAGCTTTCTGCACCCACCAGGTATCTCACATGACCCGAAGGGCACTTTAGGGCTCAGGTCTCGCTGCAGCGAAGGAGGATTTCAGGGTTGAAATCCCTGTGTGGGGAGTGGGGGAGTGGGGGGGTGGGGGGTGGGGGGGGGGGGGGGGGGGTGGTGACAGATGAGCCATCCAGTTTTAAGTCTAGTCTTAAAAGTGGAAAGGGTGTCTGCTTCCTGGACATTTACTGGTAACTTATTCCACAAGAGAGGGGCCTGATAACTGAAGGCTCTACCTCCCATTCTACTTTTAGAAACTCTGGGAACAACAAGTAAACCTGCAGTTTGCTCTGTTAGGAAAATATCTTACAATGAGATCTTTAAGATATGATGGAGCTCGGTCATTAAGAGCTTTATATGTGAAAAGAAGAATCTTAACTTCTATTCTGAATTTAACAGGGAGCTAATGAAGAGAAGCTAAAACTGGAGAAACATGATATCTCCTGTTAGTTCTCATCAGAACTCTGGCTGCAGCATTTTGGATCAGCTGGAGGCTTTTCAGAGAATATGTGGGACAGCCCAATAATAAAGAATTACAGTAGTCCAATCTTGAAGTAACAAATGCATGAACTAGTTTTTCTGCATCACCCTGAGACAGGATGTTCCTGATTTTAACAATATTACGAAGGTGAAAGAAGGCAGTGAAAGAAGAAACCTGTTTTATATGTGAGTCAAATGATAAATTCTGGTCAAAAATAACTCCAAGGTTCCTCACTGTAGAACTAGAATCCAAGGAAATACCATCTAGAGTAACTATATAACTAGACAATTTCTCCCTGAAGCGCTCAGGTCCAAAGAGAACCACTTCAGTTTTGTCTGAATTTAAAAGCAGACAGTTCCGAGTCATCCAGGTCTTTATGTCTTTAAGACAGGCTTGTAGTCTGACCAACCTATTGGTTTCATCTGGTTTCATAGATAAGTACAGCTGAGTATCATCAGCATAACAATGGAAATTTATGCCATGCTGTCTGATAGTGTTACCTAATGGAAGCATGCACAAAGTAAAAAGAATCGGTCCAAGCACAGAACCCTGAGGAACTCCATGACTTACTCCAATGTGTGAGGAAGATTCTTCATTTACAAGAACAAACTGGAATCTATCAGATAAATATTAAATAGTTCCTTTAATCCCAATAACATGTTCAAGTCTCTGTAACAGAATGCTGTGATCGATCGTATCAAATGCAGCACTGAGATCCAACAGGACAAGAAACAAGTCCGCTATCAGAGGCTAAGAGGAGATCATTGGTAACTTTCACCAGTGCTGTTTCTGTGCTATGATGCACTCTGAATCCTGACTGAAACTCTTCAAACACATTATTTCTATGTAAATGATCACAAAGTTGAACTGCAACTATTTTTTACAAGAACTTTAGACAAAAAAGGGAGATTGGATATAGGTCGATAATTAGCCAACACTTCTGAATCAAGAGTAGGTTTTTTAAGTAAAGGTTTAATTACAGCAACCTTAAAAGTCTGAGGTACATATCCTGTCAACAAAGACCGATTGATCAAATCGAATATGCAAGTGTCAATTAAGGGGAAAACCTCCTTGATTCTTTTCTTCATCCAGAATGTGGTGTTGGTGATGACCAGGTGATGTTCTGCACAGAGGGAGAGGAGCCGTAGCCCGTTGGTGTTCAATTTGCCCTCTCCCTGCTGACCAATAAACCGGTTCCATACCAGATGGTCTGTGCCCACTCTGGCGTTGAAGTCTCCCATCAGTATGAGTTTGTCCGTGGTTGGGATCTTCTGGATTACATGGTTGAGCATCCGGTAGAAGTCCTCTTTGGATGCGCAGTCCTCACTTCCACCTTCTCCGCTAGATGGCTTGGAAAACCAATGCCTCCCTTAGTATGGTAGGAGTTGCAGGGAACTGCCAGTAATCTGGTCTGTTGGACTCCGCCTATGCCTGTCCACTGGTGCAGATTTGATTTCGGGGTTTACTCCCCTGGCCAAAGTACCCTCCCAGGTTTACCCACATGGCAGTGGGCCAGTGGCTAGTTGGTTCAGGGCCTACTGCTGCCCTGCGATACCATATGTTTTAGCCTGGGGCCGTGAGGCTCCAGTATCTGTGTGCTGCCACAAGGAGGCAAGGTAGGGGTCTTGGTGAAGGAGAGGCTACGTACTGATCTCGGAAGATTGATGCACTCGGCTTCCTTTATCCAGACTGGATCGGTCAGTGGCAGGGACAAAGGGAGCAGGGCCATATACATTCCTACATGCAACATCTCTCTAGCATGCAGCACTAGATGTATCATTACACACTTTTGATTTTGATTTATATAAAGGGAAAGATTGACAGATTTAGTGACATGTTACTGTAATACATTATTAGAGCCAAGGCAAATGTTACCAACACACAAATGTGTTGAAAGTCAAATAATGTATTTTTCCTGTGCTATGAAGTACCAAAACACAATTTGGAATCAGCTGGTCTTATATTAAAGGTGATACATTTATAGAGATGACTGCTTTTCATTTAGAAAGAAATAAAAAGCTTTAATGTAATCAAATGTTATGCACGGTATCAGATTACATCAAAGCGCATCCAGAGGTACCAAATCAAATACATCTCCTCATAGAGAAAGATGTACAGTAATCTTTTTTATCGCAACACTCTGTGATTTTGAACTGGGGAGACCACTTGTCTTAAAAGTGAAATGATTTCCCACTCTTGGTTGCTAAAAGATTTAATCAGCTCAGCAGTTAAGGACCCCGCATTGTATTTTTATTTTAAAATGTTGGCAATGGGTGACAAGTCTGGACTGCGGGCAGGCTACTTTAGAACCCAATCACTGTTATTGCACAGCTATGATGCTGTATTAAGTGCAGTATGTGCTTTGACATAGTCAAAAAAATATATATCACAAAAAAGCCCATCTCTTGCTGTATTTGTTGCTTTGAGCCTCTGAAACCTTCACAGATAAGTTGGTTGCTCATTCCATACGTACTAACGTACCCCAATTTCATCATGGATATTGCCTTTTGAACTGTGGGCTTGAAACAAGCTAGATATTTCTCCTTTTTAGCCTGAAGGATGCATAATTTGAAAATAAATTGAAACTTTGATTTTTCAGACTATTCAAACTTCTTCAGTTTCCATTTGCCTTCAGCCATCTTAAATGAATTCATACCCATAGCATTTTAGAATCTTGTTTTCATTTAGGTTTTCTTTACCTGGTTAAGTTTTAACTTTTGTTTTCAGAAAAGTTTCTAAGCTGATGTAGTTATATCCTTATATCTACAGAATCAAGTTTGTTTTTAATTCAGTGGTGGGGGGACATTTTGTAATGCTTTCCAGCATTGTTCCTTGTGTACAGCAATTCGGAGCATACTTTCTATTTTTATATATAAAGCGCACTGGGTTATAAGGCACATTAAATTAAACAAAACTCAGATAAGTCAAACTTTATTCAACTCACTTGTTGTACTGCACGACTGATAATGTTGAGTTTGAAATCTGATTTGTAAGCATGTCTCTTAACAGGAGCCATTTTTGGGGCAGCGTTATAGAAAATGAATGAATGAATGCACACACCTTAATGCTGAAGCACAGATCGTATTACTCAGGGAGTCTCGTGACTACGGTGGCTGAAATGCTCAATTCATCAAGCAGTGCAGCTTCGTAGCTGACCAAGGCCGTGCTAAAACATTTTGACAGATTTTTGAGCACCGTGTACCACATAAAATCGGTTCTAGGTCAGAAAGCACAACCAGAATTAATTCATACATTAGGCGCTCCACGTTTTAAGGCTCACTGTTGATTTTTGAGAAAATTAAAGGATTTTAAGTGCGCCTTATGGTCCGAAAAATACGGCAAGTTATTTCACCCTAAAACATTTGGAAAAAATGTATCAGTCCAACTTCATAAAGGAAGTAGAGGACTAAGGAATTTGATAATCTAATATATTACTGAAACAGTACATTGTGATGTTTGTGTGTGCCTGTGTGTCTTTGTTAAAGGTTAGGATGAGAAATCAAAGAACTGGAGTCGCTAAGAAGTAAAGAAAAAGTAAGAGAATCTGAGGCCTGAATTTAGATAGAGGTGAGGAATGAGCCATGGTGGCTAAAAATACTCAGTTCTAACTGTGGAGCTGATCTACAGAGACTGAAACAGCGCTAAAAGTGATGCAGCACAAAAATACACACTAACACAGACAAACATTAGATGTCTGATATCGGTAAATCCACACCTACTCACCGTCATATACAAAATCTTTCCTGCAATCATATGCGTCCTCTCTTTTTGTTACACACACGTAACACACACTCAGCAGTATGCTGAGAAGCTGTGAAATGGTCCTGATTTTTTCCTGGTGGGGGGGAAAAATTTCTGTGAAGACAGCCAGGTTTCAGTATAACAAAGTGTCTTCCAAGCTCAAGCTCAGCAGCTGGACTGGCATGTAGATCTAAAAGCTAATAACCCATAATATAGAAATAAATCCTCACTTTCCTACAGTTCATCACAATTTGCTACAACACAATGGTGAGTCAACGAAAGTGAAGTTTAGGAAAGATTTTTTATATATTTATTCCTAATTGTTTATTATTTGTTTGTTTTTCAAAACACCTGGGGCTCTATTGTTGTGAATCAATGGCAGAGCACAGAGCATGAGGGTGTGGCAAGTGATTTGTGGTAATATTTGAGGCCTGAGGTGCTCAACTGCTGCAGAGTTTCAGAGAGCTTTGGATTAGTCAGAATACATTAGCAGCTAGAGTGGTGATGACCAGTCCCATCACTCTTTCATTGCCTGTAAAAGCAGAACCATCAGAATTGAGTGGAAACAGCTGAGAAATTAAGGGACCCATGTCCTTGTGCAGAAGGATGTGCAGCTTTGACACATTACTTTAAATTAATTATCTTTTGATAAGGCACATTAAGTCACAGACTTTCCTTTGTGGTAAGAGAACTGCTGCTAGATGTAGCAAATGGGTCTTAGTAGAGGATGAGGTCACAATCCCTGGGGTCCATGCATTGCGAATCATAATAAACGTTCTGTACATGATAATATTTCCAGCCAGACTTACAGTATGTCAGAGGAGAGCTAAGAATACTTTAATAATCTATCACCTAAAGTCTACTTAAAAGGATGTTCTTAAATTAGAACATAGTGGGGTTTTTTTCTTTCAGAAAAATAATCTGAATCCACATGTGAAAATTAAATGTAAAAATACGTTATTTATACCAAAAGGAAATCAAATGAAAATATATATAGTTATAAACAAAAGGCTTGCTTTTGAATTTGGCGAAGGACACTTTGTAACTTGACCTGTTTTCTTCCTATAAGAAAAAGGACATCTTTTATTCATAATGGTGCTTCCCACTTTCACTAAAGCTTGAAAGAATGCTGACCCAATATGCAAGTCCAGCCAAGCAGTTTATTATCATATCCAAAAGATATCAAACTATAGATTCTGTGACACTGTGGCGTGTTTGATTAATTGGGAATTTCAAACTTACTACAGGGGAGAGTTAAAGCATGAATCGTTATTATTTTGTCCTTCAAATCCACTACACAATAGCAAATTCTACAACAGAATGTCTGAGAAAGAACAGAATAAAGTTGTTGCCATAGCCCAGTATAAGTCCAAACTTCAACTAGAAAGTTGTATTTTGAAATAATAACAAAGATCTATGACAAAATGTGGTATATTATTAAAGACTATGGCTATGGTCACACTGCAGTTGCAAGTGACCTGAATCTGATTTTTTCACTCATATGTGACCATGTCCGATTTGCTTTTGACAGTGTGAACAGCATAAGTCGCATTAAATCTGACATTTTCGAATTGGAATCAGGCCTCATTTAGATCACAGGTGGTGAGAGTTGGCAACTGCATCTCCAATACCATCACTGTCAACACAGGAGCTTCACAAGGGTGCGTACCAATACCTCTCCTCTATTCACTCTACACTCATGACTATGTGGCCACTCATGGCTCCAGTTCTATCGTTAAGTTTGTCAGGGTTCAGTTTCTGTTATGTTTGTGTGTAGTTCATGCTTGTGATGGGTGAGGCAGCTGGTAGTGCTCTTGATCAATCATCCTCTTCACCAATGGTGGATCTGGTTCTGCTTTTGTTACCATATTGTTTGTTCTCATAAAGTAGTATAACGTTCGGCCAAGTTTATATGTTGCCAAGTTTCGAGTCAGATTTTGTGCATCTTGTTAAATTCTGCTCCTCTCACCTTTCCAGGAAGACAAACAACGGACTGAATATTTCCTTGTCAAACATTCTTACCAGGAAAGAAGAAGCCACTCTGCACCGCCACTTCTATCGCCACCTTCAGGCACCACAAACCAGGATAATCTCTGAGCATTAATTCCAAGCCACAATTAAACAACAGATTGGTCTGTACAAGATTCAGGATTTTTCATTCACTGGAAAAACCACAAGAAAATCACTAACCGGCTCTATCGCTCTCAGAAGCCCAGACCTACCTTATGGAGAAGAATCTGACTTCAGTTTCCTGATTCCACCTGTAGTTCACGTTTTCACTGTGTGCACCTGTGAATAAAATCAATTACCTTTTTACCCACCTGTTATCCTAAGTTTGTTTACAGATCTTAACAACACGATTTGCTGGAAATGTGAAAATACTATTGTGAAGATAAACTGTTAAATTGTTTTTCATCAATTTATGTTCAGAGTGCTTTCAGCCATTCAGAAATTCTAATGTCACGACACAGAAGACTAAGATCACCCTGTTCCTAATACTGTATTGTTGGAAATACTTAAAAATACTTAATGATTTCTCTAAATTTCTCTGTAAAATGGCTGACTCAGAATAGTCTTGAAATAGCCTTATAACACTTCTCAGATTGGTGAGCAGTAACATTTGCTTCTCTGAGCTCATTGCTGATGTCTTTCCTCCTTGGCATTGTGTTAACACACACCTGAAAGATCTAGAGCAGCAAATGGCCAAAGCTTCTACTCCTATAGAGGTGCTCACAGTTGTTGATTATCAGTGAAAACAAAAGCAGCTGATTAGCAGCACCTGTCTGCACTCACCTCTTAATTTCTTTTGAAACAGTAAAGGTGGACTTATCTTTCACAAGGCTTCTGTATTTTGACAGTTTCTCCAGTTTTTGTTCAATAGATAATAACACAGTTTCATATGTCAAGTATCTCTGTTTGTCTGAGGCTGTATTCCTTTTTTTTGTAAAGACCGGGTGATTTTTTAACCATTCATTTTTTCTTTTCTAATTATGTCATGATATGTGAAACCTTAGAATTTAAAGAAGGCAGGGTGATGTAAAGCTCAACTGGTAGAGGAGCTGTCCCACGTGCAGATACCCTGTTCTTGTCTATCAACTGTTGAATCACACCCACTAGTTCCCAAAAAATCATTGAAAAAAAATATTTCAAAAAGGGGAAAATTTCAGGTTCTCACACAATTTAAAACATCCTTCTAAAACCTAAGGGTCCTCTGGAAAATATTTTATCTTTTGGCATCTGAAGAAATTAGAAACATGAAATAAAAAACATTTGAGAGCTTAAAACTTCCGCTTTATTGTAAATTATTGAGTTTGCTCTGTTAATGTTTATGACTACTCTCTAGAAATCATTATGGTGTGATAAAATGTTGATGCAATGTGTGACTCACTCAAGGCTTGAAAGGTAAAATGACCCATATGTCACGCTAAATTGGTTAAAGGAGTGGCATTGGTCAATAGAGGGTCCTTGTATAGATAACCATTGGAGCAATCATTTTTTTCCTGCGAGTGATTGCATGCACATGTGTGCTTGTTGTCTTGGCAGCAACATTAAATTAGTTTTTAGATATTATTGTGTTTTCATCAGTCCCACACTGACAGACTATTAAAAATACCCTTGGACTCATTCTCATCAAAGTTTGACAGGAGTAATTCCCCTGGCAAGTAAAACGACAAGTTGAAGAGCAAAAAGGTTTCAGAGCAGAAGTTAACACATTTTCAATCTGAATGTCTTGATTTATTTTCAATATCATGGCAACAAGAATATGCAAGTTCTTAGCTTGCAAATAGCAGTTACAGGATGAATACGTCACAGCTTTGAGCTTAGCATTGTATTTTTTATTTTCTCGGAGGCAGACTTAGTGAGCTGAATGCAGGAATAAAGGTATTGTAACTAAGGCTTGGATGTTGCTGTATCAGGCTATTTGTATGGGTCCTCAATCTGTCCCATACATAAAACTACCGTCTGAATGAAAATCAATCTGCCTGTGAAGTAAATTCAAATTACAGCATTCCCTGCTTGTAGAGCATGTGGATAATTTTGTATGTGCATTCTTATTACTGTGGCCATATGTTGGAGAAAACACCCAAACTAGTGAGTGTGACTTTTACCCTTGTGTTGTCGAAGACTTGATCAATGCAGTCTTTTGCAGAAATAGTTTTGTTATGTTTTAAGTTTCTGGTTAGTTATTAGTTTTGCCATATTTTCCATAGTTTCTCTTGCCCTGTCATTAGGTTCATTCACCTCACCTGTGCTTTTCCCCTCATCTCCACTCCATCACTGATCACCCTCAGTATTTAGTTTCCAGGTTCCCCCATGCACACTGCCAGATCCTCACCGTTATTCATGTTTCAGGTTTGTCCTTGTTTGTTCTTGCTCATGTCAGATTTAGTCCTTGTTCACAGTTCATAGTCAGGTTTTGGTTTTTGTTTTGTCATTGTTAGGTTTTCGTATTCCCGGCTCAGCTGCGCTTTGTGTTGTTTTTGTGTTTAAATAAATCAAGTTTTTACTTTTTAAACATTTGCATCCCGGTCCAAACTTCACCACGCCACGTATCATACGCCACACAACGTGACACCCACATGTGCCAAACAACAGTTAGTGTAGCTGTTAGTCTCAATATCCTGGGGGTGTTACATTATTGATCACTGAAATCCTCTCACTCTTTCAGTATGAAACAATGAAGACAGCTATGTCATGTCTGTCCGAAACTAATATGTACCTTTAATATACCTTTTTCTTTTGTATACATAAAAACATTATAATCACTTAAATTTGGCCATTACCATCATGTTAAACAAAATACTTTCTACTTCATGACATTTGAAAAAAATTGGTCTTGAAACAATAATTTATGAAAAATGAATTCAATCATTTTGATGAAAATAAGGACATGTACATGTTTTCTGACACTGGGTAACATATTTTGCTCTAAAATGCTTTGAGAATCATCTGATTTAATCAATTCTTGCATTTTATAACAGCTGGTAAAATGTAGCCCCACAGCATGATGAAAACTTTATTATGAATTGAATTCCAATTGGTTTGAATTGGACTATATTACTTAAGTGCCTTGAGATGACAATTGTTGTAATCTAGCGCTATATTAATAAAATTGAATTGAATTGAATTGAATTGAATTGAATTGAATTGAATTGAATTGAATTGAATTGAATTGAATTGAATTGAATCAAATCCAATATGGAAGTGTCAATTAAGGGGAAAACCTCTTGAACAGTCTGGTTGGGATTGGGTCTAACATACAAGTTGATGGTTTAGAAGAGACTATTGCTGTTGTTAGCTCAGAAAGATCAACTGGACAGAAGCTGTCTAAATACAAATCAGGTTCTAAAGATACTTCTAAAGCTGCTGCACTTGATGATACATCAGTGATAATAGTGGGAAGGATTCCATTACTCTTCTCTCTGATAGAAACAATTTTATTGATAAAGAATCTCATGAAATCATCACTGCTGAGAGTTAAAGGAATACATGGCTCAACAGAGCTCGGACTCTTTGTCAGCCTGGCTACAATGCTGAAAAGAAACCTGGTATTATTCTTATTCTCTTCTATCAATGATGAATAATAAGCAGCTCTAGCTTTACGAAGGGCTTTCTTATACGTTATTAAACTATCTTTCCAGACTCTTCCAAATTAGAGGAACGCCACTGTCTCTCCAGCTTTCTTGCAGTCTGCTTTAACACACGCAGCTGTGAATTATACCAAGGAGCCAACCTCTTCTGACTGATTACCTTCCTTTTCAGAGGGGCAACATTGTCCAGTGTTGTACGCATTGAAGCTATAGTGCTGTCAACAAGAGAGTCAAGTTCTACTGGAGTAAAATTTAGGTAGTCGTCCTCTGTCATATCTGCACATGGCAGTGAAGAAAAGGATGATGAAATCAACTCTTTAAATCTGGTTACAGCATTCTCTGACAGACACCTTCTATATGTAGAATTCTTCTCAGAAACCGTGTAGTCAAGTAATGTAAATTCAAAAGTTATTAAAAAATGGTCAGACAACCCTGGGTTGTCATGTTTTTGGATGACTAATAAATTCGTCCATATTTCTAGAAATGAGAGCCGCTCCTTCCAAAGTGGGATGGATGCCGTCTCTCCTCATCAGACCAGGTTTTCTCCAGAAAGATTGCCAATTATCTGTGTAGCCCACGTTGTTTGCTGGACACCATCTAGACAACCAGCGATTGAAGGAGGACATGCGGCTAAACATGTCATCACTGGTCAGATTTGGCAGGGGTCCAGAGAAAACTACGGTGTCCGACATTGTTTTGGCAAAATTACACACGATGCAACATTAATTTTAGTGACCTCCGATTGGCGTAACCGGGTGTCATTACCGCCGACATGAATAACTGACTGGTAAACGGCCCTCTGCACTCATAACTGAGCACATTTCAAATAAAAAAATGTACCTTATATTTTGCATGTTCATTCACATATACACACACACATTCATTCACCCAGTCACACTCTTATTATACAATTGCTGTGTCGTTCTGTGGTTTCAAACAATCTGTATCCGTATATTCAAAGTTTAGTATGCTGTCAGTTACAGTCCCAAGATATATGTACTACTGATCCATATCAATAGCCTGACATTTCATAACAACAGGCAGGATGACAGAGGTATTTTGAATGAAATCTTTATTGTCATTTAACATGAGTACAATGAAATTAGCCCGGCAGCATATGCATGCGCCAACTTTAAAGAGTTGCACAGAGTGGGGAGAAAGGGAGAGGGGCGGTGAAAAAACTCAGCATTCAGACTATGCTCCTTGGGGAGTACAATGTGGGGTCGGGAAAAAACCTCAGCAAGATCAAGAACAGCAAACATAAGCTCACCATCTAACATAGACTCAAAACATAAGCAAACATTTGCTCGCTTCACACATAAAAACGCAAAAACTACTTGAAGGCGTGGGATGGGAGTCGGGGGCTGTACTGCATATCTGCATGTCAGTAGTTAACTGTGTGTCCATAAGCCCAGAGAGTCTCAGTTCATAGGATGTCATCGCAATAAGTTGATCGGGTCCCAGACGGAGTCAACAATCACCAGGTGTCAGTGAAGGAAGGAAGGGAGGGAGGAAAAAGGAATTCAGAGCATCTCACAGCAGAGATCTCAAGGAGTGTTGTTACAGCAGCGGCCTTGGCCAAGGCCGGTGCCAGGAGAGCAGGAATGCAGATTAGATCATGATTGTAGAGTTAGGGCGAGTAGTCGTATTTCAATGGACACGACTCACTCTGTTTGTCCATTCTGGTCACAGAAACGATCCATACGCCTTTGCAAAGCCACCAGCTTCTCCAAGACGTTTTCAGTATTGCGGTTAATGACCACAGTCTGAGCGCCAACAGCTCTCTCTATTGCTACAATCATGTCGGGCAAAACCTAAAATCAATACATATTTCTTTAATTATTGCCACATTAATATTTAGAAAGGATGGATTGCAACAGTCGATAAAATCACTCAAAATATAACCATGTTTGGAGTCACAGTGTTAGGGTTAGAAATATCTAAATTTTGAACTGAAACTGTAAGCCACCTGTGCTTGTCATTAGTTAATACAGTCACTTATGTGTTACCAGGTAAAACATATTTGAAGCAAACTTTGAAAGTTAAATCAATTTCTGTACAAAATTTCATTGGAAAAGTTAAATTGTTAATGTTACTCCAAGGTTGTCATGACTGGCATCTAATCCCCATACACAATATAGCTCAACGAAATTAACATTTACGCTGTAAATTATCTTTTGATGTGTATATTGTTTCTAAGCACATAGTGTTTTCATTACGTTTGTTAATATTCTTTGAAGCCAGGTTATTATTTAATTATTTACTTTAGAAATGGAAACTTTTATTTTGAAAGCACCCAGTCGAAAGTGAGTCCGCACGTGAATGTGTGCAGAGAAGTACATTCACGGAGTGAATCACAAGGTCTGTGATTGTTTAAGTTAATACAAGGTTTAACACCGAGTTGGAATTTTTGTGCTTTTTGTATGATTTTTCTATGATATTTTTTGCTGAGAGGTGTTTTGCTAGCGTTAATGCTAATCGGCGTTAGCCGAACTCCTGGTCGTTCTATAGTTAATTTACAAGTGAGTTCATTAATGTAAAAACAATGTACTTGTGTGCCTTGTGTTGTTTTTCATGGCATGTGTGTTGGAGCTGCTTGTTTGATATGGAAATGACGTTGAAAATCAGAATGTAAGTTGGAAACAATAGCATACGACTATAGGAGATTGTTACTGATTTGGTATGGGTTATGGAAGGCGTGGGTTTCATGTTGCAGTAGCTGGGGAATGCATGATTTTAGTTTGTGTTGTCAAAGAGCTATGATTCAAAAGGCTTTCTCTGAGAAGGGATAGAAATGTTTTGTGTTCTCTTTTCTAGCTCTTACGGTGAGTTCATGAGTGAAGAAAATTCACTAAAATAAAACACTGTGAACCATCAGTCAAGGCCTATGGCCACCATTCAGCTGGGTATGCTACTTAGGCATCATTGTTTTTCTCCATCTAATGATGATATTTGAATGCAAAAGCAGTTAAATGGATTATAAACGGGAGATGCTGAATCTATCTAGTCTATCATTTGTCAAAATATTGTACACTAATGAATTTTACTCAAAAACCAAATGTACCAGAAAAAAAGTGTTTATATATAATTTGTTAGCCTGGATTCCACTGTGTATATTAATTTTACTGTAGCAATCCATGTTGCTCTCTTCTCTTTACATACTGGCTGAGTGTAAAATGAGAACTCTGACTTTTTGCGTAATCTGTCAATACAGTCAATTGGATTACAGGGCTTCCCAATTTTAGTCATGTTGCATGGTGGTGTGGTGGTTAGCACAGTCACCTCACAACGAGAGGGTTCCAGGTTCTACTCCCAGCTGGGGCCTTTCTGTGTGGAGTTTGCATGTCCTCATCCGATGACAGCTGGGATAGGCTCCAGCACCCCCGCGACCCAACCAACAGATTAAGTGAGGATAGAAAATGGATGGATGTAGTCACTGAGCAAATTTTTTTTTTGATTCTCTCAGATGTCAGTAAGCTGGCATCTTAATGACATTGTGTGCTTTTCCTCTATACCAAATCTTTATCATCTCACCTTCTAAAATTTGAAACCTGCCTCCCATCCTGTCCCTGTCCTGCTAAATGCTTGCTATGCTCACCTGTTAGCCTGGATTGTACTCCCTTCCATGTGCAGTCACAGAAAGCTGTGTTCACTACTATATAAGGTTCTTTCTCTCTTGTTCACATGCAGAATGTATTCCTTAGATGCACAGGAACACAGTTCCTGTATAGAGAAACACGACATTGCTCTTCTCTTACTGTCTGGCCTATTTCCATCCACAAACTACAGCACTTATGATATTTTCATATAGACAAAATAGGTAGGGTCTGACAAGCATGACTTTAATTTCTGTCTCCAATACAGTTGCAGGGGTGGTCTTGCATTGCAACAAATTACAGCATGTACTGTTCTGATCCTGTAACAATCCTGTAACTCATCTGGTTGAACAGTTGCACCTTATGCAATGGCTCAGATTTTACACCAGTTGCCGGGGTCTTATCTGGACCTAGGGTCTTTGCAGCACGTCATCCTCTCATTCTTGTACTCTTTCCCAGCCAACCTCCTTGGTACCCTTCAAATGGCGCCCTCAAAACACTTTTGTCTGCTTTTTAACAACTAATTGAGGGAAACAGAATACAAAATGGGAAACACTAAGTTAATGAAGTTAGTGTACTGTGGCTTTTTGTCAAGCGTTCTATTCAGACAGCTGCCAGAAATTAGAATGATAAGAGATTTGACAGAACAATGTGACTTTTTAAAACCAATGTACTATTGTAAATTCATAATAATTAATAATATTATAATAATTATAATGATAATAATAATAATAAGAATTCTGTGTGGATCTTTTACAATGAGTTACTTATTTCATACAACATGTCATTATTTGACCCATTTTGAATATGTAATGAGGATAATTTCATCTTGAAAAAAATATTTTTCTCACAGGTCTGCTTTGTTTGGAAGAAAATTAAATTGCCTATACTACTGAAAAGCACCTTGTATTTCCAGCTCCAATGCAAAAACAAGTGAAAAATAAAATCATGTCAGAAAACAGATCATCTGCAGATGAAGATCATCTGCTCAGTCATCTGCTCAGTATCTGACCCTTCTGGTCAGATAGATAGGCAGGCATAGGAATTGTACTCCATTA
The DNA here is from genome assembly GCF_036924035.1 of Leuresthes tenuis. Lineage (NCBI taxonomy): Eukaryota > Metazoa > Chordata > Actinopteri > Atheriniformes > Atherinopsidae > Leuresthes > Leuresthes tenuis. The sequence goes on along the minus strand of NW_027325365.1, from coordinate 36,303,289 downwards.
TATACATAACTGATGCATGTCAATCTAATCTTTACCTGTATAAAAGTAAGTCAACTGATTGTGGTCACTTGACTGGCATTGACAGTTATGAATATTTCCTAGTCTGCCCATTAAAACTGCTTGGATGCTCTATTTGTATTTTTTGCTAAATTTACTGCCTACCAATAAAGACCTGTGTTTATTAAAGTACTATGGAGTCCACCTCTCAAAAAGTCCCAATTATACGTGTCATGAATTTTCCAAGGAAATTGTAATGTTCCTTTGAGACTGCTCCATTTTAAAATGATTACAATAACAATACAATACAATAATTTCTGCAGATTTGTCTGCTGCACAATTAGGTTAGTCTGCTAATCTTCTGTTCTACCACATCCTGAGTGTAAGACAGATAGCAAAGAAATTTCCTGAAATTATTAGAGAAGAACAGACACACTAGTATTCAAAATACGGAAATGTCAGCTTGTACATTTATTTTTTTATTCACAGGTGAACACAGCAAAGGCATGAAGCGATTCATATTCCCCCTGGGCGCATTCAGTTGGGCAAAATGATAAGAAATTGAAACATTTCATGCGAGGCTACATATATGCCCGCTGAAGACACCAAGTTTTTAATCAACACAGATTAAAACCAGCTACAGACAAATCAGAGGAGATTCAGTGTTGAACTTTTTTTCACTTTTTTCTCATTTGAGTGAAAGAAAGGCCAGTTGGCATCTATGTGCCTATGACACAGTCAACAACAATCCAAACAGGCAGCGAGCACAGGCCCAAAGGAGTATCAGGATGAAGCACACAGGAAAATGAGGCAGAGAACGGAAAGTCCTGTGGTGAGTGATGTGGATCCTCCTCTCTGCAATGTACACTGACATGCTGTAGAGAGGAAGCAAGAGTGGGGTGGGCAGAAGGTTCAACTACTATGTTTTCAGCCTCGGTTAATGTTATTTCAATAGAGTACATTAATATTCAAGTGTTCATCTACCAAGGCCAGGAGAAAGGAAATGTTTACATTTGACAGAATCAAAGAGAAGGAGCGATCTGACCGTTTTCACACAGTTCCTCTAGTGACAGCTCAATCCATGGAGCTGTCTTTCCTTTGGAGAGACAAGTTTTGATCATGTCAGACTGCAGCCGCTTGCTCATGAAAGCCAGTCTCATTTCCAAGTCTGTGACTGTTTGTGTTTGTGTGTGCATGAGTGTCATCGCTTCAGTCTCCATGACGATGATTTCCCATTCAACCAGGCACCTGCCGGGATAAGAGTAGGGGCAGGAGGAAGGTTGTTCAGTTAGTCAGTGGAAATACGGGAGGAGGGGGCGCTGGGTGTTGAGGGCCATCAAAATGGCTGCTGCGCACTCACCAGGTGCGAGCGTATTGAGAAAAATAAGACTTCTGAAGATCATTCAGCTCCATTTAACTTTTGGGATCACCCAGGGTGCAGCAACGTAAGTGAGACAGTGGTATCCATGGCAACAAATTGCAGTGAAAGGTTGTGCATGTTATAGCTGGAAAAAAAAGTCAGCCAAAGAGACAAAAACACTTTGCAGAAAAAATCATTCCATTTAGTTATTCATGATTGAGTCATAACTAATTGGATTTGAATGGATTATGATTACAATGAATTATATTCTAATTGGCTTGAACTGGACTGTATCATTGAAGTGGCTTGAGATGACATTTGTTGTGATTTGGCGCTATACAAATAAACTGAAGTGAATTAAGTGATGGAGGGAGGCATCTCTGAAAGAGTCTGCGAGATTTTTAGGAGTCCATGTAGGGGACACCGAGGAAGGTTAGGGAGGTCCCCATCACATTTCATTTGCCAGGTTTTTAATTGTACAGAAGTGATCCTGGTCAGGTGGTAAGAGGAGACAGATACACAACTGAATACTGAATCAGGAGCATATAAATTATTGTAAAACTGTAGAAATGCACATATTTTGACAGAGATTGACAAATGAAAGTTCTGACATATTTCTTGATAGAGTCTGCTACTTCAAACAGAACACCAGAATATGAAAATAAATCCAAAGTTCTAAGATTGTTAAGATGTGTTTTTGACAAATACATGAAATATATACCCACTGAAAACAAGACTGTGAAGAAAATTTCACCCACAACATACGAACACACATCTTTGCTTAATTTACTATACATTCAATGGTTCTGTTGCTGCAGTCTTGCTACAGTATGAGCAATAGCTTATAATGGTTAGCTAATGTTAGTACACTTTTACGTTTACATTTCTTTTTACGTCTCACCTGTGCTACCATTCCATTATGGCAAAGCATTTATCTGTCTTAAAAAGCTTTTTCAGAAGCTGTTGTTACAATGAGTAACTGTTACTGGCTATGTGTTTGTTTGGAGTCATTACATGCCCCACAAGATACAGCAGGTCCAGAGTGTTTAGCCAAGCTTAGAACTAACAGAATGCAAGGGGCAACTAGTCTCCAACACAAGTGTTAGAACACATCCTCGAATGATTCTACAGCTAAAGTTTTGACATGCTGTACTTTGTTCATGTTGTTTGTGATGAACAAACAGACCACTGTATCTCTGGATATCTACAGACTGTTATTTGCTTATCACAAGTTAATGCAGCTGTAGAACTTTCACATCTTAACAAAACTTAATTCAATATCATTGATCCACAATACAGATGTAGAGCAATGTGGTGGGAGCTTGGCTGCACAACAACAAGATGTGGCTGTGATTCTAACTGCTGTAAATCTGAGTGTGAGCGTACATGGTTGTCTGACCCTGTGATGGAGTGGTGACCTGTTCAGGGAGTACCCTGCCTCTTGTTCAATGGCACCAGGGGTAGGCTGGATCTGTTAAACCCCTGAATGAGGACAGCACCACTGACATGCCAGGAATCTTATAGAAAAATATCTCAAAACAGGAAAGATAAAGCTAAAAGCACCTTGTTTTTTCTAATCTATCAATATTCAGTGTGTAATGTTCAATTAGTTATTTTGAATCGTGATTATTTGAAATTATTAAAGGGTTGTTTTATCATTTTTCCTCAATGTAATGCACCTCTATGCTTTTCTGACAGATCCATTAATGTAGATTTTGGAACCCTATGACATCACAAAATTTAAATATTTCAGAGGAGACACTTCCTTTAATGCTTATTGAACCCAGTATAATAGATTAAAGCAAATAAAGTCGAGGGCAAAATCTGCAGGAATTTCACTTCAGCTGTTATGACTGTGTGTTTGTGCAATTTTATCTGTGTCCACGACTGAGATCTGACAACGAATGAGTGTGTGCTTTTTTCTGAATTGGAAATTGAAAAAGATGCACAGAGCCAGTGTGTGTCTGTGTGTGACAATATGTGTCTTTGAGCGCTGATGCGACAGGACCTACAGAGTGTGAAATGGAGCAGAGGTTCAGGCTTCAGTTGCAACTTACTGCAACACTTACACACACACACAGACAACACACACACACACATGCATCAACCTCTACCTTTTGCTCTCTCACCATCCCACCCCTCACCATTTTCCTCTCTTTTTACCTTTATTTCCCTCACATTCCCTGCTTTCAAAATTTCCTCTCCATCTTCCCCTTTTCCACCACTTTCTCCCTCTTTTCACCTCTAATTCCTTGTCTTCCACTTTCTCTGTATCTCTCTGTCGCCGCTTTATTCTGCAGCTTTATCTCTCTGGATAAAGCTTGCCCTGCTGTGGAGTTTGTTTTTCTCCCTGCTCTGCCTTTATCTTCCATTTGGATGCCGTGTATGTGCAGAAGCATGGGGGGAGAGAGACACAGATGATGACAGAAAGGAGAGAGACAGCATCCCCATGTCAGGCCAATGATGGATTAGAATACTGAAATACTGGAGAAAGAAAACAGACACACTAGACACTCAAATCTGACATGGTGTGTGTGTGTGTTTGCGCAAGTAAATCTAGTGCTCACTAATAGAACAATAAAAGAGAGCATTTCTCTCCGAGCGCACACACCCACACAGACACATCCTCCTTCTCTGGTCCTCTCACACCCTGGAGGCTTTCTTTCTTTCTCTCCGAGTTGATTTAACGCATGACTTCCCTGCTTGTTTATTTCAGTACATAATAATGTAAATCACCAGTGTCCACTACCTCTGCAGTCTTTCTTTCTCCCTCTGTCCATCCCTTGTCTTCCTGCCATCGGGTGTCGGCCCTCAGGACAAACAACCAGGACAACAATTAAAGTGAACAACAGGGCCTAATAAAGCCATTTCTCCAGCCATGACAATCAAACAAGTGCCCTCCCCCACTGATCTCAATTAACCCCCACTACATGGTGGCAGTAGGTGACAGTGATGGAAGGGACTGACCAGGCTATCTTATTCTCTGTAGATGGAAAGATGGACAGAGTGACCTGTGAGGTCAGAGGATACTATACAATATGCTCACATTGGCAAATACGCAAGAAAAGAGTGTTTCTATCTGTGAAGAATCAGTATCCACCTCTGAAATGCTTCAGGAAGCCACCTCATGTGCAAGTGAATAGAATTTTAACAGGATGTGCAGCAACAATATTTGGTATGCACTGATACCTGACCTCATCACCCCCAAGAAGGAAACATTGAGGCATGTTCACCAATGGAAATGTAGCCTCAGTGCCTACAGTGTCTGTTCTTTAAGTGTGCTATGTACAGCGGCAGAGCTTTCAGATGGCTGCAGGCATGGAGCAAAAGTGAGCAGAGAACTGACAGCTTAAGTGCTGTGCTATATTCAGGAGGGTGCGATGGAATTCTGGAGAACAGCTCATCAGTTTACCTAAGCTGACTATCTGAATAAATCAGTGAGCTTTTAGGAGCAAGACAACTTAAACATTGTTCTCACACATCACGCGTCTAACAGCTCAGAATGAGTTTGAAATGCAGAAAAAATAATACAATGATTAAAAAAAATACTACCAAGATTTATCAAAACTGTATACTTCCAGTTTGATACAAGCAAAACATTTTTAAAAAGACACAACAAACACAACAGAAGAGTAACAGAGTTGCATGAAGTTGAACATTTGACAACCCAAAAAGTCAACTGAATACATGTCAGTGACATGACTGGAAATAAAAAGTGTCTTTCTGAAGCAAAGATGAGGATGGGTTTACTGTTCTGTCTGTAACAGTTTAAAAGTAAGCCGATTAAGCTAAAATAGCAAGAATTTGTCCATGTGCATCATCTGCAGAGTGATCATTAAAAGCTTAGCAGAGACACTTCTGAAAGCAGTGGATACAGGTTATCGCTATGCAATAAAACTATACATACGCACAGCTTCACATAGACGCAACACTTGAAAAGATGTGGTGAATGTAATTTTTGATTGCCTATTTTCCCAGGACGTCCCATTGAGATCAAATATTTCTCTTGCATGGGAGACTGATTTTCTAGCTTAAGTTTATGTATTTCTTTAACTCTGCTGAGTGCTCAATAGTCTTCTTTTTTTTTAACCTTTATTATGCATTACATTCGAAATTTCCAAACTTCAAATTCTTTTCAGTAATCAGGGCCCTTCCAGCTTGTTTTAAGTTGCCAGCTGAAAAAACAAGCATCCACAACGCTATAAGCGTGCATTAGTGGACATGGCATGTGTAACTTGCACTCTACAGTTACCATTAATGATGAATGACATATACAGGTTAAGGAGTAACATTAGCTGGCATCTAGAAGATTTTTTAGGGAATCACTTTGCTTATTTTAGCAATGCAATAAGTAGGATAAGGGCAGGTATGTTGTGACTGCAGTCCCCACTTAAAATATTTAGTGCATTATTAAACAAAAGTAAGACGAAGTAGGTAATGAACTTCAATTTCTAATTTCTAAAAATATTTGTTTCCAAAACATTTGACTGAGAGACAGAAAGATTACCATGCAGCAAACCACGGTCGCAGAATTCTTGTTCCAAGTATGTCTCCACAACAAAGGGTGGCAATATATGCTCTACAGCTTGTTAGTGTTGTGTTTTTGTTGGTTGATCCATTACATCACAGACCAAAATACATTCGAAAACTATTTAGCAGGCACCGGTTTAATACTCTTGACTGATGAATTAGACAAGTTTATATCTCTGTACATTTTGTGCATTCTTTTTTTCCAAATTGTTGGGTGTGTGTCTGTCTTTTGTGTTTTTCCCCTCTACTTCCTGTTTGTCAGCTGGTCAAGGTGGGATCTTGTAGCAATTCCTACCACCTGCTGCTGATCTTCTTGATTGCCTCTACTCACCTCCAGTATTTAAGCCTGGTCTGATCTTCCAGTCTTCACCAGTTTGGCTGTTACTCTTGTGGTAATCCGGTATCCGACTGCTGTTCTTTTGAATAGTATTTTGTTGCCTAACTATTAGGATTTGGTATTGCTGTCCAGCAGTTAACTCCCTGCCGTCTGCTTCTTCCTCAGCCCCATTCTGTGTCCTGCTCCTCTGCCTTGACCAGCTCTTTTCCAAGCCCCCCCTCAGTTCCTGTCCTGAGCTCCAGCATCCAGCCTCCCCATTCTGGACCTCAATGGACAATTTCTCATCCAAACAGTGTGTATGAAAATAAACTTCTGCGGTTAAGTTCAGTCTGCCTTGTGGATCCAGTTCCAACCTAACACAAATGAGACTTGTTATTTAAAAATCAAAGAGTCTGGAGTGTGGCACATTGTTACTGCCTTCTCTCTCTTCTGCAGATGGCTTCTTGTGTTTCTTCAGACTCAATGCCTAGGACAGGAACTATGGAACTTACACAGAGGGCCAAGATCAGTTTAGTCCAAATAATGAGTACATGTAGGAGTAATCTGACTCCCAACATTCTATGGGTGTGTTAGTTTGACTTTGAGGAATTTTAGTTGGTACAACCCTAACCCTAACCCCTTGGAATAACATATTCATATGAAATTTTTTCAGTTTTGTTTGGATTAATAAATAATTTGATGATTTCTAATGTAAAGTTAATGATACTTTAATTATATTACACAAAACAACAACAGGGTTATATCATTTTAAAAAGTAGTGAAATAAAATTAGCTGTTGAGAGCTGTCTCGTAGCTTATATGGGGGCTTCCAACAATCAGCTTATTATTATTTTCTTCTATGTTTTTAGCTCCAGTGGCCTTCATTTGACACCAGAGAGATGGGAACGCTGGCAGGGAGAGGTGGACAGCATGATGTGAAGGCCCATGGTTCAAGACTTGAATCAGGATTTTGATTTGTACGTTATGTGGCAGTCATTATGGGATATTCAAAATAAAACATTTGCAGCCATATGGCATATTTGCCTCTCTTTTATTCCTTTAGCCATCACAAGATTAAATCTCCCTATGTCACATGGGTTTATCTGGTTTTCTTTACTGGTGCATCTAAATGGGGTGCAGATACAGGTTGGTCCTGCTAAGCTGGTTTCCTATAACACATACTGTAGCGATTAGCTACGTCAGGATTTGCAATAACATGGTTCTTGTGAGTATGATCCAGTGATGTTTTCTTTTTCTGTTGTTCATTAACACCAAGCTCAATAGTAAGTAATATTTTCAACTGTAAACATAACGGTAACATATGACATTTCTGTTCAGTAGAATGCAGGCTGTGTGTCTAACTTTGACAAGGCTGATATGATGTGCACCTCTCTACTCACTGTAAAGCCTCATGAAAATATTTAGGGAGACAGTTGCTGAATTTTTCAGTATCTACTCCCAACATCATTCATTGTTGTTTATGACTTGATACAAGAGTAAAATCATCCTCACAGCACATCAGTATTTACTGTGCAAACTGCTTAGGTGAGCGTCTCTTTTCACAGTTTCACTGATTGACAGATTCTTTGTGTTCAGACAGAAAAGCCTTTGAGATTGTGCGTCTGTTTCTCAGCAGTCGAATTTAACAGTAACACCCGAGGAGAGAAAAGAGGTTAAAGAACACCATGGGCCTGCCATCCCTCTTTCCATGTCTGCTCTCATCTTTTATCTCTAGACTGTTTCTTCTGTCTTTCTCCTCTACTTTCTGCTTCCAGACTTTTCTTGCTCTCCTCATTCTCCATTATTGCGTTTTTTTCTCTTCTTGAATCATTCCCTATTTACTTTTTTGCTGTCTTCTTTCTAGCTGCATCTTCCCATTTTCTCCTCTTTTGTTTATGTTCTTCTCATGCCACATACAGTCTTCTCTCCATTCGTTTCATCTTCTATATTTTCATTCACTTTGTCTCCTGTCTGTCTTTTCTCTTTTTTCTTATGCTTTTACCTCTTTTCTCTTCCTTACATTCCTTCATTCTAATATTCCCAATGTTCATGTTTTGGTTCATCCCCTCTTCTTGTCCTTGTCTTTATCAAATTTAATTTTCTCTTCAATTTCTCTTTTTTCTTTCCGCACCTCTTTTCTGCCTTTTCCCATTTAATTTAATTCATCCTTCCTACTTCTATTGTCTCCTCTCCATAGTTTCCTCTTTTGCATTATTCTCTCTTCTTCATGTTTCATATTTGTTCTCTTCCTTCCTACTGTTTGCAAACTTCTTTTCCTCCCTCACCTTTTCCTTTTTCTTCTGTCCCTCGTTTCCTCCATCCTCTTCTTTCTGCTCTTTCCATTTATTTTTTCTCCACTCCCCCTCCCTCCCTCCCTTCCCCTTCTTTCCCTCTCTTCCTTTTCCTTGCCCTCCACTGTTGCCTGTTTCAATAAAATGGAAATTAATTTTACACATTCCCCTGAAATAAGAATGAAAGAAGGAAAAAAAAAACGTGTCAGCAAAAGATTTATATGACACAGAAAATCAAGAGCTGGCGATTCTCTTGGCTATATTTGTGAGCTAGGGCTTCTGTTCTCATCATAGTGCCTCGTTTCTAATTGCAAAATATACCCATACACACATGTGCGCACACACCCATCCACAAGCACACACACTGGCTGCCCCAGAAGCCTGTCAGATGATAAAGAGATGTTCACAGGGACTGATTATCTGCCTCCCAACTTAAAACAAGCAAAGCATCAAATGCATAAAGAACACACAGTGACACAGCCTTATTTTTTCCTAATTTCTCACTCATGCGTCACACTCTCTCCAACTCTCTTTATTTTGTCTATATCAAATGTAGCATGTTTTTTCTTTTTTGCCTGCTGGGAATCTGTTTGATTTGTTCTGCCATTTTATTTTAGAGCTCATAATGCCAGGTGTATTGTTTTTAATATGACAGTTCTATTCATATTGGTGCCTTTAGCTGCTCAGGTCCCAGTCCTGAGTCACCTGGGAGGGAGACACAGACAGTGAAAGGGCAATAAAGAGAGAAGGAGCTGCATCAGCTCAATGTATGTTAGGCAGCATGTGTGTAAATATGGCTGGGGGTATGCAGTGTTGGTAATAATGAGTATAACAGCGTTACTAACAGCATTATTTTTTTCAGTAATGAGTAATCTAATCAATTACTTTTCCCATCGTTGCAACGCCGTTGCCCTTACTGAGAATATGAAGTGGCGTGTTACTACAGGTTGAATGAAGCGCAAAGTGTCAGGTTTTAGCCGTACATTAGCTGCCTGCAGGGATGGGGATGATGATGATTGGCTGGGTGGGCGGATCACGCCCCGCAGACGCTGTCCCACCTCTGACCGCCAAACACAGCAAGACAGCGACAATGGCGACGATCCAGGGGAATTCAGAGGTAGCATCCTCAAAATGAAAGTATCAGCACTACTTCTCATTTTAATTAAAGGCAAGAATGTTTCTGTAACATGCAGCTATGTCCAGGAGAAGACTTTATCCACGTCTGCCTCAAGCAACTGGAACCTTATGAAGCAGCTCACATCAACACATGCTGACACGGCAGGCTGCGATCTGCTGAGTTCAAATAAATACCAAATGTTCTAAAATACTGTAAGTAGTGTTTTTATTCTTCAATCCGATAATATTAACATCTTTGACGTTAAAGATGTTATAGAATGTAATAGCGTACAGAACATGAAAAATAATGTCACAGTTACTTTGCTGAGTAACTAATTACTCTTACAATGAGGTAACTGAGTTACTAACGCAATCACTTTTAGGGAGAAGTAATTTGTTAGTTTAGTTACACTTACAAATAACTTACTTTTTTAAAGTAAGATGACCAACACTGGGGGTATGCAACATGTAAAGCTGTGCTGACATAGATGGGAATGATGAAGTGAAGGCCTCAAATTATAACAAAAAGCTTTGCCCAATTTTTTTTTGGGCATTTTTTTGGATTGATGCCTTCATGCAGGTACAAAAAGAGAACACATATCACATACTTGGAATCTGATGCTCATCAAACAGTGAGGGACAAAAGTGTCTCTTTTAGGATGAACTAAAGAAAGGTAAGTTGTGTTCTATGGGACAGTTATCGATCAATAAATTAAAATATTCCACTTTTTTTTTTTTAAAGAATAAAAGGGGTCCTGACTGCACCCGTGGGGCTTTTCTGTGTACGTGAGATATTCACATCTAAGCACATAAACTACAAGTTGGCAGAGTTTCTTTGTTTCTGTGAATAGTTTCTTCATTCACCATTTGCTTATTCAACAATAATAGCTCAACAGCTTTTATTATGGTGGTCAGTGCAATGTAACTGTTAAAAGCAGCAAGTTGGTAGACATATCAGTGTTTATGGATAATAATTTTTATTGTGGTCTGTTCCATTAAAAGAAGTACTGGACTTTGGAATCAAAAATCTGCATCATTAAGATAATGTTGTCCTCATTAGTTTCTAAACATTCAAGAATGTTTTTCCTATATAATATTCGGTCATTAGAAGTATGTCAGCCTGTTCAGCTTTCCTTTTCCTGGCATTTTTAATTTTAGAAAAACAAATTAGGCCACATCAAGGATTGTTTCTAGATGCCAGCATGACAACACTGATGGTAGCTTGTTAGTCATTATTTTGAATAAAACAGGTTGCATAAAAATAAAATAGGTTTCAGTATTAAATAATGAATATATTTGAATAAAAGTAAGTAACATCATGCTTCCTCTATTCATACAAATTCTAAATTATTCCCAAAAATGTTTGCTGCATTTTATAGTAGTCAGAATGCTAATACATTAGCACAGACAATAGTAAAGGGATTCATGAATGGAACAGTAACAAAGATGTCCAGCTAAAACCTAGCAGCACTCAGATATTTTTTCATTGCAAAGGCTCATTTTAGCATAAAAGCATTGGGTTTCATCTTAACATTTTGAAACATCTGTGTTCTTCTGTTTTGCCATCAACGTACACTTTACCAGACCTCAGATTCTAAAGTTAGGCAAGGGGACAAATGTGAGAAGCTGCTTACAGTTACTACTGCTAATGCATTTTAAAACAAAACCTGTTCGTATTTATGAGATGACAGTGAATAAATGTTTTTTAACTGGACATATTATTTGCATGGGTTGAAGGTATAATATGAATGTACCACAAGTATGTCACCTGTACTGACAGGACAGCAACACCCCACTCCAATTCCTGTCAGATCAAATTAGACAAAATGAGTTTCTTATGTAAGAAAGGAAGAAAGGAAGGGCAGAAAACACAAATCAAGGAGATTCCACTGACAAAAGGTCAAGTCCGTTTCTTCACTATACTTGTTATACTTTTTCAGCAATCAGTTAAAGATTGTGGGCCGATCCATTCTATGTAAATGTGTGTTTGTGTGTCCTCCTTATACCCTCTGTTCCTGATCTACCCCCAGCAGAGGGAAGCAGACAGAAGCAGAAGGAGCAGTAGTACTGGTTCAGTTGGGTTGGTGGTGACAGACGCACCCGCCCCTGTCCCAGAGGAACCCAGGTTGGAGACAGTGGCCTTCTCCGAGTAAAGCGGGATGATATCAAACTGGCCACCTTCATCGCCCTCCTCCTCAACTGTCTGTGTCAGTTCCTCTTCTTCCTCACTCTCCACCACCTGTCATTGAGCAGAGTGAGTAAGTGAAAGCTGCTGTGGCATGTACTAGCCTAAACGACTTCATGTTCTACAGTTTTAAAAAATGGTATTGCACGTGCGATTTTTACACAGGAAACCAAATGTTATGACCCATTGCCCAACAAAATGTCCATTTTTCTTACACTCCAATCTTGCCCTTTCTAACCCTTTACCATGCGTAAGGTCAACTAATTGATACTAATTGGTATAACTAACTGCAATTGCCCATTCTCTAAAGGACCATTTTTTAATTCCCCTTTCATATGTCACATCACTTTGTTACCACAAATAAGAAATACAAATAATAGCGTCTAATCTTTTAGACAACAGTAAGCTCCATCTCTAACATTGCCCTACTCTTGCTTCGACAGCTGTCTCCTCTCTCCCGTGTTTACACTGGTGGTTATCCCACGATCATTAACAGTGAGGCTTCTCCGGGAGAACCTCTGTTACACGTAAGACACATATCCGTCTTCATAATCAGATGGGTGAAAAGTGTGTCATGATTAATAAAATACTTCAGTTCAGACAGATTACACTGCTGAGGCTTGCAGCAGCAGACTTAAGCATTCTCACTTAGTACTGGATTTATTAAAACATCCGGGTTAGGAAGAGTTTACTCAGAATGTGAGCCAAGAGACCCAGGTTTGTCTCCATATTAGTTGATATTCTTTATATTTAATCTTGTTTTAAACCACTATTAAACCTCTGAGTTGCGATGTACAGAAAGCTAGTTAGAGAAATGTTAGGGATTCGGGGTATTGTTAGGTGTCCTCTTGCACTCACTGAGAAAATTAAAAGCATGTAAACCATTAACTCAATTTGTAATCCAATGCTAATCATTGTTAGGAGACTTATTTTGACAAATATGCACCTCAACCATTGTCATGTATTTTTATTAAATTGTGGGAGAGATTTTTTTATTTCTTCACCTTAAATGTGTTGGCCCTATAGCTGATTTCAGAATTTCTTATGCTCTATAATATTACATTTGTTTTCTTTATAATTTAACAGTGATCAAAAGACCTGTTTTGATAGGTATGAGACTGTGTGGATTATGCTTGTCTTTAGTGTTGAGGGCCCAGCTGTTTTTCTTCAGTGATATGCAAAAGCATCTGGAGGAGCTCAATGCGCGTTCTAGGGTACTGTGTGCAAACTGTTATTCCACTGATCATTTTAAGCCCCTCTCTAAGCTAATTAAAGCACTGTCTCTCATACTTTCTTGCAATTTGCAATCTACATTTTTGACTTATGCTGTTTGACTCTCTGTCATCTCTTTTGACATTTGCAGAAAGTGTTGATAGGGCTGTCCCATATAACATGAAAATATTTTGTGTATTGATAGTTAAACCACTTCTCATGTCAATTAGTTTTAAGTGATGAGTTTGTGCCTCTTTTTCTGCTTTTAAATATACAATGTAAAATATTCATCGTTATCTTCACCCAGCTTCAACTTCACATCAAGCTGCATTCATGTAGATTGAAGATGGGAAGTCAAAACTGTTTTGCTCTTTGCTCCTTTTTGCTTATATCCTGACCGGAAAATATGACCTTTGATTCATGTTCTTTCATTTTTCCCCTTTAAGAAGATGGAAATGTTGATTTCCCCTTTGTCACTGGATGCACTATCATCAGTCTTTCAGCTATTGTAAAAATAAACTTTAAAACGCTGGTGAAAAGTATCCCATGTGGGCTGCAATGCTTAGCGTTAGCTTTTAAAAACTACAACCGATCGTAGAGGAATGGACCTGCTGTACAACACAGTGTTTATGAAGTCTATGTCCGACAGAAAGATTACATTTGCCTAGTGGCTGCTGTTGGGTTACTTCAGCATTCATATCTGTGGTGCAATGTTACCCCAGCCTGAGTAAATTCAGTGCATGACTCACAATGAGATTGCTGTGGTGTTCTATTTCTGTGGTATACTATGCAAAGCATGACACAGAGATTTGATTCAAACCTCAGAAAATTGTATTAACTTGTAAAAAAAAGGGCAGCATATGTCTCTGTGCTAAATAACAAAATAACTTTATTTAAAGTTTATTTTTTAAGTACATTCAAAACACCAGTTTGAGTGCTCTTCATTAAGAAAAATGTAAATGTAAAAAAGTCAAGTAAATTTCTTTTAAGGAGCAGCCGATGTCCAGTTTTTCTATTTTTTGTGCTTGTAGTTATAGTTTGGCGATAACAACATTGTACTATTACACCAAAGAAGAAAACTGCACCTGTTACAGAATCAGCTAATTCCACTTCCAAGGCAGATAACTCTGGGACTAAATGGGGGGCTCAGACCACCCCTTTTTATGGGATAATTGATTTGCTCAACTGGGTACTGGAAAGTCAGAGTTGCGGTAAATGCAGCATTTGATGTAGCCATAGCTCTCATTCGAAGCATCTTGGCTTGTCAGAGGCATCTGAGCTCTAGTAACCAGTTACGTCTTCAAGGTTAATGTACCACAAAAAATATACACTGTTGGATGAATAAATACATGTAACTCATGAGAATTAAACACAGACTGGTGTGGTGGTTAGCAACATCGCCTAACAGCAAGAGGGTTCCTGGTTCATATCCAACTGTCCAGAAACGTGCATGTTAGGTTAATTGACTATTCTAAATTGACCCTAGGAGTCTTATTTATGTCTGTGTGGCCCTGTGATGGTCTACACCCCGCCTTTTGCCCAATGACAGCTGGGATAGGCTTCAGCTCCCCCACAGCCCTGAATTGGAATTAAGCAGGTACATAAATTGGATGGATGGATGGAATTAAACATGTCTTTAATTAAAATGCATTTTATTCACTATATTACCTTGGGGTTAATAGAGGGGAACTGGGACTCAAACATATGTATGTCTATAGACAAAGAAAGTCCACATCCACAATAAAAAAACTCAATAACTCACAATACTTGTTTACCTTTTTTTAAACAGCTTATGATGTCCCTTTTGGTTTATGTTCATTCATACATAATGTACCATTTTTGCCCAACATTCCTCCTAACTGAGTAAAATGATTCTAAAGTATTTAAGTGGTAGCCATGACACGAGCTGGTTAAATGATCTAAATGCTTCCTTTATCTTCTCTTTGAACACAGGAAACACTGGACAATCCTTTAGGAAAGGAGATTAAATAATATTGTCCCATAATTCTTTGAAGACACAAAATTTTAAATGATTGATCATTTCATACAATGGTACTAAATATGATTAAATAATTCATAGATACATAAATGCATATGACAAGAAGGTGAGTCCAGCCTGTGATAAGAATATATGTCACTTTTGTGGATTCTTATTTCCTCATTTTAAAATATCAACAATGAATATTTAATATTTTAATATGATATAAATATTTCTATATTTTCAATATTATATCCTATGATACTAAGTTTATATTTACAACACAACCTGTGTGAAATAATATGTTAGATCATTGTGTGGTTTATTAATAAAATTAACTAAATGCTTATTAAAAATACTTTAATTGATTTAATCAAAAGCAAATGTTTTAGCCCAACTGAAATTTCATTTGGTTTCTACTGTAACTAAGCTTCTTACAATAGTTAATAAGCTCTTCTTTATTTTGCCTTAGATTTAAATTTTGTATAGTCACCACATCTGCTTTATAAATGTGAAGATGAAAGTTATTATAATTTCTACTAAAACAAGACCAGGTGTAAGTATCAAATGTCAGAAACATAAAGAATTACAAGAGAAATGTTAAACATATTCTCCATCATATGGTTGTTTGTCTCTCCAAAATTTAGAAGAACTTACAATTGAGGGAATAACTTCTGAAAGATTTCTGTTTCTAGTTGTTCTAAAACCCATCTAAGTTTATCTGGTTTACAGTTTTACACTTTGTACTTCAACCCAACAGTCACCACTTGGTACTATAGTTTTTCAAAACAGACACTGATGCAAAAACGTTAAACCTTTCCACACTGGATTTCTCTGGAATCGTACCAGGCTATCTCTATCATTAAAATGGAACCTGCTGCCATTTTAAAAGCATGGCTGTCAATGAAGAGCCCATCTGTTACTGCTTTGGTTTATGCACTTATTTTACATTGTGCATCTAATGTAGTTACAGCCAATCATTCTGAGAAAGGCTCAATATCACTGATACATTGTCATGAAGTTTTTTCTACTCTATAAATAACAATTTAAATATTTGAAAAAATAAATGATCCTGCTGAGGTTTTTCAAATCTCACTCTGACACAGTGATGGACACAAGCAATATACAGTATTTCAGTATTTTTCACAACTCTTTCACTTTTCTCCAGTGTCCAGCAGGGTGGTTTATGTTGACCTTACAGCTGTGACGCTCTCACTGACTCAGTGTCATTTCAATGAGTAGGCAAGATCACAAGGGCTTGATCTGGATTATTTGCTCATACATAATCAGTGGATGTTTATTGTGACTGATGATGATGTTGATTCTCGTACTAGTACGTCGGACCTACTGTCCTGTGGGTCCATTCATACTTATTAATCAACAATTATTTGTTAATACCAGGTTAAAATAAAGTTGTAAATTGTAATTCTAATTTGCGTTCCAATATAAGTTTACATTTTCCCACTATGAATTAAATACATCCTATTTTGTGTTTTTTTTAGAAACATTTTTAAAAAAAGTTCCTCAAAATTTTCATAAAGATTTTTCATAAAAGGTTTTCAAGTGTGTTTTGTCTGAATAACTGTTTAAATAAAAAGTGAATGTCTCAGCAAATGAGAACATAAATTGGCCACATCAAAGTGGCCTTAGAAACACATCCCAAAGCAATCTGTGCTTTTAAATTAGACTTTTAAAAATTATGTGAAAAATCAATTTGGAGAAACAAGCAAAAGCTCATCGGAGAGACTAAATGTGCAGGTGAGTAACAACCAGAAAAGATGTGGAGCACCTATGGATGGGGTGTAGCGGGGCTGGACTGGAGGTGTAAGGGTGTGAGATTGAATGAGAGAAAACAGAAGTAAAAAAAGGATGGAGGGATTTAGGAAAGGACAGAAGGCTGAGAGGAAGGGGAGGATTTAGGGAAATAAAGAGAAAGGGAGGGGAACATATGGGCATGAATAAATTCATAGTAATGAAGAACTCCTTCCAACCAACACCTCATCTAATCTTCTCACTGGGAGAGGGACAAAAAGATGAAGAGAGAGTGAGCGAGTGGAGGAGAGTTGGAATCCCCTCTTGTCTGCTGGCCCAGATTATCTCTCGCAGCGAGGCATGCTAGGTACCGAGGGCCACACAAACTGTGGTCTGGCTAAGGTTTTAGTAGCCAGGACAGTGATTGGATTGGACCATGTTTACTGATCAGAGCTGGACAAGGGCAGCCAGGAGCTGAGGCTCTAAATCAAAATTAGTCTCTATAACACACTATTGGCTTTAATAGACACAGTCAGGACAGTTGAACATTTAGTTTGCTCATAGTTGACGTCTGACTCTGAACACCTCACCAGCCACATGATGAAAACCAAACACCATGAATATATGTTGATAAAGAATTGAATTTCCATACAGTGGTTACATTCACCCAGCTATTTTTAACATCTGTGAAAAAAGTGCTGTCTAAGTTCCTAATTCTGAATAGGTCAGGTGAAACTACTATTTTGCAACACATCCTGCCGTCTAAAAATGTTTTTTGCTGGCAGACCTTTGTTTCAGTAATGGAATTTATGACAACCTTCTGCATGTATTACAAATAATGGATCTTTGATGTGAATGTGGGAATCAGGCCTGGAGAGCAGGTCACCACATACTGAAAGCATTCAGTGTCTTATGTAATGAAAAAAAACACGCTCCTCTAAAGTTTAGCTGTAAAAAATCTTATATCATGCAATCATATGAAAATGTGTTATTCAAAGAGGTCAAGCATCACAGTGGTAAACATAACCCTGCACCAAATGATCTGAATCGTGTTGATGAGATCAACTCAAAATATGCGAGAATTTCAGCCAAAAAAAATGTACTCTTTTAATTTCTGAAGGTTTGTCTTTGCATTACATTAAAACCAGATAGAATGCATTGTACAAAGCATTCCAACTTTTCTGGACACTGATTGTATTTTCTAGGTTTAAAGTTGAACCCTTTAACCTTCAGCTCAACCACTGAATAGAAAACAGTAGCAGCCACTATATCTTAAGGTTGGATATATAGAAGTTAAGTAAACTCGACTGAACCATCTCTACCTTTTCATCTAGCAAGCAAGCAAAGTTTATTTATGTGGCACCTTTCACAGATAAAAATAACAACGTGCTTCATAAAATCATATATAAATATATCATAAATAATAAATAACAATACATTATGAATAAAAACTAATACAAGTTAATAGAATTAATAAACATAAGA
The DNA here is from genome assembly GCF_036924035.1 of Leuresthes tenuis. Lineage (NCBI taxonomy): Eukaryota > Metazoa > Chordata > Actinopteri > Atheriniformes > Atherinopsidae > Leuresthes > Leuresthes tenuis. The sequence goes on along the minus strand of NW_027325365.1, from coordinate 36,285,067 downwards.
GCAAAACACACACAAAAAAAACAATAACCCCTTCGTCCAACTACAAGCTTATTTAAACACCCAAGTCTTTGGCAGATTTATCCAGCGTGAGGAAAGAGGGAGTGCATTCCATAATCTGGCTTGAAAGGAGCGTCCCCTCGAGTCTTAAAATCACTGCTTGTGTGCTAGTGTGGAACCAAGCAGTCTCTGCTGGGCTTCTGTTGACTTTTCTTTTGAGCATTTGGACTGGCCCTGTTGGCCCTTGACCAGTTTTTGGACATGTCTTTGGACCTGTTCTGTTTTTTCTTGTTTGAACTATTGTTAAAGAAAAGCTTTCTTTCTGTTTTATTTCATAGAGTTTACTACCCTTGTGTATTCAGTTGAATTTACTTTCTTGTCACACCTGGTTTCCGTTGCTGATTGCCGCACCTGTCACTTATTTTCAATTCACTCCCTCAGTACATATTCTCCTTGATTCTCACGGTTCATTGCTAGTTAATTTATTGTCTTCTGCCGTGCTCTTTTTGTAAGTTCATCGATGCCTTTTGCTTTGGCGTCAAGTGAGTTAGTCAATTCTCCCATTGTTCTTTTTCTCTTAGTATTTGTTCTTCTCATTTCTTTTCTCTAAGTTGTTCTAATATTGCCTTGGCAGCACTTTTGTTTTCTTCTATAAAAACCCTATTAAAAAAGCCTTAGTTCCACATTTGACAAGCTCTTGTCTGATGTCTGCATTTGGGTCCTCCTTCCATGAAACCCATGACAAATGGTAAATGGACTGTGCCTGTATAGCTGACCACTTAAAGTATGACAATGATAGATCACAAACCTTCAGATAAAGTAAAAGATTTTAGTGGGCTTAACAAGCTTAAAAATATTAGTAATGATGGATATAAAGCTCTGTAATAAACAAAAGATACAAAAACAAGTCACACACAGTGAGACAGTGATATGATGGGATCACAAAAAGCATCATGAAAACTCATACAATAAGAGTCTGAAAGGTAAATTAAAATATGAAGATATTGTGAATGATTACCAAAGCATACTCACATCATTAGTGAGCTCAGGCAGGTGGTTGTTGCTCAACAGCTCATCCTCCTGAACCAGTGGAGAAGGTCTGGGAGCGGGAGGTTGAGTGGTTTCTGAGGGCAGCGAACTAGGGCTTCCCATCCAACTGATTGAATTACCTGCATGGAGACACAACACAGCACCTTTCAGTGTGTGTGTGTGTGTGTGTAATCTTGCTATACTCTGCTATACTTTGTGAAATCCAAAAGCTGGGAATACAGCATACTTTAGAGGTCTGAGTAGGTTTGTGGGGAAAAGAATGGCAGAACACACACGTTTAAATGACTTTTCACGGATGATTACTAAAGTAGTTTCATTCAGTGCGGTTACATGAGTGCCATCGGATTGGATTAATGGCTAAATTACAATAAGATTGAGTTATTCAGCTCATGTAACAAGCTTAATCCGACAAGAAATTGAATCGGATCGGGTTACTTGGATCAAATTAAGACCCCGGGATAACTCGATCCAAATGCCCTCCTGAACGTGCATGTAGACGACAGTGGATCGGATCGAGCGTTCTGCACATCCTCCAGATTTTTCCCGGCGATCGTCACCCGGAAGTCGAAGGAGACGATATTCCTGTTGTTGTCGTCAGAAAGAAACAAACAACGCGATGGAGAATGCGCCGTTGTGCATCGCGTTTGTCCCATAACCAGCTCATCACAAATGTAGAGGGACGTAGCTTCATCTCGCTCTGCGTTCGCCATCTTTCTGAATGCCTGAGTTTGTTGTTGTTGGCGGTGAAGACGTCAACAGGAAGTGGCTCTATTAGCGATAGTTGAAATGGGGACAGTGCCACCTATCGTACCGGGGTATGACATGCTTTGTGCCAGTGATTCCATTCATTCACCGCCATATATCCAAGGATAATTGCCCTCAGATAAGGAGCAGAACCCAACTGTAGCTGTAATCCAGTTAATCTCATCATGTAGACCCACTGGATGTTAGGTGTTGGAATTACCTTTGTGTGATAGGATAGAGCTTAGGGTAGGGCAGACAGATGATGGTTATAATATAGAAAAGGGGTAGAGGGGTGTCAAATGTGTGACCTCACTAGCAGAAAGACAAGTTTGCGTGTGTGTACTTACAATTGCTACTTCAGGAGGCCCTATGGCAAAGATTTCACTCACAATGTGGGGCCCAAAAATCAGGGCCCCACATTGGATTCTATTCAAAAGCAGCTCAGAAGCTTTCCCTAATGGGACTCTGCTTTTTTTTCACTTGGCCCACAAGGTGACAAAGTATGGAAATGTGTGTGCTCTATAGAGGCCCCTGCAGAAAATCTGATGGTACTACATCGATACACATATCCTAAAGAGTGTATCATGTTAACCAATGTGAACGCTTGATATTCTGACCAATGAGCAATACTTAAGCAGGATTTCCTTGATTGATTTTTGGGGTAATTTGACCGTAATAAGATATTGTACAGTTTGGCTCCTGCATGAGAATTTATTCAACAACAAGTAAGTTCAATTTTCTTTTTTTGTTTTATACTTTTTATGCCATGAACGCTACTTCAAACTATGGTCAAACAAAGTGAAACTTGATAAGAGCAGAATTTAACTTTGTTTCAATGTCGTTGAACAGCAGGTAGTAACAGCTAGTGCAGCTAATGTTAGCACATATAGCTAAAGTTTGCTATCAAGAAAATGCTATTTTAGTATCATGACAGCTAGTGGATTTCAAAATACATTAAATTTCTATCATTAAAATATACTTGGTATGCATTTAGAATATAACTGGACCATAACTGTTAATGTCTTTGTGTTTCTGTACAGCAGCTTCACTGAATATTGTCAATTTAAATGTTGCATTTAAATATCTAAAATAAATAAGAGGACCCATTAATGCCCATAAAGACTACAAAAGAATATAGATATCTACGTGTTTTTGAAAATTACACTTTTAATATCAAGGGATCTATATGATTACAAATGCTTCGCGCCGTTATGTTCTTATTTCCTACATTGTTCCTGACATATAAATGCACCATTGTCCGATTAAAGCAGTCAGGAAGTATTAAACATCAAAGAAATGTGAGTAAACACATAAGTCAGAGGCTTGAATTAGAGGCATACTATGAGTGGAGACTTTATAAAAGTAGTTTTAACTTGTGTGCCCGCGTTGGACCGGCAACTCGGCTAACATCAATGTTAGACATTTAAACATGTGGTTAGCAAAATGACGTTTTTGCTGCAGCCTAACAGAGCAAATTAACAAAGTTTTTACAGATAGGAGCCACTTTCAAAATGATTATATAATTCTAATGCTTCCCACAGCAGAAAGCCAATACTTTAGTCAGATTGGAGTCTTGTCTGTAGCGTTTTTCTCAGGTGTTCAGGAGCTTTGAGTGCTACCAAATTGAGGACAGGTGATGTAAAATAAAGTTATGTAAATTGAAATATAATAATATTCATTATCATTAATAATAATAATAATAATATAAAACACGAAACTATTTTTGACTTTGGTATTGAAGTGTTTTTGAAATATGGTCACCATAGATATGTGGTGTTTTCATTGTGATTTTACATAAAGTATGGAATAATATTCAGGTTAGAAAGTTTGGTTACACATATTTCCAATTTGTGAAGTTAACCTGTCAGGTGGTTTTTGCATAAATGTGTGAGATTCTGTGACTGATTTAATCCAGCAGCTATGACGTCATCTCAGCTGGTTGGGGCAGGTTTCTCCTCTGACAGGTAGCGGTCCGTTACAGGGCCACACACAGGGTCACACACAGGGCCACACACAGGGTCACACACAGGGCCACACACAGGGTCACACACAGGGTCACACACAGGGTCACACCCAGGGCCACACACAGGGAAATGAAATTGATTATAATTAAGGTGATTCTCCATGGCCATAGCGGAAGAAGGTGAGATCTTTTTAAATAGATTTTCTGGATAATTTTTTACTTTTGCACATGGTTTCTGCACAGCGGATCAGCAGGCTAGAGATGTGTGTCCACCATCAGGTGTAACCATGTTCCTAATTTTGATTCTAAGTCCAGGTCGTCAAGGTGCAGGCCCCTGATGCTGACTTTATGAAGGTGACTGGCTCGCCTCTCTCCTGTCTGGCGCAGGTGATTCAGCCCCTATTATTACCTACGACACACATGTGACCCAAACTCCACATATCACCGTGGCAACCAAACAAATGAAAAACAAATAATGACAAGAAAACAATATATGGCTCCTACAGACATAAACCCCGTTCCATGAGTGAAGAGCAGACGTAACCGCCCGCCCGGTTTCTTAATGTCTTGGGTATTGAGGGTGCGTCAACTCGGTTGGGACATAGAAGGGAGCTGCTGATCTACGTTATAAAAGTTATTTTTAGTGACAGTCACATCAACAATGATCAGGTTATAACTTTGGCACAAAGCATCAAATGGCAACAATTAAGTTTAGTTGTGAACACGGTCCCTTTACAAATAATAGTAATAAGGAGTCTGCTACATCAATCCTCCAGATTGTCTGGTGGCCTACAACAGCTCCGCTATTTCCTTTATTGTTAAACCATGTAATAAACAGCTTTCAATGGACTGAACGGATGTTGATGGTTGGTCGTACTCGTCCCATTTGAGGCTCCACAGCATCCAGCTGTTCCAGGACTGAACAGAGGTTTACTGGCAACCTCATTAATGTGTAAATCTGTGACGGCAGAGTCTGAAGCCAAGCTCTCTGACTCGTTCTACTCGGCCACGGGCATCAGACCCAGATATATTATTAGATTCTACCTGCTATGCTAATTCTAACAGTGTTTGCAGAATTTGAGGGAGCGCCATGATCTGTGATGCGTCCTCTAAAGACCCGGCAATTCAGTCAATTTCCCAGCAAATTTACAATGTAATGTAATGCAATGCAGATGTGCACAGCGCCCCCTACCGAACAAGATGGGTAGCTCAGTCAGCAGGGAGCTGAAGAAGAGCTGACGTCACTCTACTGCGCCGCTCAGAATGCTTTTTCCTTTTCCATTCTTAGCATTTCTGCAAATGCATTTTAATTTTCAAATTTGACATTTCAAATTGAATTTTGGTATCTATTTGCTGGGGCATATTTTGAAAATTAAATCTCAAATGTCTATTTCTTTTTCATTTTAATTAACCCTCTAAGCGCTATGGTCGACTTAAGTCGACAAGATGGCGCCTTGAATAAAACGGCCCTTTGTGGCAAAAATAACGTCATATTTTGTTCCTACTCTCCACCTCTGGTTGGCAGACATGTCACATTTCTCCTCTGATGCAAAAAACGTCGTCATTCTATTTCAAATTTTTGCGCTACAACAAGTTGAATCAGTACGAGTTCTTCACCGAGCGAGTACACCATTGAGCCACAGCAGCAGAGCGATATAGTCAGCATTAGCGAGTATTTTTTTTCCAATAATCGCACAATGTCCACTAAAAAGTTTACCTGCAAAGAAGCGCCGGGTCTTCTATTCGCTGATCCTGATTCTGATGGGGAAAATCTACCTTCGGAAGATGACGGTCCGCTGTTAGCTAGTCCCGGCGCCTCACGTCCCTGCCTCACCAGCAGTCGGACAAAGTGTTTCCCTACACCAAACACCAACTTCTGATCCTTTGCCAAGCAATGTTGATGGTGAGGAAAATGTTTCAGGGGGTCGAAGTTTCCATCGAGGAGTTAGCAGGGATGGTAGTACTGGAGGGAACAAGGCTGGAAGTAATATGGGTGTTCTGTCTTTTTAATCGAGCTCACCAAGTGAACACTGTGCTTTCTGACCCGGTGCCTTCACAAAGTGTTCGCGATCGCAAAGCCAGTAGCTTGACAAATCTGATGGCCATGTCAGACGTGGTCGAAGTGTCAGTGGGAGAGCTGGGGGAAAACGTAGCGGCACAGGTCATGCAGACGCAGCCATACTGTGTCTGTTCACTGACCGGAGCGTGTTGGCGCACTTGATGGAGACATGACAGGAGCGCATTTAGAGGCAGACGCGCTGTTACACAACGCAGAGACAAGTCAGCCAACATGCGTCTCACTAAGCCAGGTTATGGACATGCAGGCTTTGAGTATTTGACTGATGAGGTGGGGTAGCAACATTGGATAAAGCTATTTGATGAAACAGTTGGATATCAGGGGGACAGAGAACTATCCAATGCTGATGCGACCCAAGATTTCTTGTCACTTTTTCTCAATGATGATTTCTGGAATTTATTGACTGTAGAAACAAATCGTTATGCCCATCAGTTTTTAGCTTCCCATGAAGTCAAGCCACATTCAAGATTTCACCAGTGGTCTGATGTAACTGTCAGTGAAATCGAAAACGCATCAGGACAAAACACACTATCAGTGGGTACAGATGAATAAATACACCTGTGTGTGTTGATGATTATAATTCATTCCTGGGGTGCATTGACACTGCAGATCAAAGAATGAAGACCTAACTCTTTCCCCACAGATCAAGAAAGTGGTATAACAGAATTTTCCATGCTATTCTTTGCATAAGTATGGTGAATGCTCACATAATTTACTGAAGCTGTATTCCGGCTCCTCACAAGTTTCTGAAGGTCTTTGTGCAAGACGTGGTAACTGGTTTACTGGAAGGCTACTCCAGGAAAGGGAGCCATAAAGGGAGGAAGAAGTCCTCGGGTGAAATGCCACAGAGACTCACAGAACGTCACTTTCTGTATAAGGCTGATGACCACCCAGATTGTGTTGTATGTTCTGATCGAACCCGCCCTAAGGGCGCTGTGAGACAAATTACAGTTGTAGGCAGTGTGGGGTGGGTCTTTGTGTGGTACCATGCAATGAAAGGTATCACACCATAAAAAACTACAAACAGTGTCACCTGGATGGATAGACATATGCCTATTTGTACCTCTGCAGGCAAACGTGAGGTTATCGCTCATGTGCATTTTTTCGGCCATTTATTAGAAATAATTTACAATGTTGGTTTACTCTTTGCTATTTCCCTGAACATTTTGCATTGTCTAGCACATTGAAAATAAAATATTGAATATAGCACAGAGAATAATAGGGTCATATTTGGGGAAAAAAAGCTGCATTTCATCATTGAAACATGAAAATTTCATAAAAATTCTATAATCCAAGATGGCTGCCACCACATGATGTCATATGCCAATTAGGTGTGTAAATTTTCTTCCTACATAAACTTTGGGTCATCCTTAACATTTCTTTAATTTACAGAAAGTCTCTATCTCTTATCAGTTTTAAGATATAGCCTTTTGAAAGTTATTTGTCAAAATCAAGGATTTTAGAAAAAAACCTCTGGCGCCTAAAGGGTTAAGTGAAAGATTGAGCACTCTTGAAGAAGAAAATTAAAATGCAAATAGGATGATAGATTACTAATTTAATTTATGAGCCAAATAATGCAGCCACATTGTTAAAATGAAAAAGCATTTCTGCAAATGCATTTTAATTTGAATTATGGTTACGATTCGCTTCCACAGTCCTGTCCTGAGTTCTATTTCTCTTCTTCTGTTTTTTTTCGTGCCCTTTTTGGTTTCCAGTTTCTTCCTTCTTCACCTTTGCTCTTCTTTTTGGTACTTTATGTCATCAGTTCAACTTCCAGAACATTTATCTTCTTTTTTCCTGCTCTTAATCTCACTTATACCTCTCCCTACATCAGCTTTTCTATTTCTTTCATTCATTGTCAGATGTCATCCATATATTGCCATACTAATTTCTTTTTACCCTCATTCATTTCTCTTGTATTTATTTCTGTTCTATCTAACTTTGAGGTCAGCTTTACAAGCAGGCCAGTACATTATGGATTTGCTGGTGCTGTATGATCCCACAAAGGGCTTTTATGATGCAGTGAACTTTATCGACTCCAGGAATTAAACCTTTTTTCCGTGTGATATACTGGCTATAAAGTAGGGATGTCCCAATCCGATCACGTGATTGGAAATCGGGCCTGATCACGTTGTTTCAGACTTGATCGAAATCGGATGTTGCATCCCGATCAGTGATCGGACATGAATTTTACTCTTATTAGTCTGATCAGCATTTCAAGGTTATTATTAGACATAATACCCCAGTAGAAGTCTCACACCTAAAATGCATGAATGGATCACAACATTTTACTGCCGTAAAGTGCAGCAGAATATGGCACCAGTTTAAGCGGGAGGCGCACAAACATGTCTGCTGTTTGGTGATACTTCACAGTGGATGACACAAACATTGCAATAGCAAACTGCTCCACATGCAAGTTGGGTATTTCCAGGGGGGGTAAGGACAAAGCTGTGTTTAACACGACAAACCTCATTCGACACCTTAAAAACAAACATCCACAACAATATGCAGAATTCACTCAAGCAACACAGTCCAATACCATTCAGCCCACTCTATAAGAAACATTCAAGCGCAAGGAAAAAATGCCCTCGACAGTGAAAAGACACAAGGAATTATCACAAAGATAGCCCAAATGATAGCACTCAGTGATCAGCCATTCACATTTGTCGAAGACCCGGGCTTTATTATGTTGTTAGATTTCTTGGAGCCCCGTTTTGACATGCCTTCTCGCCACTATTTCACAGAGAAAGCTTTGCCAGTGCTCTTAAAGAGGGTTAAGGACAAACTTATTGTCTTGTTATCAGACGTGCCCTTTATTTCGTTCACCACAGATGTCTGGAGTTCGTCTGTAGCTCCGATGTCCCTATTGAGCCTCACAGCTCAGTGGGCCGACTCTAATTTTGTTTTAAGCCGTGCGACCCTGCATGGCCAAGAATTTTGCGGATCCCAACATCAAACACATCAGACTATGGAAAAAATGCTCACTAACTGGGGCATCGACAAGCAGTCCATGTAATTTTGCGTGACAACGCTGCTATATGAAGAAAGCTATGGGTGAGATGGGGGTACGGAGTGTGGGCTGTGTCGCGCATTCTTGCCAACTTTGCGTGCATGAGGGCTTGCTTTCCCAACGTAGCGTGATAGACACCGGAAGACATTCAGACAGATTTGAACAAGGAAATAGGAATAGTCGTAGAATTCCTTATTGTAGTTGACACAAAACTAAACACATCGTATTATATTCTGCACAGACTAGGTGGAATAGCAGCCTCTACATGCTGCAGAGCCTACTGGAACAAAAACAGCCTCTCAGCGTCTATGCCACTGAGCACACTCTACCAGCAGTACTGGCAGCTAACCAGTGGGACCTCATGAAGAAGGTTGCAGATGTGCTAGTCCCCTTTGAAGAGTTGACCAGGCAGGTTAGCAGAGAGGATGCAACTGCAGCTGATGGGATCCCTGCCATAACCGGTATTGTATTGATATTAGGCTATATTTATTGATAGTGTTTGAAAAAAAACAATAATCCCATGTACTCAGTTATTCATTTGTTAGTCCTCAGACGTATTCTTTCTCGTAAGAAGGAAGATGACTATGGAATCAAGACCATGAAGAGAACCCCCTTGGAGGCAGTGGAGAAGCGCTTTGATGATATTGACACTGAGCCCCTCTTCTACATAGCCACTCTACTAGATCCCAGATACAAAGATGAGCAAGTATAGTCAAATGTAAGTCCACCATTTGTACACCATATTCATATGCCAGGTTCATATACAGTAAAATCCTTACCAGGTAGAATTAAGTCAATAAATATTGTTTTTATTGTCTTTAGTTTTGGGTCTATAGTTAGATTTTTATTTCTTCATTAAGAGTTCACGATTAAGACAGTTGCAAGGCTGTGCTATGTGGTGTCTCTTATGATGTTTTACATTGTATATTTTTTTTCTATTGACTCATCTAAGGGAACACCTCATCCAGGAGGTGGTGAAGACAGAGGAGAAGAGGCCTGCCACTTCAGAGGAAGCAGGAGCTGCAGCCAGCCCTGAGAGCAAGGCACCACGGCTTGATGCGTACAACACCCTGGAGAGTGCCTTTGAGGAAATTCTACAAGAGACAATCTCAGGCCCGGTCTGTGAGTAGTACCTCAGCAGAAGTGCAGGTCTGCACCTACCTCTCCGAACAAACCATCCCTAAAAGAGATGACCCACTTCACTACTGGAAAGAACGTGCTACTCACTTCCCTGCTATGGCTGCACTTGCAGTCCAGTAACTCTGTGCCCCTTGCAGCTCTGTAGAGAGTGAAAGGCTCTTTAGTTCTGTGTCAAATATCCTTGATGAGAATAGGAACAGGCTCAAATCAGAAAAGGTAGAGATGTTGATTTTCATCAAGAAGAACATAAATTTTATTATTTTATTAAGCCAGAAGAGAATTAAGAGTGCAGTTCTGAAAAGCACATTACTGGCCTTACTTTATGACACAGTTGCACTTTCATTTAAGCACTTTGTTTACATGCCTGCTGGGTATTTTAAGTTGAGCTGCTATTTTTATTCAAATGTTGCACTATTATTTGTTATTCAGGCTACCTCAAAGAAAAGCGTAGTGTTATAGTGTTAAATAATGAAATAAAATAAAAACTGGATGCATTTGTGCTTTTTTTTTTTTTAATGTGTTACGAAAGTATCGGATCGGGATTCGGCAGATACGCAAAATCAGATGACTCGGAATCGGATCGGGGCCAAAAAAACCTGATTGGGACATCCCTACTATAAAGGAGGTGGCCTGGGCCGAGGTTAACACCGAACAAGCAGAACTTAAAGAGTTTGAGTTTGATTTATTTCCGGACACAGCGTTCCCCTACGCCACTTTCCAGAACCTGAGCACTATCACCCCCAGCTTCCAGTGCCCTCACTGGCATCCAGTGGCGTTCAGTGCCCCAGCACTGCTTCCACACTCCAGATTAATGCCTCCAGTCCCCATTCCTCCATCTTCACAGCCAGCCTGTTACTGTTAAATTTTTTTTAGGTTGAGTTTTGAGATTTTTGGATGTTTGGATGTTTCCTTTGTTAGCCCGATTTTTTCATTGGAAGCTCAAGAACAAGCTGGAGAAATCGTTTATCAAATAAAGTATTTATTAGTGGTCACAAGTAAAGTATATTACAGCGCTGGACTCGGAGTGCCAGAGCTCCCGCAGGAAATCCGTCAGGCCGAGCCCCGATATCCGGAAACATTTCATGTTTATATTCAGCTTTATCTCACAGAAGTTGTTTTCACACTTGTCAGAGTATAATTGGCCAGTTTTGGGTGACATGCTCAGGCCAGCTGCTGTCCTTGTTGTGTTCTTTGGATGTGATAAACAATGTGTGTGTGTGTGTGTGTGTGAGTGCTGTTTTAGGCGTGGATCTAATGGACCAGACCTATCTGCCCTAATAGAGATGTTTTGTCTGACCCAGTTGTTTATGTCCTTCTAAGGTCTTGGACCATTTAAGGTCATCTGTTGTGCAGTATGAGCAGAGTGGAAAAGTACCAGCTAGGAACAGAGGTTATTTAGGAAAATACAGAATATGAATTTATAATGTCTAAGAATAAAGCCAATTATAACACCTTTATCTGAGTTCCATTTAGCTCCCTGTGGTTCCCTTTTCAGTTTCCTTTTCCGTTCTGTCTTTCTGCCTGCTTCACTTTTGCAGCTCTCATTTCCTCAGTACTTTTCCTCATCAGTTCAACTATCGTATTTTTCGGACCATAAGGCGCACTTAAAATCCTTTAATTTTCTCAAAAATCGACTGTGCCTTAAAATGTGGTGCGCCTCATGTATGAATTAATTCTGGTTGTGCTTAGATCTGACTTAGATCTGATTTTATGTGGTACACGGTGCTCAAAAATCTGTCAAAATGTTTTAGCACGGCCTTGGTCAGCTACGAAGCTGCACTGCTTGATGGTTTGAGCATTACGTCCCCCGTAGTCACGAGACTCCCTGAGTAATACGATCTGTGCTTCAGCATTAAGGTGTGTGCGTTCACTCATTCATTTTCTATACCCGCTGCCCCAAAACTGGCTCCTGTTAAGAGACATGCTTACGAAGCGGATTTCAAACTCAACAAGTGAGTTGAAAAAAGTTTGACTTATCTGAGTTTTGTTTAATTTAATGTGCCTTATAACCCAGTGCGCTTTATAGCCCAAAAAACACGGTACTTGCTTTACCAAGACAGGAACCTGTTCACAGTTTTTCACACACACAGTCTTTTATGTCTCGCTTATGGGACCTTCCTGTATGGATCTGACTGTTGGTGATTTAAAATTATTAAAGCATCACTAAATAAACTCAAGACGATAAAAGTGTATCACCACCTCATTACTTTAGTTGCCTTTGCTGTAATTAAACCTTTACTTAAAAAACCTACTCTTGATTCAGAAGTGTTGGCTAATTATCGACCTATATCAAATCTCCCTTTTTTGTCTACAGTTCTTGAAAAAATAGTTGCAGTTCAACTTTGTGATATTTACATAGAAATAATCTGTTTGAAGAGTTTCAGTCAGGATTCAGAGTGCATCATAGCACAGAAACAGCACTGGTGAAAGTTACCAATGATCTCCTCTTAGCCTCTGATAGCGGACTTGTTTCTGTGCTTGTCCTGTTGGATCTCAGTGCTGCATTTGATATGATCGATCACAGAATTCTGTTACAGAGACTTGAACATGTTATTGAGATTAAAGGAACTGCATTAGGCTGGTTCAGGGTTCTGTGCTTGGACCGATTCTTTTTACTTTGTACATGCTTCCATTAGGTAACATTATTAGACAGCATGGCATAAATTTCCATTGTTATGCTAATGATACTCAGCTGTACTTATCTATGAAACCAGATGAAACCTACAGGTTGGTCAGACTACAAGCCTGTCTTAAAGACATAAAGACCTGGATGACTCAGAACTGTCTGCTTTTAAATTCAGACAAAACTGAAGTTGTTCTCTTTGGACCTGAGCGCTTCAGGGAGAAATTGTCTAGTTATGTAGTTACTCTAGATGGTATTTCCTTGGCTTCTAGTTCTACAGTGAGGAACCTTGGAGTTATTTTTGACCAGAATTTATCATTTGACGCACATATAAAACTGGTTTCTAGGACTGCCTTCTTTCACCTTCGTAATATTGCCAAAATCAGGAACATCCTGTCTCAAGGTGATGCAGAGAAACTAGTTCATGCATTTGTTACTTCAGGATTGGACTACTGTAATTCTTTATTATTGGGCTGTCCCACATATTCTCTGAAAAGCCTCCAGCTGATCCAAAATGCTGCAGCCAGAGTTCTGATGAGAACTAACAGGAGAGATCATGTTTCTCCAGTTTTAGCTTCTCTTCATTGGCTCCCTGTTAAATTCAGAATAGAATTTAAGATTCTTCTTCTCACATATAAAGCTCTTAATGACTGAGCTACATCATATCTTAAAGATCTCATTGTAAGATATTTTCCTAACAGAGCACTTCGCTCCCAAACTGCAGGTTTACTTGTTGTTCCCAGAGTTTCTAAAAGTAGAATAGGAGGCAGAGCCTTCAGTTATCAGGCCCCTCTCTTGTGGAATAAGCTGCCAGTAAATGTCCGGGAAGCAGACACCCTTTCCACTTTTAAGATTATGCTTAAAACTTTCCTTTTTGATAAAGCTTATAGTTAGGGATGGCTCAGGTAATCCTGAAACATCCCATAGTTAAGCTGCTATAGGCTTAGACTGCTGGGGGGCCTCATCTGTCACACCTTTCCTCACTTTGCTCTCTTTTTCCCCCTGTTTAATTGATTTTATGTACAAGTGACATTATTGTGGTTATTAACTTGTGTTTCCCTGTTCCAACAGGTATCCTTTGAATGGTGTTATGGTGTTTTTCCCCCCTCTTTTCCCTCTTTTCTGTCTTCTCAAACCCCAGCTGGTCGAGGCGGATGGCCATCCTTCCTGGTTCTGGTTCTGCCAGAGGTTTCTTCCTGGTTCTGGTTCTGCCAGAGGTTTCTTCCTGTTAAAAGGAGTCGTTCCTTTCCACAGTCGCCACAGGCATGCTCAGGACGGGAGATTGGACTGACGTTTTGGTGCAATCTGTTGGTTTCTTTAGCTAGGGAATTGTTTTTGAATTTGCTCTATATGAATGAATTGAATTTGAATTGGATTATATTATTTAAGTGCCTTGAGATGACAATTGTTGTTATTTGGCGCTATATAAATAAAATTTAATTTAATTAAATGACACAAATGATGTGAATGAAGACGAACCAGCACCTTCTGAAGAACAGCCATCTGTCTATGACAATCCAGTTTTGAGAAAGGCGGATGGCTCAAGACATTACAACAAGAAACATCACTGCTTACATTGTGGAAAGGTTGTTCAAAAAATATCAAGACATCTGCTGCGTAAACACGGAGATAAAGTCGACGTTGCAAAAGCTTTAAGCTTTCCAAAAAACTCTAAGGAAAGACATGCACAATTAGATTATATTAGAAATAGGGGGAACTTTGAGCACAACATAGAAGTATTGGAATGCCATAAAGGCAAACTCATCCCATGGAAACAGCCAACTGAGAAAACTCAAGGAGAAGAATTCACACATTGTGCGTATTGCTTTAGACTTTTCAAGAAAAGAGTTATGTGGCGACATTTTCATCTCTGCAAATTAAAGCCTCAGCAGGATCAACCTAAACGAGGAAAAACAAGAGTCCAAGCTTTGTGTGCTTTTGCTGAACCAGCTCCATCTGGATTTAGTGATGCATATTGGAAGTTTCTCGGTGAAATGAATGGAGACAAAATTGCAATTGCAATCAAGGAAGACAAGTGCATTTTGGAGTACGGCTTCTGAATCTTGAACAAAAATGAGAAGGTAACCAGCCAGCACCAGTACATTCTGCAAAAGCTTAGAGAACTTGCCAGATTGCTATTGGAACCAAAAAAGTATGCAACAGTTAAGACTGAATGATGTTATAAAGCCTGAAAAGTACTGTCATGTTGTCAAAGCTGTAAGAAGCCTGACAGGATACTGTGATTCAACAGCTATATTTCTACGTCCATCTTTAGCTCGCAAAGTCCAATATAGCTTGCATTCATTGGCCATGTTTATCAAGCCAGAAGGATTGAAACAAAGAGATAAACAATCTGTTCAGGATTTGGAAGAATTTGCACAGCTCTATCAAGAAAGTTTATCAAGAAGTTTGACATTGCAAGCCAAGCGCTGACGCAACTTGACCAGACAAAGTGAAATGCCCCTCAACTCCTTCCTTTCACGCGTGATGTCCAGAACCTTTTCTCCTATTTGTCCAACAAACAGCCGGTACAATTAAATTCCCTGAGAGATGACCCTTCACCCTCCAGTTGGAAAGAGTTGGCAAAAGTAACTTTGACCCAAGTTATTCTCTTCAACCGTCGAAGTTTCTAGACTGCCTTTGTCTGTATATTTATCAAAACACATGAAGATGTGAATTTAGCCCTAACAACACTCGAGCAAAAACTTTGCAAACATTTTCTTCACATTAGCATAGTTGGAAAAAGAGGCAGGAAAGTTCCTGTTTTTTTAACTCCGATCATGAGGGAATCCATTGACCTCATGAATGAGAAGCGAGAGAAATGTGGAGTACTCAAAGTACTCCACAAAGTAAAAATGGATATCGCTTTGCATTGCCACATTCTGTTAAGTAGTTGTGTTCAGTTAGTCAGTTTTACCTTTCTAATTAATTTCATCAATTCCCTGTTTAGAAACTGTTGATGGGTGTTCATAGGAGGACATGCAAGGTATGTCTATATATGCACACACACACTCATACATACATATAGAATGTTTTCATCTAAAGCAAAAGTGTAGACCATGTTGGGCATCAAGAGATGTTTAAATATTTTCTGTTCCTAGATGTAGAAATGACAGAAGCAGAAGAGTTGGATGAGGACATTGTGACATCCCTGCAAGAAGGTATTTCCACAGTAAAAGTCTAAGTTCTGAAATCTTTTTTCTTTTTACCGTAGTAAAACAGACTGTCGTCAGAAGAAGCTGGACACCAGAAGAGTGTGCTGCAGTGGAAAAACATTTAAGGAAATTCATTATGATGCACCAAGTACCTGGTAAGAAAGGCTGTGAGGACTGCGTTGCTGCAGAACCTCAAGCCCAAGGAACCAGAGACTGGAAAGCAGTTAAGTTCTTCGTTAAAAATGGAGTTACTGCTTTAAGAAGGAAAAACCAGGAAAAGAACTTTACTAAACACAAGCTGGTCCTTTCTTCTACTTTTATTTGTTGATGCATTAGGATGTGTACTTTGGACATAAGGGAACATGAAATCAGACTGTTAGAAATACTACAGTGAAACAGTACAGTTTGAAAAAGTTTTATTAGAGTTCTGTTAGTGTTCTCTTAAACATGTTTTATTTCCATTGTCGAGCTGTATAAGCAGGAAAGGCATCATAGGAGGCCCCAATTTATGAATGTTTATGCAAAACATAAAAAAAACTTGAGTAGGTTCTGTTTCATTACCTTTCGGTTCAAAAGTTAGAAAAAAATTATCGACAGGCAAATATGATATGGAACAGAGTTTTAGAGAGAAGTTTCTTTTCTTTTTTTTTCTTTTTTCAACACTTTGAAATATGGGAAGACAGGCTGAAAAGCTACACATTTGTTATAAAATGCAATGTGCACTAAATGTTTGTTTGCGTTTGTGCCTTTTACTTATGCATAAATGAACACAAAACGTTCAGTGGCAGAGTTTTACAGAAGTTTTTATTTTCTTTATCATCTTTTTTTTTAACATTCTTTGAAATATTGAAAGAAGAGCTGAAAAGCTACAACTTTGTATTAAAATGCTATTTACACAGATTTATGTTTCAGACAGATTTTGTGCCAATTACCTGTGCATAAATAAATACAACTTCTAAAGCGAGTTTATGTTGTTACATGTAAGATTACTACAATTCATAAAATAATTGTCCAACAAGGGACTTGATAGTTTCACTGATTCTGAAAAATCACTTTGAAAATTGTTGAACAGCTATTACTGTGCTGCTAAACTACAAAAATATTTGAAGAAAATCAATTGGTTGGAAATGTTTTTTCTCCTTAGGTTGGCGTGCAGTTTTTATAATAAGCTGAATGGTAAAACACGAACTCTAATGTCCCCTGCTAAGAATCTGGAAATATTGTAATGTGTGTGAACGTGGACCTCACATGGATTGTTGGAGACGGACCCTGCAGACGACCAAAATACTGGGGTTGTGTGAAGAGACCCCGTAAGTGGACCCCACAACTAACAGAAAAACCCTCATAAAATTGAGTTTTTTTACTTTACTAATCTAAAGTCCTCTTAATGAACTTTTGTCTTGTCAGAGTTTGTGTGTGTGTGTGTGTTTTATTCAGTCTTGTGGCCTGACTATGAAATCTTCTGGTATAATCACCTACCTTGTTGGGACCAGCATTGCTCAAGTGGACCAAAGCACAGTTTTAATGGCATCATTATGGAGTTCAGTTTAAGGGGTAAGGTCTGAATGGAGGTTGGTTAAGGTTAGGGTTAATAAATGAATGAATTAGGTTCAGTTGGGTTTGGGTTTGCTCAACCACAGAAATTGGAAGTATTTCATTGGAATAGCTTCTCAAGTTTGCTTGTGTGTATGTGTGTGTGCACTTGGCTGGCCTGTGATGCTGCCTGAGTGGGCGTAAAACCAACATATCTTTTTGGCAGCTATATTGCTTGAGTCATTGTCAGCTTGATAAATAACCAAGTTTTATGGGAAGTGCCTTGACGAATTGATTCAGGCTTTAGTGTTTGGACATACAGACTAAGTGTGTATCGACAGTTTTTGACAGTATTTGACAGCTGCTGTGATTGAGTGACAAGTGAATATACCTCACCTTCTCCATCCCATCAAATTCATCCTGCTAATCCAGTTTTAAGATTTTTTTCGATGCTAAGACTGTAGCATGTAGCTGACATTTAAAGCAACAGAGTTCAGCTCATGCTGTGAGAGTAACTGCAGGAGGTAGCCACCCAGACAGATTCAGCAGACACTGTGTCTAAGTCTGTGTTTTATTTATTCCATCTGAGCTCTTCCTCACAGGATCTTGGATGTAGACGAATTATGACTGTGTTCATAATTATGATCCTCAGATATATAATTCACATGACAATATAGTGGATTAAAAGTCTATTTTCATACAGTCCCATATATGTCTAGATATAATCACATCAGGCTAAAAACAACCATTTAAGTATGTCGAATTATTTTCAGATATTTTGCAGTATCAGTTTACTCGCAAAACAAAGCTCAGCGTGGATTAGGATATGTGTTTGGAAAATGTCTTCATTTTTCATTAATCTTTATTTAACCAAGAAAACCTCATTGACATTAAAAATCTCATTTTCAAGAGTGTCCTGGCCAAGGCAGCAGCAAATTTGATATTTCAGACAAACACATATACAAAAAACGGGAAACTAGAATTCAAAACATTAAAAAACACAGAATCACGCCAAAAATAAAGTTGCTCATGAAATAAAAATGTTGTGTATCAGTCAAAACATCTGCAGCCAGATGTGTCCGCCTTCAAGTCGCTCAACAACCTCTTAAAAGAGTCCAGTGAAACCAGATTTTTAAGTTTCAGGTCCTTTCGTGCATTATTCCAAGTAAATGGAGCTGCAAACCTGAACGCCTCTTTTCCCTGTTCAGTTTGTGACTTTCGGAACAGACAGTAAAAAAAGATCCTGAGAGCGAAGGTTATAGGCTTCTGTGCTCCTCTGACTTATGTAGGTCAGAAGCAGACCTGGAACAGGCCTCAAAATATGCTTCAAATGAATAAGATCATTCCATGCACAGAGGCTCTGAGAAATTCATAAGAGAGATCTTTCACTGATTAAATGTCCTTAGATGGAGGAAAATACTTGTAAGGATCTAGCTAAAACCTCGTAACAATAAAAAACTGACTGTATTCTTGCTTGTTATGTTTTACACAAACAGCAAATCAACTATAGCCTGAAACTCAATTTGAACTTTAACTGTGGATCAACATGTCAAATCACAATGAGTTCAGGCCAGTTCATTAAACCCTTTACAGCCCCACTCTGGTAAATCATTGCTGATATCAATATATAACGTATGTTTGTGTAGGCAGAGCAGACTCACGCAGGCAGGTGTTGTGGGTGAAGAGACGCTGTAGTCTCAGACACTCCTGCCACTGGTTGCCGCTTCCTTCACAGTTGCACCACAGTGACACATCAGCAGAGCTGTTGCTGATGTAGTTGGGTGTCATGATGGTACCTGCAGTCAAAGGTCATAATCAGAATGTCAAAGGTTCAATGCATGACAAAAAAATCACTGAAACCAAGTCCTTAAAAGTCAAAGCTACACTGCATTTTACTTTGAGTCATTTGTCAGGTGATTATTTCATGGCAAAAAAAAGCAAAACAATCATTGGGATTTTCCTGCAAACAAATATAAATAGTTGGCTGAATTCAGCATGTTATAGAATCTTTGCCCTTTTCTGAATGGGCCGAAGGGATATTTCAAAGTATGGAGGATCTGTTTGATGTCATCTCTGTAATTTGTGTTTGGACAGAAAGACTTTTGTGAAAAAGTGCTAATGCTTGAATTGAGAGTCATTACAATAGCCATGGCTGAGAGCACGCGCGCACACACACACAAAGGCTTTGATTCTTACTAAATCAGTGAAACATTTTAGAAAACACAATGATCTTGGTGTCCTTTTGATTCATTGATTGCAAATTAATCAAAGTAAATCAAAGAGAATGCGAATAGAATTTGACATTTTTCACTGCTTCATTTCAGAGCGGCTGTATCTCCGAAGCAGTTGCCTGTCAATCAGAAGGTCGGTGGTTCAACTCCAGACTTCTCCAGGCCACGTGTCACAAGTGTGTGAGTGAGTGTGACATGTCGTGTGAAAGCACTTTGAGTGGTCAGATTGACTAACATTTCTACCTCCAGTCCCTTAGGTTATCTATTTCTTCATCTTTTATTTAGAGTTCTCAAATACAACTAACTATTTTCAGCAGCATGTCTCCAGACAGCACACACCATTAACTCACGCTGCCTTTAGGATACAATACAGTTTTTAATGAGGGAACATGCACAGTCAACATGTGCTTAATTTCAAGCATTGGTATTTCATTTGGCTCCCCACTGGTTTTCTCATGAGAGGTGGGGTTCCCCCAATGGCAGGATAACCTTTGAGCCCTGTAGAAAATATATCACTATATCAGTGGCGGAGCCAGAAGGTCCACTTAGCACTGCTCTATCTTCTTACTGTACGTGTGCCCACGCCTTCATCTTCTCATTTACATACTTTTACACCCAATCCACTTCAATCTGCTGTTCCCCTCCATCTATCCTTCCACTCATCCTCTCACTGGATTCTCCAGTGCTTATTTTATTTGGAGTTTCAAAGTTATCAGTCCTTTTTGGATTGTTGGAACATTATACAACCCCAATTTCACAAAAAATGGGGCATTATGTAAATGTAAATGGGGCAATAATATGCTAATCTAATAAATCAATATTTTATTGTGTATTATGTAAATATATGATAGACCTTTCCAGGGTGTACCCTGCCTCTTGCCCAGTGACAGATAGGATAGGCTCTAGCCCCTCATGACCCTGAGTTGTTGGATTGTCACATTCCTGAGTTGGAATGTTGAAAGTGAGACACTTTACGATTTTATGAAACGTAGTAGCTCTAATTCAATTAGAATTAGAATTTGAACAAAATGGAGAAAAAGGAAGAGAGAGTTAAATAATTTTTTCCATTGATTATCATGGGAAGGGTGAAAACACTGGTAGATACTTCAATTATTCCAAAAACCTGACATACCTGACATTAAAAATAGACATGAATTTGTCATGGAAATCATTGCATGGGCTCAGGAACACTTTGTGATATTTGTGTCATATGTGACCATGATCCAGAATCCTTGCTATCTTCTCTTGTCCAGGGCTCATTTAAAATGGACTGGAACAAAGTGGGAAACTCTTAGATGGTCAGTCAGACTTGATTGGCTGCAAAGAAGGTGCATCAGTCCTGACTTGAAAAGGCAAATGTAAAAGGGGCCTAAGCTTCATAGTTAAGTAACTGAGGCCTTGTCTCACATGAAAATATGTAATAGATATGTTTGTCTACAAATCCAAAGCACAGTGGTGTCACAATAAAGCCAAGAAATTGTACAATGCTGTTTTTAATGTCTGTTGTACTGCAGCATTCAGGCAGTGAGATGTAAATCTTTAAGCATTTATTTACCAATATTAAAGCCAAACTGAATTGTTGAAGTTGTTGAATAATATTGGGTCTCGACCTTGGCTCCCTTGTTTGACAGTCTGTGGGATAACTAATGTAATTGATCTGACATATCACATTTGAGATTTCTTCATGTATCAAAATGTATAAGCATGTTGCAATTTGCAAAAGAAAACTAAGGAATGGGACACTTTTGGAGCCTTAAAAATGTTTTTTAATGTACTGTAACACATAGGCATTTAAAGACTTTGTTGCCCAGAAAGTGTTGTTATTTCTTAATATCATTGTTGGTGGTAGCAGTAGTTGTATTAATATTTTTTGTTTTTGTTTATTTTTGTCATTTTGTGCTGTGGACCACTGTAGCCGTTTCATATTATTGGTGTTGCAAAGTATCAACAAAAATGGACTTGATATGCAACACAATAATTGTGTGCTTGATAAAAATTCAGACATACCACGTTTGCTAAGAGTCAACTTAGCAAAAAAATAAAAAATCTCCAAAATTGCCAAAAGTTGAATTTTGGCTCACAAATTTCTGTTTTAAGTAGTTCAACTACCCTGCATCCCCTTTTTCCTCCCTCCATCCCGTACCTATGAGTCCAGCATACGCTCGGAGGCAAAGGCCTGTTGAGTCTTTCAAACAGCCGCTGGCTGTCAGATGAGATGGTTGGCAGTTACTGAGGAAATCAGCCAATCTGGACCTAGCAAAAGCACATACAGGTCAACATCAAATGCTAAAAGTAAGCAAGGAATTTGAGAGGGTGAGTTTGTGTGGATGTGGGTTGGATTTACTGTTCAATACCCTTTTGTGCCTCTGAACATAGGTAAAGTTTTTCTGCTTTGTGTTCTTTCATATTATATTATGTTCTTGATACTTGGACCTTGATTATTGAGGTGAAGATAATGGTGATGGGGATAATACTTGGTAATGGTAGAGGAAGAACTCTACTGATACAGACTTGGTCAATCACAGAAGTCTTTTATTGGTCACCAGGTTCTTCTCAGAATTACAGAATGATGCATCAAATCTGGAGAGATCCTTGAAGCCCAAAAGTCTGTGTCATCTCTCCCTCACTGAGGGTGCTTTTCTCCTTATGAAGAGTAAACGTTCCTCTATTTGGTGACTCTGGGTGGGCTCAATAGTCAGGCTAATAGACATTAGGCAATAGACATTCTTAAGTGAGAACTGAGGGGTGTTAAGGGGTGTTTCTCCAGTTGTTTATGTTTACCATTATTCATCTCCTGTCTGGACACACCAGACACAAACCTGGTGCCTTTCTGAACCTCTGTTGTCAGACACTACACCAGCTTTCTTTTTCCTTAAACATTGAAGGCCTTCAAATAAGGATCATAATTTATTAGCATGCTAAAAATCAGCGACAGTTATCATCAACATTGTTCCAAAATATTGTGTTGGCTCAAATATTTTCCAGTCTTCTACAGGCAGTGTTTTATTATGGGTTGTTTGTAGTCTTTATTTTGATATAAAAGCAAGTGTTCTTAGGTGAGTGTCAAGTTTGTGTTTGTTTGACACAATGTATCTCCAGGAGTTTCTCTTATTACTGAATAATAAAGTTTAAGTTTAAAATAACATTTACATGTAGTCATTTAGCAAGAGCTTTTATCAAACGTAAAATAGAAGCAAGAAACAACAACCTTGAAACTTCAGTGTTATGTGAGGCCCTGGTGTAAGCTTGTCCCTCTGACCAGGGCACACTGAAGACAAGTTCAGAGTATCTATATGCATATAACTATGCATATTGCTGAAATCAAGCTGGAGGGATGAGTACAAAATAATGTTCTGTACATATAGATAGAGAACAAATTGAAGGGAAATCCAATATAAATAACTAACCACCATAATAAAAAACATTCATAACATTTAGGAAGGAGAATATTAATTCCCCAACAGATAGGGTTAGGGTTTCAAAAATTGTGAAATATTTCTGTTAGATTCTACACTATGTTGACAAAAGGCTTAATGTCAAACCTGCAGAGGTCATCTCGGCGGCAGAAGCTCTGCTGATAGAGGCAGTTAGGTTGAAGACCCTCCATTTCCTGGTAGGAGCAGGAGGGTACAATGGTTTTCCTCCTCCTCTCACCACACAGGTTGTTGCTGCAAGGGCAGAACAGGACACCAAGACTGTACTCCTCAGGTACCCGCTCTAAGAAACGCCTTAGGGCTCGGTGGCACTTATGTTGGTTACATCGGGAGGTCCCAGGCATCGGCTTGGTGCAGGCCAGGACATACTCTGATCGCAGGGAACCACATTTTTCGTAAAGGCCGCAGTCTTGCGCTGCCTTCAGACACTGGTTTTCACCATCCAGTTGCATGAAAGACGAGGCTAGTAGGGTGGATATGAGTAGAATGGGTTCAGGTAGGACAATAATAAAAGTGATATAAAGGTATAGAATAGTTAAGTAGCTTAGCAGCGTACTACTACACTGAAAGGTTGTATACTGAATATGTTATACAACTGTTATCTCAAGATAGACAGAAACAATATAGCTATGATAAGGTAGGAAATCGACTCTATGAGTACTATGGTCACAGAAAAGGAAAAGAATTACAGTGTTTGTTAACAACAATTATAACCCAGGACACGTCACTGAGAAGGAGCATTTCTGCACACCAGATGTTGAACTGTTGGCTGAGATTATGTCCATGTTATCTACAGAGAGAGTTCACCTGTGTTACCTGCCAATGCTGTGCATGACATCATCAGCTAAGTCGTTGCCAAGCTACAAAACAATATCCCGATCCATAGATGGCATTCTCTTAAGGTTTCAACCACCTCTCTCTGCTACACTTCAACTTTCCAAATATTTGTCAACTTATTTTTATTCTATCTTATTTTATATCCATAACAATGAATTATACTGCATCAATATTACTTCCCTTTTGGTATTAATAAAGTTTTGTTGAATGAATATTTAATTTAATTGAATAACAGTTGCATAATAATATGTTCCTTTATGTTCACTCCAAGGCCATGTGCAAATTTGACTGTTACTGAATGCGTGGCAAGTAACTTTTAATTTAAAAGACCATGTGAGGATGAAAGATCAAGAAGACCACCAGAATCAGCGAACGATTTTGTGACTGATGGGGAAGGAGACAGGAAATGAAGAAGCAAGGGAAAATGGAAAACGGGGGTTGATTGTTTACTCAAATGAGGAATCTTTTTTTTTTTGTCCACAATAATATCATATTCTGAACATAATACATCCTGGGGACACACTGACCTGATATGACTCAATGCAAGGAGTGAAGTTACACTGGGATGTCTTCTCGTTCTCCTTATAAAAATTATACTGTTTGAAAAGCAGCAAAAAAACTCAGGATGTGTTATTCACACCAAACCTCCTCCTTATCTTTGATGATCATTTCTGCAGACAGTGAAAAAGTAGCTGTGAGCACAGCTAGATCATTCCTGTTGATAGAATTGCTTTTTAAAAGGGCTCGATCAAAACAATCCTATTTACAAATAGCTCAGTGTATACACTGCAAAAAAGGGCTATGCACTGTCTTGCAGTGTATCTCTTTGACTGGGGAATTATTGTAAGTGATTGTAAGTGACCAGTGATATACTTAGCAGGGGGCTCTCCTACAATTATTACACCATAATGAAAATGGTAGACTTAGTATTTTCGAAGAGGAGTTGATACTCTTTGAATGAGAATCTATTGAAACAACCAAGTGTCCATAAGCTGTGATGCATTTTGTAGTGGTTCTGCATCAGCTTCACCTCCGACACAGAATGAATATGCCCATATTTAATTAATGACTCATTTCTATCACTAAAGATGCATTATATACGCCCCCATGACCTCACTCCTCACCCACTTTTTGTGAAATTCTGACATTTTAGGGCAGCCTAAGTAACTTACCTGCCACTAAAGAGGCCATGCGAGAGTCTATTAATGTGTCATCATAGGGGGAGATTTCCAGTTCATCCTTCCCTGTAGAAAAGGAAAACAAACATTGGCAAATACATGGGTGATCATTCACAAAAAAGAAACACTGTATTGGAAGAAACAAATCTAAGACACATACTGATGTAATTGGCTGACATAGATGAAGGGACATCGTATATTTAATTGAATATAGTAAAAAGACAATAAAACACATTAAAACTGAGTTTGACCTGACCTTTTGTAATTGTTACTCTTACATCTTCTTTTCATATATTTGACTATAGAAATAGGGGCCAGATGTATGAAACTGTGAAGCTTCATAACTAAAACTGAGTGCAGACAAAGGCAAAAATGTGCATTCATATTCTTTTTGCCAAATTTAAAAAGTTGTGTGTAAGCATTTCGTTTCTTTGTAAAAGTCCCTATCATTGTAAAATTGTACATATGTGCAAGAGTCTATTCACATTTTTAGTAATCCACACTCCATTAATGAATCATTTGGTTAAACACTATTTAGAACACAACAAAACTGGATCTTGCTAAATGTAAATAAAGATTTTAACAGAAAGAAGGCACAACTGAAATACTTGTTGTGGATAATGGAATACTTCCCACTATTATCACTGATGTATCATCAAGTAGAGCAGCTTTAGAAGTATCTTTAGAACCTGATTTGTATTTAGATGGCTTCTGCCCAGTTGATCTCTCTGAGCTAACAACAGCAATAGTCTCTTCTAAACCATCAACTTGTATTTTAGACCCAATCCCAACCAGACTGTTCAAGGAGGTTTTCCCCTTAATTGACACTTCCATATTGGATTTGATCAATCGGTCTTTGTTGACAGGATATGTACCTCAGACTTTTAAGGTTGCTGTAATTAAACCTTTACTTAAAAAACCTACTCTTGATTCAGAAGTGTTGGCTAATTATCGACCTATATCCAATCTCCCTTTTTTGTCTAAAGTTCTTGAAAAAATAGTTGCAGCTCAACTTTGTGATCAGTTACATAGAAATAATCTGTTTGAAGAGTTTCAGTCAGGATTCAGAGTGCATCATAGCACAGAAACAGCACTGGTGAAAGTTACCAATGATCTCCTCTTAGCCTCTGATAGCGGACTTGTTTCTGTGCTTGTCCTGTTGGATCTCAGTGCTGCATTTGATACGATCGATCACAGCATTCTGTTACAGAGACTTGAACATGTTATTGGGATTAAAGGAACTGCATTAGGCTGGTTTAAGTCATATTTATCATATTATCATATTTAGTTCCTCAGGGTTCTGTGCTTGGACCGATTCTTTTTACTTTATACATGCTTCCATTAGGTAACATTATTAGACAGCATGGCATACATTTCCATTGTTATGCTGATGATACTCAGCTGTACTTATCTATGAAACCAAATGAAACCAATAGGTTGGTCAGACTACAAGCCTGTCTTAAAGACATAAAGACCTGGATGACTCAGAACTGTCTGCTTCTAAATTCAGACAAAACTGAAGCTGTTCTCTTTGGACCTGAGCGCTTCAGGGAGAAATTGTCTAGTTAAATAGTTACTCTAGATGGTATTTCCTTGGCTTCTAGTTCTACAGTGAGGAACTTTGGAGTTATTTTTGACCAGAATTTATCATTTGACGCACATGTAAAACTGGTTTCTAGGACTGCCTTCTTTCACCTTCGTAATATTGCTAAAATCAGGAACATCCTGTCTCAGGGTGATGCAGAGAAACTAGTTCATGCATTTGTTACTTCAGGATTGGACTACTGTAATTCTTTATTATTGGGCCGTCCCACATATTCTCTGAAAAGCATCCAGCTGATCCAAAACTAACAGGAGAGATCATGTTTCTCCAGTTTTAGCTTCTCATCATAGGCTCCCTGTTAAATTCAGAATAGAATTTAAGATTCTTCTCCTCACATATAAAGCTCTTAATGACCGAGCTCCATCATATCTTAAAGATCTCTGGTTCTATAGCTTAACATGGCTACTAGCTCTCTCCCTCCATCTCCTGCCTTCTCTTGTTCCATGTGTCTGATGTTTAGTTACTCCTCTGCTTCCTTTAACGATAATGATACATGTAACAAATGTTTCACGTAACAAATGTTATATGTACCATTTGGGGGATTACTACTCCCCCCCAAAACCCCACAATGACTGTGTCTGCTCCCAGACCATCCTAATTTAATAAATGGCATACACTTTGTTTGCTATGCTGATGATATTCAGCAATACTTATCTATGAAACCAGATGAAACCAATCAGTTGGTCAGACTACAAGCATGTCTTAAAGACCTGGATGACTCAAAATTTTCTGCTTCTAAATTGAAACAAAACTGAAGTTGTTATCTGTGGACCTGAGCGTTTCAGGGAAAACTTGTCTTTCTATACAGGTACTCTAGATGATAGTTCCTTGTCTTCTAGTTCTACAGTGAGGAACCTTGGAGTTATTTCTGACCAGTATCTGTCATTTGACTCACATATAAAACAGATTTCTAAGACTGCCTTCTTTCACCTTCGTAATATTGTTAAAATCAGGAACATCCTGTCTCAGGGTGATGCAGATAAACTAGTCCATGCATTTTTATATGCATTTACCACAGAGGATGAGACCAAGTGTCAGAGTTGTAGACTGTGTGCTGCAGGTGGGGCGGAGCAGGCCATGGAGAGTGTCAGGCAGAGTCTCTGAATCTCCTGCTGCACACCTGTTGCTCATCTACCTTCATCAGTCACTGGCTTGATAAGGACTGGCTGGAGCCACAGACGACGTCAGATTGTCTTATTACCTTTGTGGTAAATCTGGTTCTCAGTTTACTTTCGTAACAAAGAAATTCCTTGCTCCTTACCTCTTGCCTTCTCTTCCCGTTACTCCCCATTGAGATGTTCATTCCTGGAATCCAGTTGGATTATTACTCCTTCGGTTATTCATCATTCTACTCCGGATCTGCTGTCTCTCATGCCTGCTCACCCTGCCTGCACCTCTGAACAGCTTCACAACATCTACAACTCCTGGTACCCCTCCTGTGTCAATCCTCGCCTGGAAACAAGTGCTCTGCTTGCTTCACATTACGAATTCCCCTTGGACCTTACTAACAACCACTCCTGTTATAGTGACCCACCACAATCCAGAATCTCCTGGAAACCTCTGTACCTACACATCATTGTAAATAAAACCAATCTCCATCCTACTCAGTCTCGGTCTGCTTTTGGGTTCTAACCTTGTTTATGTACGTGGCTACCAGCACCCATGACACCAAGGAAACCAACTTGCAAATTATCCCTTGCTGGAAATAAAATCGTTAAGACTTTTCATTCAGTGTGTGGTGTAATTCGAATCTGAGGTCACTGGTCATTACACCTTCAGAGCTTGGTTAGCTTGAGAGATTCTGGAAGCAAATGACAGGTACCAACAGCCTAAATGGAATATGGCTCAGGCAGTTATGGAAGCAAAAACCCAGATGAGGGTGGAGTTTTGTGAGGCTATGAAAAGTTACTTTCGGTTGGCCTCAAAAAGATTCTGGCAAGCCATCAGACATCTCAGGTGGAGAAAGTAGTGCTTTGCCAATACTGTTTAGAATAGGGGGCAGATTGCTGCTGACCAAGACTGGGAATATAATCCAGGGGTGGAAAAAATACATTGAGGATCTTCTTAATCTGCTTGAAACCAGAAGTGGGGGAGTTTTTTTTGGGGGGGGGGTGTCATCAATCACTGGGACTGAAGTTGCTATGGTCGTTTGACAACTCTGCGGTGGCAATACTGGAAGGGGTGGATAGTATCAGCACTGAGTTCCATAAAGTCTTTGGCTGTATTGGTTGACACACCTGTGCAACATTATATGGAAGTTGCTTAGAACTGGCAGACTGGAGTGGTGGTCCCTCTTTTTGATAACGTGGACAAGAGGTTGTGTTCCAACTGCAGGGATGTCCCACTTTTCAACCTCCCTTGGAAATTCTATGCCAGTGTGCTGGACAGAAGAGTCCAGCAGATAGTCAATTGTCATTTTCAGAACGTGGTTTTCATCCTAGTTGGAACACTGGCCCAGGTCTTTACCCTCACAAGGATATTAGAGGGTGCATAGGAGTTTGCCCAAGCAGTCTTCATGTGTTTTATGGACTTGGAGAAGGCTTATAACCATGTTCCTTGTGGTGTCCTTTGGGAGTATGACGTATTAGCCTCTTGTTGGGCCATTCAGTTCCTGTCGGACTGGAATGAAAGCTTGGACTGCATTGCTGGCAGTAAGTCAGATTCTTTTCCGATGTGTGCTAGTCTCTGTCAGGGTTGCCCTTTGTCACCAATTCTATTCAGAACTTTTATGGACAGAATTTCTTGCTGCAGCCAAGGGTCAAAGAGTTTACAGTTTGGTTGGCTTAGGATTGCGTCTTTGCTTTTGGCAAATTATGTGGTCCTGTTGGTTTCATCAAGTAGAAACCTTCAGCAAGCACAAGGGCAATTTGCATCCGAGTGTAAAGCAGCCGTGAGAAGAATAAGCACCTCCAAGTCTGAGGCCAAGGTCTTCAGTTGGAAAAGGGTGGATTGCCAACTCCAGGTTGGGGGTGAGTCACTGCTTCATGTGGAGGAGTTTAAGTATCCAGGTGTGTTGTTCATGAGTGGGGGTAGAAAGGAGCAGGAAATTGATTGGGGCAGCGTCTACTGGTCTGTGGGTAATGACCAAAGAAATGAGATTGCGAATATAAGTGGCAGAAATTAGCTTCCTCCAAAGGGTGGCTGGGCTCACCTTTAGCAATATAGTGGGGAATTTGCTCATCCAAGCAGAGTTCAGAGTAGAGTCGCTGCTTCTCCGCATCTAGTCAGAATGTCTTCCGAATGACTCCATAGGGAGGTGTTTCGGACATATTCCACCAGGAGGAGGGCTTTGGGGCAGACCCAAGACCAGCTGGAGAGACTATATATCCCAGTTGGGAATGTCTCAATGTCTGTCTGGCAGAGCTGGATGAGGTGGCTTGGAAAAGGGAGGTCTGGGGATCTCTACGTACACTGTTGCCCCTGCAACCCAGACAGATGGGGAATGCAGAAGCTTCGACCATATTATTACTCCATTACTAAGAGCTCTTTAATGGCTCAGAGTTCAGCACAGAATTACCATTAAAATCCTCTTGAAACAAGAGACAACTTTCTGATTTCCTCACTGTGTATAATCAGACCAGGTGTAGGTCTTTTAATTGGTCCCAGAATTAGATCCAAGTCCCTGTGGTTGCTCTCAGTTACTGTGGTCCAGTGCTCTTTGACAAACAAGTCCTGCTTCCCACATGCCCACATAGTCCACTGCAGCCTAATATTCTGCACTAGGGCTCTAATGGTAACAGTCTCGGATTTCCCACCCCTGTTTCCCCATCACATTCACGCTAATCCCCCCCCACATTAGACAATAGTAGGCCAGGTAGAGGAATACTAATCGATCCAAGTGGATTTCCCTCAAACTCTTATATGGGCTTTCTTCTGTCTCTTTCTGGGTCAGTGGCTCTGCTTGAGATGGTGTCTGGTCTGTCTATATCGGGGGCAGAAAGAATCTAAGGGTCTGCTACATGTAAATCCTAGCGTTACCTTTTCTGATGCTGATAAGTGTATCTTAATTACAGTAACTGCATTCCTAAGTTAAATAAAGATGCAGAGCATAGCAAAAGACTTCCCTGCTACCGCATACTTGTGTGCCATTGTTGTTATTAGAAATTAAATCTACCAACCATTTAAAGCAGTTGGTTATATCAAGACTCTATAGAAGCATAAGTAATTGATGTCTCATAAAGAGAAGAACATGAAAAAAGATACAGAGTAATGGAACAATTATCCAGACAGATCAAGAGTGCCAGTATTAGTCATGTGTATTATCAAATCACTCAAAATCACAAATTATTGAAAAGACAACAATTATGGTCAAAATTGCTCTACTACCATGTGTTTTGAGTCCATCCATGTGTTTTGTTGTCCATGTTTTTTCATTGCACATTATGTCTAAGAAAGAATTTCCTACTTGTTATTGCTGCTACTTTTTCTTCTCATACATCGGGGATGTGTAGACATCTGGAACTGGACATTTATTATTATTATTATTCATCTTCTTCTTATGACCAGGAGGCACAGTTGAGATCATACTCATACAAATCTGACCTTTCATGCTTTGGCCTCAGCAAACCTCCCTATCATTGAGTCCATATCCAATGTTTTTTGGACCTCATGTTCTATAGAAATGGTTGCGAGGGCAGATAGTCTGTGCTGAGACATTGTGGAGCGCATGTACGTTTTCAGTCCCTTTAGTGTTGAAAAGCTTCTCTCACCTGAAGCTACAGCGACAGGGAGAGTAAGGAGGTGTCTTAGGGCTATGCTCAGATTTGGATAAATGTCTAAGACACTCTCCTTATATATATGCTCTAGCATTTCAAGTGGTGATGTGATGTGTGGGGGGAAGGACCGAACAGCTCCTTCAATCTCCATCTTAAGGTCCTCTGCATGCACATCCTCCACTGCTTGCTCCAACGTTCGGCAGCACTCTTGAAGCTTTCCTCCCTGAACGGTGCTTCTCAATAGCTCAGATGAATAAAGAAACCCATAAAGGTTATAGAAAACCTGCACGTTTGAGAATCTCTCTTTTAAAGTTGCACTGGCTGTGTCAACAAGATGGAGGAAAAACTCTCTTTTAAAGAACTCCTCTGGAGTAGACCGAGTCTCATTTCTCCCCTCATAATCGAACTGCCTTTTTCTTGCTCTCTGTCACACCTCAGGCCAGCTCATCTCAACCTCCATCTTCTCTGCCATTTCCCTGGCATCTGTTTGTGCAGACTTAAAGCCACGCTTTCTAAATTCCTCCAAATAGTCGGACACTGCCATGACAGTCTCAACTGACACACTGGGGCTCTGCAAGATTGTACTGACACGGTTTATGTGAAACAACACATTGTACCAAACAAAGGTACTCACCATGAATGACCACTTTGTCATGTTCTCTCTGGGGCTTTCAGCAGTGGAGGCACATTCTGGCTCCTTCTTCAATGTTGCATGCTCCTGCACAGCTGTCAACGCATCCACAATCTCAGGAAGCTGGTAGCGCACCGCGTTCACAGCATCCAAATGACATTCCCATCTTGTTGTGCACAAGGCTTTTACTGACAAATCTTTCACATGATCCTGAAGAATTGTCCAATGTTGAACAGAGCCACTAAACAAATTATACAGGCTTTGCAATGTCCCAAAGTACCCTAAAAAATTGTTGAGGACTTGGCAGCATCCCCAACCACCAGGTTTAATGTGTGGCTGCCATATGGAACACAAAGAGCTTTGGGGTTGAGTTGAAGGTGCCTCGCCTGGACCCCTTACCTTTTCCCTTGCATGTTGCTGCCGTTATCATATGACGGCAGTCAGAGACATCCAAGCCCAGTCTTTCCAGGTGTCCCAGAAACAGGTCAAAATGGCCTTTGCCAGTGGTGTCATCTGCCACAAGGAATCCCATGAAGTGCTCATGGATAGACACTCCTTTTGTGAGCTCACAGTTAACAATCCGCAATACCACTGACAGTTGCTCATCGTGGCTGACATCTGGTGTGCAGTCCATGATGAGTATTATTTTTCTGCATCTCTCATAAACCAATATTTTATTCACAACGGAATATATAAATAGAACATAGAAAACATATTGAATGTTGAAAGTGAGACATTCAGTTTCGTGAAAAATATAAGCTCATCGTGAATTTGTTGGCAGCGCCATTTCTCCAAAAAATATTGACACACTCACATTAGGTCTTGGGGGGTGGTAGCACTGAGTGGCATCTGGTGGGCGGGGCTCTTTGGGTATGTAGGCTGCCCAGAGGGCCGCGCTTCCCAGTTCTACAAGGGTGAGGGGAGGGGTCTTCCCACACCCCTGTTGCCTGGTTGCTGCCCGGGGTGGGAGGGGCCAAGAGGATGAGTTATTCTACTGGTTCAGGGCCTGTGGTGGCTGAGGGGGCTGCTGGCCCCCTGGTGTGCCCGCTGCGCCACACCCCAGCGGAGTTGAGGGAGGACGTGCGGATGTATGGGATGTGTGTGTGGTCTGGGCCTGGGTCTAGGCCTGGGTCTAGGACTTGCTGTCCTCTGGCCTGCTTGTGCTGTTCCCGATGGGGGGGCGTTGCCTCTCCCCGCTGCTCATGACTTTACCCACCTGTGGGCACATCTTGACTCCCGGGGCAGTTGGCTAGGGGTGCTGGGGCAGGCGCTGACCCACTGTGTGGCTGTCTGGGGCGCTTGGCCCTCTGGGGAACTACAGCAGCGATTCGAACACACAGACTGGAGTGTATTTGCTACCCAGGCCACATTGACTCTTACGCCTCCTCCGTGCTGGACTTCATCAACACCAGCATCAACAGTGTCACCACTCACAAACGGATCACTACTTTCCCGAACCAGAAGCCGTGGATGAATAGAGAAGTCCGCCTACTGCTGAAGGCACGAGACGCCGCCTTCAGATCTGGTGATGCTCAGGCCTACTCTTCATCCAGGGCTGACTGACATTTTCAACCTGTCGCTGGCCCAAGCAGCTGTTCCCACATGCTTCAAAACCACCTCCATTGTGCCAGTGCCAAAACATTCCAAAGCTGAGAGCCTCAACGACTTCCGCCCTGTTGCACTCACCCCCACCATCGTGAAGTGCTTCGAGAGGCTGGTCCTGGCTCACCTCAAAACCTGCTTACCACCCACACTTGACCCCTTCCAATTTGCCTACCGCCAGAATAGGAGCACGCAGGATGCCATCTCCACAGCACTACACTCTGCCCTTGCTCACCTGGACAATAATAACACCTATGTGAGAATGCTGTTCAGACTTTAGCTCAGCATTCAACACCATCATCCCCTCCAAACTGATTAGCAAACTCAGTGACCTGGGTATCAATGCCTCCCTCTGCAACTGGGTACTTGACTTTCTAACCAACAGACCCCAGTCTGTTAGGCTGGAGAACCACACCTTCTCTGAACTCATCCTGAACACCGGCATCCCACAGGGCTGTGTGCTGAGTCCTCTCCTCTACTCCCTCTTCACCTACGACTGCACGCCTGTACATGGTTCTATTACCATTATCAAGTTTGCTGCCTCATCAGCAACAATGATGAGACGGCATACAGAGAAGAGGTTCAGCATCTGGCAGAGTGGTGCGCCGCCAACAACCTGGCTCTCAACACCAAGAAGACCAAAGAGCTCATTGTGGACTTCAGGAAGAAGAGTGGTACACCCACCCCCATCCTTATCGACGGGACTGAGGTTGAGCGTGTCACCAGCTTCAAGTTCCTGGGGGTCCACATCTCCGAGGATCTCTCTTGGTCTCTCAACACCTCAACCCTGGTCAAGAAGGCACACCAGCGCCTCTTCTTCCTGAGGAGGCTGAAGAAGGCCCATCTTTCTCCTCAGATCCTGGTGAACTTCTACCACTGCACCATAGAGAGCATCCTCACCAACTGTATCTCAGTATGGTATGGCAGCTGCTCTGTTGCAGAACAGAAGTCACTCCAGAGGGTGGTGAAAACCGCCCAACGCATCACAGGTTCCCCACTCCCCTCCATTGAGACTGTCTAGAGCAAGAGGTGCCTGCGGAGGGCGTGCAGTATTGTCAAGGACAGCTCTCACCCCAGCCACAGACTGTTTGACGTCCTCCCCTCCGGGAGGCGCTACATGGTGCTCCGTTCCCGGACGAGCAGGTTCAGGAAAAGCTTCCTCCCTGCAGCAGTCACCCTGCTAAACTCTCAACCTCAACCTGCATTTAGTCACTTTACATACGCACATACTCTGCACTTTAACCACTTTTACTGCTGTTTTGCACTTCTGGTTGGATGCTAACTGCATTTCGTTGTCTCAGTACCTGTACCTGTGCTAGTTGACTCTAATCTAATCTAATCTAATCTAATCCACAGTTATGTTGTATGCGATTGCCGCTACTTGTGCTCGTTTTTGTTTGTGTGTTTGTCTTTTTCTCTGCTTGTGTGCTTTCAGATGCTCCTGGTGCCGCTAAGGCTGGATTCTCCACAGAGGTGTAGCTACAGGTGTAGCAGCTGGTTGTCTGGTTTTTCGGGAGCTTTACATTTATAAAGCAAATCTGTTTGGCATAAAAGGTATTCAGATTACAATTCTGCTGCCGTAATGCTGGATAGGACAAGGGGGGCACTAAATTTCCCAACATCTCTGTTATACACATTTTGCACCTCAGTTATAAAGGCTCACTAAGCATGACATTGCCCAAACCAGCTCAAGAGGATTGCTAAACGAGCTCCCAACAGCTTTCAATGTGAATAATTTAGAAATGTTTGGATAACATAGAAAAAGTCTGAGAACTATGCACAAAAGCTTATTAATACTTACACATGAATGTTCATTGGCAGGGCTTTCAAGTCACTAAGCCTGAGAGTCAGGTGCTACATCCATTTTTTCACTCAGTGAAAATTTCACAACGTATAACATTGGCAAAACAAGAGGAGACTGACACCTTTAGTATTATTAGCTTGAATGCAGATTTTGCTTGACTATCAACAAATCTGGCAACCTTTACGACAAACATCCATAATACTACACAGCAAGAATGGGTACACACTGCAGGAACACTTCTTGCTGCTTCACTCTGGCTTGGGAGGCTGTAGATTGTGTAAACACACCCACCACCAGAAAAAAACAAGGCCATGTGTATTTGTTTGGGCATGAAAACACTCAAAAAGCAGTATGCAACAACTGCAAAGTCGAGGTAATGCAAGGAGGATGCCGCATCAAAGTCATTCAACACCACAAGCCTAATATGTCATTTGAAAAACCACTACCCAGGACTACACAAACAATTGCAGGAAGCAAATGCTGCTAACGCTAACCAGCAGGCTAAAAAGAAAGAAGCTGCAGCCCAATCCAGCAGGTACTCGACGAGACAAAAAAAAAATTATCAAGGACAGCGCAAAAGCCAGGTTAATTACCAACAAAGTAATGGAAATGATTGCTCTTGATGACCAGCCATTTTCCATAGTGGAGGACCGAGGATTTCGGCGATTGATAGAGCACATTGAACCCCGCTACAGCATGCCAGCATGTCGGCGCTACTTTTCCGACGTCTCCCTCCCTGCTTTGTACGAAATCGTGGCCACGCATATCCACAAATTGTTAGACAATGTGACTGACATTAGCTTCACTACGGTTATATGGAGTTCAGACGTAAGTCAGATGAGTATGTTGAGCCTTACTGTTCAGTGGGTTGATGGCAACTTTGAAATGAAGAGAGCTGTTTTACATGCGCAAGAGTTTGCGGGATCGCATATGGGGGTTGCCATCGCTGGCTCATTTGACAGCATGTTTGCTACGTGGAAAATTGAAAAAGCTTCGTGACAATGCGCGGAATATGTAGAAGGCAATGGAGGAGTACAGCGTGAAAAGCGTGGACTGCAGCCAGCAGTGCATGATGCAGTGTTAAGCCAGCGCAGCATTTCAGACTGTGTGGCTCTCAGGAGGAAAATAATTGGACATTTTCTCCACTCCCAACTCGCCACCTCTCGGCTGACAGACAAACAGCAAGAGTTAGGCTTGAAAATCATGATGCTACAATAAGCTGTCGCAACCAGATGGAATAGTACTTAATATATGATGAAAAGTCTACTGGATCAGAAGTGCGCACTTTGTGTGTATGGAGCAGACCATGAGCTGCCTGCTTGTTTAAGTGCATATCAGTGGGGCCTCGTTGAAAACATGACCACGCTTTTCACTCGATTTGAACAATTAACAAGGGAGATCAGCTCACATCTGGCTGCTACTGCGGCCGTGATTCCCTCTGTTGTGGCACTGAAACGTTTACTGACCACGGCAGCTGAGACGGACAGTGTGGTCCACACAGCGAAGCACACTCTACTGGAAGCTGTGAACAAGCGATTTGGAAGCCCTTTCTCTGAGCCGCTTTACTACTTGGCAACGGTCCTTGACCCCCGGTATAAAGAGCGTTATTTTGACACAGTCACCAAGCAAGCGGCGGTAAATATGCTCCAGAAGCAAGTGGACAAAATGACGCACAGCGAGAGCGCTACGGAGACACCGGACACAGAATAACCGCAATAGAAGAAGATAAGAACAAGCGAGGAGGGTGGAAAGTCGCTGTTTGACATGCAAGATGAAATTCTGGAGGAAAACTCGACCATGGAACAGCAGGCAGGCCTGACAAGCCACACAAGTGTGCAGGTATAGTATTATCAGACCCAGTCTTTTACTCAAATAAATAAGTCTGTTAAAATCCTTTGTGCAGTGATTTTCATTTTGTTTATTGATGTGCTGTACATTCTATAGAGTTACTAAAATAATAGATGTACTTAATGAAAAAGCTAATTGTTATAAATATATTATTTAGTAATGCTTCTCTGCTGCCTTGAGTTTAACTTTTAGCACTGGTCATCTCATCAGAGCAAAGTTCATCAAACCTCTTAATGTCTAGATTGCTGGTCATTTATTAGACATGTATTGTAATACACTTGTCTACATTCCTGTAGGTGCATGGCTACCTGAGTGAGCCCCTCATCCCCAGAAGTGAGAGCCCACTGCAGTATTGGAAAAGCAACATGTTTTGCTTTCCTGCCCTGGCCAAAGCAGCATGCAAGTACCTTTCAGCTCCATGTACAAGTGTGGACAGCGAACGTCTCTTCTCTGCTGCATCACATATTGTTGATGAAAAGAGAAACAGGATCCAGTGTGAGAAAGCAAAAATGCTTCTCTTTTGTAAAAAAAAAAAAAAAACTGCCTTTGCTGATGAAGTAGGCCTGGACTATAACTTACTGCACAGTGTTAGGTGGAAACACTGTTTCAGTGTTTGGGACATTTACTTTGAGTACATTGTGGCTGCTTTAAGTTGGAAAATGTACAAAGACCACCATGTGTTTTGAATTACAGTTATGTCACAGTTCTCATATTTTCATTATAGATGGGTCTTGAAATTGACATGTTTTTTTTTTTTATGTTTGCTTGGTATAAACAATGTTTCAGTGTTTGACATTGACTTGAAAATTACAGTGCAAGTTGAAAAAATGTGCACTAACAGTCAGGACATGTTTTGGATATTTTGATGTACCCTTTTTCACAGATTTGAGTTAAATTGGAGTGCACAG
Organism: Leuresthes tenuis; assembly: GCF_036924035.1. Classification (NCBI taxonomy): domain Eukaryota; kingdom Metazoa; phylum Chordata; class Actinopteri; order Atheriniformes; family Atherinopsidae; genus Leuresthes; species Leuresthes tenuis. The sequence continues at coordinate 36,246,984 of NW_027325365.1, read as the reverse complement.
AGCTGAAAACATGTTGCCATGAATACTGGCATGTTTGATAATTGGTAAAGGTTGGTTACTTATATTTTATGGTAGCCTTGTAACCTTGTATTTAGAAGTAAAATAAGTCTGGAAAATAAAGAAAGACATTCAAAAATTCAGTTTGCATGATTTTCAGTCTGTACAAAATGTTATCATCTCAGTAACAGCAAAATTAATATTGGATATCGGTATCGGACAGAATTTTTATATCGGTGCATCCCTACTGCATAGTCACTGGAGATGCAGAGGGGTGCGTAACACCTCAACTTCTCCCAATGAGCACTTCTGGGGGCATGGGCTTAGAGGGAAAAAAGCAGAGTGCAGTGGTTAAAGGCCAACAGTTTACCGATAGAGGTAAACAGGATAGCCACTTAACATGTAACAGTCAAATAAAGCCACCTCACCTACCCAAAACACTCAACAACTCCAGAAACCATGAACGATTCCCCACAAAGTAGCTCAACACAACCAAGCTGCCATTTAGATTGTGGATATAATGCATGTAGATTATGCCCCAGCTCACAAAATGCTTGACTTATCCAACAGACCTTATTCACAGTCAACATTCTGACTCATCAGACAATGAGAAAGACAAGGGTAATGAATGATATTAACCATGGCAAAGTTCCTTTTATTTCCCTGGAAACTAAATTAATTGACCAGTGTGCATTAAAGAATGCTCTTCCACTAATTAAAATACATCTTGATATTTATGTTTCTTCTAATAATCTAATAATATGGCCCACCTCAAAGGAGGGTTATATCACTAGAGAAATACGTAAAGATTCTTGTTTGGACTGATGATGTACATCATAGAAATAACTATCATTAGTCAATAGGACATCTCTCTTACATTCATATCAACTTAGATGAGGCGTAAGCTGATGCTGATGGGAGGTTAAATAAAGAGTCACCATGATCTCATGTTAATGAGGATAACTTTTGTCCAATTGTGAATCCCATCAGTAGCGTCCTGACTGACTCCAGCAAATTATTTAAGTACAATCCGAAGTAAACTCAATCGAGAATGTACTGACATGCAAAGTGTTTATGTATGTAAATCCTATCCAAGGCTATATATTTATAGTAATGACACGCTAGAGCAGCTTAGCAGCACTGGGAACTGAAGAGTGTATAATTACACTAATGCTCCACTGACTAATAGGCCACAGGGGAGAAAGTATGCTGGCTAGTGTTAGCTCATTTATTGATGCACACAACACATGCTTTACTGATGGTGCACTCAGTGACAAATTTCTAACTTCTAACTGCTAATGTATTTTAGAACAACAATCTGAAGACATATTTCCGTGTTGGAAGATAAAACATGAAACAAAGTACAGGTAAGCTATATTAGTACATATATTTCCTCTATCAAGTAAACAATAAAATGTATTTTACATAAATATAAATACAAAACCAAAAACAAGTGTTTTAACATCCCACTTCTGAGTTACAGGGAATGCAGCATCATCTGAACATGAAGTTATGCTCAGATAAAGAGGGGGAGGCTTTATAACCTTGTAAAGTTACATATGTTTACCCTGCAAAATTGAACACATTTCTGAACCCAACTGACTCTTTCTGTTAATGTAGCACTGTGCCACCAAGCTGTCACCAGTGTTTTCAGACATCTTTAACCAGTCCATTTCTGAATGTCGTGTACTATCCGGTTTCAAGACATGCACCATCGTCCCAGTTCCAAAGAAGGACAAGATAATGTGCCTAAATGACTACAAACCTGTTGCTCTGACATCTGTGGTCATGAAGAGCTTTGAGAGACTCATTCTGTTCTTCCTTAAACCACTCACGGACCCCCTCCTGGACCCCTTACAGTTTGCCTACAGAGCAAATCGCTCTGTGGACGACGCCATTAACCTTAGCCTCCACCACATACTCCAGCACCTGGACCAGCCAAGCTCCTACGTCAGGGCCCTGTTTGTGGATTATAGTTTGGCCTTCGACACCATCCTCCCAGACTGTCTGCACACCACGCTGCTACAGCTGCAGGTACCTCGCCCCATCTGTGAGTGGATTACAGACTTTCTCACCAACAGGAAGCAACAAGTTTAGGTTGGCATCCACCTGTCGGCCCCCTCACCACCAACACCGGAAGTCCATAAGGTTGAGTCCTCTCCCCTTATCTGTTCTCCCTGTACACCAACGACTGCACCTCCAGCCACTCTTCCATCAAGCTGGTTAAGTTTGCAGATAACACCTCGGTCCTGGGACTCATCAATGACAACGATGAGTCAGCTTACAGGAACACGATGTCACAGCTGGAAGTATGGTGTACACGTAACAACCTGGAGCTCAACATCGACAAGACGGTGGAGTTGGTCATGGACTTCCACAGACTCTTACTCTCGCACCACCCACTTCCCATCAACAACACCGCAGTACAGGTGGTGGACTCTGTGAAGTTTCTGGGCACCACCATCACCAGCGACCTGAAATGGGAGACACATTAATCTAAAGTTATCAAGCGGGCGCACCAGAGGATGTTCTTCCTCAGGCTGCTCCGCAAGATGAACGTCTCCCCCAAGGTTCGCACTTAGTTCTACAGAGCCACCTTTGAAAGTGTCCTCACCTCCTCCATCACTGTGTGGTACCCTGCATCCTCTGCCCACACCAAGAAGAGACTGGAGCGCATCGTGCGAACAGCCAGTCGTCTAACGGGCCTTGAACAGGAGCCCGTGTGTGTTCTGCACGATGGCAGATCCAGGCAGAGGGCTAGAAGGATAGAGGTTTACCCATCACACCCAGCTCACTCCCTGTTTATAACCCTCCCATCAGGCCGCAGATTCAGATTCAGCTGAAGTTGTCTATGGCGAATAAAGAGATTCTGATTCTAACTTCACTGAAATATTTGCTCTCAAGCACAGAAGAGTTTTCAATCATACTGTAAGTTTAATTTCAGGCCTGCACCATATCTTTAAAAAAGTTCAGATAGGGGCAATTTAAGTCTCGTAATAAAGTGAAAATATTTGATTAAAGCAGCAAACAATAATATCAGACCCTTAGGCAGGACTTCAGTCAAGGAGATTTATTGCAAATATTAGACATATTAGTTTTGCCGGCCCTTGTCGCACATCAGAGTTAAAAGTAAACAAATGGCATTTTGTGTTTGCCTTGGATATTGCCCACCTAAGATGTTTCATGTTGTTCATTTGTACAGCATGTTCTGTAAATTTCAAGTAAATTGGTTGGTGATTGTCTAATTTGGTGGACTTTCTATTATCATTAATTGGAGCCATGACTGTAAGTAAATACGGCCTATCCCAGCTGCCACTGGCCAAGAGGCGGGGTACACCCTGGACAGGTTGGCAGTCCATCACAAGGCCATACAGAGACAAACAACCATGCACGCTCACACTCAGTCATAGAGTCAATTTAGAATAATCTATGGGAGGAAGCTGGAGTATCCAGAGAAAACCCACACATACACAGAAGGGCCCCAGTTGGAATTTCAAACCAGGAACCCCTCTTACCGTGAGGCAACAGTGCTAATCACCACACCACTGTGCAGCCCAGTTACCAAATCATTTTGCAAAAAACAGAGAAAAAACACAATATGTATAATATGAGGCATCATCAAGGTCTTATGCATCTAGTGACCAAGTGTAAGGTGGCTCTGGTCAGCATACTAGGAGAACAACAGTCTCAAGATCTGATTCTATGACGGAAAAGTTTGGTGACTGACTTTCAGTTGGGTTTAGGAGAGAGATTCAAAAAGCGATGCAACATGGGTTCCAAAACAGACTACAACTGACACAACATTTTGGGAGCACTACTTTACAGCATTAAAAAATACCCTGCCTCATCCTTGTGTTGCTGTGGTCGCTGATTATACTTGTGCATTTTGGGCCTTTTTGGACTTGGTATGTGCATGTTATAAAAACTTACTTTTTAGGGAATCAACACACTGTAGTTTACTTTAAGTTTACAATGTTCCTAAAACAAGTTTAAGAAAAAATTGACATTTTCATATAAATGATCCTCTTTGGGGTTAATAACATTATTTCATTCATTTCAATAAAATAAGGGTCTAAATCAGTGACTAAAGAAGAACACAGTACAATTGGACTGTAACTTGAGCAGTGGATACTGATGTTGCTCCCCTGATTAAATTTTTCCATTTTTTTTGTATTCCAATTTGCTCATGTCAGGGATGTCGGGGGATGACCTGCACCTGATTGCTGGACTTATTTTGAGGTAAAAAATGTCTGTGAGGTATGCTGGTTTAATCTAAATTACATCAGTCAGTTTTTCCACGCAGCTGTAGCTGCATTCAATTCAATTCAATTCATTCATCCATCCATTAATTTTCCATTCGCTTATCCAAGGTCGGGTCCTGGAGAAAAACACAGACATCCCTCTCCCCAGAAACACTCTCCAGCTCCTCCTGGGGGATCCTGAGGTGTTTCCAGGCCAGAAGGGACATATAATCCTTCCAATGAGTCCTGGGTCTGCCCCGGGGCCTCCTCCCAGTGAGAGGTTCCCGGAAAACCTACAAAGGGACGTGACCAGGAGGCATTCTAACCAGATGCCCGAACTACCTGTGCTGACTCCTTTTGATGCGGAGGACCAGCAGCTCTACTCTGAGTAGATGGCCATCGGGAGATGGCCGAGCTCCTCACCCCATCTCTAGGGCTGAGCCCAGTTACCCTCCAAAGGAAATCCATTTCAGCTGCTTGTATCTGAGGTCGGGTGCAATGTGAGCTGGGTGGCTGGCAAAGGTGGGGACCTGGGTGTGCCAATCCCTGGCAATGAGAACTGGCTCCAGGGACGTGGTATTCAATTAATTTCAAGTCAGTTCAATCAAGTCAACCTCAACTCAATTTAACTCAGTTCAGTTCAATTCAGTTCTCTTCAGTTCACTTGATTAATGCCCAAAGGGAAATTATATTGCTTCAGTACTGTTATAGATAGAGAACAAAATAATATAAAGCCAAATAAAAACAATCTTACTAACATTTAGAAAGTTGAAGCGAAGCAGAGAGTGGTGTGTTGGAAATCCTCATAGATGGCCACGAATGTATTGGGGTGTTGATTTTATAACTTGACAACAATGTAGCTGATGATGTCACACAGTCAGTGGGTCTCCATGATGAGATTAGCTGGATTACAGCTATAGTTGGGTTCTGCTCCTTATCTGAGGGTAATTATCCTTGGATATATGGCGGTGAATGAATCGAATCACTGGCACAAAGCATGTCATATCGGATTGGTAGCGCTGTACCCATTTAAACTATTGCTAATAGAGCCACTTCCTGTTGACGTCTTCACCAACAACAACAAAACTCAGGCATTCGAGAAAGTTGGTGAACGCAGAGCGAGATGAAGCTGCGTCCCAGTGTCCCAGAGAAAACTTGAACAGGAATTCCCAACCTACAGTTTAACAATTGGGGTGCAGATATGCTCCTTCTCACTGACAGGATTACACCATCTGTTGTTAACAAGCACTGTAATCTCTCCTCCTTTACTGTTACTACTCTGTCTCTGCCTGCCCATATACTCTGATGGCTTGGTAGAGAGATGTTAGAGTTATTCCTACAGCCATGTATCAGTGAAAATAATATTGATATTATTATTATTACTACTGATATTTCTGCCACGTCTTTGTCAGCGCCCCAAGCTCGTCCATTATTTCTGCCAGTGATCTCACATTTTCCATGACAATCGAGGCAAGAAACAGTTTCCTTTTACTCGGTTTTGTTCCTCCAGTGCATCCTAGAGATTTCTTCTTAAACTCATCTAGATTTGGGATCTTATTCCAGGCATTACTTTGGAATTTAAAAAGCTCAATCAGCTGCTCCCACATGCTAACAACTTTCTTTTTGCTATGGTGATGCATCAAAACAGATGTGAAAAAGAGCCAGAATTACCAACAGGAAAAGAAAAAAGCTTATTAGAAAATTTTAAGAAAATACGAAATTTGAGAGGTCCACAACAACTGCAGCAGGCTGCCACTGGTGCAGCGCCATACTGGAATAATTGATTAAGTCATTGCTTAAGAATTCATTCATCAATAATAATCATTGTTATTGTGTAATATATGTATTAATTATTAAATTATGAAAGAATTCTTTTAATTCTTGAAATGCTATAAAATGCAGAATGTCTTAATCCAGTAAATGTGTTATGAATTTGTACATGTGATAATCTAATTACTACGGCCCCTGTGGAGAAAAGGCTTCTAACACAAGATGTCATCTTTGGTGCCCCACTTAGGAGTTTGAGGTTAGGAAGCACTGTTCAAAGCATACATTCCAAAAAAAAAAGAAGAAAACATGGCAACATGACAGAAAAAGAGGGTACAGCAGTCCTGACCTATCCACGATAGAGAATCAGTGTGTGGAGACTTTTGAAATGTAGTAATGCAACTCCGCACTGTTGCACACATTAGGACGTGTTTACAGGTACTAAGGGACAAAATAAGACCTGTAACTTTTCCTTACTTGGTATCCTAAATGCCAGAATGTTTTTTTTAAAAAGTTGAGAAGGAATGTTGTGTGATTTGGCACTTTATGAATAAAACTGAATTGAATTTAATTGATTCGCAGTGTTACTAAGTGGCAAAATCTTTACTGTCCCAACTTATTTTGGAATGTGTTCCAGGCCTGAAATGTAGATTTGCATGTAAATTACCAAATTAGGCAAAAAAAAAAGATAAGACAAAATATTTCAGGTTCATATTGACTGTAAAAAACAACAAAAAAAAAAACAAAACAGTAAGAATCACAGTTTTGTCATTTGCATTTGTGTTAATTTTGTTTTTGCAAAAAATGTTTTTGTTCAGTATTTTTCATACTGCCCCAACTTTTCCTGCTTTGAGGGTCCATTTTTTTCAAATCGTGGCATAACATTTTGTTTATGTCTGACACACTGCAGCCCAGTTGTAAGCGTCAGCACCACTTGTGGAAAAATTTAGTCTGGAGTCATGTAAGTTCATATGCACGCACACACACACGCAATCAATTTCCACAGAGAGAGCCCGACTGACCTGGGAGAAGTCGAACTCTCCAGTATATACGAAGACACCGCTCTTCCTTGCGGAAACCACGCTGGCACTTACAGACCAACAGAGAGGGGTATTTGGCCAACAGGGTGTCCTGTCTTTCCAGGCACTCAGATGCCGCTTGCTCTCCCAGTGGATTGACCGCTGTATCGGCTGCACACAGCTCCACACCACGATACAGTGCCTCGCACTGGGGGTCTGTGGAACACATGCGATGAGCTTCAACACAGTCATGAGCTGATGGAGGGAAGGGAAACATTGGTGCTGAGTTTGGCAACACACCTGAGAAAAGACAAAAGAGACATTAAAAGGAATGAAGGAAATATCTAAGCTAAAATGGGGGAAAGAAGAGGTTGTGATTCACAGCATATTATTTCTCATGAATTTTGGAAAGAGCACAATAATTCATCAGCCGAGTAACATGTCAAGGTAGACTTAGCTTGGTTTGACTGAAAACTGATCAAATAACTAGTTATGTAATCAGTATACATGTACAGAAGTTCAATCAGCTTTGCGTATCAGAACTTTGTTGAAAGAAATGGACCCCGTGTGCTCCGGACCAAAGACCAAAAGAAGCATTCAGACTGTTCTCAGCAATGAGTCCAAAAGCCAGTCCATCACAGAGTGATGATATGAGGCTGTATTAGTCTGTCACTGAGATTTTACAGCAACATGTGCTGCCCTCAAGACAACATCTTTAAAATCCATGGTTCTCAACCTGGTTTTTCTTGAAAACACTGTGCCTAATGCACATACATACACAAGCCATGTCTTAGAACACAAAATCATACTTTTTCTTTCAGAAAACACTAACAGCTGCCTTGAGCTTGCATACCTCCGGCCACGGATGATATGTCAGGTGGGATGTAACTTTGTTTTTTTTCCTTTTGTGTTAACAATGCTAGAGTTTTCTGAGACAAATCCATAGAGATGAAAGGGACAAAAACCTCGAACTGAGTGCTTATCAGTTTGGGTACAACGACATGTGCTGTGACTGTCCAAAACTTTTTGTTTGTTCTCGTGGAGATATTTCAATTACACTGAATTAGCTTGAAGGTGATCGAGTACATCATCACACGTGAGGTATTCCATGTCTTTGAGGCTTAAAATACAGAAGTCAAACACTCACAGGTAAAACGGTATTTAATTCTTACCCAAAGCAAGTTCATCTGCTTGTATCAGTGCACAAATCTGTCTGAGGAAGCACACACAGTGCAACTGAACTGCTTCATCAGCTGTGGACATTGTTGCAGCTTCCCTGAAAAAACTCTGTACTCACATTAAGGGCATATTTACTCAGCACGTTTTTGATGCAGGATGCTGTATCTGATTGTCGGTTTTATTGTTTAGTAAATGTGTTCACAAGGTATGCTGTTTCAAAAACACATCAGTCTGCTGTTTGTACAAAGCTGTAGATGCATCCACTCAAGAATTCTTTTAAGTTCAGCAATTCCATAAAATCTTATTTTCACAACCCTTTTGGAGTGATTGGCTAAAACACGCCCTGTGATCTTTGGTGCCCCACTAGAAGCTCAGGTTAGAAACCACTTTTCAAAACAAAAATTACAAAGCCAGTTCACCTGTTGCTAAATGGTTCACACTTATACAGCATCTTTTTAACCTTGACTTTGTTCAATGATGTGCAGTGTGTTTCTCATTCAGCCATTTACGCACACATTTTTGCTGCACTTTTTCTCCATCATATCCACACCTGGAGAAAAGTGGGGTTTAGTGTCTTGAGCTTAATGCATTTCTGTAGCTATTTTCTTTAATCTTTTTTCTGTGGAATAGTTCATATTTTGGTGAAGGGAGTTAAATATAAGTGGTTGGTGTCACACAGGTAATGAGCAATGACAGCATCCTCCTCTTAGCACTCTCAAAGGTCAGCACCAACAAGATGGACTGTCATTAGGAATTTACTTCCTCCCGCAAGCCAGCCAATTGCATTGGAGTAAATGGAATTAGCTGTGAAATTACACCAGCGTAAACACTGATATGGCCAGGCCTTTAGTCTAGAATGTATAATGTTATATCCTGGTGCTGCAGTCAATGTCTTAAAAGACAAAATTTCCAAATATCTGTGTTTTTGTCAAATACTCTTTCTCTCCAGTGGAGCTTCTGTGGACACTGAAATCACATAATAACATCTATTTGCATCATCTCATAAAAGGTTAATCATTTTTTTAAGTACAGAGTTGGTAGGTTGAAAAAAACTTTAATTGATAGAAACATTTGATATTTAGACATTCTCCCAGCCCGAACATTTGAAACTGTGCATGATTATTACCAAGATACTAAGACTGTGTGCCTGCAACAAAGGTCTACATTTTTTGATTGGTTTTGATGCAATCTGTTTATTTCCTTAGCTAAGTAACTTTTGTTTTTTAATTGGCATTATATGAACTGGACTAATCTGGATTTTGATTAATTTGATTAAATGGGATAATTATTGAATTACAAGGAATTGGATTAGAACTGGGTTTGAATTGGACTGTATCTTTGAAGTACCTTGAAATGACATTTGCTGTGATTTAGTACTATATAAATAAAACTGAATTGTATTTAAGTGCATATTCTTATTTGTCTGGACCAACCAATTCATTTTTTTCTGAGTATCAGCTTCAAATACATCCTCTTAAAGTCAGGGTAAAGCCCGTCTTTTGCTCAGAGTTGCTCTCATACAGCATGTTTGAATGAGCCCCTCAATTTTTACTGATAATGTAATCAGCATCTGTCACCTTTACTGAGATATATTTTGCAGCACTGCAAAAAAAACTAAATAACACAATCTGGCAACGTGGTTGAGAAAAAGATTCTTCTGCTTGACTTGAGTCTGGTGTAGTTTCTATTGATGTGAATACTAACTAATGCAGCTCTATGGAACATATGCCTTTGCCTGTTGTAAAGCTTTGGAGATTTAGGTGGACTTTAATCTTCCTTTCCCCCTGAATTATTGTAACCTTGAACTATCACAACATTCTGTCTGCTTTGTTTTGGCAACACAAACAAAATGCACAAGAGTCAGACTGAAAGCAGGTCAGAACATTCTGACTATATGCTTGTTTGGCCCACATCTGGCACACGCTTACAGAAATACAGGTCGCACCGTCTTGATGATTTTCTAGTTTTTATTTCTGTTTTTTTTTTTATAGTTTTTGTATTGAAGAATACAATCCTCTCTCCAAGAGCAGTTGTTTATTTTCTGAAGAAAATTTGCTTTGAATAGGAATAGTAAAAAAGGGAAGCATCCTATTCTAAAATCCAATAGTTGATACGGACAAGGGAAGTTTAGAAAAGTAGTCTGAGGACAGCTAAAATGTCATATGGAGAGGAGAAATAGGGGAACAGACAGATAGATGGAAAAAGGGAGAGTTAGGAGCACAGGAGAGAGTAAAAGAGATAGAGGCAGAGACAGAGTGAGAGCACCAATGTGAACCTTGATAGGTTGGACGCGCGCACAGTATGAAGCACAATCAGCATGCACCACCAAAATTGATGTTCTTAGAATCACACAAAGATGTGCACATATGCACACACAAATACACACATTCAGTCACAAAACAACAACACTGAAATCACACGCACACATGGCTACTCTGAGAAGGTCCCTTTTATGTGTGTGTCCTGCTGGGAGGGAGACTGGGAGGCACAGAACCCATCATTATTACCAGAACACAATACTGCACAACCACAGAGGTGGGGGTGGAGGGGGCAAAGCAATCTGTCTAAGACAAACCCGTACACACACACTTCCACACACACATCTTAGTGTCAGAATAAAGTGGCTGAGAGAGCATAAACAGCTTAACATTCAGTGCCGGATCAGTAGACAGTATGTAAATTGAATACTGAGTGTGCTGATGAAAGACTAACCACATACATAAAACATTGTAGGTCAAACAAACAGCCTTTGTACAGTACTGCATCCCGACACTCTGCCACAACTCACTTCGTGGAGACATCGGGATGACCACTCAGCCAGTGACTCTCTGACCATGTCCTGTCTTGTCCTGTCTCCTGCCAGTATCACATCATTCCACTTCTACAAAACTTTCAATCATTCCCATCAGTAGTGGAAAGGAAGCCTCGTGTCATGTTCAGGTTACACACTTAGTTCTGGGAGCATTTGCAGCAGCTGCACAACAGAGCAGAGAGACATGCCTCAGTTCTGGCCTCTCCAAGCACAAACAACCAGGTCGTCTCATTCTCATACATGCAATCCATTGCTTCACTATATCACATTTTAGCTCCAAATTACAAATACCCAACAGACAAAGCACACAAATTGCTTTCAAAAATAATGGGTGCAGATGGATGGACTATGAACTAGAGATGAGCATTGCCTTAAAAAAAAAAGAAAAAAAAGCTGGTGGTTCAAGCCCAGCTTCCCCAAGTTGAAATGTCCCTTTGAAAGAAAGGCAGGGGCAGGGGCAGGTAAAATACTTTCAGTTGTCATAAGCACAGCTAAACTGTTTTCAGCCTGGATTTAAACATTGTCAGAGTTGGGGCCTGTCTCACATCTTCTGGAAGACTGTTCCAGATTTTAGGAGCATAAACCTGAAACGCAGCGTCACCTTGTTTAGTCCTGACTCTGGGCACCAGCAGGAGACCCCTCCCTGAGGTTCTCAGAGTCCCAGCTGGTTCATGTGGCTCTAACATGCCAGAGATGTACTTTGGTGCTAGACCATGAAGAGACTTGTACACAAGCAGAGCTGTTTTAAAGGCTATTCTCTGAGCGACAGGAAGCCTGCGCAGAGACCTGAGCACTGGACTAATATGGTCGTATTTCCTGGTTCCAGTCAGGACTGAGCAGCAGCATTCTGGATGTACTACAGCTGTCTTACAGCTCGTTTAGAGAGCCCAGTGAGCAGCCGTTACGGTAGTCTAACCTGCTGGAGACAAACGCATGGACTAGTCTTTCTAAGTCTGGTTTAGACACTACTGTTTTGACTCTGGCAACGTTTTTTAGATGGTAAAAAGCTGCTGGTACTGAACCCTAAGCATAGATCAGTGGGTGAGAGTGTGTATGATAGAGAAATACACAGCACGTATAGGCTGGTTAGTGTTGTATGAATGAAAGTGTGAATAGAACAATGTGATTTGCACCATAGGGCTTTGAGCAATCTATAATACTAGATAAGCATTATATAAAGGCAGTCCATGCTCTAAATGCTTAAGGGTAGATAAGTTGGAAATGTTTACGAGGATATTTAGGGCTTTTCAGCCTTTATTATAATAGATACCATCAAACACAGATAGAAGGTAAACAGTCTATATTTATATTGTGCTTTGCTATACTAGTTTGTCACTCAAAGTGCTAAACAACAAGCCACTTTCACCCATTCAAACACACACACATAAGTCCAAAAGAAGCCATTTTAAGAAGATGGCGCTTTATGAAAATAGTTTTTGTCTGTTTGTGGGGGTGTGCGTGAGTGCATGTGACATTAATCTAGCATCTGTTGGTTTAGGTTATTCGAAGTTTGGCCAAGTTAACTGTTATGTCCCTTTTTGATTTTTAAGTACATTTTTTGGCCACATACTCTTTGTAAATAAACCTGTTTTATGTGGATTATACTCTCCCTGTTTTTTACATTCATCAACAGTTCATCAACAGCTTTAATCCACTCTCTACATGTATTGCGATTCCATATAATTCTAGCTCTGTATCAGGTCTCCAGATTGCTAAAATCCACATCAGAAACACTGGATAGTCTTGTCCTTTACTCAGACCCCCGTGGAATTCATAGGAAAAAGCATAAATTGTCTGAAAAAACATAAGCAAAACATCTTAGTGCTAAAAGTATTGCCTAAATCTCAAAATTCACCAATAATTTAGACCTGACATTTTCTTTGCTACAATAATTTCTTGCTATTCTAGTCATTGGCAAATTAAATCCATTGTAGCAATATATGTATTATTCTATATTGATATGTTGTAATTCAACAAAAATTTGAGTTTTTATAGATTACCAATTTTTAGGGTGCAAAAGAATTCTAACTGCCTACTTCGCTATTAGAATTGGACATTATTCATCATGTAGTGAACTCAAGTGTGGAATTTAATTCAAACTTAAGACTCTCCACATTCCGGTGTGGAGATGTTCGTGTGTAAGGACCAGACATCCTCAGATTTACACCAACCTTTGCCCATGAAAGCATTTTGGGGGAGTTTCTCAGCCCCTCTTTCCACAGACCTGTGCCATAAATTTAGGTGAATGCATTAATAACTTAATGCTAACTAAGCTGAACAAACAACGGACCCTCTCAGGAGAGTTTTGGAGAAAACCAGAACAGGACACTTCTGACCCTATCTGGGTCAAAGTAAATGAAAGGCGACATTTGCTCTGACTCTGATGCAAACTTAAGCAGCATCTCTCTCCCCCACCTCCAGGACTTCCAGGCCCCACATGAGCACTCTGCAATCCGCCCTTAAGCTGCCTTCCCGGGCTGCTAAGCAGCATCTCCCTCCCCCACCTCCAGGACTTCCAGGCCACACGTGAGCACTCTGCAATCCGCCCTTAAGCTGCCCTCCCGGGCTGCTAAGCAGCATCTTGCTCCCTCCCCCACCTCCAGCACTTCCAGGCCACACATGAGAACTCTGCAATCCGCTCTTAAGCTGCCCTCCCGGGCTGCTAAGCAGCATCTTGCCCCCTCCTGGATCCTCCAGCACTCCCAGGCCCCACATGAGCACTCTGCAATCCGCCCTTAAGCTGCCCTCCCGGGCTGCTAAGCAGCATCTTGCCCCCTCCTGGATCCTCCAGCACTCCCAGGCCCCACATGAGCACTCTGCAATCCGCCCTGCAATCCTGCCCCCCTCTTCCAGGAACCGGGTTGATGGCTCCGGAGCTCAGCTCCAGGCCCTGGTGGCTCTGTCAGGCCGGAAAAACACATCCTCTGTTTTCTAAAAACCAGGTTTCCGAAATCGGGCGGGCAGTAATTTCCTCAGACTCCAATTATCTGGTAGGACTGGAGAAGGGGCCTTCGACCTACTCGGCCCATCTCCCCTTCTCCCGTCTTGTGACCTCCAGTTGACTCCGGTTGACAGTCGCGCCGGGAGCGAGGGGGCCCCGTCCCTCCCGGAGGAGAGAGGGCACAGCGAGCACTTCATCCACGGCCCCGGGAAGCGGCGAAGTCCAGGCGAGGAGGCGCTGTAAAGCTCACGGCCGGAGCCGCGAGCCACCTTCGCCCCCGAGCCCTTCCTGGCCGACCTAGAGCCGGTCGCGGCACACCGCCGCGGAGGAAATGCGCCCGGCGAGGGCCAGCCAGCACCGGGGAGAGGTCCCACGAGGGGATCCTCCCGCACCGAGCGGCCGTCCCTAACCCGCCGAGTTGAATCCCCCGGGCAGACTGCGCGGACTCCACCCGTTTACCTCTTAACGGTTTCACGCCCTCTTGAACTCTCTCTTCAAAGTTCTTTTCAACTTTCCCTTAAGGTACTTGTCGACTATCGGTCTCGTGCCGGTATTTAGCCTTAGATGGAGTTTACCACCCACTTTGGGCTGCATTCCCAAACAACCCGACTCCGAGAAGACTGGACTCCGGCGCGACGGGGGCCGTTACCGGCCTCACACCGTCCACGGGCTGAGCCTCGATCAGAAGGACTCAGGCCCCCGAGCGACACCGGGCAAGCGGTCTTCCATACGCCACATTTCCCACGCCCGCCAGTCTGACGGGGATTCGGCGCTGGGCTCTTCCCTCTTCACTCGCCGCTACTGAGGGAATCCTTGTTAGTTTCTTTTCCTCCGCTTAGTAATATGCTTAGATTCAGCGGGTCGTCTCGTCTGATCTGAGGTCGTAGTCGATTGGTGCCTCCTGGGAGGCTGGTCGTGGCTCCCTGACGGGAGGCTCACGGAGTCTCTGGGTAGAATCGGGATTCCCCGACGCCGCGAGGGGCGGTGCCCGGAGAGAGCGTCCCCGCGTCGCTCCGGAGCGTCCCCCTGCTCCCCAATTCCCTGCTGGAGCGAACCAACCCCCGCCGGGAGCCCCTTGGCACACGCGTAACGCGGGCAGCGCGGAGACTGTGAGGTCCACCGGCAGCCGCGCCCGACTCATGCGGGATCCGACGGGAAATTGGGTTTTGACTAATGGAACCTTTGAAATAACCTCACCCAGATTCACTTTCAGCTGAATCTTGAAACTTAAATGTACTTTATATCTTTGTACAAGTTCTTTCATGTTCTCAGTGATATCCCAAGCTGCATTTTAACACCTTTTTCATGATTGTATGTGGAAGGACACCAAAGAAATCATTATTTTGGAAAATGATTAATCGGCCTATGGAGCCACATTGCCCCCTAGTGGTCTGTAGTACTGAATAGTTAGACCCAAAATTAAGTCAACAACTTTCATATGACATGTGACATTTATATGAAATAATGCAACTGTTAACCAATGTTTTCCTGCTGTTTCTTATTGTATTCTGTGTTTAACGCAGGAAGATAACATTGTTTGGTTCGTTATTCATAAGTCATAACTTTACAGATATCCATCTGAATTTCGAGACTCATAACCATCATGTTACATTGTTTTTGATGTCTTTATGTCATAAGTTTATGCTATATCTTTAACCTTTATATCTTAACAAGTTATGGTGTTTTCAGAATCCTCTGAACAAATGTTTATGAGACAGAGGAATGAAGAAACCAAGTTCCTGTGTTACACCCTCGCTGCAGGCTCGTAACTCAGAATAGATCATCTTACAAAATACGCCCAGGCAGACGTCACAACAGTTTCAGGCATACCATTGGCTGAAAGTGAAGCGTAAGCCTATGTCATGCCCCGCCACCGCAAATCAAACTCCAGAAACCGCGAGGAAAAGTCAGAAGAGAGTAGGGAATAGAAAGGAAGAATCAAGATTGAATCATGAAGAACAGAGAGTTTGAAGAGTGATGGAATGAGTCTTGCAGAGTCTTTGGAAATGGCAGGAGAGGAAGATGAGATGGAAGAAGAAAGTCCCAACAAAGACAGAAAGAGAAGAATGTAGTAGAAAGATACCTTTTGCATTTTTGCTCGTCCGTCATCCTGTCTCCTCTCTATAGCACGTTTTAAGCTGCTGCAGCTTCCTCACCTATTTTTGATCACCAAGAGAGCCAGCGTGAAGCTTTTCAACCTTTTTGTCAATCTTTGGTGAATTTAAGTTCACCTCATCAGAGTTGGTCAGCAAACAAAACCAACTCCACCGTTGGACAATTTTGTCATTATTTGCAGTAAATTCCTACACACCACCCCGTTTGTCTTCTAAGCCACGAGAAGCCCCCTCCGGCGCAGGAGAGCAACCGGTCCAAGTCACTTTAATGAAAGTGACCCACAACGAAGGCCGCAAGAGTAAGTCTAAGTCTAAGTCTAAGAGAAGCACCTGGGGGGTTTAGAAAACACCAAAGTGATGGTGAATTGTTCCACTCTATAATACTGACCCAAACACAAGTTCCATCCAAATTTACCATAAGTTGTAATCCAATTTCATTATAAATGAAGTAAATGTCATACTTATATGGTTTTTCATTCACCCACGAAAAACCCTCATGGTGGGATACATCTGAAACACCTTTCCTGGGAGGTATTCAGATGGCATCTTGACATCTTCCATATTTAACTCTATCGCATACTAGTTATATTCTAACGCTCCCTCTTAAAGATCTTTAGTCTTTATTTTTCACTTTTTAGCGGTGTGTCTGGTTCTCTAGCTTAGCATGGCTACCAGTTCTCTTCCTCTATCTCTTGCTTTCACCTGCTCCGTGTGTCAGATGTTTAGTTATTCCTCTGCCTCCTTTAGTGGTACATGTAGGTACATGTAACAAATGTAGACTTTTTGTAGTTTTGGAGGCAAGGTTATCTGAATTGGAAGCTCGGCTCTGCACTGTTGAAAACCAAACGATAGTGAGCCAGGCCCCTTTAGCCAGTGCGGAGCCAACTAACCTAGCTAGCTCTATTAGTCGTCCCCAAGCAGATCCCGAGCAGCCGGGACTTAAGAGTGGCTGGGTGACTGTCAGGAAGAGGAGTTATAGTCCTAAAGTCAAGCCCGTGGTTCACCATCAACCTGTCCACGTTTCAAATAGATTTTCCACACTCAGCGACACACCCGCTGAGGACAAAACCCTGGTAATTGGCAGCTCTATATTCAGAAACGTGGCATTAACGACACCAGTGACCATAGTCAAATGTATTCCAGGGGCCAGAGTGGGCGACATAGAATCCTATTTAAAACTGCTGGCTAAGGATAAGTGTAAATACTGTAAAATAGTTATTCACGTCGGCGGTAATGACACCCGGTTACGCCAATTGGAGGTCACTAAAATTAATGTTGCATCGTGTGTAATTTTGCCAAAACAATGTCGGACTACGTAGTTTTCTCTGGACCCCTGCCAAATCTGACCAGTGATGACACGTTTAGCCGCATGTCCTCATTCAATCGCTGGTTGTCTAGATGGTGTCCAGCAAACAAAGTGGGCTACATAGATAATTGGCAATCTTTCTGGAGAAAACCTGGCCTAATGAGGAGAGACGACATCCATCCCACTTTGGAAGGAGCGGCTCTCATTTCTAGAAATATGGACGAATTTATTAGTCATCCAAAAACATGACAACCCAGGGTTGAGACCAGGATGCAGAGTTGTAGTCTTACACACTTCTCTGTGGCTTTCCATCTGATGCTGCCCCCCCCCCCCCCCCCCCCAATAAATAAACACAAAAGGATCAAATCCTCTTGTGCAAAAAAATTTAAAACAAAAACTGTAAGTGAACAAAAACATCAAAATATTAAATGTGGTTTGCTGAATTTTCTCCTGTCGAAGTCTATGTTAGTGAATGATTTGATCTGTGATCATCATATTGATATATTTTGTCTTACAGAAACCTGGCTGCAGCAGGAGGATCATGTTAGCATTAATGAATCAACTCCCTCTGACTATTTAAATGTTCACGTTCCTCCAACCACAGGCAGAGGAGGAGGAGTGGCAGCTATCTTCAGATCAGGGTTACTAATCAGTCCTAGACCCAAGATTAGTTTTAGCTCTTTTGTTTTTGTTTTTTTTTTTCTCCCCCTTGTCCTGTTCAGCATTATGGCAGCAGAATTGTAGTCTGAATACCTTTGATGCCAAACAGATTTGCTCTGCCAAGGGAGGTTTTATAAATGTAAAGCTCCCCTTGATGCCCATTTATTTATTTCTGTTTACAATATATAACATGTAATAGAACTGAACCGGACCGGGGGACAAGGAAAGAAGAAGCGGAAAGAAGAGGAAACAGAACAAAAATAGAAACAAAAACCAGACAACCAGCTGCTCTAACATGCCAGAGATGTACTTTGGTGCTAGACCATGAAGAGACTTGTACACAAGCAGAGCTGTTTTAAAGGCTATTCTCTGAGCGACAGGAAGCCTGCGCAGAGACCTGAGCACTGGACTAATATGGTCGTATTTCCTGGTTCCAGTCAGGACTGAGCAGCAGCATTCTGGATGTACTACAGCTGTCTTACAGCTCGTTTAGAGAGCCCAGTGAGCAGCCGTTACGGTAGTCTAACCTGCTGGAGACAAACGCATGGACTAGTCTTTCTAAGTCTGGTTTAGACACTACTGTTTTGACTCTGGCAACGTTTTTTAGATGGTAAAAAGCTGCTGGTACTGAACCCTAAGCATAGATCAGTGGGTGAGAGTGTGTATGATAGAGAAATACACAGCACGTATAGGCTGGTTAGTGTTGTATGAATGAAAGTGTGAATAGAACAATGTGATTTGCACCATAGGGCTTTGAGCAATCTATAATACTAGATAAGCATTATATAAAGGCAGTCCATGCTCTAAATGCTTAAGGGTAGATAAGTTGGAAATGTTTACGAGGATATTTAGGGCTTTTCAGCCTTTATTATAATAGATACCATCAAACACAGATAGAAGGTAAACAGTCTATATTTATATTGTGCTTTGCTATACTAGTTTGTCACTCAAAGTGCTAAACAACAAGCCACTTTCACCCATTCAAACACACACACATAAGTCCAAAAGAAGCCATTTTAAGAAGATGGCGCTTTATGAAAATAGTTTTTGTCTGTTTGTGGGGGTGTGCGTGAGTGCATGTGACATTAATCTAGCATCTGTTGGTTTAGGTTATTCGAAGTTTGGCCAAGTTAACTGTTATGTCCCTTTTTGATTTTTAAGTACATTTTTTGGCCACATACTCTTTGTAAATAAACCTGTTTTATGTGGATTATACTCTCCCTGTTTTTTACATTCATCAACAGTTCATCAACAGCTTTAATCCACTCTCTACATGTATTGCGATTCCATATAATTCTAGCTCTGTATCAGGTCTCCAGATTGCTAAAATCCACATCAGAAACACTGGATAGTCTTGTCCTTTACTCAGACCCCCGTGGAATTCATAGGAAAAAGCATAAATTGTCTGAAAAAACATAAGCAAAACATCTTAGTGCTAAAAGTATTGCCTAAATCTCAAAATTCACCAATAATTTAGACCTGACATTTTCTTTGCTACAATAATTTCTTGCTATTCTAGTCATTGGCAAATTAAATCCATTGTAGCAATATATGTATTATTCTATATTGATATGTTGTAATTCAACAAAAATTTGAGTTTTTATAGATTACCAATTTTTAGGGTGCAAAAGAATTCTAACTGCCTACTTCGCTATTAGAATTGGACATTATTCATCATGTAGTGAACTCAAGTGTGGAATTTAATTCAAACTTAAGACTCTCCACATTCCGGTGTGGAGATGTTCGTGTGTAAGGACCAGACATCCTCAGATTTACACCAACCTTTGCCCATGAAAGCATTTTGGGGGAGTTTCTCAGCCCCTCTTTCCACAGACCTGTGCCATAAATTTAGGTGAATGCATTAATAACTTAATGCTAACTAAGCTGAACAAACAACGGACCCTCTCAGGAGAGTTTTGGAGAAAACCAGAACAGGACACTTCTGACCCTATCTGGGTCAAAGTAAATGAAAGGCGACATTTGCTCTGACTCTGATGCAAACTTAAGCAGCATCTCTCTCCCCCACCTCCAGGACTTCCAGGCCCCACATGAGCACTCTGCAATCCGCCCTTAAGCTGCCTTCCCGGGCTGCTAAGCAGCATCTCCCTCCCCCACCTCCAGGACTTCCAGGCCACACGTGAGCACTCTGCAATCCGCCCTTAAGCTGCCCTCCCGGGCTGCTAAGCAGCATCTTGCTCCCTCCCCCACCTCCAGCACTTCCAGGCCACACATGAGAACTCTGCAATCCGCTCTTAAGCTGCCCTCCCGGGCTGCTAAGCAGCATCTTGCCCCCTCCTGGATCCTCCAGCACTCCCAGGCCCCACATGAGCACTCTGCAATCCGCCCTTAAGCTGCCCTCCCGGGCTGCTAAGCAGCATCTTGCCCCCTCCTGGATCCTCCAGCACTCCCAGGCCCCACATGAGCACTCTGCAATCCGCCCTGCAATCCTGCCCCCCTCTTCCAGGAACCGGGTTGATGGCTCCGGAGCTCAGCTCCAGGCCCTGGTGGCTCTGTCAGGCCGGAAAAACACATCCTCTGTTTTCTAAAAACCAGGTTTCCGAAATCGGGCGGGCAGTAATTTCCTCAGACTCCAATTATCTGGTAGGACTGGAGAAGGGGCCTTCGACCTACTCGGCCCATCTCCCCTTCTCCCGTCTTGTGACCTCCAGTTGACTCCGGTTGACAGTCGCGCCGGGAGCGAGGGGGCCCCGTCCCTCCCGGAGGAGAGAGGGCACAGCGAGCACTTCATCCACGGCCCCGGGAAGCGGCGAAGTCCAGGCGAGGAGGCGCTGTAAAGCTCACGGCCGGAGCCGCGAGCCACCTTCGCCCCCGAGCCCTTCCTGGCCGACCTAGAGCCGGTCGCGGCACACCGCCGCGGAGGAAATGCGCCCGGCGAGGGCCAGCCAGCACCGGGGAGAGGTCCCACGAGGGGATCCTCCCGCACCGAGCGGCCGTCCCTAACCCGCCGAGTTGAATCCCCCGGGCAGACTGCGCGGACTCCACCCGTTTACCTCTTAACGGTTTCACGCCCTCTTGAACTCTCTCTTCAAAGTTCTTTTCAACTTTCCCTTAAGGTACTTGTCGACTATCGGTCTCGTGCCGGTATTTAGCCTTAGATGGAGTTTACCACCCACTTTGGGCTGCATTCCCAAACAACCCGACTCCGAGAAGACTGGACTCCGGCGCGACGGGGGCCGTTACCGGCCTCACACCGTCCACGGGCTGAGCCTCGATCAGAAGGACTCAGGCCCCCGAGCGACACCGGGCAAGCGGTCTTCCATACGCCACATTTCCCACGCCCGCCAGTCTGACGGGGATTCGGCGCTGGGCTCTTCCCTCTTCACTCGCCGCTACTGAGGGAATCCTTGTTAGTTTCTTTTCCTCCGCTTAGTAATATGCTTAGATTCAGCGGGTCGTCTCGTCTGATCTGAGGTCGTAGTCGATTGGTGCCTCCTGGGAGGCTGGTCGTGGCTCCCTGACGGGAGGCTCACGGAGTCTCTGGGTAGAATCGGGATTCCCCGACGCCGCGAGGGGCGGTGCCCGGAGAGAGCGTCCCCGCGTCGCTCCGGAGCGTCCCCCTGCTCCCCAATTCCCTGCTGGAGCGAACCAACCCCCGCCGGGAGCCCCTTGGCACACGCGTAACGCGGGCAGCGCGGAGACTGTGAGGTCCACCGGCAGCCGCGCCCGACTCATGCGGGATCCGACGGGAAATTGGGTTTTGACTAATGGAACCTTTGAAATAACCTCACCCAGATTCACTTTCAGCTGAATCTTGAAACTTAAATGTACTTTATATCTTTGTACAAGTTCTTTCATGTTCTCAGTGATATCCCAAGCTGCATTTTAACACCTTTTTCATGATTGTATGTGGAAGGACACCAAAGAAATCATTATTTTGGAAAATGATTAATCGGCCTATGGAGCCACATTGCCCCCTAGTGGTCTGTAGTACTGAATAGTTAGACCCAAAATTAAGTCAACAACTTTCATATGACATGTGACATTTATATGAAATAATGCAACTGTTAACCAATGTTTTCCTGCTGTTTCTTATTGTATTCTGTGTTTAACGCAGGAAGATAACATTGTTTGGTTCGTTATTCATAAGTCATAACTTTACAGATATCCATCTGAATTTCGAGACTCATAACCATCATGTTACATTGTTTTTGATGTCTTTATGTCATAAGTTTATGCTATATCTTTAACCTTTATATCTTAACAAGTTATGGTGTTTTCAGAATCCTCTGAACAAATGTTTATGAGACAGAGGAATGAAGAAACCAAGTTCCTGTGTTACACCCTCGCTGCAGGCTCGTAACTCAGAATAGATCATCTTACAAAATACGCCCAGGCAGACGTCACAACAGTTTCAGGCATACCATTGGCTGAAAGTGAAGCGTAAGCCTATGTCATGCCCCGCCACCGCAAATCAAACTCCAGAAACCGCGAGGAAAAGTCAGAAGAGAGTAGGGAATAGAAAGGAAGAATCAAGATTGAATCATGAAGAACAGAGAGTTTGAAGAGTGATGGAATGAGTCTTGCAGAGTCTTTGGAAATGGCAGGAGAGGAAGATGAGATGGAAGAAGAAAGTCCCAACAAAGACAGAAAGAGAAGAATGTAGTAGAAAGATACCTTTTGCATTTTTGCTCGTCCGTCATCCTGTCTCCTCTCTATAGCACGTTTTAAGCTGCTGCAGCTTCCTCACCTATTTTTGATCACCAAGAGAGCCAGCGTGAAGCTTTTCAACCTTTTTGTCAATCTTTGGTGAATTTAAGTTCACCTCATCAGAGTTGGTCAGCAAACAAAACCAACTCCACCGTTGGACAATTTTGTCATTATTTGCAGTAAATTCCTACACACCACCCCGTTTGTCTTCTAAGCCACGAGAAGCCCCCTCCGGCGCAGGAGAGCAACCGGTCCAAGTCACTTTAATGAAAGTGACCCACAACGAAGGCCGCAAGAGTAAGTCTAAGTCTAAGTCTAAGAGAAGCACCTGGGGGGTTTAGAAAACACCAAAGTGATGGTGAATTGTTCCACTCTATAATACTGACCCAAACACAAGTTCCATCCAAATTTACCATAAGTTGTAATCCAATTTCATTATAAATGAAGTAAATGTCATACTTATATGGTTTTTCATTCACCCACGAAAAACCCTCATGGTGGGATACATCTGAAACACCTTTCCTGGGAGGTATTCAGATGGCATCTTGACATCTTCCATATTTAACTCTATCGCATACTAGTTATATTCTAACGCTCCCTCTTAAAGATCTTTAGTCTTTATTTTTCACTTTTTAGCGGTGTGTCTGGTTCTCTAGCTTAGCATGGCTACCAGTT
This sequence comes from Leuresthes tenuis, assembly GCF_036924035.1. Lineage (NCBI taxonomy): Eukaryota > Metazoa > Chordata > Actinopteri > Atheriniformes > Atherinopsidae > Leuresthes > Leuresthes tenuis. The sequence goes on along the minus strand of NW_027325365.1, from coordinate 36,223,605 downwards.
CTCTTCCTCTATCTCTTGCTTTCACCTGCTCCGTGTGTCAGATGTTTAGTTATTCCTCTGCCTCCTTTAGTGGTACATGTAGGTACATGTAACAAATGTAGACTTTTTGTAGTTTTGGAGGCAAGGTTATCTGAATTGGAAGCTCGGCTCTGCACTGTTGAAAACCAAACGATAGTGAGCCAGGCCCCTTTAGCCAGTGCGGAGCCAACTAACCTAGCTAGCTCTATTAGTCGTCCCCAAGCAGATCCCGAGCAGCCGGGACTTAAGAGTGGCTGGGTGACTGTCAGGAAGAGGAGTTATAGTCCTAAAGTCAAGCCCGTGGTTCACCATCAACCTGTCCACGTTTCAAATAGATTTTCCCCACTCAGCGACACACCCGCTGAGGACAAAACCCTGGTAATTGGCAGCTCTATATTCAGAAACGTGGCATTAACGACACCAGTGACCATAGTCAAATGTATTCCAGGGGCCAGAGTGGGCGACATAGAATCCTATTTAAAACTGCTGGCTAAGGATAAGTGTAAATACTGTAAAATAGTTATTCACGTCGGCGGTAATGACACCCGGTTACGCCAATTGGAGGTCACTAAAATTAATGTTGCATCGTGTGTAATTTTGCCAAAACAATGTCGGACTACGTAGTTTTCTCTGGACCCCTGCCAAATCTGACCAGTGATGACACGTTTAGCCGCATGTCCTCATTCAATCGCTGGTTGTCTAGATGGTGTCCAGCAAACAAAGTGGGCTACATAGATAATTGGCAATCTTTCTGGAGAAAACCTGGCCTAATGAGGAGAGACGACATCCATCCCACTTTGGAAGGAGCGGCTCTCATTTCTAGAAATATGGACGAATTTATTAGTCATCCAAAAACATGACAACCCAGGGTTGAGACCAGGATGCAGAGTTGTAGTCTTACACACTTCTCTGTGGCTTTCCATCTGATGCTGCCCCCCCCCCCCCCCCCCCAATAAATAAACACAAAAGGATCAAATCCTCTTGTGCAAAAAAATTTAAAACAAAAACTGTAAGTGAACAAAAACATCAAAATATTAAATGTGGTTTGCTGAATTTTCTCCTGTCGAAGTCTATGTTAGTGAATGATTTGATCTGTGATCATCATATTGATATATTTTGTCTTACAGAAACCTGGCTGCAGCAGGAGGATCATGTTAGCATTAATGAATCAACTCCCTCTGACTATTTAAATGTTCACGTTCCTCCAACCACAGGCAGAGGAGGAGGAGTGGCAGCTATCTTCAGATCAGGGTTACTAATCAGTCCTAGACCCAAGATTAGTTTTAGCTCTTTTGTTTTTGTTTTTTTTTTCTCCCCCTTGTCCTGTTCAGCATTATGGCAGCAGAATTGTAGTCTGAATACCTTTGATGCCAAACAGATTTGCTCTGCCAAGGGAGGTTTTATAAATGTAAAGCTCCCCTTGATGCCCATTTATTTATTTCTGTTTACAATATATAACATGTAATAGAACTGAACCGGACCGGGGGACAAGGAAAGAAGAAGCGGAAAGAAGAGGAAACAGAACAAAAATAGAAACAAAAACCAGACAACCAGCTGCTCTAACATGCCAGAGATGTACTTTGGTGCTAGACCATGAAGAGACTTGTACACAAGCAGAGCTGTTTTAAAGGCTATTCTCTGAGCGACAGGAAGCCTGCGCAGAGACCTGAGCACTGGACTAATATGGTCGTATTTCCTGGTTCCAGTCAGGACTGAGCAGCAGCATTCTGGATGTACTACAGCTGTCTTACAGCTCGTTTAGAGAGCCCAGTGAGCAGCCGTTACGGTAGTCTAACCTGCTGGAGACAAACGCATGGACTAGTCTTTCTAAGTCTGGTTTAGACACTACTGTTTTGACTCTGGCAACGTTTTTTAGATGGTAAAAAGCTGCTGGTACTGAACCCTAAGCATAGATCAGTGGGTGAGAGTGTGTATGATAGAGAAATACACAGCACGTATAGGCTGGTTAGTGTTGTATGAATGAAAGTGTGAATAGAACAATGTGATTTGCACCATAGGGCTTTGAGCAATCTATAATACTAGATAAGCATTATATAAAGGCAGTCCATGCTCTAAATGCTTAAGGGTAGATAAGTTGGAAATGTTTACGAGGATATTTAGGGCTTTTCAGCCTTTATTATAATAGATACCATCAAACACAGATAGAAGGTAAACAGTCTATATTTATATTGTGCTTTGCTATACTAGTTTGTCACTCAAAGTGCTAAACAACAAGCCACTTTCACCCATTCAAACACACACACATAAGTCCAAAAGAAGCCATTTTAAGAAGATGGCGCTTTATGAAAATAGTTTTTGTCTGTTTGTGGGGGTGTGCGTGAGTGCATGTGACATTAATCTAGCATCTGTTGGTTTAGGTTATTCGAAGTTTGGCCAAGTTAACTGTTATGTCCCTTTTTGATTTTTAAGTACATTTTTTGGCCACATACTCTTTGTAAATAAACCTGTTTTATGTGGATTATACTCTCCCTGTTTTTTACATTCATCAACAGTTCATCAACAGCTTTAATCCACTCTCTACATGTATTGCGATTCCATATAATTCTAGCTCTGTATCAGGTCTCCAGATTGCTAAAATCCACATCAGAAACACTGGATAGTCTTGTCCTTTACTCAGACCCCCGTGGAATTCATAGGAAAAAGCATAAATTGTCTGAAAAAACATAAGCAAAACATCTTAGTGCTAAAAGTATTGCCTAAATCTCAAAATTCACCAATAATTTAGACCTGACATTTTCTTTGCTACAATAATTTCTTGCTATTCTAGTCATTGGCAAATTAAATCCATTGTAGCAATATATGTATTATTCTATATTGATATGTTGTAATTCAACAAAAATTTGAGTTTTTATAGATTACCAATTTTTAGGGTGCAAAAGAATTCTAACTGCCTACTTCGCTATTAGAATTGGACATTATTCATCATGTAGTGAACTCAAGTGTGGAATTTAATTCAAACTTAAGACTCTCCACATTCCGGTGTGGAGATGTTCGTGTGTAAGGACCAGACATCCTCAGATTTACACCAACCTTTGCCCATGAAAGCATTTTGGGGGAGTTTCTCAGCCCCTCTTTCCACAGACCTGTGCCATAAATTTAGGTGAATGCATTAATAACTTAATGCTAACTAAGCTGAACAAACAACGGACCCTCTCAGGAGAGTTTTGGAGAAAACCAGAACAGGACACTTCTGACCCTATCTGGGTCAAAGTAAATGAAAGGCGACATTTGCTCTGACTCTGATGCAAACTTAAGCAGCATCTCTCTCCCCCACCTCCAGGACTTCCAGGCCCCACATGAGCACTCTGCAATCCGCCCTTAAGCTGCCTTCCCGGGCTGCTAAGCAGCATCTCCCTCCCCCACCTCCAGGACTTCCAGGCCACACGTGAGCACTCTGCAATCCGCCCTTAAGCTGCCCTCCCGGGCTGCTAAGCAGCATCTTGCTCCCTCCCCCACCTCCAGCACTTCCAGGCCACACATGAGAACTCTGCAATCCGCTCTTAAGCTGCCCTCCCGGGCTGCTAAGCAGCATCTTGCCCCCTCCTGGATCCTCCAGCACTCCCAGGCCCCACATGAGCACTCTGCAATCCGCCCTTAAGCTGCCCTCCCGGGCTGCTAAGCAGCATCTTGCCCCCTCCTGGATCCTCCAGCACTCCCAGGCCCCACATGAGCACTCTGCAATCCGCCCTGCAATCCTGCCCCCCTCTTCCAGGAACCGGGTTGATGGCTCCGGAGCTCAGCTCCAGGCCCTGGTGGCTCTGTCAGGCCGGAAAAACACATCCTCTGTTTTCTAAAAACCAGGTTTCCGAAATCGGGCGGGCAGTAATTTCCTCAGACTCCAATTATCTGGTAGGACTGGAGAAGGGGCCTTCGACCTACTCGGCCCATCTCCCCTTCTCCCGTCTTGTGACCTCCAGTTGACTCCGGTTGACAGTCGCGCCGGGAGCGAGGGGGCCCCGTCCCTCCCGGAGGAGAGAGGGCACAGCGAGCACTTCATCCACGGCCCCGGGAAGCGGCGAAGTCCAGGCGAGGAGGCGCTGTAAAGCTCACGGCCGGAGCCGCGAGCCACCTTCGCCCCCGAGCCCTTCCTGGCCGACCTAGAGCCGGTCGCGGCACACCGCCGCGGAGGAAATGCGCCCGGCGAGGGCCAGCCAGCACCGGGGAGAGGTCCCACGAGGGGATCCTCCCGCACCGAGCGGCCGTCCCTAACCCGCCGAGTTGAATCCCCCGGGCAGACTGCGCGGACTCCACCCGTTTACCTCTTAACGGTTTCACGCCCTCTTGAACTCTCTCTTCAAAGTTCTTTTCAACTTTCCCTTAAGGTACTTGTCGACTATCGGTCTCGTGCCGGTATTTAGCCTTAGATGGAGTTTACCACCCACTTTGGGCTGCATTCCCAAACAACCCGACTCCGAGAAGACTGGACTCCGGCGCGACGGGGGCCGTTACCGGCCTCACACCGTCCACGGGCTGAGCCTCGATCAGAAGGACTCAGGCCCCCGAGCGACACCGGGCAAGCGGTCTTCCATACGCCACATTTCCCACGCCCGCCAGTCTGACGGGGATTCGGCGCTGGGCTCTTCCCTCTTCACTCGCCGCTACTGAGGGAATCCTTGTTAGTTTCTTTTCCTCCGCTTAGTAATATGCTTAGATTCAGCGGGTCGTCTCGTCTGATCTGAGGTCGTAGTCGATTGGTGCCTCCTGGGAGGCTGGTCGTGGCTCCCTGACGGGAGGCTCACGGAGTCTCTGGGTAGAATCGGGATTCCCCGACGCCGCGAGGGGCGGTGCCCGGAGAGAGCGTCCCCGCGTCGCTCCGGAGCGTCCCCCTGCTCCCCAATTCCCTGCTGGAGCGAACCAACCCCCGCCGGGAGCCCCTTGGCACACGCGTAACGCGGGCAGCGCGGAGACTGTGAGGTCCACCGGCAGCCGCGCCCGACTCATGCGGGATCCGACGGGAAATTGGGTTTTGACTAATGGAACCTTTGAAATAACCTCACCCAGATTCACTTTCAGCTGAATCTTGAAACTTAAATGTACTTTATATCTTTGTACAAGTTCTTTCATGTTCTCAGTGATATCCCAAGCTGCATTTTAACACCTTTTTCATGATTGTATGTGGAAGGACACCAAAGAAATCATTATTTTGGAAAATGATTAATCGGCCTATGGAGCCACATTGCCCCCTAGTGGTCTGTAGTACTGAATAGTTAGACCCAAAATTAAGTCAACAACTTTCATATGACATGTGACATTTATATGAAATAATGCAACTGTTAACCAATGTTTTCCTGCTGTTTCTTATTGTATTCTGTGTTTAACGCAGGAAGATAACATTGTTTGGTTCGTTATTCATAAGTCATAACTTTACAGATATCCATCTGAATTTCGAGACTCATAACCATCATGTTACATTGTTTTTGATGTCTTTATGTCATAAGTTTATGCTATATCTTTAACCTTTATATCTTAACAAGTTATGGTGTTTTCAGAATCCTCTGAACAAATGTTTATGAGACAGAGGAATGAAGAAACCAAGTTCCTGTGTTACACCCTCGCTGCAGGCTCGTAACTCAGAATAGATCATCTTACAAAATACGCCCAGGCAGACGTCACAACAGTTTCAGGCATACCATTGGCTGAAAGTGAAGCGTAAGCCTATGTCATGCCCCGCCACCGCAAATCAAACTCCAGAAACCGCGAGGAAAAGTCAGAAGAGAGTAGGGAATAGAAAGGAAGAATCAAGATTGAATCATGAAGAACAGAGAGTTTGAAGAGTGATGGAATGAGTCTTGCAGAGTCTTTGGAAATGGCAGGAGAGGAAGATGAGATGGAAGAAGAAAGTCCCAACAAAGACAGAAAGAGAAGAATGTAGTAGAAAGATACCTTTTGCATTTTTGCTCGTCCGTCATCCTGTCTCCTCTCTATAGCACGTTTTAAGCTGCTGCAGCTTCCTCACCTATTTTTGATCACCAAGAGAGCCAGCGTGAAGCTTTTCAACCTTTTTGTCAATCTTTGGTGAATTTAAGTTCACCTCATCAGAGTTGGTCAGCAAACAAAACCAACTCCACCGTTGGACAATTTTGTCATTATTTGCAGTAAATTCCTACACACCACCCCGTTTGTCTTCTAAGCCACGAGAAGCCCCCTCCGGCGCAGGAGAGCAACCGGTCCAAGTCACTTTAATGAAAGTGACCCACAACGAAGGCCGCAAGAGTAAGTCTAAGTCTAAGTCTAAGAGAAGCACCTGGGGGGTTTAGAAAACACCAAAGTGATGGTGAATTGTTCCACTCTATAATACTGACCCAAACACAAGTTCCATCCAAATTTACCATAAGTTGTAATCCAATTTCATTATAAATGAAGTAAATGTCATACTTATATGGTTTTTCATTCACCCACGAAAAACCCTCATGGTGGGATACATCTGAAACACCTTTCCTGGGAGGTATTCAGATGGCATCTTGACATCTTCCATATTTAACTCTATCGCATACTAGTTATATTCTAACGCTCCCTCTTAAAGATCTTTAGTCTTTATTTTTCACTTTTTAGCGGTGTGTCTGGTTCTCTAGCTTAGCATGGCTACCAGTTCTCTTCCTCTATCTCTTGCTTTCACCTGCTCCGTGTGTCAGATGTTTAGTTATTCCTCTGCCTCCTTTAGTGGTACATGTAGGTACATGTAACAAATGTAGACTTTTTGTAGTTTTGGAGGCAAGGTTATCTGAATTGGAAGCTCGGCTCTGCACTGTTGAAAACCAAACGATAGTGAGCCAGGCCCCTTTAGCCAGTGCGGAGCCAACTAACCTAGCTAGCTCTATTAGTCGTCCCCAAGCAGATCCCGAGCAGCCGGGACTTAAGAGTGGCTGGGTGACTGTCAGGAAGAGGAGTTATAGTCCTAAAGTCAAGCCCGTGGTTCACCATCAACCTGTCCACGTTTCAAATAGATTTTCCCCACTCAGCGACACACCCGCTGAGGAGAAAACCCTGGTAATTGGCAGCTCTATAGTCAGAAACGTGGTATTAACGACACCAGTGACCATAGTCAAATGTATTCCAGGGGCCAGAGTGGGCGACATAGAATCCTATTTAAAACTGCTGGCTAAGGATAAGTGTAAATACTGTAAAATAGTTATTCACGTCGGCGGTAATGACACCCGGTTACGCCAATTGGAGGTCACTAAAATTAATGTTGCATCGTGTGTAATTTTGCCAAAACAATGTCGGACTACGTAGTTTTCTCTGGACCCCTGCCAAATCTGACCAGTGATGACACGTTTAGCCGCATGTCCTCATTCAATCGCTGGTTGTCTAGATGGTGTCCAGCAAACAACGTGGGCTACATAGATAATTGGCAATCTTTCTGGAGAAAACCTGGCCTAATGAGGAGAGACGACATCCATCCCACTTTGGAAGGAGCGGCTCTCATTTCTAGAAATATGGACAAATTTATTAGTCATCCAAAAACATGACAACCCAGGGTTGAGACCAGGATGCAGAGTTGTAGTCTTACACACTTCTCTGTGGCTTTCCATCTGATGCTGCCCCCCCCCCCCAATAAATAAACACAAAAGGATCAAATCCTCTTGTGCAAAAAAATTTAAAACAAAAACTGTAAGTGAACAAAAACATCAAAATATTAAATGTGGTTTGCTGAATTTTCTCCTGTCGAAGTCTATGTTAGTGAATGATTTGATCTGTGATCATCATATTGATATATTTTGTCTTACAGAAACCTGGCTGCAGCAGGAGGATCATGTTAGCATTAATGAATCAACTCCCTCTGACTATTTAAATGTTCATGTTCCTAGAACCACAGGCAGAGGAGGAGGAGTGGCAGCTATCTTCAGATCAGGGTTACTAATCAGTCCTAGACCCAAGATTAGTTTTAGCTCTTTTGTTTTTGTTTTTTTTTTCTCCCCCTTGTCCTGTTCAGCATTATGGCAGCAGAATTGTAGTCTGAATACCTTTGATGCCAAACAGATTTGCTCTGCCAAGGGAGGTTTTATAAATGTAAAGCTCCCCTTGATGCCCATTTATTTATTTCTGTTTACAATATATAACATGTAATAGAACTGAACCGGACCGGGGGACAAGGAAAGAAGAAGCGGAAAGAAGAGGAAACAGAACAAAAATAGAAACAAAAACCAGACAACCAGCTGCTACACCTGTAAAAAACAAAACAGACAACAATCCATGGCCTCTGAGGGGAATCCAGCCTTAGCGCCACCAGGAGCACCTGAAAGCAGACAAGCAGAGAAAAAACAAACACACAAACAAACAAAAACCAGCACAAGAAGCGGCAATCGCATACAACACAGGTGTGGATATAGATGACCTGAGACGACATGATAATACATAAACTGCTTAGCGAGCATGCTACTGGGCTAATAAATGTGTGTGTGTGTGTGTGTGTGAGAAAATGCAACACCCATGGCACAGGACCTACATGATAACCGTGCTTAGTTATGAGTGTATAAGTGTATAGAGCCACAATCCACAGCTCTATGACTTTAATATTCATGTAGATGTTGAAAATGACAGCCAAAATATTAACTTTAATTCTATATTAGACTCTATTGGATTTTCTCAAAGTGTTCACAGACCTACTCACTGCCTTAATCATACCCTTGACCTTGTGCTGACTTATGGGATTGAGAGTGAACAGTTAACAGTGTTCCCTCATAACTCTGTCTTGTCTGACTATTTTTTTATAACTTTTGAATTTACATTACTTGACTATACAGCTTCTGAGAAGAATTCTACATAAAGAAGGTGTCTGTCAGAGAATGCTGTAACCAGATTTAAAGAGTTGATTTCATCATCCTTTTCTTCACTGCCATGTGCAGATATGACAGAGGACAGCTACCTAAATTTTATTCCAGTAGAACTTGACTCTCTTGTTGACAGCACTATAGCTTCAATGCGTACAACACTGGACAATGTTGCCCCTCTGAAAAGGAAGGTAATCAGTCAGAAGAGGTTGGCTCCTTGGTATAATTCACAGCTGCGTGTGTTAAAGCAGACTGCAAGAAAGCTGGAGAGACAGTGGCGTTCCTCTAATTTAGAAGTCTCAATTAGTCTGGAAAGATAGTTTAATAACGTATAAGAAAGCCCTTCCTAAAGCTAGAGCTGCTTATTTTTCATCATTGATAGAAGAGAATAAGAACAATCCCAGGGTTCTTTTCAACACTGTTGCCAGGCTGACAAAGAGTCCGAGCTCTGTTGAGCCATGTATTCCTTTAACTCTCAGCAGTGATGATTTCATGAGATTCTTCATCAATAAAATTGTTTCTATCAGAGAGAAGAGTAATGGAATCCTTCCCACTATTATCACTGATGTATCATCAAGTAGAGCAGCTTTAGAAGTATCTTTAGAACCTGATTTGTATTTAGACAGCTTCTGCCCAGTTGATCTCTCTGAGCTAACAACAGCAATAGTCTCTTCTAAACTATCAACTTGTATTTTAGACCCAATCCCAACCAGACTGTTCAAGGAGGTTTTCCCCTTAATTGACGCTTCCATATTGGATTTGATCAATCGGTCTTTGTTGATAGGATATGTACCTCAGACTTTTAAGGTTGCTGTAATTAAATCTTTACTTAAAAAACCTACTCTTGATTCAGAAGTGTTGGTTAATTATCGACCTATATCCAATCTCCCTCTTTTGTCTAAAGTTCTTGAAAAAATAGTTGCAGTTCAACTTTGTGATCATTTACATAGAAATAATCTGTTTGAAGAGTTTCAGTCAGGATTCAGAGTGCATCATAGCACAGAAACAGCACTGGTGAAAGTTACCAATGATCTCCTCTTAGCCTCTGATGGCGGACTTGTTTCTGTACTTGTCCTGTTGGATCTCAGTGCTGCATTTGATACGATCGATCACAGCATTCTGTTACAGAGACTTGAACATGTTATTGGGATTAAAGGAACTGCATTAGGCTGGTTTAAGTCATATTTATCTGATAGATTCCAGTTTGTTCTTGTAAATGAAGAATCTTCCTCACACGTTGGAGTAAGTCGTGGAGTTCCTCAGGGTTCTGTGCTTGGACCGATTCTTTTTACTTTGTACATGCTTCCATTTGGTAACATTATTAGACAGCATGGCATAAATTTCCATTGCTATGCTGGTGATACTCAGCTGTACTTATCTATGAAACCAGATGAAACCAATAGGTTGGTCAGACTACAAGCCTGTCTTAGAGACATAAAGACCTGGATGACTCAGAACTGTCTGTTTTTAAATTCAGACAAAACTGAAGTTGTTTTCTTTGGACCTGAGCGTGTCAAGGAGAAATTGTCCAGCTGTCTGGACTACTGTAATTCTTTATTATTGGGCTGTCCCACAAATTCTCTGAAAAGCCTCCAGCTGATCCAAAATGCTGCAGCCAGAGTTCTGATGAGATCTAACAGCAGAGATAATATTTCTCCAGTTTTAGCTTCTCTTCATTGGCTCCCTGTTAAATTCAGAATAGAATTTGAAGTTCTTCTCCTCACATATGAAGCTCTTAATAACCAAGTTCCATCATATCCTAAAGATCTCTTTGTTATATATTTTCCCAACAGAGCACTTTGCTCTCAGACTGTAGGTTTACTAGTTGTTCCCCGAGTTTCTAAAAGTCAGGGCCCTCTCTGTGGAACCAGCTGCCAGTATACGTCCGGGAAGCAGACACCCTCTCTAACTTTTAAGACTAGGCTTAAAACTTTTCTTTTTGATAAAGCTTATAGTTAGGGATGGCTCAGGTGACCCTGAAACATCCCATAGTTAAGTCGCTATATGCCTAGACTGCTGAGGGGCCTCTTATGTCATTCCTTTCCTCACTTTCCTCTCTTTGGCGCTTGGCATTAATGTTGTCATTAACTTGTGTTTCCCTGCTCCAACAGGTATCCTTTGAATGGTGTTATGGCGTTTTTTCCCCTCTTTTCTGTCTTCTCAAACCCCAGCTGGTCGAGGCAGATGGCCATCCTTCCTGACTTTGGTTCTGCCAGAGGTTTCTTCCTGTTAAAAGGGAGTTTTTTATTTCCACAGTCGCCCCGCACAAGAGAGTAATAAAGGCATCCTTCGATCAAACTCTTTTTGACAGATGACCTTTGACCTCTTATCGATCAATCAAATTAATATGACAGGTGACCTTTGTTTGACATCCGTTTGCTGACATCTGGGGATATGACTTTTGACCTCTTATCGATCGATCAAGCTATTTTGACATGTGACCTTTGTTTGACATAGATCAGCCATCTGTTGAGGAGGCATTTGACATCTAAGGAAGGGGGAGTTTATGGCTAGGGTTAAGAATGATTACAGCTAAGGTCAGGAGGTTGTGAGAAATATATTAGTTGAATGTTTAAATAAGAGAAAGGGTTAGGGTTAATAGAAAAGGTTAAGTTGTAGAAGCAGTCAACATTTTAACAGCTTCAAAGACCGGTCCCTGTAAGGTAAAAATGAGAAAAATAATTAGATGTGTGGGGGGGTCGCAAGAATGCAGCACTGCAAGGATTTGGGTGTGGGTGGGGGGTAACAGACATTTGGCTCTCTCTGACCGATCAACTCATACCATGAGACTGAACGTGTGAGGGGGGGTCACAAGAATGCACCATATTGTGACACTGAACGGAGGATGGGGTGTTTTTAGCAAATAGAGGTAGGTTTAAATTACACAAAAAGGTTTCCCTCTTAGTTTGCACACATGGTGCATATGGTATCAAGGGTTGATCTACAGAGAATTCACTAATAGACCAGGTTGCCCATAAAGTTTACATCTGGTTCTCTCTGACTGACCAGCTCATACCATGAGACTCAACTGCAGGGGGTTGCAAGAATGCATCATACTGTGGCACTGAACAGAAGGAACAAATGGCCAGGGGTCATAAGAATGCAAAGTACAGTGTGGTAAACAGTCTGTGTCGTTGTCTTAGTTAGCAAGTAAACAAATGAACATATATGATGTTCACTAGAATGCATCATACTGTGTGGGGAAACATCCTGTGTCTTACTTCACAAGTAAACAGAATCAATACATTTGTTACTAACCGTAGGATGGATGTAGAGTACGTGTGAAGAGCAAATGGGTTGAAATTAGCACTTCAAGAAATTTTTAAAACACTCCCTTATTTCTATGGAGGGGGATGTAAGACTATATAAAATGGTTCAGGCATTTATGTCGGGGGCTCAACCGAGGCAGGACAGGAATCATGGACTCTGGTACGCAAAAGTCTCCTTAAAACTTTAAATCTTTAAATCTCTTAGGTCAGTACTTGTAATAGTAAAAAAAAAAAAAAACAAGGACGGAAAACAAGAGCTGACATCCATACACAACCAACCGGCGGTTCTTCGGCCCTCTTAAAAGTATTCAACGGTGAGTAAAAAGATCTGATGATAAACATATGAATGCGTGTATAATTATATTACCACACCATGACAGAGTGTTAATTTCCAGAGTTGGACGCGGAGGATCTGGATGACTTCATATTGACGCAAGCCGATTATGGTAATGTTTCTTTAACTTTAATAACCTTTAACAAGTGAAATATTTCAATGAAATAACATCAGATGTAACTGTTTACAGATTTACTAAACAGTGTGGAGCAAGGGCTTTCGCGAAAGAAGAACCCAGCCGTGTTTGAGGGAGATTTGACTTCCGTCGCACCGAGCGGGGGAAACGGACTTTCCCTGAATAAATCTCGGCTACGACGAAGACTGCTCCCTGTTCGAGACAATCAGTTTTCAACGGAGTGTCCGAGTGTTACTACAGAGGACGGGCAGTTGGATTCATCGGTGTTACACACACCACCGAGCATACGTTTCTCCCCTCGAATAATACCGCGGCCCAAGTCGCCAGTGAGCGGCTTCAACACCGAGACTGTTGCGGGCGAGGGGACACAGGCTGTCGGTTTACTAGGCTGCATATCGGCGCAGCTATTAGAGGCGCCGGGCCTTGTTCGCGGAGAGGAAGGACCCCTCGCTAAACAGCCTGATCTGCGGGGTAAGTTTAAAAAAAAAAAAACTTACATTCTTTGTTTTTGTTTTCTCACGTGTGCACGTAAGCGTCATACGTCATCAACACGGATGTGACGCATAGGGAGAGAGTGAGGGTGGGAGGGGTTAAAAGAGCGCAGCCTTTTTCAGTAGAACTCATGTGAAGTGCCTGTAAAACAAGCCAGTTGATATATTATTACTGCTCTGTCCACTTATCCGTGCTGCATTCAACGGGAGCATTACATGGTAACATCTATGCAAATTTCACATAGTGTATACTTAAGTTTTTTATTTATTTATCTATTTTTATCCTATTAAACTGTGTTTCAATTAGACAGAATCTCATGTTTTAGTTCCTGTGAGGTCCGTGATAAAGAATCAACGGAGCATTAGAGTGCGCTCAAGGCTATCGCTTGTCCGAGGGTTAATGAGAGGTAAAGTTTCTTCCTCTACTTTTTTTTTTATTTATTATTATTATTATTATTATTATTATTATTTATTTTTTAATTATTATTATTATCATTTATTTATTTATTTTTAAAACATTCACAATCACGGAACCAGGTATATTTAAAATACTTTTATGGTTATTTCTCCTTCATCCACAGAGGCTGACCTGTCAGTAGAACGGATAAGTCCTACAATTCGGCCCGACCCTCGTCTGTGGAGGAAAAGAAACGCTACCATCCGACGTGAAAAATCAAGAGCTCGGGCATTCATGAGAAGTAGCGAGATTCTTATAAAGAAAATTAACCGTGACTTGAAGGTGTTTTCGAAGTAAAGTAAATGTGTATATATATAAGTAGATATCTTATCCCCTCTTAGCCATTCTCAATTCTGTGTAAAGATGGATAATCAAGCAGGCAGAGGTGTGCCGGCTATAATATCCGAGGCTGTGGGAAATTTGGAAAACATTCCCATACCGGTTCATGTGTGGAATTACTTTACACCGCTGGAGTATGCGCTCCTTAATGTCGATTATCAGTCATCTCCTACGAATATTGAAGAAGATGAAAATGTGATGTGTTACACGAATTAGAATCATCAATCCTGAATTTAAACGGGCCTCCGCCACCCGCCCTGAGTTTGCAAAATGAGTCACCGAATATTGTCTCACCAAATCCAGCTCCTTGTGTCACATCACTAGATACAGCCTCAGCGAATAGTGATTCTCAAACTTCAGCATCAGATACTCTCTCACCAAATCTTATTTCTTTACCTTCTCCAGCTGCAGCAGAACAAACTCGGCAGCATGGTAGGGGCTTGAATCGGGAGAATGTAGCCGTCCCTGAACAGAATCAGAGAGATACACCTCCACCGACTGGGGGTTTGAATCAGGAGAGTGTAGCCATCCCTGAACAGAATCAGAGAGATACACCTCCACCGATTGGGGGCTTGAATCAGGAGAATGTAGCCGTCCCTGAACAGAATCACAGAGATACACCTCCACCGATTGAGCATGAACGTTTCAATTGTCTTGAAATAAGACGTCCCGTCACAATACCGCGCCCGTGCCCTGATATAATGCCCAACATCGCTGAGTTCACTTCAGCTGTTATGAGCAATCTTATTGAAGTGGCAGAAACAGCGCGATCACTCGCCAGATGTAATGATGTCGTCCAGCTAGAATTAGTAGGTGAGAGTATTTCTCAACACATTGCCGTTTCTGTCACAGACGAGTCTGATGTAATCCTGAAAGCCTTTCTGGACTTTTTAGACGAGTTAACTCAATCGAACGCAGAGATTGCCTCTGATACTAACCTGGAGTTAGTCCTCCAGGTAGTAAGAAACCCTACAGGGGGCGCCAAACGGAAGGCTTAAAAAACCTTAGAATGCGAATTAATCCATAAGAAAAAACGTCACTTGTGCATTACAGATAATTGTGACAATCAGCTCTGCTTCGCCATCAGACTCGCGCACGTCTCCGGCTCTAAATTTACCGATAGTCAGGCTTTGGCCCAGGCGAGAGAGTGCCAGCGTCTGGCAGGGCTGACTGATAAGACGCCTGTATCTTTCAGTGATGTTGGAAAATTTGAAAAAATCCTAAACAGAAAAATTGTGGTGTTTCACAGAACCAAGAGTGATCGAGCTCTGTGTAAATTTGAGACTGATTTCAGAGATCGATCAAGCCCTCTCTTTCTGTTATTACTCCAAAACCATTACTATGGAATAAAAAACCTCAAAGGATTTATAGGGTCGAGGTACATTTGCGTGCACTGCTACACCAGTTACAATGAGCCACACTCACACTACTGTCCTGGTTACTGTCCTGTGTGTTGCGACTCGTCATGTACAAATCAAGAGTTCAGTCCTGTATTTTGTGGCGATTGCAACAGAAGCTGTCGTAACTCGTCGTGCTTCAACAGACACAAAGAACGTCGTGGGAGACCCCGAGCCAGAATGCAAGTGAGTGATTGTGATCTGATTAAAAGGTTTCCGACGTGTAAGAGATTTTATTGCGTTGCGATGACTAAGGTAAAAAAAACCCACGCGTGTGAAGGTTTAAAATGTACAATCTGTGGTGAGAAACTGACCCCCGGTTCTACAGCAACTCTCAGTGGACACCAGTGCTACATTCAACCTAGCAGCGCCAACGAACGGCTTGACGAAAAACTGATCTTTTATGATTTTGAATCCTTAGTCGGTCAGAACGATGTGCATGTCCCCTTTCTGGTCTGTGCAAAAACGCTGAAAGGTGTCGAGTGGTCTGCCTATGGATTGGATTGTGTCAGGAAATTCCTCCTCCATTTCAGGAGACCACGCTACCGTGGATACACGTTTATTGCTCACAACGGGCGAGGATATGATAGCTATCTTATCCTTAACGTCATGGTGCAACTAGGTATGAAGCCCTCTCTCATCACACAGGGGAGTAAAATTCTGTTTTACAGACTGTGATTATGGTTTGAGATTCATCGATAGTCTGTCATTCCTGGCTATGAAACTGAGTATGATGCCAAAAGCATTAGGTTTCAGTGATCATACCAAAGGTTTCTTTCCCCACAGATTCTCTTCAGAACAGAATTTGAAATATATGGGGCCTTTTCCTTCACCGAGTTACTACTCTGTAGAACTCATGAGCCCCAGTGAGCAGGGAGAGTTCTACAGAAAGTACTGTGGAGTGTGTAAAGGCACCTTTAACTTTCGTGAACAGAGCATGCTTTACTGCAAAAATTATGTAGATATAGTGTTCAAGGGGTGTGTCAAATTCCACGAGCAATTCTTTAACGAGACGCGCGTGGACCCCCTGAAATGCATCGCGATCGCGTCGGCCTGTATGAAAGTTTTTACCACCAACTTTCTGCAGCCTAAAACCCTGGCTATACCTTCACCCGTTGATTACAGTCAGCAGAGTAAGACCTTCTCAAAGTGGCTGGAGTGGTTAGCATTTAGCAGAGGGACTGAGATTAGCCACGCGTTAAACACAGGGGAAAAAGGAATCGGTCCTTATCACGTAGATGGGTATGCGGAAATTGACGGTGTGAGGGTAGCTTTAACGCCCCTGTACCTCTCTCTCCCAGACAAGCACTGTACGGTGGTCGGACCTGCGCACTCAGGTTGAGGTACAGTGCGGGGGTAGATGAAACTGTGCACTACGCTGACTTTACATCTCTTTACCCCTATGTAAATTGCAGCTTTCCTTACCCTCTCGGCCATCCCAGAATTATTTGCAAAGATTTTGATGACCCTGACAGCTACTTTGGTTTCATAAGAGCTGTTGTTTATCCTCCGCGCGGGCTGTTTTTCCCAGTTTTACCTTACAAGTCATCTCACGGAAAACTTGTATTCACTCTCTGTCGCACCTGTGCTGAAATGAATAACCAGGCAGGTGCATGCAACCACAGCGATGAGGAGAGAGGAGAGAGCACTAACAGGTGTGTGGGTGAGTGTGGAGTGGAGCAAGGCGTTAAAGCTTGGTTATCGTCTTGCTAAAATCACTGAGGTGTGGCACTTTGACTGGACCAGTAGTTCAATCTTTGTAGACTACATACACACATTTCTTAAGGGTAAACAAGAGGTTTCAGGATATCCCGCAGATGCACTTGATGAGGAGAGTAAGCTGAGGTACGTCAGAGATTACAAACTCCATCAAGGTATTCAACTGGATACCAGCAAAATAGAGGTGAACCCTGCTAAAAGACAGGTGGCTAAACTGTGTCTGAACAGTTTCTGGGGGAAATTTGCGCAGAGGAACGACCTCCATCAGACCACCATTGTCACAGACCCAAATTAATTTTTTAATTTCATGTTCTCGGGTAAATACAAGATAGCCTACTTCCACTTTCTAAACCCTGACATGTGCATGTTGCAGTGGACTTACAACAAATGGCCATCGCTCCTCCCAACAAGGTAAACAATGTATTCATTGCAGCATTTACCACCGCATATGCACGTTTAAAACTGTACAGCTGTCTGGAAGTAATGCAGGACAAAATTCTCTACATAGACACAGATAGTCTGATCTATGTGGTGAAAAAAGGTGAGACTCCTCTGAAACTGGGAAACTATCTGGGGGATTTGACCGATGAGCTGGGGGGTGACACAATTCAGGAATTTGTTGCAGCAGGACCCAAGAGTTACGCCTACCAGACCAGAAATCAGAAAAAAGTATCGATGCGCATTAAAGGCATCACTCAGACACATGAATGCAGCGAGAAGGTCAACTTTGACAGCATCAAAGAGTTAGTGGAGGGATACTTGGCTGACTCCAGAGAAACAGTGATCGAGACCCCTCAGCGTACCATCAGAAGAGATAAAAAGGGGTTTCTGTTAAAAAATGCGACATTCATGAAAAAGTTCTGGGTGGTGTATGACAAGAGACGCCTTTTTCCTGACGGTACAACTCTGCCTTTCGGTTATTAAGGTATTAAGGTGATTAAGAGGGAAAAAAAAAATGTCGCAATTTTCTGATGTGAAGGAGATTGATTTCGACCCCAGACTAAAGACTCCTTTTTCATGTCTGATTGTGGGGCCCAGCGGATGTGGGAAATCGTTTTTTGTTAAAAGTGTTTTAAAAAAGTGTAACCATGTGATGGATGATGTACCTGATAATATTGTTTGGATTTATACCTCTTTCCAACCATTGTATGCTGAACTTCAGCGGTTGAATAAAAACATCAAATTTGTGGAAGGATTGCCTCATTCTTTTGAAGATGAAAATCTGTTCCCTCCTGATCGTAAGCACTTGGTTATTCTGGACGACGTTATTTTTCAGGCTTCAGACCATCCTGAAGAGGTAAAAGTTTTCACACTGTACAGACTTCACAGAAATATGAGTGTCATGATGTTGACTCAAAATGTATTTCATCAAGGGAAATACAGTCGCACCATCAGCCTGAACAGTAACTACCTGGTGCTGTTTAAGAATCCCAGAGACAGATTGCAGGTGAACATAGTAGCCCGTCAAATCTTCCCCTCAGAGAAAGCTATCTTCCTGGAGAGCTTTGAGGACGCCACCAGAGAGCCGCACGAGTATTTAATCGTCGACCTGACCCACTCATGCCCAGAACAATACAGACTGAGAACGGGTTTACTTCCTAGTCAGTGGCCAGTTGTCTATGTTCCGAAAGCATAGTAATTTATCATGTCAGCCCGTATAAAAAGGAATGCTCCGTTACTCAGAGCTCTGTACCACGCCACACCTCAGAAACGTAAGGACATTCTCGGCCATTGTTCACCGACTTTCTTAAAGCTTTGTGTGAGATTACTGAATATTTTAAAGGGTAACATTAAGCTATTCCCTCCCCAGTATCGGAGTTTGAAAAAGCAAAAGAAAGTTATCAAACTGCTGGCTGATAAGAGAACCGGTTTAAAACGTAAGCAGTTGGCTCTCAAAAGTCAAGGAGGTGGGTTTATTCTCCCCATCCTAACGGCTCTTGCACCCGTAATTGGGGATCTAGTGGCCGGAATCGTTAGAAGATAAGAACAACAGAAGATAAGAACCATGTCGCTCAGGACGGCACAAAAGATGTTTCTCATCTCACCTCATCAGTTCAAACACTTGAGTCAGTCAGAGACTTCTATCAGACAGACGGCGGAGGATGATTTGGATAATAAAATGAGAGCGATACTCGACGAGTCAGGAATGACCTCTTATGAAAAAATTAAGAAATACGACGCCCTGCTGCAAAGATACCTCACCCTAATCAAGCAAGGTCAGATGGAGGAGCCACGGATGACTGTGACTCTTCAGCGAAACAGTCTTAATGATCCAATACCTGAATCAGATTCCCGTGAGATGGACCGTGTTCACGAGCCCGATCAGTTAGAATTGGATGCAACGGCGAGTGAGGTATTAAAAATCCTTCCAAAGCGCGATGGCAGAAATGGTGAATACATCTTGAGGAAATTATCTGAGAGAAATGGCTGGACCACCAGAGGAGAATTTGTTTATCAGGGGGAGGTTGTGAGAGGATCACATTTGGTTGATTTACTTAAAAACCTTCTGCTCCCAGAACCATAATACCCGATCCTTCTTGTCCCCCCGTCTCTGCAGGACCAGAAATTCTTCTCATGGTTTTGCCTATGACATCTGAGGCAATGTTTGTAGCTGCTGTTTTCAGATGAGGCTTAGCTATAGCAAAACCCTTTTTTAACTATGGGGGCTACGAAGCGTAATAATTTTGAAAATATAGAGCCTATTCCGCGACCGTACATTACAGGTGCTCCATAAAAACCAGGCAGGGTACCTCCGACCTGGTTCTGGTAATAGTTTACGAAGCGGTGAGGATCATCCCTCATGTTTATCTGAACCATGTTGCTTTGTTTTGTTATCCTCCTCCTGACACAGACACAGACACTGAGGTGACCTCTGACTGAACGTTTGCTTGATAGTGACTAATGAGTCTGTGATTGGCCCATTTATATATATATATATTTATATATATATATGTATATATTTACTTCTGATCAGAGCTTATCGGGAGAGATAGAATCACAATTCCCTCTTACTCTCTCTGTGATATCAGAGTGAATGACCATCATTTCATTACACGTTGTGATATCACGGGTTGGAAGTGTAGTCTCACAACGGTGTTTTGATCCGTTTTAATCTCTTTTTCAATATGCCTCTTTGCTACAGGTAGATAGTTGACTGGGTTAAAAGTATGCGTAATTATATCGCCAAACTTACCCTCTACTCTAACTGTTCGCAAGAGCGGGGCATAAGCATCGCCGACTATCTGAGGAGCAACCACATCGCTGTAACAGTAAAGCTGGTAGAAACCTGCTTTTAAATCCATCGGGTAAGGGGCACTCCTTTTATCAAATACGATCCATTTACCAGGCTCCACACCTAGCATGTAGCTAAGTCGTGGATAAAAACGCAGGTGGTACTGGGCACCTGCCTGATACACGAGTCTATTTTCCACCGTGTTCACGACTAAATAAATATCAGAACCTATTTTTCTAAGGTGAACCCTCAATCTCGGCTTTGAGCTTATTCAAATCCTTGAAATGTCCGCATCTTATATTCTGGCAGTAGAACTTTTCCAGCCCCGCTTTCCTCCATTTAAAAAAAGCCTGGTCCCTGGGGGCGTTATGCCATGTGTACGGATAAGAAATCTCCGTCAAGGCAACCTGCCACGAACCTTCCAAATCGATATGCTGGACTAAATCCACACGGAAACTGGAACTGGTATTACTCTTAAAGACGTTGAGACTAGCGTTGGAGGGCAGGGTGATATAAAACCCCCATCCTCTACCGTTCGGTTCATGGCGTAATGTAGCGGGCTAGGAGTAGCGATGGCTCCTTTATAATGAGAGACCGCAGAGCACACGTCCTCTCCGGTGCCTGCGTAGATTTCTCCTCTACACTCACTCTGCTTCTTGTCCTGGCCATCTTGAATCAGCTATCTTTCACCCCAAAGTCGTTCTCTACACACTGACTGTCTCAGGTTTTTTATCCTTTACTCGAAACCCCTCCCCTGTCCACCCATTGGCCCTCAAACCTGGGGTCGAACAATACCCCCCACACATCTAATTATTTTCTCATCTTTACCTTACAGGGACCGGTCTTTGAAGCTGTTAAAATGTTGACCGCTTCTACACCTTAACCTTTTCTATTAACCCTAACCCTTTCTCTTATTTAAACATTCAACTAATATATTTCTCACAACCTCCTGACCTTAGCTGTAATCATTCTTAACCCTAGCCATAAACTCCACCTTCCTTAGATGTCAAAGGCCTCCTCAACAGATGGCTGATCTATGTCAAACAAAGGTCACATGTCAAAATAGCTTGATCGATCGATAAGAGGTCAAAAGTCATATCCCCAGATGTCAGCAAACGGATGTCAAACATATTAATTTGATTGATCGATAAGAGGTCAAAGGTCACCTGTCAAAAAGAGTTTGATCGAAGGATGCCTTTATTACTCTCTCGCGCATGCTCAGGACGGGAGATTGGACTGAAGAGAAGTTTCGGTGAAATCTGTTGGATTTCTTAGTGAATAAATTGTTTTTGAATTGGCTTTGTATGTATGAATTGGACTAGTTTTGAATTTGATTAATTGGTTTTTATTGGATTATGATTACAATGAAGTGGCTTGAATTGGACTATATCATTAAAGTGATTTGAGGTGACATTTGTTGTGATTTAGTGCTATATAATTAAACTGAATGTAATTTAATTGGACTGGTGACCTGTCCAGGGTGTACCCTACCTCTCAGCTGGGATAGGCTCCAGACCCCCCACAACCCTAAATTGGATTGAGCGGGTATAGAAGGAAGATGGATGGAAGATTTAGAAATCTAGCAAATCTGAATATTTCATTGCCATGACAATTTTATTGGTGATTTTATATTGATGTAAATGTTTGTATGTGTGTATGAATGATGCTGGTGTTGTATAAGTGACTGTCAATTACTGTTGGTTTGTCTTGCAGGAGGTCCTTCCTGTATAAAGCCTGGATTAGAAGCTCCTTGCAAGGGAAGTGTACAAGTTGGGCCAGGAAAGGCAGCTGTACTAGAGCACTGTACCTAAGGGCCTGGTTAGTGTTGGTCATGTACTTGTTAAGTTCCAGCTGGTTAATACGGAATAATTTTTGAGTTTCTTTCTTAGTTTTGTTTTCAATTTGTTACTTTTCTTCTCTACAATGCACTGTGGCACGACTGCACGTTACTTTACTGGTGAAAAAACAAAACAATCAAACACCAGTCAAATCCAAATGAATATGTTATGCTTCATAGAATGAACAGAGAATAGCTTGACAAAGTCTGCGTCCTTATTTTTATAGATTGTATCAACATCTAAATCTTTATTAGCCATCAAAACTGCATCAATTTATTACAGTGAATCCCATGTGTACTAATCTTATTTTTGTTGTCTTTATTTACTTTTTGATGTGTGTAATGCAGCCAGGGTGAGGCTTTACACACTTCCAGACCATCAAGTCTGTCACAATCAAGTTTCTACACTGACATATCCAAAGCACAAAACTAGTACAGTGGCTTTGGAAGCCTGAGTTATAAAGCATCAAACCTTTGACACTTGAATTAATTTTTTTGCTAAAATAATGAAGTTCTCATAGGAGATGCCACAGTCCTCTCAGTATTATTTGTCTTTGAGCTTTGTACAGTAAAAAAAAGCAGATATTTGAAGCAATGTGTATTTGAAGAACTTCATAAAGTGTGTCTGAGCCAAAAGGGAGGTAGATTGTCTCAAAAACTAATTTGGGATTATGGATCCAGCCACAAATCTGAAGCCAGTCTCTGACCCATCTGTCATCGTGGTTGTAGATGCACATAAGAGAAAGCCACAGTCAACCTGAGATCAGCCCAAGCTTTCACCACAGAGAACAGTGGTACCTTCAGGGACCACTGACTCATGTCTGAATCTGAGTTGAAGTAAGGACACACAGCAACACACACGACATGAAAACTAATGCTTATTTACACTCTTGACAAATACACAGCCAAGCAAGCAGAAGCCAACACACCATCTGCCTTCCCTGTGTTTGAGTTCCAAATCCCAGTTATCAAGATACCAGACAAAGGACCTCCAAACCAGAGTGGTGTAAAAAGAGAGTGGCGACACTCCCATAGACTTCTATCGAAAGAAAGGAATGCAGAAGTCACGTGAGTCATGGAGCTGCTGGTAGTTCCAAACACCAGCAGTTATAGCATTGAACGCAATCAAATTTATTGTAGTTATTGGCCCTTTTTTTCAAATAAAGATTTTCTTTTATTATTAGATTTGTTCTTCGAAGATGACTGTATCAGTATGTCTGATTTTAATTCCTTGTAGTGAACTTTTTCAACGAGAAAACATGTTTAGTTTTTGATCTGCAATATTGATATGGTTAATTTAGTTTGAATTATACATCCTTACAGACAATGCCTCAGAGACGGCAGGATAAATGTGGATATTGTCAATATATATGTAAAATTCTGTACACCACCAAAAATAGAGTGATATGTAAAATTGGACTATAAAATTTTTTCTGGTACTACCCTCAACATTGAACACTAAAACCATAATAAATAATGATTTAAAGTAATCTGAATTGTGTTTGCTGATACAGCACTGTGCAGAACTGTTGAGCTGTCCCTCATTTTTTTATATACACTATATTGCCAAAAGTATTTGCTCATCTGCCTTTACACACATAATTAACTTAAGTGACATCCCATTCTTAATCCATAGGGTTTAATATGACGTTTAATATCCCTTTGCAGCTATAACAGCAAGGTTTAGGAGTGTGTTTATGGGAATTTTTGACCATTCTTCCAGAAGCTCATTTCCACAAAGTTGGGAGCATGAAATTGTCCAAAATCTCTTGGTATGCTGAAGCATTCAGAGTTCCTTTCACTGGAACTAAGGGGCTAAGCCCAGCTCCTGTAAAACAACCCCACACCTTAATCCCCCCTCCACCAAACTTTACACATTGCTCAAGACCACTTTAAAAGATGACAGTAAAGTCTGGCTACTTGGAGGGAAACAGAAATACATGAATGTTAGATTCCTGTGACAGGTCAGTGAACACCAACAGCACTGTCTAGAATATTCTAGATGTTTTCATTTGATCGAAACCACTCATAGATTTCAGCCTGAATGGAAAAAAGTTTATTCAATTTTCCTCTGATTCTGAGTTAATTCCTTCAAAACAACATATATTGCCACTTTTTTTCAGCACAACTTTAAGCTGTGATAATGAATTGTTTCTCTATTGTTGTAGTCAGGGAGGTCAGCAGATGGTTGCAGTCAAAGGGAGCTACTGCCATGGATGAACCCTCCTTAGGACGTCAGCACATTTCTACCATGTCCAAACCCTTTAATTTAATCAAATACAGTTCATTGTTGCAGATCAAACTACCCAACAGTATAAATAGCAGTAAAATAACTTCTTTATTAAGGCTTGTTTTAAATTTTCCATGATGACATTGTGTAATAAATTGTTTGGTTGAAATCTGTTTGTTTCTGCACAACTGACACACACTTATTTTGTCATTTAATATGATTTTAACTAGAAAAAGTTTTATTATTTAGATTAATATTTAACAGTAAATGCAAGTTTTCTAGCTTGAAGCACAATAAACAGTGTAACAGATGCATGTATTCAATTCACATTAAAATAAAAAAATTAAATATAGAATAATTATGTCTTCTACAGAAAAGAAGAATTCATCCCAGCTCATCAGTCAAAGCATCTACAGCCACATATTTTCCTCCAAGTCATTTAGCTCAGCTTCGCCATTCAGCTCATTTTCCATCTGACACCAGAGAGAACAGACAGACTGAATGACATCTTCTACAGATGGGGTGTTTGGGACAACAGGAGTAAATCCTGGGAACAGACAGTCATATCATGCTTTGTTGAAAGATGTATACTGAAGGTAAGCTGGAGCAGAACACTGAACCACTGGCATGTTTAGGAGGGTAAGGTAGAGCATTCCCATGTGAGCATGCAGAGAACAACAGAAAGAGCTTCAAAATGGTTGTTGTAGCTCCTTTGTTTGGTTTCTTTATGTGTTTAACCTGACTATAATCTACTGTAGACATGCTTTTATTAATCACTGTATTGCATAAACTAACATTTATTTTTTATCACTAAATATAATCTGTAAATGTATTTAATGATGTGTTTGTCGCTTCCCTCTAAAATTCAAAACAGTGATAATAAATGATGAGTCTCTGCTGCTCCCCAAAAAAATGCTTTGACAAAATACAGTCAGTGTAGTAATCAGTGCACATTATTGGTCAATATTTACAGAAAATAGTTGGGAAAATAGTAGTTTTTGCGCTGTGTCTTGCCAGAACCTGTTCAAACGGATTGACAGTGCTGAGCTGTTTGGAACTTGAACCGGTGTGGACTACATGAACCACGTGACCGTGTGTCGGTTAGTTCAAAGAGTGTCGTAACTCTCTTTCTATAAGGCACTGCTCCAAACTACCCCCCTGGATACACTAATCCTTTTGAGAAGAACACACAACAACAATACATTCTCATATCCACATATACAGTTCATCCAGATCAGATGGAAGAAGGTGGATGGAGGCCAGGTAAGTAGCTCACTTTTTATTAAGTACAACGGAAGACGTATGATGGATTTTCTCAAATTCATTCACCATCTCTAATCCTTTTCAACCTCCCACTCTCTCATCTGCTCTGCGTTGGTCATTTCTCCTTCCTATGATACCTTTTCTCACATTTATCATAAAAGCAGTTTTATGATGGCCATTTAACAAGTCTCATTGATTTTCATAGACATCATGAGCTGTCACTGAAGAGCAACACAAGATAGGGCCCATGGTAAAGGACCCTAGTTTGAAAGGGAGACTACTCTTTCATCAGGTCA
The DNA here is from genome assembly GCF_036924035.1 of Leuresthes tenuis. Taxonomy (NCBI): domain Eukaryota; kingdom Metazoa; phylum Chordata; class Actinopteri; order Atheriniformes; family Atherinopsidae; genus Leuresthes; species Leuresthes tenuis. The sequence continues at coordinate 36,197,795 of NW_027325365.1, read as the reverse complement.
GTTTTTAAATTTGTGAAAATTCATTTGGTTTCTGAAATAGTTTATTCATATAACCAATGCTGAGGCATCAAAACAGCACTCCACAAACCAACTGGTGACTTAACATTGACTACATTCATCTTTATTTTGACCAACAGTCTTTGAATGCACATGCTTGTCGCAATAGTGCATTTGATGTTCTGTATAATTTTACCTCTATCAATAGTCATGTTTTTCATCTCTTACTTCAAAATAAAAAGAGAAAAAACAAAGACAGCCTTACCAGAGGTGTTTTGGCTAATTAGCATTACCCTAGATGTGTTTGTGATTAGCTCATGTGGTGCAGTCATTTAAAGCTGGCCAAGTCAGTGTATATGTCAACTAGATTCTCTAAAATATCATGTCAGGACATTTGAATTAATTTCTCTGCGCCACTCTCTGATGCATCCTTGTCTGAAAGAACCCTGACGATATAATAAACATCACTAATATTCTGTTTATTTTTTTAAAAATGTGTCTATAGCAAATCCACAGGCTCAGTGGAAGTCTAACACCACATCACTGGAAGACCACTTATTGGTATAATGAGGCCTCAAGCACCAAAGGAAGTCCGAAGGCCTATTGAATTTGTAGTGTTTGCTATAATGCCTAATCACAGTGGCATAGGCCTACTCTATCTGTATTGTTTATTATTTTCCTTCTTCTTCATCACCAAACAGTTTTTGGGGGTGCTGAACATGCTCAAAAACTCACATGGAAATGTGTAAAATTACACATTTTTGGGCTCTCTTGAATTTTTTGGGGGAAATTGACCTCACTGCATCACCTTTTAGGGTAGCCCTGTAACTGCAGCTCTTGGAATTTAATGAAACTTGGCAATATTATAGTAATATATTAAGACTGACAAAAAATCTGGACCGATGTCCCAAACCTAACAGGAAGTCAACCATTTTCATTCAAAGACACCATTTTGGCACCTCACACAGGTTACATTTTAACAAACTCCTCCTAGATATTTAATCATAAATGTCTGAAAATTGGTCCACATAGTCTTAACACGTGGGATTTAAAGTTATAAAAAAATTGGACTCTAATTGGCTTGAACTGGACTGTAATATTGTGCCTTGAGATGACATTTGTTGTGATTTGGCGATATAAAAAAAAAAAAAACTAAATTGAATTGAATCCAATCTGCACTAAACATCACACATATAATCCCACTGAGCTCTTGAACAGATTGACATGTTATCTAGTATTATATCTATTAATGAGAAAGCGGGAGACCAGGAAGAATTGCACGGCTGCAAGTATTGCTTGTCAACTCAGGACAGAGAACTCAAGACGTAACCGTATCTCTGGTGGGACAACTTAGGCTGACTATACACAACAACCACACCTATTTCAAATGTGGTCAAAAGAAAGACAACAGCTGACATAATGACATTTCATTTTTGACTTTTCACTGGAGGATGTGTCCGTGGTTGTGTGGAAAAATTTCAATATCACGCCATGACAACAAAAGTCATTATAAATTGCTCATATTTCTAGGAAGCACCAAAATGAGTGTAATCTCTTTCATACCCCAAACAGAAGCGTATGCCTATACCCTGCCAACTGTAGCCCCGCCCACTAACAACAGGACGGGATAGTTTTTAGTTCATGGCTTGCAACTTCTCAATGATTTAACCATCACACTTGTGTTTATCTATGGCGAATTGTGATGCTTCGCCATGAAACATAAAGTCCTTATATATGACATATACAATATCCAGTTAAGATCAAATTTTGCATATTTGATGACAGAGACACACTGAACCAAAAAAAATTAAAATATTCTGTGGGCTTAGCAAAATAACTCCAGCCCCCCCTGAAAATCTTTCAAAATTCAGCCCCACTTATGTTTATGTTTATGCATTTAGCAGACGCTTTTATCCAAAGCGACTTACAAATTAAGATATAACAAGCTATATACCTCTACTCTGTCAGAGGTGACAGACATAGAAGGAAGTGCAGAAAGATAAAGTGCAAAGATAAAGGGGGTAGGTAAGTACAAGGTAAGTGCTAGGATAGGAGATGCTCTCTGAAGAGCTGGGTTTTCAGGAGCTTCTTGAAGATAGACAGGGACGCCCCTGTTCTGGTTGCGCTCGGTAGGTCATTCCACCATTGTGGGACGACACATGAAAAGAGTTTGGATTGTCTTAGGCATGGTGTAGGAGCTGCTAGACGACAATCCTGGGACCAACGGAGGGACCGAGCATTAGGTAGCAGTTGGTTGTATTTCCATTTGTTGGAAATGAGCATGCCCGTTCCACCACCTCTCCCAGATGTATGAGAGGTGTGGGAGAATGACTGGTTGGTTGAAAGTGCAGCTGGGGTAGCTTTGTTTTCAGGCTTAATCCAGGTTTCAGTGAGAGCCAGGATGTCAAGAGACAGGTGGATGGCATAAGCCATATTGAAATCTGCTTTGTTTAACGCAGATTGGCAATTCCATAACCCCACAGACAAGGGGCGTGTCACAGAGTGAAGAGGGCATTAGAGAGCGGAGGTTCTTAAAGTTGCGGTGGCATTCTAAATCAAACAGGAAGTTGACCATTTTCAATTGAAGCCGAGTTTGATCTTAAATTTTGGGCGACAAGCACGTACTACAAGTTTTTACTTATCTTTATTCTGCCAAGTTAGTGGCACACCCCCTTCATTTGCTGCTCGTTTGGACTAAATTTGTTCAGCCCAAAGGCCAAAGACTGGGGGATGTAAAGTAAGCCGCTACTTATGCTAGTATGTGTAGATGAAGAGGCATGCAGGTGTTCGTTCAAATGAAGTAGATTATTTTCTTTTCCATCTATTTTCTTCAGTGTCTTTGGAGGGAAAACTTGAAGCAAATCAAAGGGGGATACATCAACCCAAAGATATCCAAATAACACAATTGAGAGCACTTGGTTGTGCTCTCGATTGAGCAGGATTTTATCCAAAAAAAATACCTCACTTCAATGATTAACCTCACAGAAAAGCCGTTGATGTGAACCTCTCTTTCAACCACATCAAATTGTTTAATCACCAAAGAACCGCTCTGTTGAAACAGGAATCCACATGGTTTGAACAATACATAAACTATAATGCCACTCCAGTGTCTCAAGTGTGTCCAGTGCCACAGAAGTGTCATCACTTCTGTGTATGTGCCCCCCCCCCCAGTGCTAACATTAAAGAGACTATTTGTGTTCTCTATAGGACCATCAGTGAGTTGCAATCCGTTCACACTGAGAGCTTTTTCGTTGTTGCTGGGGATTTTAATCAGGCCAACATGAAAACAGTTCTCCCACATTTCCACCAGCATGTGGATTGTGTGACCAGGGGTGTGAACACATTAGACATGGCCTACACCAATGTCAAGAATGCATTCAGAGCAGTCCCTCGCCCCCACCTCGGCTGTGTCATCTATCTGTCATGCTAATTCCTGCATACAAACCCCTGCTGATCAGAGAAAAACCTTTAGTGAGGCAGGTGAGGGTTTGGTCTGAGGGGGCTATAGAGATACTTCAGGACTGTTTTGAGTGCACTGATTGGAACATGTTCAAAGCAGCTGCCACTTACAATGACAACACTAACATTGATGAGTATGCCAAGTCTGTGACAGACTACATTAACAAATGCATGGAGGACGTCAGCTTCACAAAGAACATCGTCATCCGGGCCAACCAAAAACCATGGATGCCTGATGAAGCATGCAAAATGCTTAAGGCACGGAACTCAACCTTCAAGTCTGGTGATGAGGAGCCATTGAGAATAGCGAGAGCCAACTTGAACCATGCCATCAGACTAGCAAAGCATGCTCACAGTAAAAAAATCCACGATTTTTTCCACGATGCCACCAACACCAGGAATATGTGGCAAGGCATACGAGCTATCACGAATGACAGGATAGCCAGTGTGATGATAATGCAGACTACCTCAATGAACTCAATAACTTTGGGAGGTTTGAGGCATTAAATAGTTCTCCTGCAGATAAAGCTGTTCCTTATCAGGATGAAAGGGCTCTCTATCTCGATACAGTCGATGTGCGAAGGACTCTGAGAAAAGTCACTATACGGAAGGCCCCGAGTCCGGACCACATACCTGGGAGGGTACTCAGGGAATGTGCTGATCAGTTAGCTTGTGTCCTAAAGGCCATTTTAACACCTCAGTGGATCAAGCCAAACTCCCTTCATGTTTCAAGACTGCCACCATCACCCCAGTGCTCAAAAACACTCAGATCACATCACTTAACGACTACCAGTCCATTGCACTTACTTACATTATGATTAAGTGCATTGAGAAGTTGGTGAAGAAGCACATAATCTCTAGACTCCCTTCATTTGACCCCTTCCAGTTTGCCTACCGGCCAAACCGCTCCGCAATGGTCGCCATCTCCTCCACTCTTTACCTAAGCCTTGCATACCTGGAGGAGAAGAACACTCCTGTGCAGATGCTGTTCCTGGACTTCAGTTCAGCACTCAACACCATCATTCCACAGCATTTGGTAGAAAAACTGGGTCCCCTGGGCTTCAGCACCCCCCTGTGTAACTGGCTGCTAGACTTCCTCACTGAAAGACCACACAGTGCGGTTTGGACAGAACTCTTCCAATGTTATCACCCTCAGCACAGGCTCCCTTCACGGCTGTGCACCTACACATGATTGTGTCCCCAAAGTGGCCACCAACCATATTGTGAAGTTTGCAGATGACATAGCTGTGGTGGGCCTCATTAGGGGTGACAATGACCTGGCCTGTAGAGAGGAGGTGGAGCAGCTGGTAGGCTGGTGTATGGACGACAACAGCCAAATCCTGAATGTGGACAAAACCAAGGAGGTTATTGTTGACTTCAGGAATGACCAGCCCAGCCACACTCCACTTCTCATCAACAACACGGCTGTGGAGGTGGTCAGTAGCATCAAGTTCCTGGGGATGCACATTACAGATCACCTCACGTGGTCTGTGAACACAGTGTCACTGGTCAAGAGGGCACAGCAGCGTCAGCACTTCCTGCATAGGATGAGGAGAGCCCACCTGCCCCCGCCCATACTCTCTACATTCTACAGAAGCACCAAAGGGAGCATTCTGATCAGCTGCATCTGTGTGTGGTGTGGAGGCTGCAGGGCCTCTGAATGGAAGAATGTGAGGAGAGTGGTGAGGACAGCGAAGAAGAACATTGGGACTTCTCTTCCCTCCACTAAGGATATAACATCTAAGCGCTGCATGTCCCGAGCTAGGAACATTATCAGTGACTCCTCACACCCCAATCATCTCCCTGTTGGCCTCTGCAAAGAGGTTCTGCAGCAGGACCAGTAGTTTCTGCAACAGCTTTTTTTTCCCCAGGTCATCAGACTGCTGAACTCTAAGTGAAAACTATGACACTTGGTTTTTCATCTTGATAAAATTACTTGAACAATTTGAATTGCATTACTGTTAACTCCACATGTCACTTTACTACTGGTCACTTTACTTCTACACGTTATATCTTACTCTCATATAATATAATATATAATTATTATTTTATTTTAATATACTACTCTTCACACAAAGGTCATATTGTGTCTATTCTATGACGACAGAGAGGACGCAGGCGCTATCTGTTCGCCACTTCTCCAGTCCGCGGTTTTGGATGTTTTTCTTTGGGTGTTTTTCTTGTGATATCTTCATTTGTCATCAAGATATTCACCAGTGCCGACATACCCTGGATACTTTAGATACTTTTTACCTGACTTCTGCCGACCTGTGCGGTGCTCTCACGGTCATCATCTCTGGATGCCGGTAAAACAGCTCGGGGCTAGCGGTTAGCACCGGGCTAACCTCCTCTGTGGCTGCCACCATACTGACATATACCACCACACAGCTGGCGAAATACAACAACAACCATTCCGGAATGTATTGAGAACATCAAACAGCTTGGACTTTTGCATAGACTAAGATATATCCACAGAGGCACCTGCCGCAAGTTTGTTTACCTGCAGCACGGGAGCCAAATTTCCATCCCGTCCATCTGGTCTACTTGTGGCGCCATCTCACCTACAATACGTCATCAGTGCACTGCCACTGTTGGAACTAGTGTAACTGGCAGCAGTCCAGTTGCACGCTAAGAGGGCCTGAAAACGTGGAGTGGATTCCAGTCAACTTAAACAACTTGAACCCCCATAATCTCACATATCACAATGGAACTGTTAAATGCACAATCACTGACTAATAAATCATGCCTCATCAATGACCACATCCTGGATAAGGGGCTTGACTTGATGAGCATTTCTGAAACTTGGCACGAGTCTGATGTGTATTATACCCTGAATGAAGCCTGTCCTCCAGGCAACAGTAACCTGCAGAAAGCACGCAGCACTGGCCATGGTGGAGGCCTGTTGGTAATTCACTGAAATGAACTCAAACTGTCTCCTTTGGTCATTTCTGCATTTTCCTCATTTGAATGTCTTGCTTTTAAATGTCAGTCTCCCTTCCCTTCAACAGTACTGCTCATCTACCGGCTTTTATTCCAGAGTTTCAAGACCTCCTCTCTACTTTTTTCTCAACATCTGCAAATACTATCATTCTGGTGATCTGAACATCCACTCCTGTCGTCAAGCTGCTGAATTTTTACAAGTACTGGACTGTCTAAATCTAAATCAGCATGTAAAATAAATCTCTCCTTGAACTCTGGCCATGTTCCATCTGCTCTCAAAGCAGCTGTCATCAAATCACTTCTGAAAAAACCCTCCCTTGACACAGAAGTTCTAGCCAACCACAGGCCCATCTCCAACCTCCCGTTCATCTCCAAGGTGCTGGAAAAGGTCGTTTCAGCTCAGCTTCAGGATCATCTACATCTCCACGGCCTGTACAAAAAATTCCAATCAGGTTTCCGCTCGGCTCACAGCACTGAAACCTCACTGGTTCATGTCACCAACGATCTTCTCATGACAGCTGATGCAGGCCCTCCTTCCCTCCTCATTTTTCTTCACTTGACAGCTGCCTTTAACACCATTGACCACCTCATTCTCCTCAAACGCCTCCATGATGATATTAGACTCTCATACACTCCCCTGGACTGGTTCACATTCTACCTCTCCAAGAGGACTCATTTTGTCAGCATTGGACCTGCAAGATCCAGAACGCTTCCAGTAGCATGCGGTGTACCTCAAGGGTCCGTACTTGGACCACTGCTTTTCATCTTACACATGCTTCCCCTTGGCCATATCATCAACCGTGTGGAATTTCATTCCATTGCTACATCAATGACACTCATCTGTATCTCAGGACTGATTCAACTGCTCCGCCACCATCAGTATCAACGCCACTCTCAACACTCTCTGCCTTTCTGGAGGATAAAGGCTTGGATGCACTAAAAGAGAAGCCATACTTATTGGCACCCCCCACCAGGTCCAATCATCCACAATAACCACCATCACCTTTTCTGGACAAAACATCCCCATTTCCTCTGTTGTTACCAACCTTGGTGTGAGACTGGACCCTCATCTAACCTTTGAAAACCACATCAAACATCAGTGAAAATCCTGTTACTTCCACCTAAAAAACATCACCAGACTCTGCCCCTCCCTCACCATATCTGATGCTGAGAAGCTCGTCCACACCTTCATCTCCTCCAGACTCGACTACTGCAACACCCTCCTCATTGGGTCCCCCAACAAAACTCTCCAGAAACTCCAACTAATCCAGAACAACGCAGCCCGGATCCTACTCATGAACATGAACACATCACCACAGTACTTCGCACACTTCACACTTCCCATCACTGCAAGAAAGAATTACAAAATTGCCCTCATCACTCACAAGTGCATTTATGGAAACGCCCCACCATACCCTTTCATGCATAGAGGTCACTACAGTGTACAGCTGTTTAAAAGTGTTTTTTCTCTATATATGTCTGCAGTTTTGGGCACTGCTGCATATAGTCCACTCTAGTGGAAGCTATTGCATCATCCCATACAAAAGAATCCCATTGGCTGGTCATTGCAATGGTTTTCCCAGTAGTCAGTGAAACCAAGATGGCCGACAGACAGGGAGAAAGACCAAACACCTTGGCTATTTGGGTGTCTACCTTCTATAAAAAGATACCATTGCAGGTAAAAAAAATATAATTACATCAAGTAACATCTAAGGTGACATATTATGTAAAGATTTTCCAAGTTTTGATTTTATATTTGGAGGAAATACAGAGTAATCATCTGTCCACTCAGTTGTACATCCAGTATCACTAGCTATGTTTCAACTTCAATGCAATGTCAATTGCTATCAACTTTGTTCTTGAAAATAATTCATATCCTATAATGTTTAGGCTGTAAATCAACTTATTTATGTTTTCATAATGTAATTTGAGTTTTTTTCTATATAACCTTATATTTTGTAGAGTTCAAAAAGACAGGCATACAGGGTAATAGAGGAGTTTCCAGACTCAGAAGACTGTGCTTCTGGTAGTAGTGATGAGGAATGGCTGCCAGTACAGACAGGTGCAAGCAGAAGAAGTAGGATCAAGCAGTGACAGTGAAGGTGAGGAGTCTGGAAATGTTGCTGAGGGAGGAGGCTGAGGAAGGAGATGAGGCTGTTGAACCTGAGGGACCACCACCTCCCAGAGCTCAGGGAAAAAAAGTAAAAGAAGAGAGTGTCAGAAATGTCTGGAAAGCTAAGAATAATCCGTTTGAGGGAGACCTGCCTCCTTTCTTAGGAGAGAGCAAGATGAATGTTGAGGGAGCAGATCCAATAGATTTCTTCATGCATCTTTTCACCCAGGATATGATCGATGACATTGTATACAATACAAACATGTACGCTGTCTAGAAAGGAAAAGACAAGCTGGCATTGACCTCAGACGAGTTAAAAATATTTCTTGGAATTAATATGGTAATGTCATATGTCAGATATCCTAGATCCAGAATGTACAGGTCATCAGAGACAGGACTTCGTCTTGAACTAATAGCCAATGCAATGTCAGTGAACAGATTTGAGAAAATTCTTAGTTACCTGCACTTTGTTGACAACTACTTACTGGACCCCGAAAATGCTGACAGGTTTGTCAAAATCACACCAGTCTTGGATGCACTCAAGGAAACCTTCCGCTCTGCTTGATCCAGAAGAATTTCAGTCGGTTTATGAGATGATGATTCCCTACAAGGGACTCCTGTCTATCAAACAATATGTCCCTAAAAAACCGAAGCCCTGGGGAATTAAAGTGTGGGTGCGAGCAGGATCCTCTGGGTACATGTACAACTTTGAACCCTATCAAGGTCCAGCTGGGGGACGAGGTGAGATGAGTCATCTGGGAATGGCTGGAGATGCAGTCATGCGCCTTTGTGAAGACATTCAGGACAAGAATCACAAGGTGTGTTTTGACGATTTCTTTTGCACCATTCCCCTCCTTCAGGCACTGGAACACCAAGGGATCTATGGCACTGGAACATGTAGAAGCAACAGGCTCCATGGAGCACAAGAAAAGCTGAAAAGAGAAAAGCAAATCAAGCAAGAAGGAAGGAAGAGGATCTGTCTCTGTGGTGACCAATGCGCAAAACATCACTGCCACACACTGGTTGGATAGTTCTGTGATTCACATGGCCTCTTCCTGCACCGGTCTATCCCCAACAGCTGTGGCACAAAGATGGAGCAAGACAGAGAAGCAAATGCTCAACATCCAAAGGCTGTACAATCAGCATATGGGTGGAGTTGATCTCATGGATCAATGTGTTGCCATGTATCCCCACCGACGCAGAAACAAACAGTGGTAAATCAGAGTGTTCTTTCACTTCCTTGACGTCACAACTGTGAATGCCCTGGCTCCTTTATAAAATTTCTGGAAGTGAAGCGAAGGATCTGCTGCACTTCAAGGCGTCAATAGCTCGTGCTCTCATCAATGCAGGTGATTGATGAGAGCCGTGACGATACACACCAGAGGCAGACCCAGTGCCACTCCACCACTGGCAAAATGGAGAGCAGTGTCTAAGGCCCCCCCGAGATCCGGTATGCCCCCGGAAACCACTGGCCCCAGCTCAAGGAAGCAAAAAACGCCAGCAGATGCCAAGATGTTGCGTGCACACGAAGAACCAAGTACATCTGCATGCAATGTCTTGTAGCTTTGTGCCCTGGATGCTTTGGCAACTATCATAGAAAATAGTTTAAAAAATGAGCAACAAACATGATTTGACAGGAACCTTGATTTTTTTGTAACCTTGATTGGCATCCATACAGATAAATAAAAACGCGGAATGAAAAAAAAAGTTTTATGTTTACGTTAGCTTTTACGTTTATCAATAGAGTTAAAATAGAGGCCTACAGAGTAGTGAAGGAACCACCATTCCAACAGAATACTACATTACAACTGTATAACTAAATTACAGCTATAACTATATAACTACCATGTTATTACATTGTTTTTTTACAGTACAAAATGCATGAAGTACATTCGAGTGGACATATAAATATTTCTCTATAGAATAAAGATAAAAAAAAATTATTTTCAAACCTTGTTTTACATCCCTAAGGATGTATAAAAACATTTACTAAAAAAATCCTGACTGAGTTTATCATAATTCATGCATGAGAGGGAATTATGTAGGTGTCAGGAACTCCACACCCAGCAATCCCACATCCGGAACACACACTCTGGACATCAAAATCTCCTCCACCTTCCAAGAACCAAGCTCTGGACCATGGGTGACCGAGCTTTCTGTGCTCCGGCACCACGTCTGTGGAACTCCCTGCCCAGCCACCTAAGGACCCCACAGACCATGGACTCTTTTAAAAAACATCTTAAGACCTTTCTTTAAAAGAGGCTTTTAATCTATCTTAAGTATCCTTTTTTAAATTGTTAATGTTGTTTTGTTTCCTTTTACTGATTGTGACACTTTGAGATTTTTTTTCTAAATGAAGAGTGCGTTATAAATAAAGTGTATAATTATTTATTTTCAATTGCAACGAAATTTCGTTCCGTGTACACTCATTGGATACGGAATGACAATAAAGTCTGTCTAAGTCTAAGTCTCCAACATTTTCATATTCAAATTCATATTTTTGCATGATTGCTAACAGTGTCGAACTGATCATATTTGCATATTAGTATTGACTCTCACAAAATGGCAGCTTAGATGAAACAATTCTAAGAATACTTCAAGCACTATGCCTGACAAGTCGAGGCGTGAAAGCCTTGATGGGGCGGTCGCTTGCCTAGGTGCACAGGCCTTTATTGGTGCTTGCAGCTTTAATAGTTTTGTTATCTACTTATCTGCAAATCATTCCCTTTCTTAAAGAATTCATTCAAAACTGCAATGGACATTTTTGGATTTTTTTGGGACATTTTCCATACCCCTAGAGAATTACTCAAAAACCAGTATGTAGGAGTCAAAAACAACTCAAAACCTTTAAGATGAACAAAGACAAAAACAAAAAAAACTGTATGTGGAAGGGTCAAAATTAATATCCAAATATATTTATCTTGGACAGATTAACTGCCAAAGTATGAGTATCAGTAAAGGTCCTCAAAAACCCATACGTACTGTCTGTACAAAAATAGCCATGTTATGCACCCTACCACCACTAGAAATACCTACATACATGCACACCTGCCTGTATGCCGATAAGACGTCAACCACTGCTGCTTAAAATGTGTTCGCACACCAGTGTCGGTTGACTGCACTTCCTCATTGAACAATTTATTCAAACGCACGGCTGAATCCGACAGGGAATTTAGATTGAGACTGAAAAAAAAAGAAAATTCAGACACAACCTGAAAGCATTGAAGAAGGGAAAGAAGAGAAGAGGAAGGGTGGGTGGGTGAACCTGAGGGAAGAGACAGGGAGCTATATGAGCTTGTCAACTAACATTACAGCTTCACTACAAGCTAGACAATCATTAACACTGCTAATAAACACAGAGGGGCTGCTGCAATACAGACCACAGTCATATATAAAGACACTGTGCAGAGATTTCATTAGTCCTGCCACAGCTTTGATGAAAACAAAGGATTGTCAATCTTAAATGCTCAGAGGGCAGTGAAGTAGCTCAGAAAATCTGAAAACAGATAAAAGCTTGAAATATATAAACAAGTGTCTATGTGGGCCTTCTCTAATCTTGTCTTATTGTCATGTTTGCTCTCAGACTGAAATGCCTTGTGTGGTACAAAAAAAAAAACATAAATATGGGTATAATAAGTAGTTAATAGTGAAGATAAACTATGTGTGTTTGGTAAGAGGACAAATTATCACAACAATGATAACATATATATTAGATATAATAATCACAGAAACTTTCCTCCATTGCGGTTTTAATCTATAGGCCTATTACATGCCTCAGCCTTCTACAAAGCTGTCAGCTCCAATACCTGGGACAATACAGAAAAGGCCATAGCGTCAACAAGACGCTATGGTAATGAAGAAATGACACTTCCGGTTTCTGATACACTGATCTGTAAAAGTACAGGTTGAGACTAAACTGAAACCCACATATGGACAATATCAACCAGTTCATCAACCAGTTCAATGACGAGATTGTTGAGGTCATTAGACAAAACAAATTGAATACCACTCAAATAAAAATACTAACTACAACCTTACAAAAACTGTACATTAAAAAAAAACATGAACAACACACACAATTAATGCAGGTAATGTAGCCTTTGAAAATTAAACCATTAACTCATTAGCTGATATCTTCTCTTACTGAACTGTCCATATGTCTGGATGCAGATTTGACATATAGACAATCTGTAATGGGATTATCTACTGTTACCTTTTAGTCAGGTGATTTCCTGGTTTGCTCTGCTCTGTCAGCTTTCATCTTATCTTATCATGTGAAAACTATGTGTCTGTAACAGCCATTAAAAGACAACATGTCCTGAAGAAGCACTGACACTGCCCTCTAACACTCTCTGAATGGTTCAGATGAAATAATCAAAAACTAAGAGAAAAAATTAAAGCACAATAAATTAGATGTTATGCTAGTGTTTTTATTTATCTGAATTGTAAAACATAATTTGGTCCCTACTTTCACATTCACTTGAAAAGTGTATAAATATTACTCTTATCTAATCTGCAGATTTTGAAAGCATTTGCCTGACCTCAGGATTGTAGATGAGAAAAAAGGGGGCTGAACTGCTGACCATTTGGTCATAATGACCCATCATATCCATGGTTTTCAGACACAGTGTTCCTCACCCTTCAGCAGATACAGTTTACTGCATTGTAATGTCGTTACATGAACTTTAGGGTCTACCACACCCCTCAAATGTGTTTTAAACAGAACAGCATTTTTAGAAGCCAGTTTTCATTCTCTTTTTGGTTTTTTTTTCAAAAAGCTTTTGGTGCTGGACAACAGACACATAATCTGACACTAAAATCCAAGAGAAAAGGTTCATTAAATTCAGCAAGGTGAACTTCAGTTCTGTATCACGCTCACCGCCAGCAGAAGGTTAATTTATTACAAACAGATCATCACGAAGTGGCTACATTGAAGCCTGAAAATACAGAAAATGAACTTCTCAAGAAGTGATGCCATGCATGTGATAGAATTATTAATTGATAGAATTAATCATTTTTGGAAATTAAGTTTATTGTTTAGGTACGCTATGGCCCCATTGTGAAGAAGAAAATAACATGCATCTTCATGACACAATATATAGCCAAGGCTGTCAGAGTACAATTTAGAACTGAATTAGAAATAAATAATGATAAAAAAATAAAAAATGAGATGCCTATCACCATCAACTGTGGAGATATGTGGAAGTGTAGAGAATATATGCACAAGCAGAGATCAGAAAACAGCCAATTAATTACAATTATAAACTCCATAATGCAGGTAGAATCTCACACTAACTTTAAATGTTCTAATAAGCAAATCTTCTCCTTAGATCACAGGAGGCCATGTTTGAATACACCTTCATCCCAGCAGCATTTCAGGGTGAAGATTTTCAGGATTTTGTCTGAGTATCCATGTCGGATTTATGTTTTGACTCATTCTTGGATTTTCAAACCAAACCTTTTTTCTGCCGTTTTCATAATCAAATGATTTCATAATTCATAATGCAAATTAAATAAATCATAATCCCATCAACTAAAAACTCATTTTGACCTTATAAGCCTTATAAAAGATTCAACGTAAAACTGCGTCTTTGAAATTTACTGTAGAAAATGATAAATTCATCACAATTTTATAATTCTTTCTTTGTGGCCCGTGAGCACAGCCTGGCTTGGTCAGGGTGTTTCTGGTCCCATCGCAATAAAGTTTCAGTTCAGTTGGCAGGGCGTAGCCTAACGGCGTTTCAGATGCAAACATATCGAGAGATACCTGGTATTGAGTGAGAACTGAGCCAAGAACTGACTCTCTGAGACTAAAACGATTTCTGAGGATGGAGTATTGAGTCATGTAATTTACACTTTTTACTGTGCTGAATGGAGAGATAAAAACGGACCATAAAGTCTATAAAGGAGGAATTAAAGCAAATAAAAAAGTAGTTAAAAAACAGACAAGACGCGAGGCTACAAATTAAGAAAGACTTTTCACTCTTGAGCCTCATCTCCATCCAAGTTGCGAGTCTGTGACAATCGAAACAAAGACTGATCTTTCTTTCAAGAGCCTCAGAGCACATTTCTCTTTCATGTTCAAAAAAATCAAACCAGTGGACGTTTCCTACCTGGGATGAGAAGAACAAGTACAATCCTGACCAGCACCATGTTTTCTGTGTTCGGGACACCCAGTGGGGGTTAATACGGACAGATGTGAGACGGGACTCCAGCAGCACCGTTGTGCGCTCCGCTGAAAAACACTCAGCCAGTCGCTACATTCACCGAAACCACACTATCCTTTCCTTCTCTGCGTTAACGTCCAGCAAGTTTTGAATCCAGAAATGAAAGAAGAGGAAGCCTTGGTGGACTCTGACGGGGCGAAGTGCGCACTGGAGAACAGAGGCAGTCTCCGACGGTTTGTGTGCGTGTGTGTGTGTCCCAAAGTGCCAGCGTTCACACCGAGTTGCTCAGAGAAATCTACCAGTTTTGATGGAGGAAATATCAAGCGTCACGGCTGCAGCGCTGTGCGCGGACGGTCATCACGACTAGGCTCTTGTAGTCAGGGGGGGGACCGGTAAATTGTTCGATCTTTAAGATGACGGGCAGAGGAGGCTAGGTTTATTAACTGATGACATTCCTCCTCCCTTCTTCTCTTCCTCCTCCTCCCCTCATATCATAATCATCTTCAACTTTCGTGACAGTCGGATAAAAATAGTCCTTCGTTAAGTTTATTCAGAAACAATCAAATTGTAAGTTTCCTTTTGCATTAACTTACACAACCCCTTAAACACTGTGTAGAATTATTCTAATTGACCCAGGGAAAAGAACAGCATGTATCCATCCTTCCATTTCCTACACCTGCTTAATCCAATTCAGGGTCCCAGGGGGCTGGAGCCTATCCCAGCTGTCATTGGGCAAGAGGAGGGGTACACCCTTGACAGGTCACCAGCCCATCAGAGGGCCACACCAAATATTTTGAATCTTAATCATAAAACCGCTGATATTTCCATGGACAAAAAAACTACCTCAGACCAACAACATGCCATTAAATCCAACGATTCGAGACCACCTAAATATTTAGGTGGGTTAGGATGAAATCATCTTCTAATGTCCTGAAAAGGAGAGAGCAGAGACACCTATAGCCTCATACAAGAAACTATAAAAAGCATGTTGGTTTAACACAGTTGTTTCGTCCTCATTAGATCCTCATTTTCAAAAAGTTATGTTACATTACAGGCATCTTTCATAATTACAGTGTGCTGACGAAGTGGCAGTACACGCAAATCACATGAAGGAGAGGAGTGGTAAACAACACTTGAGGCCAATTCTAAGCCAACTGTTGCATCAAGTGCAGCATCAACTAAGGAAATTATTTGAGTCTGCTTCTGTTCTGCATAGGGCTGAACCCCCTCTGCCAAATAATCATAAAGAGTGGCTTTGGATAGCAATTCCAAAGCAGAGCAATCATCAGCAACCTCCTACATGGATAAGCTCTAACTGTACGGCAGGACTAAGTGATTCATCTCACCAGGATATACAACAAGAAGGCAGCACAGCAGATGTGGGGTCCCACAGACACATGGCAAACAAAAGGAGGCTGAAAGGAAGTTAGCCACAACCAAGTTCCTGTAAAGATATAACCTGACCAAAGCAGAAAATAGAGACTACCATAAACAAGACAAGAGAGTTCATCACTGCGTGTGAATTCTAAATCCAGCACCCTGAGATTGTACATGAAGAGGGAGGAGAGAACATATTAGGAGGATGGCCCCAGTCTTTATAAGGACACACTGCACACCATGTTGAGATATGCCCAGTTTCTTGCTAATAGCTCTTTGGGAATTACCTTGTTGCTGCAGGAATGTAATTTTCTGTCTGTGGTAACTTTTGTGTGTGTCTCTTTGTGACAGGCTGCTAGCAAAAAAGTGCCGAAAGAAACTATTTCAATTAGTTTTTTGGCTAAGTTGCTTTTTTATGTGTAGACACAACACTTGAGTTAAGTTTCTTTTTCATGCTTGAATGATTCATAGGTTAGTGCTAATAGGCTTAACAAACAAAAAAAATATGTTCCTCTGAAAAAAAAAACTGCTGATGCCCTTAGATAAAACTTTGAAAGACCATCAAAAAAAGCCCAGAGAACTATTGCTTAAGACCACATTAAAAGGTTACAAGTAAGTCTGGCTGATTGGAAGCGAAATATAAAGAAATAAGAGCTGGATCAGGTCTTTTGCACTGTTGAGTTGTTTGACAGAAAACAAATATGTTCAGTGTGAATGTCTGATTCACACACAAGATCTGGGTTGTCCTCTTTCATCCTAGACACACACCCCTGCTCTTTTCATGGCAGGGGCACCATCTGTGGTGACAGAGACAGCCTGCTTCAGATCTATGCCCCTCTTTCTCAGCATCTCTTTTATTGCTGCCATGTCCTCTACTCCTGTGTGTGTTTCAAGTGGCGTTACACCCAGCGGGTCCTCACAGAGCACCTTCTCATCTTTATGAAAAAAATCTCACATACACCAAAAGCTGGGCATTATCAGTTACATCTGTAGACGACCAAAGATATGCATGGTGCGTTCATGTCACTTCCGGCGCTGTGTCGAGCGGCAGCCAGCAATAGTTGCTCTCTCCCTTTCGCTGTCTTTTTCTATTTATTGTTTGATATTGTCAGGTTTTTTTTCCAGTAAGTGGCTGAGCTAACCTAGCCAATTATGTTTGGGAATTTTCTTTCATGCTTTTTGACCGTGGGCCTCATTCTTTGGTAAATTTTCCCCGACCGCGTCTCCATCTGGGCTCAACACTGTGGCTGGGCTATTGTTTACACTCGGGATCAGCTGGTGTCGCTACTACCATCAGCTTATATGGGAGAGGCCTGAAATCCCCACAGAGCTGAGGAGAAAGTACAGGGGATGTAAGGCTGGACAAAAACACCAGGAGAACAAGAGGAGATATAAACCTTATCTCCCTTCCTTCACCATGGGGAACGTAAGGTCTCTCACTAACAAGATGGATGAGCTGGCGGGCCTGGTGAGGACTCAGCGGGTGTTTCGCGAGAGCAGCGTGGTGTGTTTCACTGAGACGTGGCTCCACGAGGACATCCCGGACTTAAACATAACTGTGGGTGGCTTTCAGACTGTTCGTGCAGACAGGAGTCACCGTGAGAGTGGCAAGAGGAAAGGTGGGGGGCTTGCTATTCTTATTAACAACAAGTGGTGTCATCCTGGACATGTTACTGTGAAGGAGTGTGTGTGCAGTTTGGATATTTAACTGCTTGCCGTGAGTCTGCGGCCATATTATCTGCCGCGTGAGTTCTCACACGTGATCATCCTGGTTGTTTACATTCCTCCGTCCGCTAACGCTGTGCTCGCGACTGACGCCATCCACACCGTCGTTGGGAGACTCCAAACACGGCACCCTGATGCATTTCATCGCGAAATCTGGGGATTTAAATCATGTAATTCTGGCTGCAACACTGCCCACCTTCAAGCAGTTTGTGGACTGTCCCGCCAGGGAAAATAAGACACTGGACCTACTGTATGCCAATGTTAAGGAGGCTTACAGCTCCACTGCCCTTCCTCCACTTGGAAGATCAGACCACAATCCAGCGGCTCCCGGTGACCACTAGGTCTGTGAGGAGATGGTCACAGGAGACATATGGCTTTGCAGGGCTGCTTGGAGTTAACAGAGTGGGAGTTACTCTGTGATTCGCATTGTGAGGACCTTGATGATTTCACGGACTGCATAACAGGGTACATCAACTTCTGTGTGGACAGTGTTGTTCCCACAGTGACTGTACGCCGTTTCCCCAGTAACAAGCCGTGGGTCACCAGAGCAGATATATCAACGTCCTGCTGAATGAGAAGAAGAGGGCTAGAGTGGGGGATAGGGAACAGTTGAGGTGGGTTCACAGGGAGTTTAAGGAGAGGATCCAACAGGGCAAAGACAGCTACAGGAGGAATCTGGAGCACAAACTCCAGATTCCAGAACAACTTAAAGGACGTGTGGAGCAGCATGAGGAACATTACTGGCTACAAACAATCTGGTAGCCAGACAGCAGAGGGAGGGGGTCCTGAACGAGTCAACGACCTGAATCTGTTTTTCAATAGATTTGATGTGAGTGCTCTGGACTACCCCTCCCCCAACTCCTCAACAACCATCCACCCTCAAACCTCCAGCCCTGCTGTCCCCCCTCCCCCATCGTTCCTCCCTGACTACGCCCTACCTCTTCTTTCTCTCCCCCCATCATCACTTCCCCCCTCCCCCATCAACACACGACACACAGACCTTCACAGCTGAGCAGGTGAGGAGGGAGCTGTGCAGACTCCGCCCAGGCAAGGCAGCAGGTGCCGATGGTGTCAGCCTAAGGGTCCTCAAAACATGTGCAGCCCAGAGTGAAGTCCTGCAGCGCATCTTCAATCTGAGCCTGACATCCTGCCTGGTTCCAGTACCAAAGAAGGCTCGTCCCTAATACCAATGTCACTTTACCCAATGCCACTTCTCCTAATCACTTGCTTGTACATACTGTTTTCTTTATTGAGGCTGCTGTTTGCTATTTGCACACCGCACATATTGTACTCAGTTACTTATGTTATTTTATGTTAGCTTTATTTTATCTTATTTGTCTATTTTATTTTATTTAATTTAGTACTTTCCCCCTTGTTCCATAACTGTTGCACAGCAATTTCCCTTGGAATAAATAAAGCCTCTTGAATCTTGAATCTCTCTAAATAGCTGTATCAAGCTGTGCCAGTACATCATCTGTTAATATTTCTGATTTTCTGGTTGCTGTTGAAGTTGACATCGGGATTTGTTTAATTTTTTTCACACATCTCGTCTTTTTGTTTTCCCTCACATAATGTCTCAGCAACAGTATTTATAAGCACTCCTTCACAACTGCCCCATCACTAAATGTTTTTTATGTTGCCCCACAATCCCTGATACCCTTCTTGAAACATTCGTTTGCACGTTGCTGGGCTGTAAATGTATGTGTGATGGGTCGGCAGACCTGTCGTACTGGGCTTGGAGTTCGGTTATTTTGCGTGCCCTCAGCTCGGACTTCAGGGGGTCAGCTGCAGTCTTGCCTCGCCTCAGGATCCTGGAGGGGTACAGATCCAGGAGACTTGGAAGGTTACAGCCAATCACCTTCTCAGCAGAGTGAATGATACGCTGCAGTCTGGCCTTGTCCCTGGCCGTGGCAGCAGCATACCAGACGGTGATGGACGAGGTGAGGATGAACTCGATGATGGCATAGTAGAAGTGCACCATTATCACCTGAAGTGGGAGCTGATGTTCAGCTTTTGCAGTTGAATTTTTTTAGGTTGAATATTTTAACGTTGAAAAACATTCAGATACATAATTTCAATGCATAGATATTCGGTGCTAGAAATTCAGTCACTTTTTTCTTTCAAAATCTGATGACACAGATTTACTTCCATTAGATTATAACTATATCTAGTTGGGACTATTCCTTTTACAAACTCAGGCTTGTTCCTCACTATTGAAGTAGTAATCCACACCCCCAAAGCAAGTTTACGATCAGCACGTCTCTGTCTGGTAAATATACCCCTTACTTGCTACTGTGCATAATTTTGGATTATGCTTTCTTTCAGTTCCTCATTGTAGAAATATTTTTTCATGTACTTCCTTGTTAATGATGCAGATGTGTGGAGTGTGGTAAAATGCCAACTCAGACAAAAAACACTCGAAAAAGTAATCATGTCAACACACTTCTCAACAACCGGATACTTTTGGTTGACCTGCACACTAAAAGTATTTTTAGGCCCTTTATCTTACTTTTGACTCAATGTACCCCTGATGTTTGCACTAAAATGTATTCACACCCAATGTCAACACAACACAGACATTTGAAACAGTTTCATTCACCACCTGAGGTTCAGACTCAATCTCTGCTAAAGCCAGTACTACACAGGGCCCTGTTCATAAAACTGTCATCTGTGAAGCGTAGTGAACAAATCCAAAGATTTTTGTGATTGTGCTGCAAGACAGGAAAAACGAATTACATGCACTGAGCCAACATCGCTTGGTGATAGGGAAGCTGAAAAAGGTTAACTTGCTAAGTGCTCTGCCCTGAGAAGTAGTGGTGTATCACTCATTCCATTTGATGCAAAATCTTTTGCTCTTGCAATGGACACAGTGTACATTCTAGCTAGGGGGCACTGCCTGGATAATTTGACCACACAAGGAAATCCAGGAATTATGATACAATGGTGGCTAGATTGCAAAGAGAAAGCCTCATGAGTGTGAATTCAAGACTTCCGGATAAAACAAGTTCCTTCTGCATAGAAATACTAAAATGATTCTTTTTTTTTTTTTTTAAAAAAAGCTTTGTGTTGTGTGATAAGTAATTGTTTTAAAACTGCAGATAAGTCAGAAAGTGTGAAAAAAAACATGTCATGGGCCTTTTAAGCTCAATGTTATTTGTTTGCTTCTATTATACTCTAAATGAATAACACTGACCCTTTTTTTAGTTTTGTGTATTTAACAGATGGTTTTACCCACTTTCTTAGTGAGTAATGAAACATTTAATTAACAAAAGGAATAATGTCACAGTATTATACCATTACACATTAGTCATTTGTAGGACATTGTCATGAGTTCTCTTTTACTAGGTGACAAGAATGAGACGGAATCCGTCTTGAAAGTTTTGAAAGGATTATGCAATACTACAATAATGAGCTCCTCTCCACCACATTATATCATAACTCCACCACGTTTTTTGTCTCTGAGAGGCAGTGGATTACAAAGTGGGGTCATTTAAAGGCCTGCAGGGGCTCCACCTGTTAAACCACTGTAGCATCACTTTCATTTCATTTGCACATAAGACAACGACAGAATCATAAAGGACTCTTACTTCC
The DNA here is from genome assembly GCF_036924035.1 of Leuresthes tenuis. Taxonomy (NCBI): domain Eukaryota; kingdom Metazoa; phylum Chordata; class Actinopteri; order Atheriniformes; family Atherinopsidae; genus Leuresthes; species Leuresthes tenuis. The sequence goes on along the minus strand of NW_027325365.1, from coordinate 36,176,426 downwards.
GACAGAATGAAAATGTTCCTTGCAATAATCGGAACACCAGAGTCTCTTTTAAAGGATCTCTAAAGCAAGGTGATTGTAATTAAAGTTATACATTTTTTAAACATTTTTTTTACTTTATCATTGTTGCTTTTGACATTTTGTGTACGGTATTTCCATATATCTATTTGCAAGACAGTCTTAATGAGAGCCCTAAATTACTCTTTACATGCAACAGGGATTTAGCTGGTTCAGAAAAAGGATATTCTGTCACGGTTTATGTTCTGTTCCATGTCTTGTCTCGTCATTTCCTGTTTTATTTTGAAAGCACAGACCTTCTCCTCTCGTTTCAGGTATCTTGCCCTTCCTCCCGTGTCAAGTGTCTCATTGTCTTCCCTGATTCCCAAGTGTTTTCACCTGTTCCTCTTGGTCCCTCATGTGTTCAAATAGTCTGCCTTTCCCTTGTCCTGTGCCAGTATGTTGTCTCTCCCCATGAGCATCATTACCGGCCATTTGTCTTGTTCTTTCAACCATAGTTTCCACGAGCCTGCAGTGAGCGATCCTCCTGTAGAGCTATCTTGTTTTATAGATTATCCTCGTCCATAGCCTTAGTTTATTTATTCTACACAGTAAGTTTCATAGCCTTGTTTTTTCTTCCGTTTTCAAGGAGTGATTTTTGTCGTAACCATTCATAGTCGCCTCCGTTAAAGGAGAGCTTTTAGTTATCGTTAAAGTTTCATAGAGCCTCGGTTTTGTTAAGAGTGCGTCTTTTGTTTTATTCCGCCTCGTTAGGAGAGCGTGTCTTTGTTTTGTTAAAGTGTTCATAGCTTTTCTGTTTTCCTCCTGGCGTGGAGAGTTTTTATGTTTGTAACTTTCATAGCTGCGCTCATCCTCCGCCATAGTTACTGAGGAGAGTGCTTAGGTTTTCCATAGCCCTTTTCTTTTGCTCTGCCGGGAGATCACCCTACCTTGCTGTGCTCTGTGTGCTGCATTTAATAATAAAACCCTCTTGGAACCCATACAACCAAGTCTGTGTCCTGAGTCTCCTGGTAAACTGACAAATTATATGTCTGAAGAGCTGGTTGATGCATTAAATCATGTAAAAGGTGTCCTGGGTCATATTTGTGTTGTAGTTGTTATCTACTCTCTCTTCCCAGAAGGTAGGAAGAGAGAGTGTGTGAGAGGAATTCAACACAAATATTATGGTCACACTGAGTGAAAAGGCCCCTAGGGGGGCTAATTGGTGATCTCTGACGCTTTGCAGTAAGACGTATTGTATCACTTCCTGTTACCTTGATTCTATTTTGTGGAATTTCTTGCTCCTCTTGGACTACTTAAAATGTTAGGAAGCATTTTGCTACCTCTTTAAACTTTTGTGTAGACAGGTGGATATAAAAACAGTCACATATTTATTATATATACTCACATTTTCTTTTTTTCCCCCTTTTTTTATTACACTCTAATTCAAGGTGTGGCTTCTTTCTGAAAGGAAAATTTGCTTGATCAATTAAAAGCATTTTTTTGTAATACATCACCTTTCAGAGTGTTCCTGGAGAAACGCCATCTTCTGCTTTAAAAGGAAGTACCTCTCAACAGCAACTCTTTTATAGGAAGCCAGTGTGAGTATTCTCAGCTTTGAGTGTGATTAAATTAAGGTATAATACAAATCCTGAGAGATGAAAATTAGTAGTGAATGTTTTAATTGTGAATATATGGGCTGAGTAAATGGAGTTGAAAATGTATTCATGTAATTTATTTTCCAATAATTTTGTCAGTTAATTTGTCTGGTGGTTTAACCTGACTGGCCAGTGTGAACTGAGAGGCGGAGTTTCATGCAATATATATGTCTACTGCCAAACAACAGGGTTGGCCTACTTGGAGGAAGCACAGCTCTATATTGGAAGGATTAATGTACAGAATATCTTTCTCCACACTATAACTGATTTTATTAAGGTATCCTCTGAATGGCGTTATGGTGTTTTTCCCCCCTCTTTTCCCTCTTTTCTGTCTTCTCAAACCCCAGCTGGTCGAGGCGGATGGCCACCCTTCCTGGTTCTGGTTCTGCCAGAGGTTTCTTCCTGGTTCTGGTTCTGCCAGAGGTTTCTTCCTGGTTCTGGTTCTGCCAGAGGTTTCTTCCTGTTAAAGAAGTCGTTCCTTTCCACAGTCCCTCAGGCTCAGGACGGGAGATTGGACTGAAGACAAGTTTCGGTGCAATCTATTGGTTTCCTTAGCTCAGATATTAATTTTTGAATTGGCTCTATATGAATTAATTGGATTATGATTACAATGAATTGAATTCCAATTGGCTTGAATTGGACTATATTATTTAAGTGCCTTGAGATGACAATTGTTGTAATTTGGCGCTATATAAATAAAATAAAATTGAATTGATTTTAATTGAATTTTCTTTGAAAATCAATGGCGTCCTGTTTATTTTTGATCATTCAATAAAAAAATTTAAAAAACTGTGTGAGTGTTTTTGATATCCATCTTTCTACACAAAAGTTTAAATATGGTTAAAGAGGTAGCAAAATGCTTCTTAACATAAAAATCACTCAATTTCATCTTACAAGTTACACATTTTTGCATCGTTAACTCTATTGCATACTTGTTCTATTCTAACACACACTCCTACAGATCTTTGGTGTTTATTTTTACTTTTTAATGTTGTGTCTGGTTCTCTAGATTAACATGTAACACATGTAACAAATGCTGCCTTTTTGTAGTTTTGGAGGTGAGGTTATCTGAATTGGAAGCTCAGCTATGCACCGGTTGAAAATCACCCAAAAGCTACCAAGGTCCCTTTAGTCGGTTACCACCTAGCGTACCTAGCATAGCTAACCTCATTAGCTGCCCCTTAGCAGAACCAGAGAAGCCGGGAACCCAGGCTGGCTGGGTGGCTGTCAGGAAGAGGAGGCATAGCCCTAAAGTCAAGCCCATGGTTCACCATCAACCTGTCCATGTTTCAAACAGATGTAGAATCTTATTTGAAACTTCTGGCAAAGGATAAACATAAATGTGGTTAAATAGTTATTTAAATCTCCTTCCGTGAGAAGTTTTCTTATGTGCCAGAGGAGGTAGGGGACATTGAGTCCGAGTGGACCCTGTTCACAACCTCTATTGTGGAAGCAGCCGCAAGCAGCTGAGGCCAGAGGCTTGTTAGTGACTGTCATGGCGGAAACCCAAGAACTGGTGGACCCCAGTGGGTCGGGAAGCCGTCAGGTTGAAGCAGGAAGCCTTCAGGACCTGGTTGGCTTGGGAGGCTCCTGACGCAGCAGATAGGAATTGATAGGCTCGAAGGGCAGCAGTGGCTGCGGTTGTGGGAACAAAATCTGTGGCATGGGAGGAGTTCAGAAAGTCCATGGAAAGTGACTTTCGGTCAGCCTCAAAGAGGTTCTGGGGCATCACCTGGCAACTCAGGAGGGGTTGGAGTGGTCTTGCCTAAGCTGTGCTCAGCAGGAGTGGTGATCCTCTTACCTTGAATGAGGATATAGTTGGAAGGTGGAAGCAACACTTTGAGGAGCTTCTGAACCTGAGGGACATGCCTCCTGTACAGGAGTCAGAGCTGGAGGCATCTGGGGTGTCCGAGTCCATTTCCCTGGTGGAGGTCACCAGAGTAGTCAAAAAACTCCTTTGTGGCAAGGCCCCAGAGGTGGATGAGATAGGCTTGGAAATGCTTAAGGCTCTGGATGTTGTGGGGCTGTTGTGGCTGACACGTATCTGCAATATCGCATGGACCTCAGGTGTAGAATCTAGACTAGTGTAGTGGTAAGATTTCCACCTTTCATGTGGGTGACCTGGATTTGAATCCTGACACCTCTGCATGAAAGGTACTACCTCCAGTAGGGGTATATAGGCAAAACCCCCTTACTCTATCTGCTCACCTGGGATATGAGTGTAAGTCACTTTGATAAAAGTGTCTGCCAAATACATAAACATACCCTTGGACTGGCAAATCGGTGGTCCTTATTTTTAAAAAAGAGGATTGGAGGGTGTGTGCCAACTGCCAGGGTATCACACTTCTCAGCCTCCCTGGGAAAGTCTATGCCCGGGTGCTGGAAAAGATGCTCCATCTGATAGTTGAACCTTGGAGGAATAATGCAGGTTCTGCCCTGACCGTGGAGCAATGGCTCAGCTTTTTACTCTCTCACAGATCATTGCGGGGGCATGGGATTTTGCTCATCAAGTCTACATGTGTTTTGTGGACTTGGAGAAGGCCTATGGCCATGTGCCCCGAGAGGTCTTGTGGGAGGTGCTTTGGGAATATGGGATGCTGGGGTCGCTCATGCGGGCTGTTTGGTCTCTGTATTCCTAATGTGAGAGCTGTGTCCGTATACTCGGCATTAAGTCGGACTCGTTCCGGGTGGCCGTCCGCCGGATATGCTCCCGGTCCCACGTTGCCAGAGGTCTGGCCGTCCGCCAGATCAGCTCTGACTCCCGGCTTCTCCTTCCAAGCCCCTTCCTCCCAACATCTACAACTACTGGAAATTATTGGGATGTCTGGAATTCATCCCTTGAGATGGGGCTCTGTCACGACTTTATATATTTTTTTTCATGTTTTTGGGTTTCTGTTGTGGGAGAGCCGAGCCTTGACACTCCTCGATCCACATATTATGTCTTGACACTGCTCGAATAACATGTTGTTGAGGTCAGAATGAGCCTTGTCTAGATAATGACGTAGATGCAGTAGTGTCCTCAGACATGGGTTGCGCGTGCCTCAGAGCGAGGACTTACTCAAAACACAACCATTATATGTGCGTAGGCTACAGGCAGGCTTGTAATCACATCCAACCTCCACACAGACATCAAATCTGAATCAAATCAAAACCAAAACATGCCAGTGTGGCTACAAGGAATCAAGTATGCATTAACATGTGCAAAACAACCTCTGAAATACCATAACCGGGAGAGAGAGGCAGGTGGAGTCACCGCCATCAGCGGCCTCTGAGCTGCCGTTGACCTCAACTCCAGCCTCTGTCGGCCCGTCCTGTATGCCAGTCATCCCGGGCCCAGGTGTTGGTGGGCTTTCACAGGCAGCAGGTTTTCCCGCAGGTGCAGCGGTGGTGTCGGTTGCCCTCAAGAAAGCATCATCAGCTGAAGAACTTGCCTCTTGCTGCTCCTCAGAGTCATTCGTCTTCGATTTCTTTGTAAATCCAAAATGTGCAAGTAGATTTATCTTCTTTAGATATGATCAATTTATTTTTTAGCACCGAAATTGAGCGTTTTTTTAAATTTTTTTATTTATATTTAAAGATTAAGTAACATTTGGTTTAAGACACAGCGCCCCCACGCTTCAATGGTGAGGACAAGAATTGCATGCAGGCTGGCATCTTTATTAAATAGCAAAATAGCGATAATCCCCCTCATGCGCAAATCATACATTAAAAATAGCCTAATTTTACACATGATCCATGATTATAACCATACAAAAAGAACAAAAAACAAAACAAAAACGAAATGCTTTGGAAAAAACCCTTTTGCCAATATTTTGGAGACCCACCCAAAATATCACAAATCTTGTTTTCAGGGGAGCTCATGTCTCATTAAGGGGGGCTGAGACTCCCCTGGCTCCCCCGTAGTTCGCACCCTGTTAGCATTGAGGAATCAACTCCCTCTGACCATTTAAAAGTTCACTGTGGAGGGGGCATGGTGCATCAACTGCAGGAGAGAAGTGTGGAGAGAGCTCAGGGGAGCAGGACTTGGTGAGTGATTAGTACACCGGCATTCACTTGTCTCATCACTCTCCTCTTTTAAAAATATAGTAGCATGCTGGACCAACAGGTTGGAACAGAGTCAAGAGAGAAGTGGAGTCGGCAGCATGAACCAAGAGAGGGAAGGCCTGTGAACGACTCCACTTGAACATATTGTCCGACAACAAAATAAATACATGTCAAACCGTCCTCAGTCTCTGGAGTCTTTCTGAAAGAACCCGTAGTGGCATCAGGCAACGTCACATTCACATTCCTCAAACCATAGGCAGAGGAGGAGGAGTGGCATCTATCTTCAGATCAGTCCTAGACCCAAGATTAGTTTTAGCTCTTTTGAATCTCTGATTCTTAGTTTTTCCCACCCAAAGTGGAAATCACAAAAACCTCTTGTGTTTGTTGTTGTGTATCGTCCACCTGGCCCTTATTCTGAGTTTCTGGCTGAATTCTCAGAGTTTTTATCCCAGTTAGTGCTGAGTACAGATAAAGTCATTGTAGTGGGTGATTTTAATATCCATGTAGATGTTGAAAATGACAGCCTAAATATTAACTTTAATTCTATATTAGACTCTATTGGATTTTCTCAAAGTGTTCACAGACCTACTCACTGCCTTAATCACACCCTTGACCTACACAACCTACTTCTGATGCAGCTCCTTAGGTATGGGGTGAACAAAGCCAGCATGCCCCATTGTGTGTAGCTCGAGCAGCTTCTTTTTTGAATAAAGAAGGTTTTTGCTGTTGTTTTGCAATTGAAAGTACTCCATATCCATGGGATACATCTTAACAGGCAACTCACAAGGGTTGAAAAACGACAGATGAATGTAAAATCTGGTTAAAACACTAAAAAAAACAACGGATGACATTTCAGAAAACACGAAAACATTTCAGAAAACACAAGGACATTTCAGAAAACACAAGGACGTTTCAGAAAACACAAAACATTTCAGATTACGGAAAGGGTAGGGACCATACATACAACATTACATTATTGGTTGCTAAAAAGCCTACACGTATATTTTGCTTATTTTTATGTTATTTTTGTAACATTTTCAAAACATGACTAACGTATTATTGCAGTCCAGTATCGTTACTTTTGGATTTAAATACTTCCTCCACAACCAGTAAAAGCAAATAGCCTACTTTTGCCTAGTTTTGACGAGAGGAGAAGCTGCGGTGAGCAGATATATGTTTTGAAGGTAAGTTAAGGCAGCAAACTCTCCCGAAAAATTGTAATAAACATCCCAGCCCTCTACAACTCACAACTATTAGTAACGTTTAGTGATGTGAGATTCATGAGTCAATCGTTCAAAATCGGGAGTTACGAGTCATTGGCTGTGTCCGAAATCACTCCCTAACCACTATATAGTGACCACGCCATTTTGTAGTGGTGTCCGAAGGTTTAGGGATTTTTGATGCTCACTATATAGTGCATTCAATGTATCCCACAATTCACCGCGAAATGTAGTGAGCATCCGATGGTCACTAACCGGAGCAAGATATCCCATAATGCATTACCAAAAATTCTCTGGGCTGCACGTATTATGGCAGACGGACGTTAATTTAATATTTAAACTTCAGTAATAGAGATGGTTGCAGCTTTATCTAGAAAATGTACAAAGATCGTTTGATAAGTAAAGCTTAATTTGACATTTATTAATGATGGCTAGTACAGTGTGTGACTAACAGCTGACTGAATCTCACCATTCTGACTGCTCAGACACAACTGGATTAATCAGTTTGTCCAATATTGTGAGACAGGAAATAAAGGAGCTGCCTAAGGTTCAGGAAGTTTCACCAGTAGGGGTTGTAGTTTGACGGAGGGTAGTTTATTGTTAAGAGAATAAAAAAAAAAAGGATTTTACTCTAATCAAAAAGGCAGTAAAAAGTAGGCTAACACTCACAATTTGACGACTTCTACAAGAGCAGCACGTCTTCTCCTTTCACTCTCTCTTGCAATTCTAATTCTCCTCCGTATCATCATTATCCATCCATCCATCATCTCCCGCTTATCCGGGGGTCGGGTCGCGGGGGCAGCAGCTTGAGCAGAGAAACCCAGACGTCTCTGTCCCCGGCCACTTCCTCCAGCTCTTCCGGGGGGACCCCGAGGCGTTCCCAGGCCAGCCGAGAGTCTCTCCAACGTGTCCTGGGTCTCCCCCGGGGTCTCCTCCCAGTGGGACGTGCCCGGAACACCTCCCCAGGGAGGCGCCCAGGGGGCATCCTAACCAGATGCCCGAGCCACCTCATCTGACTCCTCTCAATGCGGAGGAGCAGCGGTTTTACTCTGAGCCCCTCCCGGATGACTGAGCTTCTCACCCTATCTCTAAGGGAGAGCCCAGACACCCTGCGGAGGAAACCCATTTCGGCCGCTTGTATTCGCGATCTTGTTCTTTCGGTCACTACCCACAACTCGCGACCATAGGTGAGGATGGGAACGTAGATTGACCAGTAAGTAGAGAGCTTCGCCTTCTGGCTCCGCTCCCTCTTCACAACGACGGGTCGGTGCAGAGCCCGCAACACTGCAGACGCCGCACCGATCCGTCCGTCAATCTCCCGCTCCATTCATCCCTCACTCGTGAACAAGACCCCGAGATACTTGAACTCCTCCACTTGGGGAAGGATCTCATTCCCGACCCAGAGAGAGCATTCCACCCTTTTCCGACTGAGAACCATAGTCTCGGATTTGGAGGTGCTGACTCTCATCCCAGCCGCTTCACACTCGGCTGCGAATCGCTCCAGTGAGAGCTGAAGGTCACGGCCTGACGACGCTAACAGAACCACATCATCTGCAAAAAGCAGAGACCCGATTCTGAGGTCGCCAAATCGGACACCCTCAACGCCCTGGCTCCGCCTATAAATTCTGTCCATAAAAGTTAGGAACAGAATCGGTGACAAAGGGCAGCCCTGACGGAGTCCAACTCTCACCGGAAACTTATCTGACTTACTGCCGGCAATGCGGACCAAACTGTCATACAGAGACCGAACGGCCCCTATCAAGGGGTCCGGCACTCCATATTCCCGGAGCACCCCCCACAGGACTCCACGAGGGACACGGTCGAACGCTTTCTCCAAGTCCACAAAACACATGTAGACTGGTTGGGCGAACTCCCATGCACCCTCCAGGATCCTGCCGAGGGTCTAGAGCTGGTCCACTGTTCCACGGCCAGGACGAAAGCCACACTGCATCTCCTGAATCCGAGGCTCGATTATCCGACGGATCCTCCTCTCCAATACCCCTGAATAGACCTTACCAGGGAGGCTGAGGAGTGTGATACCCCTATAGTTGGAACACACCCTCCGGTCCCCCTTTTTAAAGAGGGGGACCACCACCCCAATCTGCCAGTCCAGAGGCACTGTCCCCGATGTCCATGCGATGCTGCAGAGGCGTGTCAGCCAAGACAGCCCTACAACATCCAGAGCCTTGAGAAACTCAGGACGGACCTCATCCACCCCCGGGGCCTTGCCACCGAGGAGCTTTTTGACCACCTCGGCAACCTCAGCCCCAGAAATGGGAGGCCCCGTCTCCGAGCTCTCCGACTCTGCCTCTTCCGAGCACGTGTTGGTAGGATTGAGGAGTTCCTCGAAGTACTCCCCCCACCGACTCACAACATCCCTAGTTGAGGTCAGCAAAGCCTCGTCCCCACTGTAAACAGTGTTGACTGTGAGCCGCTTCCCCCCCCCGAGACGCCGGATGGTGGACCAGAATCTCTTCGAGGCCGTCCGGAAATCGTTCTCCATGGTCTCACCGAACTCCTCCCAGGCCCGAGTTTTTGCCTCAGCAACCGCAGAAGCCGCGGCCCGTCTGGCCTGTCAGTACCTATCAGCTGCTTCCAGGGTCCCACTGGCCAAAAAGGCCCGATAGGACTTCTTCTTCAGCTTGACGGCTTCCCTCACCACTGGTGTCCACCAGCAGGTTCGAGGGTTGCCGCCACGACAGGCACCGACCACCTTACGGCCACAACTCCGATCAGCTGCCTCGGCAATGGAGTCACGGAACATGGCCCATTCGGAATCAATGTCCCCCACCTCCCCCGGGATATGGTTGAAGCTCTGCCGGAGGTGGGAGTTAAAGCTCCTTCTGACGGGGGATTCTGACAAACGCTCCCAGCAGACCCTCACAATACGTTTGGGCCTGCCAGGTCTGATCGGCATCCTCCCCCACCAGCGGAGCCAACTCACCACCAGGTGGTGATCAGTTGACAGCTCCGCCCCTCTCTTCACCCGAGTGTCCAGGACATACGGCCGCAAGTCCGATGATACAACCACAAAGTCGATCATCGAACTGCGGCCAAGGGTGTCCTGGTGCCAAGTGCACATATGGACACCCTTATGCCTGAACGTGGTGTTCGTTATGGACAGTCCATGACTCGCACAGAAGTCCAACAACATAACACCACTCTTATTCAGATCGGGGGGGCAGTTCCTCCCAATCACACCCCTCCAGGTCTCACTGTCATTGCCCACGTGAGCATTGAAGTCCCCCAGCAGAACGAGGGAGTCTCCGGTAGGAGCATTCTCCAGTGCCTCCCCCAGAGACTCCAAAAAGGGTGGGTACTCTGAACTGCTGTTTGGCGCATAAGCACAAACAACAGTCAGGACTCGTCCCCCCACCCGAAGGCGGAGGGAGGCTACCCTCTTGTTCACTGGGGTAAACCCCAATGTACTGGCACACAGCCGGGGGGCAATAAGTATGCCCACACCTGCTCTGCGCCTCTCACCACGGGCAACTCCAGAGTGGAAGAGAGTCCAACCCCTCTCAAGAGGACTGGTTCCAGAGCCCAAGCCGTGTGTCAAGGTGAGTCCGACTATATCTAGCCGGACCCGCTTAGCCTCGCGCACCAGCTCCGGCTCCTTCCCCAACAGAGAGGTGACATTCCACGTCCCAAGAGCTAGCTTCAGTAGCCGAGGATCAGACCGCCAAGGCCTCCGCCTTCGGCTGCTACCCAGCTCACATAGCACCCGACCACGGGTGGTGAGCCCGTCGGAAGGGGGACCCACGTCATCATTTCGGGCTATGCCCGACCGAGCCCCATGGGCACAGGCCCGGGCCCCAACCCCGGGCCTGGCTCCGGGGGGAGGCCCCGGTGTCCCATATCCGGGCAAGAGATCACGAGGTCCAAATTTTTTGTTCATCATAGGGAGTCTTTTGAGCTGTTCTTTCTATCATCATTAATTATTGTTAAAAGAAACACAGCCAGATTGACAGAAGACAGCATTTCGATAGAGCTACCTGAGATTTCTAGATAACGGTAAGTTGTTTTTCTTCCCGGTTAATTGCTCGTAGTTAGCCGTTGGATGACAGGCATGAGATAAATTCATGAGTTGTGGAGCAGTACAACAGTCACAAAGCCAGTTTATTCCATTGTTTGTTTTATTACAAATTTTTAAACAAGGCAATTTAAATGGCTTCCTATATTAATTGAAAAAAAAAAAGTGTAAAACGAACAGCATATAATTAAACATTCCAGTAGGTTACACTGTAATTTGCTGTTACTAAAGAGCCGAGAACAAAATATGAAAATATGGTGAAATGGAAAACAAAATGCAAAAATAAAAATTACATGACAGTAATCAAAAGCCTCTAATTGAACAAAAATGCAGTAGTAAACAAACAAGATTGTCATTGACTGTCAACTCTCTGCTCCGCATGATTCAGGACTCATACCCGACTCGCGGTTCACGGGCAGCTCACAGCTCACTCGCTCTCTCAGCCTCATTTTGAAGGAAGCAGGAGTTCATTCATTCTGTACATAATTATTTTATTCTAATGGTACACTGATGAATGTTAGAATATTATTATTTTTGCACTATTGTTTAGGTTATTTAAATGTTCTATTTGTGCATAGTTTCATATATTTTATTATAGTTTTGCACTGAATTTTTATTTATTGGCTGTTTGGGTTATTTGCATTTATTTAGAGAGAAAGAAAAGTAAATAAATGTTTCTCCTTCTTCATTTTTAGTCTTTTTCACAATGATTTGGGGACTGGAGTAGTTTGGAACTTGTTTGTCCATTCCGTGGCCCACACTCTGGAAATAGTATGTACGTACGTGCGAGTGAGAGGGAGAGAAAGAGAGAAAGAAAAAGAGTAAAAACCTAATGAACTCAATTCAGACCAGTTTTTGAGGGGATGGCCAGAGAATAGTGTTAATCTCTCCTATTGCTACTGTGCTATTTTTTTTCAGCTATAGTAATATAAATCATGAGTAATGTAACAGCTTAGTTTTGAATGACAGACTCCCTGCTACCACATGTTAAAATATAACATTTACTTCATAGACAAACTTTGTAAGAGATGCTGCTGAGCTTTGGAACTCCCTGTGCTTTTTGTTCAAACTGTAAACTTTATTTACAGTTGAAAACTTCAGGGAGCTATGTATTTGTTTAAGTTTTTATTTCACTTTATTGAACTTGCTGCTGAGCCTTGGAGATCCCTGCACCTTTTGGACCCGAGCGCTTCAGGGAGAAATTGTCTAGTTATATAGTTACTCTAGATGGCATTTCCTTGGCTTCTACTTCTACAGTGAGGAACCTTGGAGTTATTTTTGACCAGAATTTATCATTTGACGCACATATAAAACTGGTTTCTAGGACTGCCTTCTTTCACCTTCGTAATATTGCTAAAATCAGGAACATCCTGTCTCAGGGTGATGCAGAGAAACTAGTTCATGCATTTGTTACTTCAAGATTGTACTACTGTAATTCCTTATTATTGGGCTGTCCCACATATTCTCTGAAAAGCCTCCAGTTGATCCAAAATGCTGCAGCCAGAGTTCTGATGAGAACTAACATGATCTCTCCTGATCATGTTTCTCCAGTTTTAGCTTCTCTTCATTGGTGTCATGGGTGCTGGTAGCCACGTACATAAACAAGGTTAGAACCCAAAAGCAGACTGAATAAGGCAGATTGATTTTATTTACAATGATTTGTAGGTAAAGAGATTTCCAGGAGATTATGGTCCGGTGGGTCACTATAATGAGAGTGGTTGTTAGTAAGGTCCAAGAGGAATCTGTAATGTGAAGCAGGTAGATTCTTACTTTTTCCAGGCGAGGATTGACACAGGAGGGGTACCAGGAGTTGTAGATGTTGTTCAGAGGTGCAGGCAGGGTGAGCAGGCATGAGAGACAGCAGATCCGGAGTAGAATGATGAATAACCAAAGGAGTAATAATCCAACTGGATTCCAGGAATGAACATCTCAACGAGGAGTAACTGGAAGAGAAGGCAAGAGGTAAGGAGCAAGGCATTTCTTTGTTACGAAAGTAAACTGAGAACCAGATTTACCACAAAGGTAATAAGACAATCTGACGTCGTCTGTGGCTCCAGCCAGTCCTTATCAAGCCAGTGACTGATGAAGGTAGATGAGCAACAGGTGTGCAGCAGGAGCTCCACAGACTCAACCTGATACTCTCCATGGCCTGCTCCGCCCCACCCGCAACACACAGTCTACAACTCTGACACTTGGCTCCCTATTAAATTCAGAATAGAATTTAAGATTCTTCTTCTCACATATAAAGCTCTTAATGACCGAGCTCCATCATATCTTAAAGATCTCACAGTTGGATATTTCCCCAACAGAGCACTTTGCTCTCAGGCTGCAGGTTTACTTGTGGTTCCCAGAGTTTCTAAAAGTAGAATGGGAGGCAGAGCCTTCAGTTATCAGGCCCCTAAAAGCAGAATGGGAGGCAGAGCCTTCAGTTATCAGGCCCCTCTCTGTGGAACCAGCTGCCAGTTTGGCTTCAGGAAGCAGACACCCTTTCCACTTTTTTTAACAATCTTTATTTAGTTTTCAGTGTTGTCAATACAGTACACGATAATCTCCACAATATTATAGAGTGAAAAGACAACAGCATAACCAAAACAATATCAACAAAAACAATAAACAAACAAAAAGAATAGAGCCTGTGTGAAATCATGTTAGTAAATGTTGATGTTGCTACCATCTGATTGATCGTGTCTTCCCTTGTATGTCAACCATCTCCCACAGCCTTTTATAAAAACGTCTTCTTTCATTTTCAACTTATATGTGAGATGTTCCATCACAAGTATATCTTCTATAATTGAAATATACTGTTTGTAGCTTAGAGTGTCAGGTTTAAGCCAGTTCTTAGTTATGGTCTTCTTCCCAGCCACCAGAAAAATACTAACCTCCTTGGTCAGGATTGTTCTCCCAAATGCACCGCACCCTCCAAATGACCAAGGTACAACACAAAACGGGATTTAGGAACCACATATCCCAAAACAGCACAGGGAACTGAGTGAACATTCCCCCAGAAGGGTTGTACTTTTGTGCAGTTCCAAAAAATGTGTGGGGGGTCTGGATCCATATGGTTGCATAATCTCCAACATGGCTGCTGATCAGTTTACTTTTTAATTTTAGGAGTAACAAAGTACCATATTAGATTCTTCCAACTGAATTCCCTACATTTCAGAGATTTGGTGTAATTTGGTGTTTTCCACATATCATACCATGTCTCATCTGGAATCTCTTCACCCAGCTCCCTTTCCCATTTGGCTTTTACATATATTGTTGAATCTGTTCTAGAAGCCCTCAAACAGCCATAAAAACCGCCACAACCTTCAGTATAGCTTGGCTATAAGCTTGTACAAGTAATTTTATGATGGGACATATTTTGTCCTCAGTTGTTTTAATACTTTTGATATAATAGTCCCTCATTTGTAGATATCTGAATAAATCGTGATTAATCAGATCATGAGTATTCTTTAGTTCTTCAAAGCGTTTCATTTCACGTCTTTTAATAGTGGTACATATGGCTGTGATTCCCTTTTCTGCCCAATATTTAAATCTAGCATCATGTTTACCCAGTGAAAATTTATCATCAAATGCAATCCATTTTAATGGTCCAATTTCCTTTCCTACTTTCAATTGTTTCACTGTGGAATACCATGTATCTAAAGTAAAGGATATCACTGGGTTAAAATTATGCTCATCTTTGATATAAGTGGGGATCTCTGTTTCACCAATACTTGTTTGAATTGGGTATTTTAATGTAGACATTTCAATATCTTTCCATTTAAATACAAATCCCTCATCACACCTGTAGATTAGCTGACGCAGTTGTGCAGCAAGAAAATATTCTTTTAGATTTGGGAGTGCCATTCCCCCTCTGTCTTCAGGTAGTTTCAGTGTGGCATAGCGTATTCTGGGCTGTTTACCTCCCCATACAAATCTTGATATGCACTTCCCATTTAAGAAATTGGTCTTTTGATATATCTACAGGCAAAGATAGGAACAAATATAGTAGACATGGCAGGATGTTCATTTTTACCGCATTTATTCTGTCTCCCCTTATGTTTTTGTCGATGTGTGTATAGTTATTACTATATAATTTGGAAAGATCTTTAGTTATGTTCATGCCCAAATATTTGATCGATGTTGCTTCTCAGTTTATCTGCCATTCCCTAAGTTCTTGTTAAGGAAGTTTTTTAATCGTTTTCTGAATTTCTTTGCTGTGATGTGTTCATTTTGTATGGTGCCTATTGAAGGTAGGTCCAGAGAGGAAAGTCTTTATATAATTCTGATCTGAAGCCGATGATTCAGTGTACAGTTCTTTGTAATATTCTCTAAAAATATTCTCAATTTCTTTCGGTTCATATTTGAGCTGGTTTGTTTTTGGGTCGTGTATTTTATTGACTGTAATTTCTGCCTGTTATTTCCATCTCGCTAGCAATTTCATTGCTTTGGGACCTGATTCATAATAGTTTTGTTTTAAATATCTTACTTTTGTTTCTGTTTCACATTGGAGTAGGTTATTAATTTCTTTTCTCACCTCACTCATTCGTTGTTTGATTTTTTATTAAACTTTTCCTTTTCCCTTATGTTTCTGTTCCAAATATCTCAATTCTGCTATATAGATTTTATACTGCTTTATTCTTTTTCTTTTGAGATTACTTGTAATTGCGATCAATTTACCCTGTATCACAGCTTTTAAAGCTTCCCACAATATAGCTGGATCTGTTTCCCCATTTTCCTCCAGGTACGTCCATATATCTGCCCTAATTTGCTCCACTACTGATTTATTATTTAATATTCCCACATGCAGTCTCCATATTGTTTCTTTCCGTCTACATTTTAAGTGTACCTTCAGATAGATGGCACTATTTGTTGAGTAGAGTAATGACTAAAATCTCTCTGCAGTGGATGTAGATCTTTCCAAACATCAAAAAAGCCCATCTCCTCCCATGTATTCCTGACCAGTTTTGAGATCGATTTCTTATTTCTCTTAAAACTAGATGTATCCATGTCATAATCATTAACACATTAAGGTCTCCCCCACAAATACATATGCCCTCTGCTTCCAAAGCAATGGTGTCAAATAGAGACTTAAAAAATTCTTTGTTACTTTCAGATGGGGCATAAATGTTCACCAACGTTATCATTGTTTGGCCTATCATCCCTTTTACAATAATATAAGTTCCCTCTCTGTCTTTTATTTCCTTTTGACACTCAAATTTGATTGTGTTAGTTATCAGTATTGCTACTCCTCTTTTCCGAGTGTGAGCTATAAAAAGTGTTTTTGAATTCACATTTCTTTCATTTATCATGTTCTGCTTTTGATAAACGAGTTTCTTGTAGGAAATTTATGTCTTTTCTTTTTTAAGTTTCATCATTATTTTAGCTCTTTTGACAGGGTTTCCTAAACCGTTGACATTCAAGGAAAGCACCCTCATTTCTTCTTGTTTGGTATCCATTCAACCTTCTTAGTTGTGCTAACTTTGTAAAGATTCATCCAGAGGCTTACAGTTAAACGTTCTGAAACAAGTAACACCTTCCAAAACTGCTTAGGGCTTATTTGGACTATGTACAAAAAAACGACCTCCATAAAGAGATGTCAACAACCCGCCCACTTCTGCTGACTCTCTTTTTGTTTTGAGGGGGAAAGCCTCACACAAAGAAAGGGCCCCCATCCAGTATTGAGATTCGATCCATGTAGGATTAGAATACTCATACCAGTCCCTGCAGCTGTGTTTCAGTCCTTCTTAAACCAACAGTCCATTTATCTATAACCCACCAAAGCAAACTACATACTACTTTAACTTCGCCTACCCTTGACAATTTATATCACTTTCATGTTCATTTTAACTCGGATTACTAGTGAGATAGATACTCATCCAGTGTTGTTTCCCCTCAGATGAAACACATGTAATCTTTCACACGCGCGTCTGCTGGCCTCCCTGGTGCGTCCATCCCCGGTGTGCTTCCATGTCGCGGGTCCGGTCGATTGGACCCTCTCAACGATTGCGGCACCGCCGGTGTTGGTCCCCGTGTTTTCAACATCGTATCCTCTCTCCCGCAGGTTTCCAGTTGCCTCCTCCGGGCTGCCGTATGTTCTCATGCCGCTGGACCAGTTGATGCGCATCTTGTTGAGAGGTGTCTGAAAGCGGATGCCTTCTCTCTTTAAGATCTTCTTGACGTTAAAATACGCTTTGCGTAGTTGTAGTGTCCTCTATGAGTAATCGTGATTAAAATAGATTCTGTTTCCTCCAAGGGTGTGTAGCCAAATTGTATATCGCCGGCACACGAGGCACCAACAATATATATATATATATATATATATATATATAGCGGACACACGTAGCGTGATGTGATAAGATATAAGGATTTATCCGAAAGTTCTCACTATCTGAATAAGCCTTATTTTACCTCATTTTGGGGCACCACCTTCAATCGAAGGAAAAAGACAGAATCTTACGATTCTGGTATGTTAAATCAATAATCAATTGTTAATCAATAATCAATAAATTCCAGTCTCATATAGTCGCTACTCGTGAATTCTCTTTTTGTTTGACTCACACATACGTAAAGAATACATACACAAAAGCCGGTTGATTTTATATATGTATATATATGAACTATTTATTAAAATTACATGACCAAAGACATGAACCTTAGGACAACAGGAGAAATGTTTTGAATATGGATGATTTGTTAAGTGTTATAATTTGATGACGCCCTTACTCCCTGTATTGTGTTGATATGTTTAACCATATTTTTATTTATAAGAATTATGGTAGAAATAGGAAGTGACGTCTTCCTCACTCTTGGTTAATTTCTCCCGCCATGGATATGATAAAAATCCCAGTTGTATCTCAGTCGAGCTCTGGTGTTGTCAGTCTGTATGTGTGCAATAAACATGCTGTTGAAGCTAAAGAGACACACTGAGTGGATCCTACTTATGTTCCAAACGCAAGCAGAAGACTGCGCATTCCTGACTTAACCTCAAAATGATTATAGAAGAAACTCTTAGTGAATTGAAAAGAACTAAGGGAAGGGGATGGATGGATACCGGAATCATTCAAATAGTCGAGCTTTGTTACTATTTGAATTTAAAGGCTAACAACTTGGGTTAATTTATCATTTTAACAGTGAATTCTCTCGACACCCACCACATACCGTCTGAAATGTAAGAACAGGGCAGATCTTACGGTTAGGTCAGCTCCGAACCACAGGTCATCGCCAGCGGGTCTTAAGTTTGTATTAAATTCCACACTTGAGTTCGCTACAGGTGGTTGTTTTCTTCTCCCATGCTTTTTTCAATATCATCTCCTTCATAATAAACTGATGGAAGTTAATGACAATCGATCTGGGAGGGTGTCCCGTTTTGGGCTTTGGAGCCAAGGCTCGGTGAGCGCGCTGAATCTAAAGGTCCGAGTTTATTGCAAATTCTTCACTGAGCCATTTATCCATTAACTGTGCGACCGATTCACTTTTGGACTCTGCCTCCTCTTGTATGCCATACACCCGGGTCTGGATAGTGTGGACTGGATAGTGTAGTTGTATGATTGCCACCTTTTGTGTGGGAGATCTGTGTTCAAATCCCCTGCATGAAAGGTATTACCTCCAGTAAGGGTCCTTACCCTATCTGCTTATCTGTAAGTCGCTTTGGATAAAAGAGTCTGCCGATTGCATAAACATAACATAACCCGCAAATTATTCCAACGGGACCTCGATTCTAGTTTGTCCGTTATCGTTTTCTGCTCTTGTATTATGTCCTGCATGGCACTGTTTGCTTCAATGCTCCATGTCTCGAGTTCTTCTGTACGTGTCAGAGCAGCGCTTATCTTCTCATCACGATCACTGATATCCGTGTTCATTTTTTGCAAACTTTTAATCAATCTCCCTCTTAAGCACTGTCAATTCATTTGTCATTTGCGCTGTCATTTCGTTTTTGAATATTTTAGGTCCGTCTTCATTTAATTTTTTTGGACTTGAATTTGCTTGCTGCTGCTTTGAAACAAGGCCATGCTAGCTTCAGGTGTTAGCTTGCTTTCATTACTCAAGCTATTTACTTCTTTATCTTTGGTGTCCAGGTTCTTTTTATTCTTTGTTCTTGTTGTCACTCCACTCATATTCTCAATTTCAGAATTTGTTATCGTTTATTTCAAGTTATAACTTCAGTTTAATATGTTGGCATGCGGGTGCTCCTGTTTCACACGTCCATGCTGCTCTACCGCCCCACCGGCAGTCCACCCTTTCCACTTTTAAGATTAGGCTTAAAACTTTCCTTTTTGATAAAGCTTATAGTTAGGGATGGCTCAGGTAATCCTGAAACATCCCATAGTTAAGCTGCTATAGGCCTAGGCTGCTGGGGGGCCTCTTATGTCATTCCTTTCCTCACTTTGCTCCCCCCAGGTTAATTTCTCATATGACATTTTGTACATTTGGCATTATTGTTGTCATTAACTTGTGTTTCCCTGTGTCAACAGGTATTTTTTTGAATGGTGTAGTGGTGTTTTTCCCACCTCTTTTCCCTCTTTTCTGTCTTCTCAAACCCCAGCTGGTCGAGGCGGATGGCCACCCTTCCTGGTTCTGGTTCTGCCAGAGGTTTCTTCCTGTTAAAAGGGAGTCGTTCCTTTCCACAGTCGCCTCAGGCTCAGGACGGGAGATTAGACTGAAGACAAGTTTCGGTGCAATCTGTTGGTTTCTTTAGCAAGGATATTGTTTTTGAATTGACTCTGTATGTATGAATTGGAGTAATTTTGAATTTAATCAATTGGATTTGGTTGGATTATGATGACAATGAATTGGACTCTAATTTGCTTGAATTGGATTGTATTCTTTCTCGTGCTCTGGGATGACGTTTGTTGTGATTTGGCGCTCTATAAATGAAACCCATTTCAATTCAATTCTCTATCACTATGTCTGGTTTTCTACTCAAAATACAAACTTATAGCACTGATCACTAGAAATTTCATCAGGTGTATTCCTAGCTTTGTATGTTCTACTGTAGGTCACTTACAACTGTGTAAATTTTGAATAGAATAGTTTTTTTTTAAAATGACATTACCTACTACATCTGTTTGTTTTTGTCTTTGTTTGATAACAGCTGTAAGTGTGTTCATTAAGCCAGGTGCCAAATGTTTGTTTAGAAATCCTAGAAAAAGTAGACATTCATGTTATCGGTGTCAGAAATACAGAGAGGATGCAAAACATTTGCTCTTTTGCTTCAGTTTGTATCACCAATTATCAGCAAAGCATAAATAAAAAAGTATTTTATCATAACTAACAACTGCATTTTAAAATTGCTTGTGTCTAGTTTAATTTCTCTAACATTCGATTTGACATAATGATTACTAATTTTGTAGCTCACAATTTGTGATTTATTGTGTTGTGTTTTTTGTTTGTGTAGTAGTTTCAGTGTTGGTGGTGTAAAGGGTGTCTGTGATTTGGTGCAGTGATTATGGTGCAAAATACGATGGCTGTGCTTCTCCTTAGCCACAGTGTTGAACATTCACTGCTGGACAGAATGAAAATGGCTTTTATAGCCAACCAACCTTAAGTGGCAGTTACCTACCTGCACAGTACCTACTCATGAAGGTGGTCTACCCTCATGTTCATACATTTCCTCACATGCAATTCCTATAATTGTTGAAGGAAGCAGCTGAGACGGCACAGAGATTTTACGAGTGAGCGTCTATAAAATGCTTGTGTCAGAGTATCATGGAGTAGTCTCACTGACAATAGGGGAACCAGATAGTAGAAAGTGAAACAAACTACCTAAAGTTGTTGTAAACAGTTATAAGCATGATATCAACCAGCAGAAAGGGGAAGATTAGGAATGTTGGAAGTCAATAACTGCACAACAATTTGTTCATGTACAGAATGCTTTTTCATTTTTACAAAGAAATTCCAAACGATAATTAAGGAGATCATTGATATGTTAAAACATACCCACACCCCCACACACGAGTTACAACCTTGCACCATCAAATAAATTGCATGCCTCACTGTTCACCCCCAGAGGTCATTCAACATTATGGCCTTTTGAACAACAAGCTGTTCAGCTAATCAACGGAGAGCTTCCTCTCTCTAGGGAGAGGCATATGGTGAACAGCACTGACACCAGAACAAGTAATCACCAACTTAATGTCACAATAGAGGCTTTGCAGTGGCATTACAAATCTTTTTTTGTGCACATCTGGCATACCATGAATGTCTCCTGCCACACTGGCTGTAGGGTCTGTACAACTAGCAGGCTGAAGGAATATGCGGTGTTGATGATGATGATGGCCAATTTTGTGAAGTTCTATGTCTGGCAGTGGCTGGCAACTCCACATCATATAACTCGATGAGTCATATGCTTGTAGCAGTATAAATGGTGTACCTCAACAGATGATGATGTGTCTGATCACAGCACTCTCTTAGGGTTAAACAATGTAGCATTCTCAACACATAGCCAACAGTCTGATCATGTCCTCCATTTACATTCTCAGCTATTTGTGGAAGAATTGCTTCTATTTTTACATACATATAACACTCATGCAGGAACATTACAATTATCATATATATTCCATCAACCAAAATGTACTTTTTCACATACAAAAGTTTTTCTCACATGTACATGTCACTTCTGTAACTTTCCCACTGAAAGCCAGTTGAACTGTGTTTTTGACTGAAGCTCCTGCCACCTGTATTTTAACAATAAAACTTGCACATCTCTTTCTCTTGTCATCTTCATATGATATCAGAAAATTGGTAACTGACCATCTGCAGGTGTATTTGTCACTCAGTTATGTTCTTTGATTTTGTCACATTTCTGTTGCCAACCTTGAGTGCTGTAATGTAACATAACTGTTTACCTGTACTGCACAGGATATCTTGTTGGCACACTGCTGCCCAGTTTATTTTCTAAGTATTTTCTAAGTTGGTATGACCTGGTTCTTTTGAGCTTTTTGTCTGTAAATACTAAAAGTAGAACGGGAGGTAGAGCCTTCAGTTATCAGGCCCCTCTCTTGTGGGATAAGTTGCCAGTAAATGTCAGGGAAGCAGACACCCTCTCCACTTTTAAGATTAGGCTTAAAACTTTCCTTTTTGATAAAGCTTATAGTTAGGGATAGCTCAGGTAATCCTGAAACATCCCATAGTTAAGCTGCTATAGGCTTAGACTGCTGGGGGACCTCATCTGTCACACCTTTCCTCACTTTGCTCTCTTTTTCCTCTGTTTAATTTCTCAATTGATTTTATGTACATGTGACATTATTGTGGTTATTAACTTGTGTTTCCCTGTTTCAACAGATATCCTTTGAATGGTGTTATGGTGTTTTTTCCCCCTCTTTTCCCTCTTTTCTGTCTTCTCAAACCCCAGCTGGTCGAGGCGGATGGCCACCCTTTCCTGGTTCT
The DNA here is from genome assembly GCF_036924035.1 of Leuresthes tenuis. Lineage (NCBI taxonomy): Eukaryota > Metazoa > Chordata > Actinopteri > Atheriniformes > Atherinopsidae > Leuresthes > Leuresthes tenuis. The sequence goes on along the minus strand of NW_027325365.1, from coordinate 36,154,104 downwards.
GGTTCTGCCAGAGGTTTCTTCCTGGTTCTGGTTCTGCCAGAGGTTTCTTCCTGGGTCTGGTTCTGCCAGAGGTTTCTTCCTGGTTCTGGTTCTGCCAGAGGTTTCTTCCTGTTAAAGGGAGTCGTTCCTTTCCACAGTCCCTCAGGCTCAGGACGGGAGATTGGACTGAAGACAAGTTTCGGTGCAATCTGTTGGTTTCCTTAGCTAGGATATTAATTTTTGAATTGGCTCTATATGAATGAATTGGATTATTTTGAAATTAATTAATTGGATTTTATTGGATTATGATTACAATTGATTGAATTCCAATTGGTTTGAATTGGACTTTATCATTTAAGTGCCTTGAGATGACAATTGTTGTAATTTGGCGCTATATGAATAAAACTGAATTGAACTGAATTAAAGCCAGCCACAGACTGATATCTCCTCATGATGTGTTCTGTTTATATGTAACCGTGGCAACCAGCAAAATGGTGTCCATAACAATGACAGTCAAGATGTAAAAAGAATGCGTTGTAGCCTTAAACGAGATGGTGTTTTAACCCTAACAGTATTGTTGTCTTTTTCTCTCTTTGTTTTACCAGGAAAAGCCTCCTTAAGATTAAAAAATAAACAAAAACTCTTTTTCAAGAGCGTCCTGGCCAATATAGCAGCACAGAGATAAAAATTTACAGACAAACATGTCACCACACATACAAACTGACAGATGTATTAAATTTGAATCTGAAAAACAGGCAGAACATCTACAAACTGATGTGTCTGTCTCCAACTCATCCTGCATTTTTTTTCAAGCCTCCAATGGGACCATGTCAGGAAGTTTCAAGTGTTTTTTCTTTTCATTCCAGGCAAAGGGAGCAGCATACATGAAAGCTCAGATGTGGAAAATTCATATTTTCTGTCTGCTGGTCTTGGATTCTGTCACAGTCTGCCGATCAGTTTATGTTATGTCACAGTTTGTTTAGTTATGTTATGTTCTAGTCATGTTTTTCCCCTCACGTTCAGTTCACTCAAGTCACCTGGTTAATTGTTCACAGCTGCACCTCATGTCACTGATCACTCCCCTCACAGTATTTAGCTTCCTGGTTTACTTTCAGTCACTGCAGAATCCTCACTATCCCTACATGCCTTGCACAAAGATAAGTCTGGTGTTCATGCCTCATAGTATTCATAGTCCTGTTTTGTCATAGTCCTGTTTTTTTTTCATAATCTTGTTATCATAGGTAATCATAGTCTTATTTCTTTCATAGCCTTGGTTTTGTTAACAGTGTATTTTTGAATCTGGCTCGGCCGCGCCTTTTGTTCTTGCTTTTTGCTCCCTATTTTGGAATAAACCTTTTTGTGAACGAAAGAGCTGCATCTGGGTCCTACCTCACCACAGTTCCTGACAGATTCTGCACTTCCTTATTGTAGTAAAAGCTGTCACTATATTTTTTACTCTGTCTACAAAATAGACATTTTGTTGAAGTAGTAGATCAAACCCCTGTGTTTTGAATTGTCAGTTTTTTCAATAAATACACAATTGATATTATGAGTACAATCAGTTTTTAAATAGGTTGAGGTCAAAGTGATGTTACGAGTCTACCACAAAAGCTATGTAATTGGACCATTTTCATAAATTGATATATTCATTTCAGTAACATCAATTTAAATCTCTGAGTAAACAATACATTCTATTTGGTTTTTTTAATGATGGCACAGACAGGGAGTGAGGGGGAAGGAGGAGAAGACAAGAAGAGGCAGCAGGATACTCAGTGGAAAAAGAGAGAAACAGGAACCAGGTGAGAAGTTAGACAAAGATGTTTATGATGCCAATCCAGCATTTCTTCCATCCACATTGATATTCATTGGATTTCACAATAATTTTCTGAAAACTAAGCTGCATATTAAAATGTTGCAAAGCATATAAATTGATGGAGGCTATAGTTAATTAGAATCACTTTTTGTGTGTTGAAAGAAAGATTAGAATACTAGAGAAGCGAGGGGGGGCTGGATTAACTGCGAGCGTAAACAAAGTGACAAGGTGAGACAGGTGAGACTGGTACAACAGATAGGCGTAAGATTTTTGAAAATCCTGCTGGGTCTATATACTGGCAGAAGAAGGCTATATTACAGCTAGAGCTAGCTATTGATCTAACCAATAACAAGCCATTACTGGTAAATGAACAGCCACCGTCGGCAAATGGCAATGTAGCTACTCATTACCTTCAGGCTTTCCATCCATCATACATACAACTCCACTACTGGTAGTTATTTGATAATCTATTGTCTCAATTGTTCATTAGCATAGAGTGGCTAGCATCTCTAAGATGTTGGCATACTGAATTAGATACTCCCTCATCTGGGTTATAGCCAGCCTCTTCATCATGAGGTCAAACCAAAAATGCCAGTTTCATTTTTTCACAGTAGAGTAGAGAACAATTGTTCATCTTTTATACAGCCTATAGCATAAAAAGCCGGACTTGGTGTCAGTGAAATACTGTGATGATCATAATATGGACACACTCCAAATTTAGCAGCAGCTAATTTGACCAATGTGGAGGCTGACAAATCAGGTGGAATCTGTTCAGTGAATGGCAGAATGAATGAGGAGCAGCACAGCAGCTGACAGGGACAAGGGAGTTAAAGGGAGGTAAATTAAGGCATTTTGTCCCTTATAACACTTTAAAAGTAAGTAAAAATATGTGTATAGTCAAATAGTATGCTCATAAAGGTTGTGAAAAGTGACTTTTAAAAAAAATTCTTGTAGACAAAGTTCACAATTACCTGCATTTATATGACGTGTCAGTACCTCCCCACATGTGTCTCTGACCTAAAATGGCTCTGTAAGTTCAGTGGCTCACCTGTTCAGTGAGGTAAATAAATGCTACAGTGAAAATGTTTTGTGGACCAAGGAAACCATAGTTGAATTCTATACGGAGAACACATAACATTATATCAGAATTAAAAAGAGTACTGCATACAAGGCAGAGTACGGTGGAAACAGCATCATGACTGGAGACAGCTTCTGTATCTCTTGGCAGAGATTGAGGGTAAAATTAATTCACAAGTTTATGAAGGTATCTTCCAGGATGGTATCAGGTTGTCTGTCCAACTGAAGCTCTGCAAAGCAGAACAACTGGCTGTTGATATCCAAGCAAATTATTTTGGAATGGTTCAGCCAGAGGCCAAAAGTTAACCAAATATAGAAGCTACAGACTGATGTCAAGCAAGCCACTCACATCAGATTTATCTGGCAGAGCTAAAGCAGTTCTAATCTTAACTGAGACCCAAATATGGATCAGATCTCAGTTTAGGACTATTTAAAAAAAACGGTAACTCCCGTTTAGTAATCAGCCATCATCACCATTTACAAACTATTATATTTAAGATCAAGATAAAGATCAAGTGATATTTCTCCCTGATTTTTTTTTTTTTTAGTTCAGATCTATCTATCTGGATATCAAAGCTTTACTCCTCTTTCTTAAAAGTAATGAAATAGTAGATATAATTTACAGTCAATGTTAACCAGTGTGATTTAGAACACTGAACACTGCAGAGACCAAGTATTTGTTATTTTTGTGGAGTTATTTGTAGAGAACAGGGTCTATTATCAAGTTCACACTTAAAACAAGTCCACTGCATGCATTAATTACAATACTGACCTGCTTTTGTAAGAATGGTATTGTAGTGAATAAATGCTTTTTACTCCTGCAGTTGAATCACTTCAGGTCAGGAATTTACTTGTCTGTGACAAAGTTGGCCTCAAAAACACTAACAGGAAGCATGACATAGAGGTATTGTTTTTAGTGGTGCACAGGTCCTAATTATGCCTGTTTGAAGTGAATACAGCTAGGTACATTGCACAAAACAGCTTGAGCTGCTTCTGTCTTCATCTCTTACTATTTTGAATCGTTCCCACCCTTTAACAAATTTGTCTTTTGCTTTGGCTTTTTCCTTATATTGCTGTAGATTACCTAGCAGGAGACTGCCATAACAGTAAAATTAATCATCTCAACTGATATTTTACATATTAAAGAATTTCAGAGGATTTCCTGCACATTTCCAGATCTATATTCATAATACGGTGGCATATCTCTGTGTGATTTACCCCCCTCACCTCGGTCTCTGTTGAGGTGTGTACCCAAACATGAACAGAACTTCAGCAAGGTACTAGATGAAGAATTTACTATACTGAATAATAAAACGGAACAAATACAAAACACTGCAGGGCTGTATCTCCAAAGATGCAATTATGAATCCAAAACAGATAGTAAAACAGGACTGAATCAAACTGGGTGTGGATGTGGGGGATTAATGATGCTACAACTCAGGGGGAAAAGTAGTTCGTAAGCTTGTAATATGGATTTTTAAAGTGTGGTATCTCTTTCCAAATGGAAGAGGAACACAGAGAAATTGGTACAAATCCCTCCCGTTTCCCACCATACGGCTTGAATAACACATTTAGCGACACTGGCAGAGGTTGCTCTCGATTGTGCTCCTGTAAACGTTTGTGAGCAGACTAACCTGTTTTGTTTAAAAGAAAAGGGTCCTAGCTGGCTTCCCTTCACCAAGCTGGAGATATTCAGTGTCCTTGTTAGGTTGTCGGTTATGTGAATTCCCAGCAATTTGATGAAGTTTATATTTTCCACTTCTTCACCACTGATGGTGAGCGGGGACTGTGTGGTCCTGTGGAGCCTCCGGAAGTCCATAATGAGTCCATAATGACCTTAGAAAAATAAGAAGCTTTACTGTCATCATACAAAAATATGACGAAATTGCGTATGACAGCATCTCTTGTATCAGCTACAATGTCACATGCACAAAACGTAATACAAATGATAAATAGTGTAGTTAAAAATGTTACATAAAAAATACAGTACAGTTTGTTTGAGGGGGGGGGGGGGGGGGGGTGTCATGGTTCCTGCAGCAGTCTCTTCACAGCCATGGGGAAGAAGCTGTGATTAAGTCTGTTGGTCCTGGGTGGGAAGGGTCTTCCCGGATTTTTGTAGCCCGTTGGAGGACAAAGCTCAAATAGATCTCCTCTCGGCGTGGGAGTGGGGAGCCAATGATTCACTGAGCAGTCTTGATGACCCGCTGCAGTTGTTTCTTCTCGGTTGCAGTGCAGCTGGCATACCACACTATACATCCATAGGTCAGGACACTCTCGATAGTGCAGTAATAAAGTTTTTCAGCAGAAGTGGAGGGAGTTTGTTCCTCCTCAGCATTCTCAGAAAAAAGAGATGCTGCTGGGCCTTTTTAATAATGTGGGTGGTGTTCACATTCCAGCCCAAGTCCTCCGCTGTCTGACCACGGTGTGATGGAGAGGGTGCTGATTATTATCCATAATGGACAACAGCTTATTCAGTGTCCTCCTCTTCACCACGGTCTCAAAAGACTCCAATCTGAGACCAAGTGCAGAACCAGCTTTCTTATTGATTTTGTCCAGTCTGTTAGTGTCACTGGCTCTGATGGTGCTGCCCCAACACACAGCAGCAAAGAAAAATGGCGCTGGCAACAACACTCTGATAGAATATCTCCAACATCTTGCTGTACACGTTGAAGGTTCTCAGCTTCCTCAGGAAATAGTCTGCTCATCCCCTTCTCTCACACAGCCTCACTATTAGATACCCTGTCGAGTCTGTTTCCAATCACCACTCCAAGGTATTTGTAGTCCTTCACCTCCTCCACCACCTCCCCCTGATCCTTAGTGGCTGTGAAGGCGTCTTCTTCCTCCTGACGTCGATCACCATCTCACCCGACAAAAGTTGAGTCATCAGAAAACTTCTGTAGGTGACATGACAAAGAGTTGATTGGATTGGATATAGGTCGGTAATTAGCAAACACTTCTGAATCAAGAGTAGGTTTTTTAAGTCAAGGTTTAATTACAGCAACCTTAAAAGTCTGAGGTACATATCCTGTCAACAAAGACCGATTGATCAAATCCAATATGGAAGTGTCAATTAAGGGGAAAACCTCCTTGAACAGTCTGGTTGGGATTGGGTCTAAAATGCAAGTTGGCGGTTTAGTCCATTATCACCATGATGAAGTTGTCTATGCGGTTGTTAACATCTCATAGTCTAATCTCATCCCTCTTGTCAACCAGGGAGCAGACGTTGGCGAAAAAAACGCTGGTTTACGCGGAGTAGCGGCTAGCCGGCTCATTTGCCCCGCTTCTGGTGTCTTTCGCAGCACCATCGTCACCTCCTCTCTATCTGGCGTATCCTCTCCGGGAAACAAGTCGAACCCTTCTGGGGTCCAGCCGGTCTAGTGCTGTCTCAGACTGATAAGTTCAGTCCGAGTGTAAGTCCTTCTCAATGTGTAGCTGTTAACTGAAGGGGAGCAATGGGTTTCTGCATCTTCATATGCTGCCATCTTGCAATTTGGTGTTATTAAGGAACAAGTTGTTATCCAAGCACCACGGGGCCAGATTTAATTAGATTCAAATTTAAATCATATTTAGTTAATCATGAAGGGAAAATATATTGCGGCAATAGGAATTATTATTGGAGATATGCTATTGTTACAGGTAGGTTACACAGATGAACTCTCTCAGAAAACATGGTCAGGTACCCACCGTTCAATATCTGGGCTCTCTGTCTGTCATTACATTCTATACATTCTGCAAGCTGAGCAGAGAGGGGCTAGAGTCATTTCAAAAGCCACGCCTCAGCAAAAAAATAAATATATTTATCTCCCTGACACTTTTGCTTTGCCTCTGCTATGGTTCCAAGCTCATTCATTTTATTTTTTTATTTACCAGCGATCTCACACTTCCCATGATGTCAAGACAAGAAAAGGTTTTAACTCCTCCTTTTCTCCATTTTGTTATAGCTCTGCATTATCTGGACCTCCTGATTGTTGTATGCCTCATGTTTCCTCAATGATACTTTTTTCAATACCAATTTTATATCAATTTTAACAAAAATTAAATTACATTACACATAACAGTACAAATCTCCAGTTTTACTTTTAAGCTCAGTATTTCAATTTCCCGGAGGGAACCTCCCAAAGGGATTTTTTTCCATTTTTCCAATCCAAGCAGTTTTCTTACAGAAAAAAATTAGTAACAAGTCATTTCCAGTGTAAAACAGGTGACAGGTTGGTGTCTAACACTATCCTACATACTGAGAATACTTTTCACTTCGCAGTTTTTCTTCAGAAAAATCAACATGTCTACTTTCTGCACGTATTAAGTTGCAGTAACATTGAGATTACTGCCGGATTTCGCTGAACGTTACCTGTTAAAATCCCACACACTGCGCTGTCCTCGGTACTCTTAGATGAAGCCGATTCCAATGGAGATTTGGAATTATGCTGCTCGGGCTCTGTGGCGTCCACCCTTGAATGCTGAGAGGAGGATGGTTGCGGTCCGCCATTCTTGCAGTCAAACACGGCGCAACTTTCTGCTCTTAAATTAATTTTGCGCAGGTCAAATAATTGGCCATGGTCATCTCCCACCTAGACTACTTCAATGCTCTCCTAACTGGTCTCTCAGCCTGTGCTGTGAAACCTCTGCAGATGGTCCAGAACGCGGCAGTGCGTTCTGGTCTTCGGTCAGCCTAAAAGAGCACACGTCACCCCTCTGTTCATTGAACTCCACTGGCTACCCTTAGCCTCCCGCATCAAATTCAAATCACTGATGTTAGCCTACAAAGTGCTTAATGGAACGGCTCCCATCTACGTACGTAGGATCATCAGGTCCTTGCTGAGGTGAGGAGGGTTGCCCCACCCCCCTTCTCAGTATGGCTTCCAGTCCATTGACTGCTGTAGTTTGTTGTTGCAGTGTGTTTTGACAGAATCTGAGAAGAGTGACGTTGGCTTGTCGCAGATGTGTTAAGGTTTGCTGGGCCTGATCATAGGCAGCCTGTGTCCAATCCACCTGCCTCTGGAGCGTGTTAGCTGTCTGTTGGGCATGGTTTAGTTGCTGAGTCAGTCTCTCTTGCTCCGCTCTCATCCGAGTCAGTTTTAGTTTGTACTTATCTTTATGAGCAAAGCTTCTGATTTTCTGGATCTGCTTACGGGCCATGGGGGTTAGGCCTGCTAGCAGAGAAGTGTAGACTTCTGTAGTCATGGTTCCAATTTCACCTCGAAGATCGTTAAGGTGTATATACTGCTCAAAAGGGTGGGCCAGGAATCTTGAGATATGAGCTGTATCACCCGGGCAGACTTGAAGATAGGGTGGTCTGGCAGGCGGAGGTCTTGTCATCGGCTGGATTGCTGCTGCTGGTTGGCCGTCGTGGATCTCCGAAGGTTGTCCTCAATCCACTGGGTTGTCTGGACTTTCTGGGTTGGAGGGGGGTCTGGGGAAGGCTGCTGGCCACTGGACCACGAGCGGATCTGCCGGTGGTCCCGCTGGATTCACCCTGGGTGATGTCTGGGAATGGCTCCACTCAGGCCCCCCTGACGGCGGGTTGAAGTGCCTCTCGTCCTGCTGGGAGTCACAAAGGTGCCTATTCGGAACAAATGTGCTCGTAGCTAGATGTGGTTGTGTTCCTACGGGTGTGTGTGTGTTGTCCCCTCTGCTAGAACTGTGCCCCTGCCAATCATCCAGGGCCACTTGTGGTCTGGTAAAGAAAGCCTCCGCCATTTCCAACAGTCTGTGATGGAGACATGGTAGTTTTAGTGATTATAACATATGCATACGTATTTATGATTGTCTGCTGAAATTTGCCTTCCTTTTTATATGACTATTTACAACACGTACCTTGTGGGGAGACGGCGGCGACCATTACATCCCTACCTATTTCCCTACATTTCATGCAGCTCTATGCACTCTTCCGAGTCTGGGTGAATTTGCATCTGTATTACTGGGAATTGTCCTGTTATGCTTATGAAAAGACGTGATACTAGGAGACGGAGCAAAGGTATGTCACAGCAGATCACTAGCACCAGCACAATTCCACCCAGCACTATTCCAACCATTTTTAAGTATTTTAGCCATCCCAATTTTCCTAACCAGTCCCAAAAGCTTTTCATTTGTGTATTCCAATTGGAATTTTTTACATGTTCATCTCTCAGCCGCTTCATTTCTTTCAGGACTCCCGTCAAACTACCATTGGAGCCTGTGTGTATTGGGATTAAGGTGCAGCATTCTTCCCCGATTACGTCACACATTCCCTGATCCTCCGCCATGCGTGTTTCTATCACAAATCTGTTTTGTAGGGTCATTAATGACATTGCATGTAACTGTTCCTGCACGAGTGCCACCCCTTTTACAGTGAAATTCATAAATCTTTGCTGGTTAAACCAAAGGAGATTAATCCACCGACTGTTTCGAGCTATGTATTGAGCATTTGCGATAGTTCCTACTAATGGGGCTGATCCTAATCCCCTCCCACTCTTTAACCAGGTGTCTCCTATAGCAGTGTGATCTTCAGGTACACCCAAGGGGACCTGATCCCAGGTAATATAAATTTCATCCGATGCTTTCCAATCCCATTCCCCATCTGGGTTGGAGTCTGGAACGCTCTTTTTGTTCCTGAGGTGTGTTTGATTTTTATTTGATTCTTGTGTAATTAAAAATAATCGTCCTGTTAACATTATTGGAGCACATATACCCGTCCAGTTTGCAGGTAAGTGCGGTATCATGGTGGTGTTACTCTCACAAGTCCAAAAGACATCTCCCAATGGTTCTGTTCCCTTTCCCAAATCTGGCATCCTGTATTGGGCTATATAGGATGAATTTTGTTCATAAATCACATGTCCCCCGTTTGGTATTATTTGTTTACATTGTATTCGAGCTTTTGGACTGGTCTCACATATTTTGATGGTTCCTGTGGCATTTCCTGTGGTTAGTTTCGGGTACCATGTTAATCTGTTGCATCTCACCAATCCCTCCGCATCCGTCATCACTGCAGATGCTCTCTGCGTAACCTCCTCCAATTCGTCTCCTTGTGCTATGCAGAAAGGAAAGATAAGGTCATCAGGCTTGCGCACCACAGGGGGAAGTACTGTCATTATATCATAATCATCATGAGAAAGCCTTTTGGGGCAGACCTTCTTATTTATACTCCAACCCGACAGTCCCCCTGCCATGTGCATTGTACAGTGGGGAAAACACTTGGAAATGTCTGGACAACCCCCTATCTCACTCCCTGGTAATGTCTGAACTTGGGGCAGTTTTTTTTAGCATTATAGCAGGCAATGCAGTCTCGTTTTTTCTGTTTTTTTTGCTGCAAACATAGTTTTTATTGACTACTGTATCCATTGTTGGAACAAATTTGTGTCCCAATGTACTGTTCTTAATTTCAAATCCCGTCTTTGTCTTTTATTCATCAATCTTACGTTGATTCTAGCTTCTTCTACTGACATGCTCTGTCCTGTCTGTGTGTTTTGACACATTGTCTTAGTGCATCTTACCTGAATGGTCACCGTCCCCTCCCCACGGCAGTCTACGTTTTGGGGATATCCCAGCCAATGCTTACCCATTGACTCTGCCCCTGTTATTTCTTCTGTTAACACATAATCATATATATCTGCTTTGACATGCATTACGTGTTTAATTTCCCCATTATCACTATCTATTATCCCTCTGTTAGTGGCTAATGTGGTCATTGCCAAGGCGCATGTGTCTAATGTGTGTCGTGGGGTGGCTGTGTTAGGATTAGTATTGGCCACTACTATAATTTCCCCCGTTGTTAATCCGCAAAGGGTTAACACCATCATGCAGCTAATCTGAATCAGAGGAAAACCAGTCCCGCCCCGGCGTGGGCGGATATGTGAAAGTTTGGTGGTGATGGGTATGCATGTGAAGGGCCATCTGATGAACGTGCCACAATGCTATCAGAACCCTGTGCGTGTTGCAAACGGTGCTCCTCAGTTGCTGGTAGGCTCTCTTGAGGCAACACCTGACTTGCAGGACCACCTGCGTCAGCAAGAGGGTCACTATGCCTATCAGGCGTATCGGCAGCATGAGAATGCTCTGATTCACTGGACTGCAGTCTGTGCCGACTGCGGGCGGACAAACGGGCTGACCTCCTCTGTCCATGCGGGGACAGTGATTCAGAACTTGAGGAGGCCAGTGACGGACTGGAACTGGTGTCCTGAGGGAGGCTGTGCGCCGCCCTTTCAGCATGCACAGACCCCGACGGTTCTGGAAAGTGTCCAGGTGGGTCTTGTGGTCTATGGCGGGTGCAGTGATTCTTATGGAACCAGAAGGGCTTACCTTCTACCTTCAAGGCAGTGGGAGTAGTAAGCACGACCTTAAAGGGTCCCTCCCTACGTGGTTCGTTCCACTGACGCCTAAACACCCGTATGATGGACGTCTCGAACGTCAACTGGAATGTGCATCTAGTCTTTGCCGTGGGCTTCTTTTACCTGTTGAAACACAAGTCTGTGGATTTGAGTTAATGCACGCAGATAATCACCCAACTCACGTTCCAGTTGCGCAATGGCTGGCCCCTCCAGTGGTCCTCTAGTTTGTGGGAGAGGCACGGGACGCCCTGTAAGCATCTCATGAGGAGTTAGATGGGTTAGTCGATTAGTTTGGGAACGCATTGCCATCAACGCCAGGGGTAGTGCATCTACCCATGTCAGTTTGCCTTTGCAATCAGCGATGATCTTAGCCATTTTGGTTTTCAAGATACCATTAGCTCGCTCCACAGAAGCCTGAGACTGTGGGTGATAAACACATCCGTACTTCTGCTTTATACCTAAGATTTTGAACATTTCCTGTATCACCTGTGAAACAAAATGTGGACCATTATCAGATGATATAGTATCTGGCATCCCAAACCTGGGAAACGCCTCTCTACACAGAAACTTTGCTGCAGCCTTGTGATCAGCTTTGGAGGTGGGGCAGGCCTCAATCCACCTGCTGAACCTGCAAACAACAACCAGCATGTATCTTTTACCTTGTACCCGATCGATCATGTCCACATAATCCATAACCAGATGTCGAAAAGGACCATCTGGCATGGCAATGTGAGCTAAAGGCTGGGTGAACATTTTACGGACATTGTACTTTGGACAGTGAGGACACATAGCAAGTTCTCTATCAACCATTGGTGTCATGTACGGCAACCACCACACAGCTTGCAGTTTTCTGATAACTTGGGCCCTAGAACAATGATCAGGCTCATGCATCTTTTTAATAGCAATAGGCAGCAGAGACAGTGGCAAAACAAAGTGCCCGCGGTAACCCTGCCACAGCCCCGGATGGGGGTGTGCTGTCCGAACAGAACCCCTTTGAACCCACAGGTGTTTTTCTGCCTCCGAGACCTTGTTTTGTGCTTCTATCAATGATGCCAGGTTTGTTATGGGTGCACAATCTTCTTCAAACAATATTGGTCCCTGCACTACCTGGCCAGTCGCTTCTTTGGCTGCTTCATCTGCCACATTGTTCCCTACCGCAATGGGTGATTTGTTGTTTTGATGCACTGCACATTTGACTGTGGCTAATGAGGTTGGAAGTTGCACAGCCCGTATTAGTTCGATTACTGCTTGTCCATGTGCCACAGGGGTGCCATCAGTACGCACAAACCCTCTTTGTTTCCAGATACTTGTGTTTATATGGCACACTCCATAGCCATAACCACTATCAGTGTAAATTGTTGCCCTTTTGTTAGCTGCTAATTTACATGCTGCTGTCAGTGCTTTAATTTCAGCTAATTGGGCAGAACGAGGCTGGTCCAAATTTACTGATAGTATTTTGGTGTAGGTGCCATCTGGATTAAGTTGGACTATTCCATATCCAGCCTTGTTCCTCGTCTCGCCCCTGACACATGAGCCATCAACGAACAAGGTCAGGTCGGACAGGATCTCATAACCTGTTCGTGGAGCTTGGGTTATCACAAAGCGTGGGATTGTGAGCATTGCATGCAGTTGATGTGAAGTATACAAAGATATTGGATGGCCCATAGTGATTACAGAAGCCTTTTTATATGCAAAAGCGGCCGCTGCTAGCCCCTGGTAACAGGGTGGCAGCCCTTCCTCCACACTATCTAACTTCGTACTGTAATACGAAATTGGTTGTTTACCTGTTGGGGTTTCTTGCATCAACACTGCGCATGCATACCCTTGCCTTTCTGCCACATATAGATGGAATGGTTGCTGTAGTCTGGATTGGCTAGAGCTGGGGCAGTCTGGAGATCTTTTTTCAGCAGCTGGAATGCCCCTTCTGCCTCGTCAGTCCATTGTAGTTGGGTCGACTGTTGTCCTTGTCCTGCTGCACGGATTAAAGCTCTTAATGGGGCTGTTTTGAGAGCGTAATCAGAAATCCAGGGCCTGCTGTAACCTGCCATACCAAGAAAAGATAACATGTGACCAACAGTTTGAGGTTTCAGCGTTTTAATGACGGCTTCAAGCTGGGACAGTGCAATTTGTCTTTTGTCACCATTTAGCTGTCTGCCCAAATATTCTACTGTTGTTGAACTGCAGTTTTTTCTTACTTACTTTGTGTCCTCCTTCCGCCAGAGCCATCAATACAGTGATAGAATCTTTCTCACACTGTTCCTTTGAGTCAGAGCAAATCAAAATATCATCCACATACATTAAGGTGGTGGATTGTATGTACAAGTGACTGAGATCATTTGCAAGAACGCGATTGAAGATGGAGGGAAAGTGTACAAACCCTTGTGGCAAGCGAGTGTATGTTTATGTTGGCCCTTCTACGTGAAGGCAAACAAATGTTGAGAGTCTGGATGCACTGGTACACTGAAAAATGCTGAGCACAGATCTATCACCGTGAACCATTTTGTGCCTGTTGGTATGTTGGACAATGTGTGTGGATCAGGCACGATGGGCACTTCTTCGGCGACAATAGCATTAACTAGCCTTAAATCATGCACTAGTCTGTATTCATCACCATTTGGTTTTTTTATGGGAAAGATGGGGGTATTGCATGCATCTGTTTTTACTAGGACCCCTGCCTCCACTAATCCTGTTATGATGGGATTTATACCTTCTATGGCATCCTGTCTAAGGGGATGTTACTTTTGGTACGGCAATCTAATGCCTGGTTTTAAGTGGAACCGTTGTGGTTCAGCCGATTTTACTAACCCTACATCTGTCTTGTGTTGGGACCATACTTGTGATGGGGCCTGTTCTAATAGTGTTAAGTGTTCTTCAGTTGTCAACATGAGCCCAACTCTCTCCCTAGATACTTTAACCCTCTCTGCTATTACCTCATCTGCATGTGTGAACGTGATTTTGAAAAATAGTCCATCTGTGGAGACACTAACTTGGTGGGAGTCCAATCTTTGACTTGTCTGGCAGCTTGAACCATGGGGCCCAAGTCATGCGATTCATACTTGTCAGCAATCAAGAGTGACGTGAGGTGAGGTGAGGAGTTGGGGACTTGGAACCAGTATCTGACATCCTTTTCTGCTAATTTTACAGCTGTAGCTGCTCCTTGAGGTCCTACTATGATGTCTTCGTACTGGATAATCATCGCTTTGTTGTTAATGTTTTCATCCCAACTTTTCTCAAAGTCCTCATGAACTTGGTCTCTGTCATAAAGCATGGTACAGTGGAGTGGGAGTGTCGGCTCTTCAGCCATGTTATAGTGATTCATTACCAGTGGTCTCCATGCTTCCCATTCATGACGAAGGAAAGAGTCAGGTGTTGTCAGCTTCATCCAGAATACTCTCTGGGTCATTGGTTGATATCTGTGGAGATCCTGTAGGAGTTGTTAATGGCATCATAGGAACAGACATGTTATCAGATTGGTCGTCTGTCACATCAAAATAGATACCATCTGGTGTACATTTGATTTTTGCATTAAGTTGGCACACCACATCTCTTCCCAGGAGATTAATTGGTGTATCTGCTGAATATAAAAAGGAAGAATACATTTTCTTGTCTCCTATTTTCAACGGAACCGGCTCAGTCATTATTATAGTATTATTTGCGTTTTCCCAGAGAAACCTACTGTTCGAATCTTTGAAGCTGAGAGGGGAAGCCTGGCTCCGTCTTTTCCTATACAGGAGTAGGTGGCTCCTGTGTCTATCATGAACTGATGATGATGGTTGTATACAGTCACATCTATTGTGGGCTCAGTATATGGGCGTTGTGTTAATATGGGTAAAATCACCTCCCCTTCAGGTTTCTCTGGGCCCCCCTATTGCCAATACGCTGCTGGACCCGTCCACAGTCCACTACTCTGAGAATCAGGACCTGTTCCAGGGTTTGGGGGTCCTGATCCAGGATGTTGGGACCCCGGCCATGGATTGATCGGGCACTCCCTCTGCATGTGTCCCGTCTGTCCGTATCCCCAGTACTGCAGTCTCGATTGGAATTGTGGTGCTGTTGAGGCTGCCTGTGGCAGTGGTTGATATTGCCCGGGTGGGGGTCCCCTAGGTGGTCCTTGGGGCCTCTTCCATCTTCCCCGTATGGGTGGGCCACCACGTCCTCTTCCTGCTGCAGGCTGCTGGATGCCTCCCCCTTGGTTGAGATGCACATGGATTGGAGGGATCTGCTGAGTCTGGAGTTGGCCTGTAGATGGCGCTGTGGGACAAACATTAGGCACAGCAGATGTTTGCTGAACATGAGGTGGTGACATTGTGGGCATGATTATGGGTACCTGCGTTACCCCTCCTTCTGCTGGTCCTCCCTCCTCTAGAGCGGCCACACTTACAGCTGCTTGAGGCTTAGGTCTCTCTCATTCCTTTTTCTGCTTTGCCAGTTCACTTATTTGCAGCTGAGTTAGCTTATTAGCCAGCATCTTACTCTGATCATCAAGGGCCTGCTTCTCAGCCCTATGTGCATTCACATAGTGGATTATATGCTCAGAGAAAACCGGCCAGTCCATTTTCATCAACCCCACCACCGCATTTAATTTAATTTGTACTTCTTTTGGCATGGCGTTTTTCACATACAACATGAACAGAGCTTTTGTTGACTCATTGCTATCCCATTCACTCCCAGTCTCAGCCCTCCACTTTCTGTGATAGTTGTGCAAAAACTGTGAGGGGCTGTCACTGTCCTTCAAACATTCTTTTTCCAGTTTATCTGCATCCATGCGTGAGGGGTACTTATCTCTCAGGGCCTGCCACACACTTGTCCGTATCAGGTCGAAGGGTACCTCATCGTGGTGGTGTGTAGTCGTCACCCCAGGGTATCCAGCCATCCTGAATATTTCTGTGGTAGCCGTCTGCCCCGCTGTCTTTACTAGCAGTGCCTTGATGTCGCCACTTGCCAGCTTAATTCCTCCGGTGATTTCTTCGAGCTTCTCGATCCATTTGTCGGCTCCATCTGTCAAAGGAGTTAATTTACTTGCAAGTGTTATCATATCCATAAGTGACAAAGGTACATACCGGAAGTTGTTCCTGGGTCCAGAGGGTAGCTTTTGTCGTGAGTTCTTCTGATGTGGAACTTTCCTCACCTCTCGATTGCGAAGCATCATCACATCCCCCCTCTTTCCTTTCTCCATCTGTATGTTAAGATCATAGGTTGCCTCGGGCTTGGCCTTAGTGTGTAGGAGTGGTGTATACTCACTCTCGCCCTGGTGCTGCTGATAGTCCAGGCTTACATGTCCTTCTCCGTGTTCCTCGTCATCCAGCTCTTTGTCATCCTTTATTGAGCCTTCTTTTAGTTCATCTGAGAATCCATCTGACAACCTTTCTTCTTCACTCTTATTGTCCCCATCATCATCACTATCAATCGAAAGTTCTGATTCCTCTTCCCCTTTCTGGCCTCCCGACGTTTTTGACGGTAACAGAGATGTGTATCGTTTACTAGACTCCTCCAATTGCTTAAGCAATTGTTGCTCTTTTTTTCTATTTTGTTTATTCTCTCCTAACTCTTTCCACTGTCACTCCTAGATTCTGTTCTCCCACGTGCTCTCTTAGGTGTTTCTTCATGTGTTGCTTTCTTACGTGTTTTCTCATCTGCGTGTGGACGAAATGGCGAGGCCCATGCTTCCCTCTGTCCGTCATATGACTCATCATCTGTCTCTTCCTTTTCCTCATTTACTACAATCTTTATCCTTCCCGTAATTACTCCTCCCACTTTATTCTGTTCCTGTACTACAAATTGTCCTGCTCTACTAGGGTTGTAAGGTGGTGGTCTGGGGTCTGTGTTTTTATTCATCATGGAGTTTCCGTTGGCTTCTAATCTGAAATACTGCAGGATGTCTCTCTGCTCAGCATTCCTCTGTTTTTTCTTCATGTGTGTTACATCATACTTTTTGTTTTTATTTCTTAACTCTTCCTCCACTTCATCACAGCACCTAGGATCAAAGCTGCCTTCGAGAGGCCATTGATTTTTACCGGATGTTATCCTGTGCCAACTCCTCATGCATTGGTGAATTTTACGCCTGTTTGTTGGATGGGTGACAATGATTAATTTTGCAGGCGTTATTTCTTTTGTCTGTTTACTTTTGTTGGCTCCCATGTTCTATGGCAGTTCACAGCGACCCTCGGGGTAGTGTGGTCACTTATTAATTTTTCCTTTAACACCTGCCCCCCTTTTTCCTCACTGCCCCTACTCTAATGAATGCAGAACCGATATCTCTACTTTGGTATTTTCCAATTTTTTGTTACCTTACTAATAATTATTTTACTTACTTTATGCCTGTTATTTATATTTTAGAGATAATATCACTTATTGTGTGTTAATCGTTATATTTTAACAACGTTTCTAGTGACCATATCTTATTTATTTTATGCAAGTGCACTATGCTTTCAACACAGACACATTTTATCAATATTATATGCCTTACTTTCACTTTTAACGATTATTCCGATTATACTTTAACTTTTTTGTTAATTAATTACACATTAACGACAACATAGATATATTTTACAACACTTTTTAAAGAAAACAATCCTTTTTGTTAACTGTTAGTCTCTTCCTTTACAGTTATTAGTTTCTTTTGTACTTTCTGTACTTATACTGCTTCCTACACTATCCTTTCCCTGCCTAGGACCACCCATCAAAAAGGCACGGTGGTTGACGTCTCCTCAGGCGGTATTTTATCCTTATGCTTAACCTTAACACTTTAGTCACCAATACAATTACTTCATCAATAAACATAGAAAAACACGATTACCTCACAAAGTTTCAACTCTACCTATTGTTGCTCTCGTTACTGACTTAATGTATGACTCTCCCCCCAGCTAGTGCTGGCTGTCTGATTAAACCTTCCTTCTTCACCCTTCATATACCTTACCAGCACATAACTTACAACTCCAAGACCTGTAAATGACATAACAGCCCACAGGCAAATCAATAGGTTGAATATGCATTTTTCAATCTTATCCATCCCACATTTATCATACTTTCACACAATCATTCACACGTGGACCCGATCACCAGCTGTTACTGCTCATATACACATTCAATGTTACTAGGTTGTTTAGGATAGTTTATCAGTACCTTCTGACCACTGGAGCTAGGTGGAGGCTGGATCCCCATAAATTTGGAAAAAAGGAATTGGTATCTCACCCCTTCTTGGTGGATATGTGGGCCCTTGGGGTTCCTGGCCTCCAACCAGCGCCCGTGGCCGTCCGGTCTCGTCACTTCCTCCTGAGAAGCTGGCTTGCAAATTGTTGTGACTTTCTGTGTACGTTCAATTTACCTAATATGCTATACTCAGTAGTTAAAGATGAGAAGTCACGAAGAATCAAAGATGAGAAAGATTCAGCTGGTTCGCGGTCCAATGATGGTTTATTGCAGAGTTACAATATAATCATACATGAGAAGTAGCCCAGGCTAAGTCTGAAGTCTCTTCTGAAAGTTTCCATCTTTTATACAATTTGGGGCCTGAGGCTGCTCCTCCCCGGGCCCCTCCTTTCATATGGCATATTTTCCCCATCCTTCCACCATTATGTCTTATTTATTCATTTTACCCGAGGCTTCTTTAAAAACCCATTTATTCATATAATAGTCCCTCCTCCTACTCCTGACTTTTCCCCTACATCCAGATCTCCTTTGATCATCTTTGGCTGCAATTAGCGTGGAGACCATACATTATAGTCCCAACTACAAGACAAAGATTGTGTCTGGCTTTGTAAGGCCCTTCATGGACATGGCGCCCCATTGTCGCACATGCATTCATTAATGATAGACTCAGAGCTACACATTGGTGTTTTCCATAGTATTACATTCAGGGATTGTTAGACATCCTGATAGCCAGACACTACAGACCTTGGAAACGGTTCAGTCCTTGACAAAAAGGATTGGAGACAGTCCTGTGTCCAGTTAAGGTCTAGTCTGTCTTGTAAAGCCTTTGTGCACACTGGAGTAAGGATTTTGGTTGCTTCTTCTGGGCTTGGTGGAGTTAGTGCTCCATGTGGACTCTTAGCCATACACTCACCTTGGCTTGGTCAGCTGTGGAGTGTCCACGCAGGCTTTGTGTTGTTTCTGCAAGAGAGACAGAGAGGGATCGGGGCCACTATCAGACCATGCTGATCCTGAAGGCTGTGAGAGCAAATTGAGCAGGGTTTAGCAGGTCTTTTTTTTTTTTTTTTTTTGTTGCTGAAAGACGGGAAGTGGCTGCAGGAGAAGGAGCTGTGTGACCTCTGGCCTCAGAGGTGCTATTCAGTGACCATTCACATTGCAGTTCTACTATTTAGTTAAACAGTTTTCAAGAGAGTTGAAATAGTGGATTTAATGAAGTTTCAGGCTTGGCATAATGGCAACAGACTCTGACTGGACCTTGTACAGCTGTGATATGTGTCTTCAGGGTGCTGCTCTGTGTCTGTGTGTGTGTTTGGGTGTGTATGTGACTTTTTGTTTCAGTGTATCACCTCTTCCATTCTCTCAGCACTGGCTTCAATGCACTTATTTACTTATCAGTGAGTGCAAAAAGGAGTAACAATCATAGAGGAGTGAGAGGAGGGGAGTGCAGATCCACGGAAGCATGAAATAACCTAATATTGTTACTAAATCACACAAACAAATTCAAGTTAGGATTCTCAAACTCAAACTTCTTGTATATCATACCTACACCTCTCATTTTCTGTTTCTTTGTCCTGACTCATCCATCTATTGTTACACTCTCACCTCTCTCCTCCTCGTCTTTGACTCTTTCATTCTCCCCTCTCAAGTCCACTAAATGTCTCTCCCTCTTTAGGATGCCCTCTGCCTCCTCCTATCTTTCTCTCGTTACCATTTTATAGGCTTGTTAGTTCCACTTGAAATGCCAAATGACAAACAATCTAAACCCAGTGAGCCGCTACGTTGCTACCCTCGTAGAGCTGCAGAGTCTAAACAAACAGCCTATGAGCTGAAACACTAACA
Organism: Leuresthes tenuis; assembly: GCF_036924035.1. Classification (NCBI taxonomy): domain Eukaryota; kingdom Metazoa; phylum Chordata; class Actinopteri; order Atheriniformes; family Atherinopsidae; genus Leuresthes; species Leuresthes tenuis. The sequence goes on along the minus strand of NW_027325365.1, from coordinate 36,133,944 downwards.
CAGTCTGCCCCCACCGTCCCACCATAAATCTTTGTCTAGGAGTTGGACACATATGAGCTGTGTAAAGACAATCACAAAGCTATTTTTTGTGTTTATGTGTGAGTCTCTAAATTCAAAGTAATGCGCAGAGTTAGACTAGCACCTCTTGCAGCAGTACATTCTACCTTTAATGTTCAACTTTGATTGGGAGTTTATTTCTGAAATTTATTAGCAACATTTTAAGAAAATATATTTTTACATTAGGCTTTCGGGATGTCTTCCTCAGTCCTTCAAGTTCCCTGTTACATACATCTAGTTAGTGATTTTGTGATTGTAGTGTGTGCAAAGCTGCCATCAAAGGAAAAGGTTAGTACATTAGTCAGTATGTGAATGTTTCATAGAGATCATATGCAGTAGTAAGTACTTTAGTAGGTAAAGTTTTTTTTAATGTAACATAAAAACATGAAACAACTTAGCTTCAACAAATGCATGTAGTGCTGATCCTTTGTCAAACATCTGTTCCTGTGTTTCTCTAAAAGCTCTCATTGTCTGTGAGTGACTGCTGCATGCTACAATCAGAGCCATCGCCACCCTGTGTGAGTCTCAGATGGAAGTGTGTGTTTGTTTTCTGTGGTGAAGGGGGAAGGAGGGGGCACAGGGTGAACAAACATGTCCTTTTGAATCAGTGGCTGCAGAGCTAATATTGACCAGCAGTGTGCTCAGCAACATGCAGCAGTTCAAATTAAGCACAGTAGCGACTGTCGCGCAGCACGAAGAGCCAGTGACACACCTTATCACCTGGGTAAATTAGCCTCCGTCTGTCAGAATATCACCCACACAGCACAGCATGAGAAAAAGAGGGGGCAGATGAGGATAAACACAAGCTCCACAAATACAGCTGCAGCTGTGTGCGGGATGCATCTGAGGGTCTGGCTTGTGTTTCATTTAAAAATAAGAATGAAAGAAGGAATTATTCTGTCAGATGTGTCCTAAGCACTTACTAAGGACTTTCTGTTAGTGTTTTGACCAGGGTAATTATACAGCAAGAATCCATAACAAAGTAAGAATTAAATATTTCTACCTCACTGGTTATTGCACCATAACAAGGATCTTTGCTTGTAAACAGAAAAGAAGTCACTTGTGATAATACTTCATCTATCCAACATACTGTCACGATCTGTATTCTGTTTTTCCTGTCCTTTAAGTTTCTAGTCATTTTGTGATTTAATAATTTAGTCTTTTGTTTCTATGTTCTTAATTACATTATTCATGCTTTCAGTCCTATGTTTGGCTCTGGGGGGTATTCCAGAAAGGAGGTTCAACAAACTCTGAATCTATCCCTGAACTCTGAGTTGACTTCCTCTGAGATGGCAAACTCTGAGTATCCGGTTCCAGAACAGCTGATCTGCGTTAGTTCAATCAACTCTGAGTATGTTCACCATGAAAACAGAAAATAAAAGTTATTTCACTGCAATGGAGTTGGAGGTCCTTTTGCAGACTTACGGCAATTATGAGCAGTATTTCACCGCAAATACAATACAGCTGCAGCAGCAAAGGAGAGAGAGACGGCATGGGAAAAAAATTGCTGCCAGAGTCAACGCGTAAGTTTGAATGTACTATTCCATTGACGTTACATTACCACCTCTGACAGAAGCTGAGGAGCTGGCCCTCAGCCAAAACAGTGGTCACCCAGTGGCTGAAGCTCATCCAAGCCTGTCACCCCCCAGTACACAAGTGCCTACATCAGATGCAAGTATACACTTATGTCTTATGTATGGAGGAGGAGGATGATGATGGTGATGATGAGGAAGAAGATTTTTTTGATTTTTAACAACACTTTATTTACACTTTGTATCAAAACATATCACACAATTTACTTAATAATAAAAGGATTAGTCAATTAGTTCAGAAAAGGTGCAAATTGCAGTTCTTCTTCAGCCACCTGGCATAAAATCCCCTCATGAGCCCAGTGATGTGTAAATTCAACTATGTTGCCGGTGACTCTGTGAAAGCAAAACTCCAACCTCAGTCTGGCTTTAAGGTTGTCCCTCCACAGAGTCACAGCATCCAGGGTCGATCCTCCCTGCAGTTTGTCCCTGCGGGTCAGATAAATGGACAGTTTGGCTTCTCCTACAAGAAAATTTAAGAGTTGACACTTTTGTTCTTTAGTCTTTTTGTATCTGACACCACAAATAAAACCAGAGACAGTAAAAGTAGCACCAAATAGGTTAAAAACACCAGTTAAAACTATAAAAAAAACTCTGCTAACCTATCGCACTCATGAAAAATGTTTTCGGGCAAACCACAGAAAGGGCACTCGTTTAAAACACTGAGTAAAAACAGATAAATAGGCATTTGTGGCTATGGCACCATGTAAAATCCTCCACTGGAGATCTCCAGTTCTCTTTTTTATTGGAGGTTTGTATAGAGTTCTCCATTGTGGGCTCAGTCCACTCAGCCTGTCTGTCCACACACTTTCAGCTCTATTGCACAGTTTTTTCTTGTGGAAGTTCTTCACACAGTTCATGTACAGCGTCCTTTTATCAGCCTTGTGCAGGCTTAGCTTGTCCTCTCCGCAGACTTTCAGCATCGGGCCGCTGAGCTCTGTGAATGTTGGTTCCAGGTCTATCTCTGGGTACTGGTCTGTGGCGTCGGGTTCGGCCTCTCCTCTGCCGTACCTGAGGAGGAGGTCTTTCTCTGTCTCTGTCAGCCTCTTCCTCCATAGCTCCAGGCTCCTCTCCATCAGGCGGACAGAGCGCACCCCCAGAGTTGAGCCCAGCGCCCGGCCGCCAGTCAGTGCAGGTCCTGCCGCATCCCCCAGCCGCTCCAGACAGACGACCTTTGACCTGCACAGCGCCCCCGCCAGCCCAGGCACGATGCTGCAAGACACATCTAGCCTGGCACCACATATTAAAGGCTCTTTTAACAACCAGTACAGAGAGTCACGCTTCCCGCTCACGTTATGTTTAAACATCGCCCATGATTTAAAACTACTCTGATAAAAAGGAGGCAACCCACTTACTTTTAGAGAATTAAAATCAGTTAAAAACAGAGCAGCATCCAGCCCCAGGTTGTTGACACGCCTGAGTATGCAGCTGGCCACATCCCGCCACACCAGATCTTCAGGTCCAGTCAGATACCTCTGAATGAACTGGAGCCTGAAGGTGGCTGTCCTGCTAGCCAGGTGGACCAGGCCCTGGCCCCCCTCATCTCTGGATAAAATCAACACACACTGTGGTACCCAATGAAACCTATCCCAAAAGAAACTAACCATCTTTGCCTGGATCTCCGCAACGAGGCCCGATGGAGGGTCCAGGCAGGTCAACCTGTGCCACAATAAAGAGGCCACCAGGTTATTCAGGACCAGCACCCTGCCTCTGAAGGACATTTTGCCATGGAGCCATTTCCACTTGGCCAGCTTGCTGTCAACCATTGTGTTGATGTTGTCCCAGTTTTTCTTTTTGAAGTCGTTGTTGCCTAGATAAATAACAAGGTATTTTAAACCTTCTGTTTTCCATGCTAGGCTTTGAGGGAGAACTGGGAGGCCTTCACGCCACTCGCCAACAGCCAGGGCCTCGCTCTTCCTCCAGTTCACCCTCGCAGCCGACACAACAGAAAATTTCCCAACAACAGAGTTTAAAATGTTCACATCCTGTTGGTCCTTGATAAAAACAACAACATAGTCGGCATAAGCAGATAAAACAACACGGCTGTTAAAAACAGGTAAAAGCAGGCCTTGAACAGATGATCTTATCTTTTGTAGGAGGGGTTCCAGGGAGAGTGCATAGAGCATCCCAGACAGTGCACAGCCCTGCCGGACGCCTCTATGCACCCTAAAAGGAGCACACAAGCCACCATTAAACTTCAGCACACTGTCATTGTCCCTGTACAACACTTTGATCTTGGCTATAAGACCTGCGCTGAACCCAAACCTCTCCATGACCTTCCAGAGGAAGCTGTGTTCAACGCGGTCAAAAGCCTTTTCTTGATCTAGTGAGATCAATCCAGTGTTTATGCCTAATGAACTGGAGACCTCCAAAACATCCCGAATAAGGTAGATATTATCCACCATAGACCTGCCGGGTACACAGTACGTCTGGTCCCGGTGGAGAGTCTGCTCCATGGCTCCTCTCAGCCTGTTGGCCAAGACCTTGGACAGAATCTTATAGTCCGTGCAGAGGAGAGAGACAGGACGCCAGTTTTTGATGTCTTGTAGGCAGCCGGTTTTCGGTAAGAGGGTGACTACCGCTCTCCGACAGGACAGCGGCAGTGACCCAGACACCAGGCTTTCCTCAAAGACATCCAGGATGTCTTGGGCCATGATGTCCCAGAAAGCCTTATAGAACTCCACAGTGAGTCCGTCTATACCCGGAGCCCTTTGCCCCTGCATGCTCTGCAGCGCGGCGTGCAGCTCCTGTGGGGTCAGTGGCTTGTCGAGCTGCGAGTTAACTTCTTCAGACAGCTGAGGAAGCCCACCACAGACTTCCTCCATCAGCTCCTCGTCCTCCTTGTGCTCACTCTTGAACAGCAAGGTGAAGAACTCCACAGCTCTTTTCCTTATAAGACCCGGCTCTGTCAGCTCCTGTCCTGTCTCCGAGAGCAGAGAGTGGATCTGTCTCTTCTGCCCTCATCTCTTCTCCAGTGCGAAGAAGTAGCTCGATGGAGCATCCATCTCCCTGATGTCTTGTACCCGGGACCGGACCAGTGCACCCTGTACTTTAGTGTCCAGCAGGTCGGCCAACGCCGTCTTTTTTGACTTGAGGATTTCAATATATCCTCGATCTCCTGTGGACTCGCTCTCACACTCGAGATCCACAATATCAGTCTCCAGATCTTTGATAGATCTGTGAATGTCACGTGTGACATTGAGCGTGTGCTGTTGACAAAGAAGTCTAATCTGCACCTTTCCATGGTCCCACCACTGCCTCAGACTGACATATTCACTTTTCCTCTGTCTAAAATCATTCCGGTAAAAGTTTAAAACCTCCCTGAAAGATTTATCAACAGTTAAAACAGAGTTAAAATGCCAATATGCGCTTTTGGGTAAAATATTCCTAATAAAAGCGCTACATAAAACCAGAGAGTGATCAGTAAAACCAACCGGTAAAATTTTACACATCCTGACGACACTGACTCTGTGTTTAAAAGCATAAAAGCGATCAAGTCTGGCCGAGGAGATTCTGTTTTCGCTAACGTGGGACCATGTGTACAGTCTGCAGCTTGCGTGCATCCTTCTCCACACGTCCACCAGGCCATGGGAGGAGACCAGCTGCCTCAAGGCATGCTGGGATGCTGGATGAGGCTCTGCGTGGTTGCGGTCGAAAATGTCATTATCTGTACGGTTAAAATCCCCACCCATGAATAAAAAATCCTCCGAGCTGCAGCTGTTTAAAACATCATTCAAGTTCTCCAGGAAGCGTTTCCTCTCTGTACCGTTGTTGGGGGCATAAATATTGATAAAAACCACGTTAAAAAGCTCAAAGTGGGCTTTGACTAAAAGGCACCTCCCCTCCACAACGTGCCGAACCTCCACTGAGGATGGAGCAAATTCTCGGGAGAATAGGAAGCCCACACCTCCACTGAGGTTGGTATGATGGCTTAAGATCAACTCCCCTTCCCATTCTCTGCTCCACTCTGACTCATTTCTATTATCACTGTGTGTTTCTTGTAAAAACAGAACATCTATGTGCTTCATTCTAGCTGTGTCAAATACCAGTGCCCTCTTCCTCTCTTCCCGGGCACCATTGACATTCAGACTTGCTATTTTAAAAGCATCCATAATGATGTTAAGATGCACAGTGAACACAAACAGCGAAATAAATAGAAATAAGATCCGTGGTTTATTTAACATTAAAGACCGAGCTGTTTCCTGACTTTGATCATTTGTTTCCTGAGTCTGTATATTTCCTGCTCAGTCAGGTCTGATTCAGCTCTTTGTTTAATCGTGGTTCTGGCTGAATTATAAAACCCCTGCAGGTCAGGGAAGTGCTGCTCTATTATGAGACCTTTCATGCCTTTGGTCTTCTGTAGGAAACCTTTCAGCATGGCAGGAGGATACATCTGAGCAGCAGTCTGCTGGGTGTGAGACAGCACGCTGCTGCTGTCAGACACGCACCCCTCGCTGTCGCTGCTGTCAGACAGACAGGCAGGCCTGCTTTCTGCAGCACCCGGTGTGCCTGCCAGCCGTCCAGCCTTACCGCTGGCCATCACAATGACCACATTTTTTCTCTTGGTGCGCTTTTTCTGAGGAGCAGAGCTCTCCCCAGCCTCACAGGCCTCCATCTCCTCAGCTTCAGCTACTGCACCCTCCTCGCACAACTCGTTTTCTTGTATTTCAGTGTCTTGTGTCTCCAGTTTTTTACTTATTTCACACTGTTGGTCTGCGACTGCGGACTCCTCACACAGTCCTCCGGTCACATTCCCTACCTCTTCCAACACACCTACATCCTCACCTGCCCCTTCCAACACACTTATTATTGGATGTCCCCCATCCACTTCACAAACAACATTACCCATCTCACTCCCCTCAACCGTTTTACCCACCTCTGTGATCAATTCAACCTCTTCTTCACCTACCTTATCACCTGTCACCTCACCCGTTTCACCCCCCCCCCAACTTCACCATTCACCTCTGTGTTCCCTCCAGCCTGGCTCTGGGTCTCCTCAGCCTGCTGTTTCTCTGCAGTTCCTGCAGTGTCTTCCGCAGCACAGACCCCCCCGGTATCGGCCGCGGCCGCATGCCGCACCGCCGGACCGGACCGGGCCGGCCGCCGACAACCGCCGCCCACCGCCTACCGGGAGCGGCCGGCCCGGCGGCCGGCTCCGCGGCCAGCTCCGCGGCCGGCCCCGCGGCCGGTCCAGCGGCGACAGCCGCCCGCTCGGCCGGAGCACCGCGGCCGGGACAGGCCCTGATTAAATGTCCCTCCTCACCACACCCAAAGCACTTGACAAACGATGATGTCGCGAATAGAATATATTCGAACTCATCTACACGGACACGGAAACGATAGTCAAACACGTCCTCCTTGTTGTTGAGGATCATGTAGAGCTGCCTGCGGTGAGACACCACGTGTCTCAGCAGGGGAGACTTGCAGCCCGACAGAACCTTCCTCAGAGGAGACACTACCTTTCCGTGTCTTGATAGTTCCTTTATCAGAAACTCATCACTAATGAAAGGGGGGACGTTTGACAAGGTGATTTTTGTGGCCGGCTGCGTTAACCGCAGCACCGGCTCAAACATCCCATTTACAGTGATGCCTGTCTACACCAACCTTTTTACTTGCTCCACCTTCTCCACAAACAATACCACCGCCTTGTTCATGCGGGCAGTAGACTTAACTGCGCCGTGCCCGATCACCTGCCCTACGGCCAGCGCCACTTCCTCCACGCTGCACGGAGAGCCGGCACCAACCCTGATGCCGTGCTTCCGTGACAGCATGGAGAAGCCACCGGACGCCATTTTGGCCTCCCAGCAAGGCTGGGAAGCACACCAAACAAAACAACAAAAAAACGAAATTAAACTTTCCACACACTACACAAAAGACTCAAAACCAACACAACTAATGAAACATTAAACAAATTTAGACAAAGATAGAGAAAAAAAGGTAAGAAAATCGCTTTCACTCTCAGTCTTTCTCTCAGCTCCACTTCCACACCTCTCACACGAAGAAAAAGAAGAAGAAGATTTTTGATTTTTAACAGCACTTTATTGACACGTTGTATCAAAACACATTTCACAACTTACTCAACAATAAAAGGATCAATCAATTATTTTAGAAAATGTGCAAATTGCAGTTCATCTTCAGCCACCTGGCATAAAATCCCCTCATGAGCCCGGTGATGTGCAAATTCTGCAATGTTGCCGGTGACTCTGTGGAAGCAAAACTCCAGCCTCAGCCTGGCTTTAACGTTATACCTCCACAGAGTCACAGCATCCAGGGTCGATCCTCCCTGCAGTTTGTCCCTGCGGGTCAGATAAATGGACAGTTTGGCTTCGCCTACGAGAAAATTTAAAAGTTGACATTTTTGTTTTTCAGTCTTTCTATATCTGACACCACAAATAAAACCAGGGACAGTAAAAGTAGCACCAAACAGGTTAAAAACACGAGTTAAAACGATAAAAAACTCTGTTAACCTAGTGCACTCAGTAAAAACATGAAAAATGTTTTCAGGCAAACCACAGAAAGGGCACTCGTTTAAAACACTGAGTAAAAACAGATAAATAGGCATTTGTGGCCATGGCACCATGTAAAATCCTCCACTGGAGATCTCCAGTCCTCTTTTTTATTGGAGGTTTATATAGAGTTCTCCATTGTGGGCTCAGTCCACTCAGCCTGTCTGTCCACACACTTTCAGCCCTATTGCACAGTTTTTTCTTGTGGAAGTTCTTCACACAGTTCATGTAGAACGTCTTTTTATCAGCCTTGTGCAGGCTTAGCTTGTCCTCTCCGCAGACTTTCAGCATCGGGCCGCTGAGCTCTGTAAATGTTGGTTCCAGGTCTATTTCTGGGTACGGGTCTGTGGCGTCGGGTTCGGCCTCTCCTCTGCCGTACCTGAGGAGAAGGTCTTTCTCTGTCTCTGTCAGCCTCTTCCTCCATAGCTCCAGGCTCCTCTCCATCAGGCGGACAGAGCGCACCCCCAGAGTTGAGCCCAGCGCCCGGCTGCCAGTCAGTGCAGGTCCTGCCGCATCCACCAGTTGTTCCAGACAGACGACCTTTGACCTGCATAGCGCCCCCGCCAGCCCAGGCACGATGCTGCAAGACACATCTAGCCTGGCACCACATATTAAAGGCTCTTTTAACAACCAGTACAGAGAGTCACGCTTCCCGCTCACTTTATGTTTAAACATCGCCCATGATTTAAAACTACTCTGATAAAAAGGAGGCAACCCACTTACTTTTAGAGAATTAAAATCAGTTAAAAACAGAGCAGCATCCAGCCCCAGGTTGTTGACACGCCTGAGTATGCAGCTGGCAACGTCCCGCCACACCAGATCTTCAGGTCCAGTCAGATACCTCTGAATGAACTGGAGTCTGAAGGTGGCTGTCCTGCTAGCCAGGTGGACCAGGCCCTGGCCCCCCTCATCTCTGGATAAAAACAACACACACTGTGGCACCCAGTGAAACTTATCCCAACAGAAACTAACCATCTTTGCCTGGATCTCTGCAACGAGGCCCGATGGAGGGTCCAGGCAGGTCAACCTGTGCCACAATAAAGAGGCCACCAGGTTATTCAGGACCAGCACCCTGCCTCTGAAGGACATTTTGCCATGGAGCCATTTCCACTTGGCCAGCTTGCTGTCAACCATTGTGTTGATGTTGTCCCAGTTTTTCTTTTTGAAGTCGTTGTTGCCTAGATAAATAACAAGGTATTTTAAACCTTCTGTTTTCCATGCTAGGCTTTGAGGGAGAACTGGGAGGCCTTCACGCCACTCGCCAACAGCCAGGGCCTCGCTCTTCCTCCAGTTCACCCTCGCAGCCGACACAACAGAAAATTTTTCAACAACAGAGTTTAAAATGCTCACATCCTTTTGGTCCTTGATAAAAACAACAACATCGTCTGCATAAGCAGATAAAACAACACGACTGTTAAAACCAGGTAAAAGCAGGCCTTGAACAGATGATCTTATCTTTTGTAGGAGGGGTTCCAGGGAGAGTGCATAGAGCATCCCGGACAGTGCACAGCCCTGCCGGACGCCTCTATGCACCCTAAAAGGAGCACACAAGCCACCATTAAACTTCAGCACACTGTCATTGTCACTGTACAACACTTTGATCTTGGCTATAAGACCTGCGCTGAACCCAAACCTCTCCATGACCTTCCAGAGGAAGCTGTGTTCAACGCGGTCAAAAGCCTTTTCTTGATCTAGTGAGATCAATCCGGTGTTTATGCCTAATGAACTGGAGACCTCCAAAACATCCCGAATAAGGTAGATATTATCCACCATAGACCTGCCGGGTACACAGTACGTCTGGTCCCGGTGGAGAGTCTGCTCCATGGCTCCTCTCAGCCTGTTGGCTAAGACCTTGGACAGTATCTTATAGTCCGTGCAGAGGAGAGAGACAGGACGCCAGTGTTTGATGTCTTGTAGGCAGCCGGTTTTCGGTAAGAGGGTGACTACCGCTCTCCGACAGGACAGCGGCAGTGACCCAGACACCAGGCTTTCCTCAAAGACATCCAGGATGTCTTGGGCCATGATGTCCCAGAAAGCCTTGTAGAACTCCACAGTGAGTCCGTCTATACCCGGAGCCCTTTGCCCCTGCATGCTCTGCAGCGCGGCGTGCAGCTCCTGTGGGGTCAGTGGCTTGTCGAGCTGCGAGTTGACTTCTTCAGACAGCTGAGGAAGTCCACCACAGACTTCCTCCATCAGCTCCTCGTCCTCCTTGTGCTCACTCTGGAACAGCAAGGCGAAGAACTCCACAGCTCTTTTCCGTATAAGACCCGGCTCTGTCAGCTCCTGTCCTGTCTCCGAGAGCAGAGAGTGGATCTGTCTCTTCTGCCCTCGTCTCCTCTCCAGTGCGAAGAAGTAGCTCGATGGAGCATCCATCTCCCTGATGTCTTGTACCCGGGACCGGACCAGTGCACCCTGTACTTTAGTGTCCAGCAGGTCGGCCAACGCCGTCTTTTTTGACTATAGGATTTCCATATATCCTCGATCTCCTGTGGACTCGCTCTCACACTCGAGATCCACAATATCAGTCTCCAGATCTTTGATAGATCTGTGAATGTCACGTGTGACATTGAGCGTGTGCTGTTGACAAAGAAGTCTAATCTGCACCTTTCCATGGTCCCACCACTGCCTCAGACTGACATATTCACTTTTCCTCTGTTTAAAATCATTCCAGTAAAAGTTTAAAACCTCCCTGAAAGATTTATCAACAGTTAAAACAGAGTTAAAATGCCAATATGCGCTTTTGGGTAAAATATTCCTAATAAAAGCAATACATAAAACCAGAGAGTGATCTGTAAAACCAACCGGTAAAATTTTACACATCCTGACGACACTGACTCTGTGTTTAAAAGCATAAAAGCGATCAAGTCTGGCCGAGGAGATTCTGTTTTCGCTAACGTGGGACCATGTGTACTGTCTGCAGCTTGCGTGCATCCTTCTCCACACGTCCACCAGGCCATGGGAGGAGACCAGCTGCCTCAAGGCATGCTGGGATGCTGGATGAGGCTCTGCGTGGTTGCGGTCTAAAATGTCATTATCTGTACAGTTAAAATCCCCGCCCATGAATAAAAAATCCTCCGAGCTGCAGCTGTTTAAAACATCATTCAAGTTCTCCAGGAAGCGTTTCCTCTCTGTACCGTTGTTGGGGGCATAAATATTGATAAAAACCACGTTAAAAAGCTCAAAGTGGGCTTTGACTAAAAGGCACCTCCCCTCCACAACGTGCCGAACCTCCACAGAGGTTGGAGCAAATTCTCGGGAGAATAGGAAGCCCACACCTCCACTGAGGTTGGTATGATGGCTTAAGATCAACTCCCCTTCCCATTCTCTGCTCCACTCTGCCTCATTTCTATTATCACTGTGTGTTTCTTGTAAAAACAGAACATCTATGTGCTTCATTCTAGCTGTGTCAAATACCAGTGCCCTCTTCCTCTCTTCCCTGGCACCATTGACATTCAGACTTGCTATTTTAAAAGCATCCATAATGATGTTAAAATGCACAGTGAACACAAACAGTAAAATAAATAGAAATAAGATCCGTGGTTTATTTAACATTAAAGACCGAGCTGTTTCCTGACTTTGATCATTTGCTTCCTGAGCCTGTATATTTCTTGCTCAGTCAGGTCTGATTCAGCTCTTTGTTTAATCGTGGTTCTGGCTGAATTATAAAACCCCTGCAGGTCAGGGAAGTGCTGCTCTATTATGAGACCTTTCATGCCTTTGGTCTTCTGTAGGAAACCTTTCAGCATGGCAGGAGGATACATCTGAGCAGCAGTCTGCTGGGTGTGAGACAGCACGCTGCTGCTGTCAGACACGCACCCCTCGCTGTCGCTGCTGTCAGACAGACAGGCAGGCCGGCTTTCTGCAGCACCCGGTGTGCCTGCCAGCCGTCCAGCCTTACCGCTGGCCATCACAATCACCACATTCTTTCTTTTGGTGCGCTTTTTCTGAGTAGCAGAACTCTCCCCAGCCTCACAGGCCTCCATCTCCTCAGCTTCAGCTACTGCACCCTCCTCGCACAACTCGTTTTCTTGTATTTCAGTGTCTTGTGTCTCCAGTTTTTTACTTATTTCACACTGTTGGTCTGCGACTGCGGACTCCTCACACAGTCCTCCGGTTACATTCCCTACCTCTTCCAACACACCTACATCCTCACCTGCCCCTTCCAACACACTTATTATTGGATGTCCCCCATCCACTTCACAAACAACATTACCCATCTCACTCCCCTCAACCGTTTTACCCACCTCTGTGATCAATTCAACCTCTTCTTCACCTACCTTATCACCTGTCACCTCACCCGTTTCACCCCCCCCCCCCCCCCCCCCCAACTTCACCATTCACCTCTGCGTTCCCTCCAGCCTGGCTCTGGGTCTCCTCAGCCTGCTGTTTCTCTGCAGTTCCTGCAGTGTCTTCCGCAGCACAGACCCCCCCGGTATCGGCCGCGGCCGCATGCCGCACCGCCGGACCGGGCCGGCCGCCGACAACCGCCGCCCACCGCCTACCGGGAGCGGCCGGCCCGGCGGCCGGCTCAGCGGCCGGCTCAGCGGCCGGCTCAGCGGCGACAGCCGCCCGCTCGGCCGGAGCACCGCGGCCGGGACAGGCCCAGATCAAATGTCCCTCCTCACCACACCCAAAGCACTTTACAAACGATGATGTTGCGAATAGAATATATTCGAAATCATCTACACGGACACGGAAACGATAATCAAACACGTCCTCCTTGTTGTTGAGGATCATGTACAGCTGCCTTCGGTGAGACACCACGTGTCTCAGCAGGGGAGACTTGCAGCCCGACAGAACCTTCCTCAGAGGAGACACTACCTTTCCGTGTCTTGATAGTTCCTTTATCAGAAACTCATCACTAATGAAAGGGGGGACGTTTGATAATGTGATTTTTGTGGCCGGCTGCGTTAACGGCAGCACCGGCTCAAACATCCCGTTCACGGTGATGCCTGTCTCCACCAACCTTTTAACGTGCTCCACCTTCTCCACAAACAATACCACCGCCTTGTTCATGCGGGCAGCAGATTTAACTGCGCCGTGCCCGATCACCTGCCCTACGGCCAGCGCCACTTCTTCCACGCTGCACGGAGAGCCGGCACCAACCCTGATGCCGTGCTTCCGTGACAGCATGGAGAAGCCACAGGACGCCATTTTTGGCCTCCCAGCAAGACTGGGAAGCACACCAAACAAAACAACAAAAAAACGAAATTAAACTTTCCACACTCTACACAAAAGACTCAACACCAACACAACTAATGAAACATTAAACAAATTAAGACAAAGATAGAGAAAAAAAGGTAAGAAAATTACTTTCACTCCAAGTCTTTCTCTCAGCTCCACTTCCACACCTCTCACACCAAGAAGAAGAAGAAGAAGAAGAAGAACTCTACTGACCTTAACTAGGGACGTTGTGAGTCGGTGGGGGGGATACTTCGAGGACCAACTCAATCCTATGACACTCAGAGGAAGCAGAGTCGAAGAGCTCGGAGACGGGGCCTCCCATTTCTGGGGCTGAGGTTGCCGAGGTGGTCAAAAAGCTCCTCGGTGGCAAGATCCTAGGGGTGGATAAGGTCCGTCCTGAGTTTCTCAGGGCTCTGGATGTTGTAGGGCGGTCTTGGCTCACACACCTCTGCAGCATTGCATGGACATCGGGGACAGTGCCTCTGGGCTGGCAGATCGGAGTGGTGGTCCCCCTCATTAAAAAGGGGTACCAGAGGGTGTGTTCCAACTACAGGGGGATCACACTCCTCAGCCTCCCTGGTAAGGTCTATTCGGGGGTACTAGAGAGGAGGATCTGTCGGATAGTTGAGGGGGTCCGATTTGGCTACGTCAGAAACGGGTCTCTGCTTTTTGTGGATGATGTGGTTCTGTTAACGTCATCGGGCCGTGACCTTCAGCTGTCACTGGAGCGGTTTGCAGCTAAGTGTAAAGCGGCTGGGATGAGAATCAGCACCTCCAAATCCAAGACCATGATCCTCAGCCGGAAAATGGTGGAATGCTCTCCGGGTCAGGAACGAGATCCTTCCCCAAGTGGAGGAGTTCAAGTATGTCAGGGTCTTGTTTACGAGTGAGGGACGAATGGAACGGGAAGTTGACGGGCAGATTGGTGCGGCGTCCGCAGTGTTGCGAGCTCTGACCAACAGAACGATATGCCGAATACAAGCAGCCGAAATGGGCTTCCTCTGCAGGGTGTCTGGGCTCTCCCTTAGAGATAGGGTGAGAAGCTCAGTCATCCGGGAGGGGCTCGGAGTAGAACCGCTGCTCCTCCGCATTCAGAGGAGTCAGATGAGGTGGCTCGGGCATCTGGTTAGGATACCCCCTGGACGCCTCCCTGGTGAGGTGTTCCGGACACGTCCCACTGGGAGGAGACCCCGGGGAAAATCCAGGACACGTTGGAGAGACTATGTCTCTCGGCTGGCCTGGGAATGCCTCGGGTCCCCCTGGAAGAGTTGGAGGATGTGGCCGGGGACAGGGACGTCTGGGTTTCTCTGCTCAAGCTGCTGCGACCCGACCCCCGGAGAAGCAGCAAACAATGGATGGATGGATTTAATTAGTGGATATTGGGGAGGAAATTGCAATGCATTCACTTGCCATCGGACTAGTGCAATATAATAACTCCAAATGAATAACAGTAACACTTTAAACATATTGTGTAGAATGGGGGGGGGTATCCAGGTTTTTCATGTTTTAGGTTTCTATTAAGTCATTAGTTTCACCACTGTTTTTCCCCAGTCACTCTTGCCCTGTCATTAGATTCATCCATGTCACCTGTTTTGTTATGAGCTTCACTCCATCACCAATCACCTGCCCTCAGTATTTAGATTCCAGGTTCGGTCATGTTCGGTCATGTTCACTGCAGAATCCTCACAGTCATTACTGCCAGAGATGCTCATGTTATGTCTTGTCAGGCTTTGCCTCTTGTTTTTTCACAGGTTTTGTTTGTTTTTTCATAGTTAATATTTTTGTATTTTGACTCAGCCACACCTTTTGTTGTTCCTTTTAAATAAATCAAGTTTTATTTAGAAATATCTGCATCCGGGTCCTACCTCCACCTAGCCACGTACAACACACCATCGGTTGTGACATATGCTCTCGGTTTTGGTGCTATGTTCTTTGTTTGTCTTGTATGAGTCAAATCAAATCAAATCAAATTTTATTTATATGGCACCTTTCACACTTAAAAAAGCACAAAGTGCGTCAGAGAAGCTAAAAACAAGACTGATAAAACATACCAACCCTCACACCCCTATAAATACCCAGAGAGACACAGAGACATATAGACACACACACGCAGGCACACACAAACACACAAGCACCCACTGCACCTATTAGACAGACATGGCCAGGCACCGAGACCTAAAGCAAGGAAAAAGCCACACTTTGGGGCCAACCACACTGAGAGGGCTCTCGGCCCAAGACTACAGGGAGTGCCGCCAAAGAGACAGCCCCGACCCGGGTAGACAAGAGGCCCCACACTAAGGTGCAGAGTCCTCCAGCCATCCAGGTCAGAGCAGTCCACAGGACAGCACCCCCGTCAGTGGACCAAAAGCAGATCCCAGTGTGGTAGGCCCCATAACGAAACACTGGAGCTAAAAACTGAAAAACTAGAGCAGTAAAATAAGATAAAAAGGTGTAAAATGAACAAAATAGATGAAAAGATTTTCAGCTCTTGCTGTTAAAACAAACAACATATAACTAAAAAATGAAGTTAAAACATAAAACTAAACATGAAGTTAAAACATGACTAAAACATGGAGTTAAAACATAACTAAAACATACCATTAAAACAGCGTAGAACAAAGAATATAATAAAAAATTTGATTAAAAGGAATAAAGGAAATCAATCAAATCAAATGAAAGCCTGTTCCACAATCGGGGGCCATAATAACTAAAAGCCACCTCCCCGTGAGTTTTTGATCGAGCACGCGGTATGGTTAAAAAGCCAGTGCCGGAAGACCTCAGGGTCCGTGAGGGTTAATATGGTAAAAGTAAGTCTGATAAATAAGAAGGCCCAAGACCATTAAGACATCTAAAAATGAGTAAAATAACCTCAAAATTTATCCTGAAGCGTACAGGGAGCCAATGTCGCAATTTTAATACTGGTGTAATGGGCTCCCGCCCTCTGGTCCTCGTCAGCACTCGTGCGGCTGAATTCTGCTGTAGCTGAAGATTAGAGATACTCTTTTTGGAAGACCAAAGAGCAGGATATTACAGTAATCTAACCGACAGGAGATAAAAGAATGCATAAGCACCTCCGTGCTGGCCTAAGAGAGAAACGGGCGGACTCTGGCTATATTCTTAAGATGGTAAAAACCTATCTTTGTTATGTTTTTGATATGTGGAATAAAACTAAGCTCAGATTGTTTATAGTTTTTGATGGTTTAAGATCTTGTAAATTTGTTAAAAGTATTCTCTCTCTGGACTTGATATCTAAAATGCAGTTAAAAATTATGTCAGTTACCAGAGAACTCAGGACACAGGTGCAGGGTCAGTTCCAAGAGGGTTTTATTTTCAACAAAGCACACAGAGCACAGCAAGACTGGGCGATCTACAGGCAAAGCAAAGAAAAGGGCTGTGAAAAAGCACTCTCCTCAGTAACTAAGGCATGGAGGACGAGCGCAGCTATGAAAGTTACCAACATAAATCTCTCCAAACTGGGAGGAAAACAGAAAAGCTACGAACACTTTAACTCAACAAAGACACACTCTCCTAACGAGGCGGATTTAACAAAAGACTCTCAACAAACAGAGGCTCTATGAAACTTTAACGATGAACTTAAACTCTCCTTTAATGGAGGCGACTATGAAAAGTTACAACGAAAAATCTCTCCTTGAAAACAGAGGAAAAAACAAGGCTATGAAAACTTACCGTATTAATAAATAAACTAAGGCTCGGAACAAGAATAAATTACAGAACAAGATAGCACTGCAGGAGGATCTTGCACTGCAGGCTCGTGGAAGCTATGGATCAAGACAAAAGGCTGGTAATGCAGCTCGAACGGAGACAATATACTGGCACAAGACAAGGGAAACACAGACTATTTGAACACATGAGGGACCAAAGGGAACAGGTGGAAACACTTGGGAATCAGGGAAGACAATGAGACGCTTGACACGGGAAGAAGGGCAAGATACCTGAAACGAGAGGGGACAGTTAGTGATTTTTCAAAATAAAACAGGAAATGACAAGACAAGACATGAAACAGAACATGGAACAGAAATCGGGACAAATGGCATCAAGTGGCCCTGTGTCATCAGGAGACATGGCAGTGTACAGTTGCGTATCGTCAACATAGTTATGAAAGCTGATTCTGTGCCTCCTGATGACATCCCCGAGGGGAAGCATGTACAGATTAAAAAGAATTTGACCTAAAAATGACCCCTGGGGAACCCCACACTTGGTCTCATGGGTTCCTGAGGAACATGTATCCATACTTACAAAGAAGTATCGATCTGTGAGGTAGGATACAAACAAGTTAAAAACAGTACCAGAGAGGCCAGTCTGTTTAATAAAATGTGATGGTCAACTGCATCGAATGCGGCAATAGTACCAGGACTGTGAGTTCATGGTTATCTAAGTTGCACCTGGTATCATTCAAAATCTTTAAAAGGGCTGTCTCAGTACTGTGGTTCATCCTAAAACCAGATTGATACTTCTCTAAAATGTTGTTAAAATGTGGTTAAAAAAATCATTTACTTTGTTAAAAAACAGTTTTTCTAATATTTTATTAAACAATGGTAAGTTGGATACAGGCCGGTAATTGTTAAGAATGTCTGGGTATAAATTGCTCTTCTTCAGAAGGGGCTTCACCACCGCTGTTTTAAAGGAGGTGGGGAAGACACCTATCTGGAGAGAGCAATTCACAATGTTTAAAGTTGTTCCTCAAAGAATCCATAAAATGTTTTAAAAACACGATGTAGGAATTGGGTCTAAAAGGCAAGTTGTAGGGTTTACCCAGGAGAAAACTTGACCGAGTGTCCTTGCATCAACCAGGGCAAAACTGTCCAGTGTTTCCTCAGGTGAAAGCAATGATCCAGGTGTGGTGACGGCTAAAAACTGTTAGGATAAAAGATTGGATCTGATGTCATCAATTTTCCTTCTGAAGTGCCAGCAAGTCCTCACAGAGAGTATCTGATGTTATTTTGTCGATCTGCTAAAATGACTGTTTGTTAAAAGTGGAGAAGAGCAATTTGGGATTGTTTTTATGGACAGAGATTAGTTTTTTAAATGGGAAACTCTTGCCTGTTTGATTGCATTATTGTAGGTTTTGAGTTGTTGGCATAAAAGTTGACAGTGAGCGATAGAGTGTCGCAAACTGTCTATGTACGGAAAGTCCTCATTGACATCGGATTACGGTACAGCTCGAAAGTTTCGACAGAATTTTCGTTGGCCCATGACATCCCTGAGGACATCACAAGACCTCCAGGCTCTCCCTGGAATGTATTTGGCACTCTCAGGTTGCAGAGAGGGCGGAAGGAACAGAGGAGAAAGAGAGGCTGCCAGTCGGGCCTATTAGACAAGCTAAGGAAGCTACCACACCGGACTGCACTCCCTAGCATCTTCCTAACCAACACCAGATAAGTCATGCAAAAAGTGGACGTACTGAAGCTGACCATCACTACTAACAGTTACATCATTCATATACTTTATGATGTGGCTTGAGGCAAAT
Source organism: Leuresthes tenuis (assembly GCF_036924035.1). Taxonomy (NCBI): domain Eukaryota; kingdom Metazoa; phylum Chordata; class Actinopteri; order Atheriniformes; family Atherinopsidae; genus Leuresthes; species Leuresthes tenuis. The sequence goes on along the minus strand of NW_027325365.1, from coordinate 36,115,120 downwards.
GCAGCGCAGCAGTCATGTGTCAACAGCGTAAACAACAGTGGATTCTGAACACATCCTTGTGGGGTCATAGAGAGACAGATGAAGCTGGAGATGGAGATTTTTTGGGGGGCACTAGAATGATGGTGGAAGACTTGAAACAAAATGAAACAACATCCTGCTCTAGCAAGGTGTTGAGGATGTCCATAAGCACTTTTGCCATCTAGTCTGCACACTCACTGAGTACTCATCCTGGAATGTTGTCGGGAACTGCTGCATTGTGTACATTCACTTTCTTCAGTGTCTTTCAGACCTCTCCCACACTGAGATTCAGTGCTGCTTCATCAGTGTGGAGGCTAATTTTTGTTGAAGGGGTGTTGAATTTTGTTCCAAAAACGTCAGAAAAGCGCAGCCTCATCATTGGACTTGAAGGCAGTGTTCCGTGCTTTTGGCTTTTCACTTACCTCCTGCATGATCTGTGGCTTCTCATTGGCCCTGGAGGAGATGTACTTTGTGAAGCAGAGGTCTTCTATGCACTTTTGGATATAAGCAGACACATATGCATCATACTCCTCCACAAGGGTGTGCTGACTGTTCGTAGCAGCAGCTTTGAACATGTCCAAGTCTGTTCACTCAAAACAGTTCTGGTGGGCTCCTATTGCTCCCCAAGGCCAAACCCTCACTTGCCTCACAATGGGTTTCTCCCTGGTCAGCTGGGGCCTGTATACAGGTTTTAGCATCACTGACAGATGGTCTGGGGAGCCAAGATGGGGGTGGGGGGCAGCTCTATAAGCTGAACCTGCTGTTTGTGTAAGCCAAATCCATATTCCTGGAGTATTTTTCTCTGTGCTGCTGAGCAGCTGGAAAACCTCACACAGAAGCAGTAGCATGGGATGTTTTCAATGGAGCAGCGATAGAAAGATACCAACAGTTTTTGGGATATTATATTTCCTGAGGACTCTCAAAAAATAAAGTCACTGCTGGGTTTTCTTCACCAGCTTTGCTGTATTTACTCCCAAGGTTAGGTCCTCCGTGGTGTTAAAAGCAGAGCTAAAGTCGATGAAGGTAAGATGTGCGTAGCTCCCCGGGAGCACAAAGTGGGACAGAGCAGAGTGAAGAGCAACAGCAATGGCATCCTTAGTCAACCTTTTTACACTATAGGCAAACTGGTGTGCACTGAAGGTTGGAGGGATGAACGACATGAATCAGGACATCTCTCAAAACATTTCATCACCACTGGAGTGAGTGCTGCCAACCGGTAGTCATTCAGGCAGGTAAAGGAAGATGCCTTGGGCAGAGTAACTATGCTGGAGGATGTCATACAGGGACTGTGGCCTGAGACAGTGACAAATTCAAGATCCTGAGAAAGACACTAGCTAACTGCTCTGCACAGCTCCTCAGCACAGGTCCAGGAACACTGTCAGGTCCCGTTGCCTTCCTGGAATTGACAACCTACAACACGTGCCTTATCTGACACTTTTCCTGTCACGGTTTATTCTCTGTTCCATGTCTTGTCTCGTCACTTCCTGTTTTATTTTGAAATTAACCTTGTCCTCTCGTTTCAGGTAACTTGTTCTTTTCATCGTTGAGTATTTTTGATCCGGCTCTGCCGCGCTTTGTTTTTGCCTTTGCTCCCTGTTCATGTTTTGTGTTTTGGAATAAACCTTTTTGTGAACCAAGAGAGCTGCACCTGGGTCCTACCTTTCCCATCGATCCTGACACTTCCACCATTACGATAGAGGTGATCATATTGTGAGCTGCTGTGTGTGGGACAGCTTTCTCTGGGAGCTCCACAAAACGAGCAAAGAAGTGGTTCAACTCCTCTGCCAGCAAGACTTCACCTTCTGTGTTCCTCAATTCTCCTCTTGTATTCCCTCTTGGCCTTTATGATGCCTCTCTTCAGGTTGGTTCGTGCCATGCTATAGAAGACCTTATCACCAAACCTAGAAGTCAACGTTCATTTTCCTTAGCAGTCGCTGGGCCTCCCTGGTCATCGACGGGCTTCTGGTTGGAGCAGACACGGATATGTTTCTCCACAGTAATGGTGTCAATCCAGGTCTTGATATAACACAGTACACTGTCAGTGAATAATTACAAGTCTGGATGTTCAAAAATGTCCCAATTACTCTTGTCAAAACAATCCTGCAGTTCCCGAGAGGCATCATCAGCCCAAAGTGTGATGGTTCTTGTGGTGGTAGGAGCAGATTTCCTGAGAGGGGTGTATGCAGGAATCATCAGCAATGACAAGTGGTCAGAGTGAGCCAGCAGTAGTAGCTGTTTATCTCCATATCCCATCTTGATGTTCATATAGATAGACTAAAATAGAAAATACTTTATTCATCCCTCATGGGGGAAATTCAAATTGTCATGTAGCTCAATTAAAAATATTTAGAACGATTGTATATTAGAATAAAAATTACAGTTATAATAGATAATTAGATACATGTGAGAGGAACATATTAGCAGTCACTGTTAAAAAGCCTTAGTGCTGTGGGGACAAAGCACCTGAACCTCTCTGTCCTGTAAACGCAACAATATTTCTCGTTGCGTTAAAAATCTGTTTTGCGAGATTTGTGAGCTATCCAAACTTCTATTTGTGACCTGTGGGGGCAGTAATGTGCCTTTGCTACTTCTGCTCCTGAACCTAAAGACGGATAAGGAGAAGAAGAAGAGGAGGAGAAGGAGGGGAAGCAGCAAGCAGCCAGAATGACGTCATAAAATACCGGTATTACCATTGAAGATGCCCCCGCCACCTTCAAATGGTTTGTTTGGGAGCATTTTGGGTACCCGGCGGAAATGATGAATGGCAGTTGAGTGATTGATAAGACACGGACAATATGCAAGCATTATATGAAAATAATGCCGTTCGCTGCTGCAATTTAGTTTAAATTTGTGGAAGAAGAAGTTTATTAAAAGCTATTCTTACATCATGCATATATAGAGTTATAATAAAGATGTTGATGTTGTGAATTGTCAGAATATCCAGTATCACGTCATATCCATGTCATGAATCAAAATATTCTTTAATAACAGCGCATACGTTGTCATTAGCGGTGCCCATTTGTAGACGGAAGGACTTTGCCCTGTAAATATCTGATTATAATTAAGATTAAAGAAGTGTCTTTTAAAATTATTCATAGGTTTTATCCCTGTAAGTTATTTCTACGTAGATACAAAAAGGACATTGACATGGACTGCTCACTGCACACACATCCTGAAGAAGATCTTTGTCATTTGTTCTGGTCCTTTTTCATGTTTTCTGGCAAGATGTCTGTACATTCATTTCCCAGAAAATGTTATCTGATTTCTCTCTTACATATGTAAACCTACTGTTTGGGTTCCTCTCCTATCCTACAAACAATTGGGAACTGGATAATGCAGTGGTATGAATGCCACCTTTTGTGTGGGAGACCTGGGTTCAAATCCCCTGCATTAAAGGTACTACCTCCAGTAGGGTTCCTTAGGCAAGACCCCCTTACCCAAACTGCCTACCTGTAACTCGCTTTGGATAAAAGTGTCTGCCATAAATATAAAACTTGTTCTACTTGCTAAATACCATATACAAAAATCCAAATTCTCTAATCATAAACCATCTTTTTAAATTTTTTAGAAGGAACTCAAACAATACACTGCAACAATCATACACTCTATATACAGAAAAGCCATCAAAATAATTGAGTTAAACACTTTATATAACATTTTTATTAACTAATTTATCACTGTTTTGTATAATGTGACCCCCTGGCAATGTATTGTATTATATTAATGTTCTGTGTTTTCACCAATTGCAACATCTGACTTTTCAATAAAAAAGATACTCGTGGCTGAAAAATCAATACTTTATCAGGAAACAAAATATCGATAACATTGCTCAGCCCTTACTCATATTACTCTGTAACAGTAGCGCTTACTAAGATGATCACGGTTGTGGGTGACAATTCAGAGCGTTCTCCTTCAAAAGAGACCTCAACCAGCCCTATACTCCAAGTGGTTCAAGAACAGCTTTCAATTTACTTTGGGTATGCTTTTTTTAGGAGGCAAAAATGGCCCAATTGTTAAGAACCCTTGACAGGTTCAGTCTCTCCAGCTGCTTCTTTACCTAACTGCTAAAGACGGACAGACTGCAGGGGGAGGTTTCACTGTGTCTGGATGTGGGGAAAATGTGGATCTCATGCAAAGATGTGGATGTTAATGCGAGGCTGCATTAAAGGCTTTTATCGTGGAAGCTCCAGAACAGGCCCTGAGCACAAGCACAATAGAGGTCAGGGTCTACCACAAAAGACAGGACCCCAGGTGCAGGCTGTGCAAAGAGGCCTCTGAGATGGTCCAACACATTGTAGCAGGGTGTAAGATGCAGGCAGGTACGTCATACATGGAACACCATAACTAAGTGGAAGAATAGTGTACAGGAAAATATGTGTCGAGTATGGGTTGGAAGTCCCAAAGGCAAAGTGGGCGATACAGATAATGACAAAGCTAAGATCCTGTGGGACTTTCAAATCCAGACTGATAAAAAGGTGATGGCTAACCAACCGGACATTGTAGTGGTCGACAAACATCAAGAAGAAGGTAGTAGTGATCGATGTAGCAATTCCAAGTGACAGCAACATCAAGAAGAACAAACACAAAAATACCAAGGGCTGAAGAGGGAAGTTGAGAAGATGTGGCAAGTGAAGGCAACACTGCTGCCAGTGGTAATCTGAGCACTTGGGGCCGGGACCCCGAAACTGGGAGAGTGGCTCAAACAGGACCCCCCAAAAAACATCAGAGATTTCTGTCTAGTAGAGTGCAGTTTCAGGTAAAGCTAACATACTGCATTGAACCCTCAAGCTCCCAGGTGCCTAGTAGAAGACCCGAACTTGAAAGGGGGACACAGCCCCCAAGAAGGGCAAGTGTGGACTTTTTTCTCGTTCTCTTCCTGTAAATACACACATATAAAAAAAAGTGTGTTTGTGGATATAGTGACAGGAGAAGGGGTATTGAGAGAGTACAATGATATGCAACAAAAGGTCACACACCAGGACCCTAACCCCCAAACAAGAACTTTTAGTTTCTGTATATGGGGAGTCTGGTAAACTGAAGAGTCACCCAGTTCCCAGTAAAGTAAAAATATATCTTTGAACCCTCAATGTGCCAAGGTATTTTTTTTAAATTGTGACAGTATTTGAACAGGCTACAGCTTAAAATGGTTAGAGATAAAGGGATACTATAAATGGGGAAAAAAATTCAGTGTGACCCAATGTTTATGAAGGTAGCAAATTTAATCCCCTAATTTGCATGTGGTGACATCACTGATGATATTACTGAGTGGTGGCGCCTTGCATTCTAGTGAACAGTGGATTTTGAACACATTTACTCAAGGTTTATTTTTATTATTTAACTTGGGATCTTTTTCATCTTTTTTGTACTTTTATCCACTTAAAAACAATAGAAACCCAGTAAAAGGCATGCCAGTTTGCAGTTAAAATCACTGCTGACACATTTGTTTACAGCACAATTCAGACCACCCCTGTTCCCCATCTAAATCAACCTTTTCCCTCTGTAGCACGATCTCGTCGACCCGTGCCTCCCTCCCTTTGCGGGGAAACTGGTTGAAATTACTGCCCTCTCCAATCCTTTCCGTATCTTCATAGACAAATATTTTAACCAAAACAATTTCGGACATCTTTGATAAAAAACACTTCAGCATCCTGAGCTAATAGCTGTCCCAGAAACAACATTTTAAATCCTGTTCAAAATGTTGAATGGGAAGACATCTCAATTCAAGGGTAGAATTCAAATAATAAATGTCTGCCATCTCGTGATAGTAAGTAGAAATATGATTTAATGTGTTACATGGGACTTTCAACCTGTTTTTTCAGTGCGGTTGCTTGTCACAACTCTGTAACGGCGGCACTTAAGAGATTATTATCTGTTGTTTACAAAATCAAGTCTCTCATTTTGTTGTTTATGGGTCTCAGGCATGAAGAAATACCAGCTTTGTGTTATCATAGTTTAAAAAAATACATTTGTATTTTGTATTTGCTGTCCTACTGCAGCTCTTGCGTTAGGGTAAGGGTTAGATGTCACTCTTGCCTGCATTCAAAATTTTAGAGCCCTGTTATAATAATGTTAGCGACATACTTTATAGATAATTTCCATCTGATATTAACATTTAGTTAACGAGGACTGCAAGAGAAAATAGTTTCTATCAGAGAGAAGATTAATGGAATCCTTCCCACTATTATCACTGATGTATCATCAAGTAGAGCAGCTTCAGAAGTATCTTTAGAACCTGATTTGTATTTAGACAGCTTCTGCCCAGTTGATCTTTCTGAGCTAACAACAGCAATAGTCTCTTCTAAACCATCAACTTGTATTTTAGACCCAATCCCAACCAGACTGTTCAGGGAGGTTTTCCCCTTAATTGACACTTCCATATTGGATTTGATCAATCGGTCTTTGTTGACAGGATATGTACCTCAGACTTTTAAGGTTGCTGTAATTAAACCTTTACTTAAAAAACCTACTCTTGATTCAGAAGTGTTGGCTAATTATCGACCTATATCCAATCTCCCTTTTTTGTCTAAAGTTCTTGAAAAAATAGTTACAGTTCAACTTTGTGATCATTTACATAGAAATAATCTGTTTGAAGAGTTTCAGTCAGGTTTCAGAGTGCATCATAGCACAGAAACAGCACTGGTGAAAGCTACCAATGATCTCCTCTTAGCCTCTGATAGCGGACTTGTTTCTGTGCTTGTCCTGTTGGATCTCAGTGCTGCATTTGATACGATCGATCACAGCATTCTGTTACAGAGACTTGAACATATTATTGGGATTAAATTAACTGCATTAGGCTGGTTTAAGTCATATTTATCTGATAGATTCCAGTTTGTTCTTGTAAATGAAGAATCTTCCTCACACGTTGGAGTAAGTCATGGAGTTCCTCAGGGTTCTGTGCTTGGACCGATTCTTTTTACTTTATACATGCTTCCATTAGGTAACATTATCAGACAACATGGCATAAATTTCCATTGTTATGCTGATGATACTCAGCTGTACTTATCTATGAAACCAGATGAAACCAACAGGTTGGTCAGACTACAAGCCTGTCTTAAAGACATAAAGACCTGGATGACTCAGAACTGTCTGCTTTTAAATTCAGACAAAACTGAAGTTGTTCTCTTTGGACCTGAGCGCTTCAGGGAGAAATTGTCTAGTTATATAGTTACTCTAGATGGTATTTCCTTGGCTTCTAGTTCTACAGTGAGGAACCTTGGAGTTATTTTTTACCAGAATTTATCATTTGACGCACATATAAAACTGGTTTCTAGGACTGCCTTCTTTCACCTTCGTAATATTGCTAAAATCAGGAACATCCTGTCTCAGGGTGATGCAGAGAAACTAGTTCATGCATTTGTTACTTCAAGATTGGACTACTGTAATTCTTTATTATTGGACTGTCCCACATATTCTCTGAAAAGCCTCCAGCTGATCCAAAATGCTGAACTAACAGGAGAGATCATGTTTCTCCAGTTTTAGCTTCTCTTCATTGGCTCCCTGTTAAATTCAGAATAGAATTTAAGATTCTTCTTCTCACATATAAAGCTCTTAATGTCCGAGCTCCATCAAATCTTAAAGATCTCATTGTTAGATATTTTCCTAACAGAGCACTTTGCTCTCAGACTGTAGGTTTACTAGTTGTTCCCCGAGTTTCTAAAAGTCAGGCCCCTCTCTTTGGAACCAGCTGCCAGTAAATGTCCGGGAAGCAGTCCACCCTTTCCACTTTTAAGATTAGGCTTAAAACTTTCCTTTTTGATAAAGCTTATAGTTAGGGATGGCTCAGGTGATCCTGAAATATATATGCGGCTTTAAGATATGATGGAGCTCAGTCATTAAGAGCTTTATATGTTAGGAGAAGAATCTTAAATTCTATTCTGAATTTAACAGGGAGCCAATGAAGAGAAGCTAAAACTGGAGAAACATGTTCTCTCCTGTTAGTTCTCATCAGAACTCTGGCTGCAGCATTTTGGATCAGCTGGAGGCTTTTCAGAGAATATGTGGGACAGCCTAATAATAAGTAATTACAGTAGTCCAATCTTGAAGTAACAAATGCATGGACTAGTTTCTCTGCATCACCTTGAGACAGGATGTTCCTGATTTTAGCAATGTTACGAAGGTGAAAGAAGGCAGTCCTAGAAACCAGTTTTATATGTGCGTCAAATTATAAATTTTGGTCAAAAATAACTCCAAGGTTCCTCACTGTAGAACTAGAAGCCAAGGAAATACCATCTAGAGTAATTATATAACTAGACAATTTCTCCCTGAAGCGCTAAGTTCCAAAGAGAACAACTTCAGTTTTGTCTGAATTTAAAAGCAGACAGATCTTAGTCATCCAGGTCTTTATGTCTTTAAGACAGGCTTGTAGTCTGACCAACCTATTGGTTTCATCTGGTTTCATAGATAAGTACAGCTGAGTATCATCAGCATAACAATGGAAATTTATAACATGAAATCCAGATTTCTGGTTGTAATTAGATAATTTAAAATGAACGATTTGTTGGCGGGTTAGGAGCGGGTGTTCAATAATGCCATTTTAACGGGCCTAGGACCCACTGAGGTGGCAGGGAGTTCCCGTGCAAGTGTTCGTAAGTTGCAGCCGTCAACTCCGAACCGCCTCGCAGAGCGTTTTGCAGGAGCGAAGGCGATCAGCTGATGTGCCGATCCAGGGAAGATGGGCCTGAGACATGACAGCCTCACATCGGGAGCCGCAGACAGCCAAGGAAATGGAGACAAGATGCCCTCTGAAGAAGCAGGAAATGCAGAGGAACAGCGGTTCCAAAGACGATGAAGCCTTCTCCGCCTTGCCGCAACTCCAGCGCGTCTCCCTTGTCTCCTGGTTCGCTTCCTCCGTGAGCCGCGGAGGGAGCACCCGCGAGGATTCAAAATTCCAGCCAGGAGCTTGAAACGAAGATTGGGGCAAGACGCCCAAGATTCCGTATGACGGGAACATACCGCTGAGGCTTTCATTTCAAATAACTTCAGGCAATCGTAGATGATAATTGACTGTACACTATCCAAACAAAATAGTAACAAAAACAAGATGACAAGCAGCCGGAAACACAGGTGCAGCCATGATCAGCATCTTTTTTCAAGGCTAGACTAAGACTAAGAGTCTAAAGATTACAAAACAAAAAACACTCTGATAGAGGGAAACGCTTTCTCACTATGACTTGGTTCAAGGCTGTGAATAACATGGAAGTCTAGGATGATCGTACGCACACAAGGATTGCAATGAAACACAATGGCATGGGACAGAGGGAGACGCAGACTATAAATACACATGGAGGGAAATGGGGAACAGGTGGAAACACTCTGGGATCAGGGAACACAATCAGACTGGTGACACATGAGGAAGGGCAAGTGACCTGAAACGAGAGGGAAAGTTAATTCTTCAAAATAAAACAGGAAATGACAAGACAAGACAGGCTAAAAATCAAAAGACCTCACCGCGGTGTGACAATATTAGCATGGAAACAATGTCTGCCTCCTCAAAAAAAACATCAATTGGCTGAATTTCATTCTCTCTGGTCCCCTCTGATTAGCTTTATCACATAGTGGTGGGGGTGGGTTGCTGTCCCGTCGCTCTGGGCGGTTGGGTGTGTGCTGGGGGGGCAGTGTTGTTGGGGGGAATATGTGTCAGGCCTGGATGACAGTTTTGGGGGCTTGAGGGTGGAGCTGTCTTGCGGCGTGTAGCCGGGTCACTTAGGGGCCCTGGGGTGGTGGTCACTGGCTCTGGGCCAGGTAGCCGGGCCGCTCTGGCATAGGTGGTGGTGCTGGGCCTGGGCCCTGGCACCTTGACATTGTCTTGCGCCCCGGGGGGGTGCCCTGCCTGTGCCTGGGTGGTCTGGGTTGCCCTGGGCACACCACAGTGTGATTGGGTTGGTGCAGGTCCTGGTGTCGGGCTGGTTGCTCTAGGACCTCCGATGTGTCCACAGGTTGTTTTTTTTTTTAGGGTGTTGAGGCATGCGGTGGGGTGGGGAGGTGTTTTTCCCCTGTTGGGGGTAGCCTGGGTGGGCGTGGGTGATGGTGGGTCTCAGGCCCGGGCTGCTGCAACTGGTGTGACTGTGTTGTTTGTTTGTTCGTTTTTTTTCTCTCTTTTCTTTATTTGCAGGGGCCCTCTGGCGTGGCACACATTCACACACGTAGGGTTTTTGAGGCATATGTGTCCTGTGGGGTGTGGTGGATGGGGCCATGTAGGTGGTCCCCTTTGCAGCACTCTGCAGGGGAGGGGTCTTCCTACACCCCTGTTGCCTGGTTGCTGCCTGGCCCAGGAGGAAGAGTTGTTCTGCTGGTTCGGGGTCTGTGGTGGCTGGGGGGCTGCTGGCCCCCAGATGTGCCCGCTACGCCACTCCCCAGCAGAGTTGAGGGAGAGGGAACAGAAGTGGATGCATGTGCTGTTTGAGTGTGTGTGGGTGTATGGTTTTTATTTTATTTTTACTATTAAATATTTTTAGGAATTTATTTATTTATTTATTTCATTTTTTTCCTTTTCTGATTTATGTGATGACTGGGTCTGGGACTTGCTGTCCTCTGGCAGGTTTGTGCTGTTCCTGATGAGGGGGGGCGTTGCCTCTCCCCGCTTCTCATGGCTTCACCCACCTGTGGGCACGTCTTGACTCCCAGGGCACTTGGCCAGGGGCGCTGGGGCAGGCGCTGACCCACTGTGTGGCTGTCTGGGGCGCTTGGCCCTCCTGGGTATTGGGTGGGGCCTCTGCCAGGGGGTTTGGAGGCACTCGGGCTCTTGGGGCCTGGGTCCGGCGCACGGCCCATGTCTGGGTGGCTGGGGCCTGGCGGGGTCAGTGGGCTGTTGCCCCTGGCTCCCGGGGGGCCTCTGCCCTATGCTTATGGGGGCTCTGTCCAGGGGCTTCCTCTGCAGTCTTCTGGGTGGATTTGTGGTTGTCCCTGCAGTGGGCTTCCCGGGTTCTGTGCTCCATGGGGACTGCTGGTGGCCTGGGTTTTGCGGCCCTCTCTGCCCTCTCTGATTGCTGGGGTGGTTGTGTATTGTGACCCTATGTACGGTTAGCATATGAGACATGTGTCATGTGTATAGCAGGTTCATGCACACACACACACACACACACATTAGCCAAGTAGCGTGCTCGCTAAGCAGTTGATGTGTTATCCTGTGGTTTCAGGTTATCTATATCCACAGTTGTGTTGTATGCAATTGCTGCTACTTGTGCTTGATTTTGTTTGTTTGTTTTTTCTCTGCTTGTCTGCTTTCGGGTGCTCCTGGTGGCTCTAAGGCTGGATTCCCAACAGAGGCCGTGGATTGTCGTCTGTTTTGTTTTTACAGGTGTAGCAGCTGGTCGTCTGGTTTTTCATCATTTGTCTCTTTCTATTTCTGTTCAGTTTCTTTTTCTTTGCTCTTCCTCTGTCTTTGTCCCTGGTCAGATTCTGCACTATTACATGTTAAATATTGTAACAAAAATAAATAAATGGGCAGTTCATGGGCATCAAGGGGAGCTTTACATTCATAAAGCTTCCCTTGGCAAAGCAAATCTGTTTGGCATAAACGGTATTCAGATTCTAATTCTGCTGCCATAATGCTGGACAGGACAAGGGAAAAAAACAAAGCATCAAATCCAACCACTCTCTCTGACATTTGACCTCTCGCTGTCTCTGTCACCAACAAAACTACTCACAGACATGTTTCATTAAGTGAGCTTAAGTAGTGTCCAGTGATTCTAATCTGATGAGTACTCTTTGGCATGTAAATATCTGCTGACATTCTGTCCTTGTTGGAGAAACAAAATAAATCAGTTATTGATTAAGTGTGTAAGAGGTAAATAAAAGAAAAAAAAGTTGCTTTTGTTCTGGTTTTGCTGCTGAAACACGCTATAAAGGAAATACACGCAGGCAGCGGAGAAATAAGTTTGTTTTGGATGAACAACAGCGCACCCTGAAAGATCCCTGCCCACTGACATCTCCTGCATCGAATCAGAGCGCCGAGGCGAATGGAAAGAGCAGGAATAATTCTATTTACAGGATGTATTCATGGACAGCTGATATATAAACAAATAAAATAAAGACAGGCTTTATTTGTCATTCTTATGAGTCACATCCACCGTTTGGAGATCAGTGCAGTTAATTTCAACAATAAATGAGGAAACATGGATAAATAAATCAAACAGATAAAAAGGGTCAGGGATAAAAGAGAATAAAATGGTCATTAAATAGGTGCTCTAACAAATAAACAGCTACAGACGCCACACACTCGTAGCAGTTCTGTTTTGAGCTAAACTAACAAAGTTTGGACAGGTTGGAGCCAATAAAATGAGACCCAGGCTGGTTGAATTTACTGCAAGATCGAAATGTTAAGAAACACTAAGTGTACAGAAATCCCTTCATCATCTTCACATCATCGCTAATAAACAACATTTGTAAAGCTATATATGCTAAAGTTAAAACTGTATATCCAGATACGTATTGACACTACAATATACTGAAATCTTGGACATCTAGGACCATCCTGTCAGCCTGGGTAAAGGGATACAGAAGGTATAATTGGCCATATTAGGTCATTAGAAATATAATATGGAACTCACTGTAAATTATGGGGAAAACCGGGTCTAAACTGGTCCAAATTTCAAAGTCTGACAGTGTATTAAGCAGACGTCAATATTTTGAACACACGTGGCCACTAACTACCCCTTAAACATGTTTGAATTATTTAATCCAGCTTGGTCTTAATAAGGATCTGAGAAAGCACACCTCGAAGGGCCTTGGAGCAAGATGAACATTAAACTTCTGGTGTAGGACAAAAGTGAAGACATCACTGGAAAGGTCTTGACCCAGGGAGTAACATATGTCGGTATGGAAACTGTGGGCAGCTCCTCGGAGGTGACCTTTGAACTTCGAACCTGAGACACTTTTGAAGATTTACAGATCAGCAACAAAATGGGATACAGACCAGTTGTAAACAGTTTTGGAAAGCTCTTGACCTATACTACCATAACCTGTGGGCCACCTGTAGTGTCCTAAGTAGGGTCAAAACCCAGAAAAAAAACGTGATTTCACCCCTTTAACTATAAGCAAGATCAAATCTGACCAAACAGATGTATGTGCTTCCCAACCCCAAAACCTATCATAAGTCTGAAAGTTTCCTAGTCACAGTTTCACATATTAGAGGAAACACATTTGAACTATGAAATATATGGCGCTGCCCGCCACTATGTACAGCAATTGCAAATTGTAGTTTACTTATCGTGCTTCCAGGTTAGGGTCAGGGTTGCGAAATTAGGGTTTAAAAAACATATCTGCGCATTCTTCAACTGAAAAAATATAACCCTAACATATACGTTTATGTCGTTAGAAAAGCTATGGTATGAAAACTATGCTAATTTAGACATGATTCCTGCCACTCCGTTTCCCCGACGGAAAGGGGCGTGTTCAATAGCTGAAACGAATGGAAGCCATTTTTCACCTCAGGGAATTGCGCATGCGCACTGGTTGCTCGTGTCATTGGATATTCATAGGATAATGCATGAAAATCAGTGCATAACTTTTCGTATGTTTCCATACAAGAATTTCATGAGAATACGTAGAACCACCACACCACCATGCAGCCCCTTAAAAAATAAAGAGGTAATTACAAGATATAAAGTAGAAATGTATATAGAGCACTCTGGGCCTCCAAAAATCAAGTTCTCATCATTACAGAGCAGCTGTTAAATTTCAGTCAGATGACTTCTGAAGTTGATCTCAAAGTCTTTAAAGTGTTGTTGCAGTATGGCTCCATGTTGTGTTTATTGGAGGGCAAATGAGGACTGAAAATGGACAGATTGCTGGCGCTCGCAGCTCACCCTCAGGTGAGACTGGGGAAGAGAGATCACTCCCACTGATGTTTAGGTAGTGGAGGCGGAAAGCACAGCTGTGTGTGTAGTGTTGGGAGGGGGCAGAGAACGAGTCAATCAGTGTGCAGTACAAGGCTGCGCACACACAAATATAACATAAGTGTGTACAGGGCACATTATGTGTGGTCTTGACAGTGTTGGCCTGTGTATGTGTTGGAAGAAGGGTGTGTGTGTCAGACAAGGCCCGCAGCTCTGGATCTGCAGTCACTAAGCAGCTGACACTACTTCATGACAGACTGACAGATTTTCACAAACTAATTTGACTCAAAGGGAAGACGACAGAAGATGTAATGAAACTTCTCACATCATGCCACTGGAAAATATACATGTACGTGAAGCGCTGAAGATGACAGGGATGATGACTTAACAACAAAAACTAGACAAACACACAAAGGTTGAGTGGGAGTTGTGGACAGATGCTTGATCGCAAACCCTGTTTACAATGGATGTAACAGTGTGGAGGGAGGTTTGTTTACCTGCAGACACAAGAATGCAGTTACTACTAGATAAAGATTGATATCACATTTAAACATCACTAAAGTCTGGTGACTTACCAGAAAATCACACTGTTATGTGAATGGAATGCATTAAAAAATGTTCAAGTCTGCTTTGACACCATATCAGCAAGCAGCAATTTGTCTCAAATTTAGGTCCATCTCCATCTCCTTAGTTTGCTTTTAAGGTGAAAGCTGTCATGTCCTGTAAAATGAAGCTGAGGCAACCCTTGTTGTGTGTTTAATTAGTCAAACATCCATGAAAACCTTGTGCTCGTCATGAGAACTGTTTTTCATAGATATGTATGAGTTATCATACATACCTATTCATGCAAGATATTTTGGTTGCAATGAAAACGCATATACATGTGAAAATGTCTGCTTTTTAAACACCAGAAAGTGAGAAGAGCATTTTGTATGTCTAGTTATACATCATTAAATGTAAATGTAACTTTTCACAGCAACAACAGGATAATGTTGTGAGTTTCTTTTGTTTATTTGTTTTTTAACTTAATTTTCCCATCCAGTTATCATAAAATAAGAAATAAAAATGTTTACAACAGCACTAATATCTCCTTTGGAAGTCTCTGTTAGTGAATGATTTGATTTGTGATCATCATATTGATATATTTTGTCTTACAGAAACCTGGCTGCAGCAGGAGGATCATGTTAGCATTAATGAATCAACTCCCTCTGACTATTTAAATGTTCATGTTCCTAGAACCACAGGTAGAGGAGGAGGAGTGGCAGCTATCTTCAGATCAGGGTTACTAATCAGTCCTAGACCCAAGATTAGTTTTAGCTCTTTTGAATCTCTGATTCTCAGTTTTTCCCAAAGTGGAAATCACAGAAACCTCTTGTGTTTGTTGTTGTGTATCGTCCACCTGGCCCTTATTCTGAGTTTCTGTCTGAATTCTCAGAGTTTTTATCCCAGTTAGTGCTGAGTACAGATAAAGTCATTGTAGTGGGTGACTTTAATATTCATGTAGATGTTGAAAATGACAGCCTAAATATTAACTTTAATTCTATATTAGACTCTATTGGATTTTCTGTGTTCACAGACCTACTCACTGCCTTAATCATACCCTTGACCTTGTGCTGACTTATGGCATTGAGAGTGAACAGTTAACAGTGTTCCCTCATAACCCTGTCTTGTCTGACCATTTTTTGATAACTTTTGAATTCACATTACTTGACTATACGGCTTCTGAGAAGAATTCTACATATAGAAGGTGTCTGTCAGAGAATGCTGTAACCAGATTTAAAGAGTTGATTTCATCATCCTTTTCTTCACTGCCATGTGCTGATATGACAGAGGACGGCTACCTAAATTTTACTCCAGTAGAACTTGACTCTCTTGTTGACAGCACTATAGCTTCAATGCGTACAACACTGGACAATGTTGCCCCTCTGAAAAGGAAGGTAATCAGTCAGAAGAGGTTGGTGTTGCATCTGTTAGTTTTGTTGTGTTTTTAGTTCTTGGTTTTTCTGCTATGACTTTAGGTTTTTCATGTTTTAGGTTTCTCTTAAGTTATTAGTTTTGCCATGTTTTCCCTAAGTCACTTTTATCTGCTTCACTCAAGCCACTTGTGCTTTCCCCCTCAGTTGCACTCCATCACTAATCACCTCCCTTCAGTATTTAGTTTCCAGGTTCCCCCATACACTTTGCCAGATCCTCACCGCCATCTTTCATGTTTGTCAGGTTGGTCTTATACATGGTTCACGTTTTGTTTGTTTGTTTGTTTGTTTCTCCACAGTTTAGATTTATTGTATTCCGGGTCAGCTATGCTTTGTGTTGTTTTTGTTTAAATAAATCAAGTTTTCCTATATATATCTGCATCCGGGTCCTGTTATGGTGTGTTTCCTCCTCTTTTCCCTCTTTTCTGTCTTCTCAACCCCCAGCTGGTGGAGGCGGATGGCCACCCTTCCTGGTTCTGGTTCTGCCAGAGGTTTCTTCCTGGTTCTGGTTCTGCCAGAGGTTTCTTCCTGGTTCAGGTTCTGCCAGAGGTTTCTTCCTGTTAAAGGGAGTCGTTCCTTTCCACAGTCGCCTCAGGCACGCTTAGGACGGGAGATTGGACTGAAGACAAGTTTCGGTGCAATCTGTTGGTTTCCTTAGCTAGGAAATAATTTTTTGAATTGGCTCTATATGAATGAATTGGATTATGATTACAATGAATTTAATTCCAATTGGCTTGAATTGGACTATATTATTTAAGTGCCTTGAGATGACAATTGTTGTAATTTGGCGCTATATAAATAAAATTTAATTGAATTTAGACGCCTTAATCTGACAAAAAAACGGATCAGATCGGGTCACTCACGATAGAATTAAGACCCTGAGATAACTCCATCTAAATGTACACTGAACGTGCATGTAGATGACAGTGGACTGGATTGAGCGTTCTGCGCATGCTCGAGATTTTTTCCCACGATCGTCACCCGGAAGTGGAAGGAGACGATATTCCTGTTGTTGTCGTCAGAAAGAAAGAAACAACGCGATGGAGAACGTTGTACATCGTCTGTGCCATAACCAGCTCATCACAGATGGAGAGGGACACAGCTTCATCTCGCTCTGCGTTCTCCATCTTTCTGAATGCCTGAGTTTGTTGTTGTTGGCGGTGAAGACGTCAACAGGAAGTGGCTCTATTAGGGAAAGTTGAAATGGATATAGCACCACCTGTCGTACCGGGGTATGACATGCTTTGTGCCAGTGATTTTATTATTTATTTATCCAAGGATAATTACCCTCAGATACGGAGCATAACCCAACTATAGCTATAATCGAGTTAATCTCGTCATGTAGACCCACTGAATGTTGCTTCCTAACTGGACAGGTTTCGTAGAAGTGTGATTGACTTGGAGTTACATTGTGTTGTTTAGGTGTTCCCTTTAGTTTTTTTGAGCAGTGTTTATTGATTTGAACTCTTTGAATAAGGCTGTTACATTTCCTTACACTTTCCTCTGATAAAGCTGACCAACCACAGATCATTCCAAAAACCTTCAACTCTCAAGGGAACCAATGGGGGAAAATGTCCCTGAAAACTGGTCTCTTATGAGGCTTCTTCTGTCACAGTTTAGTCATCCAACCATCAGTAATTTTCCATTAATCCTGCTTCTGCCCCACTCAGCCTGTCAGTCACACACACCTCATCAGTTCACTCCACTCACCTGTGCACACAGCTGCCTCTCATCACATGCAATCAGCCCAGCATATAGTCACCAGCTCCACACTCTATCCTTTGCCAGATTGTTCTTTGCCATGCATGTCTTTCCAGCGTTCTCCTGCCAGCTTTACCGGTACCGACATCGCCTGTCCCTGATTCCCTGCTTCGTCTGCCTCCTGGTAATTCGACTCAGCCTTCTGTCCCTGACCAAGAACTTTGCCTCTCCTCTCCTCTCCTGATTCCTGTTTGCCGGTTTCTAAACCGTTTGTCTGTCTGCCAGAGTCTCAGTAAAGCCTTGAACTTTTTACCACTGTCTTCTGACTCCTTTGTACTGCAATTGGGTCCATACACCACCTGTTACATCTTCCACTGATGATAGGCCACAATATCCCTGAGGAATACCAGACGTAGGAGATACTGATGTTTCTGAAAGATAATTGGGAATTGGTGATGCCGTTGCACTTCACTGAAGAGCTTCCTCTTCCTGGAAGAACTTCCTGGATTGCAAAATCTCAGAACAAAGAGTTACTGTGAAAACAAACATGTATGTATGCACTGTATTTGAACACTACCCTCAACTAATAAAATCCTTTGGCCTACTAGTAGATGTGTGGACATGCGTTTGAAGAGAAACACAACTTTTCCAAAAGGGTTCTTAATGAGACTTCCAGATGGCCTTCCAATTAGATGCCTCAACCGTCTCTTTTGCAGATCAAGAAACTGAAGTCAGTCATGGTTATGTCAGTCTTTCTTTCTTCAGTGTTTAGATTTTGCTGCATCAGTGAAATGCCAATTAGAGTACAGTTCTGGTTGCATCTTCTGTATGTGTCCCTGGTATCAAATATAGTGCAGATATGATTATTTTAGTCGGGAGATGCTCGGGCCTCCAAGAGTTCAAGCAAATTACACAAATAGCTGTCATCAACCCAGAAGTCCTATTGGTCTTCTGGATTTTTACCTCTCGGTACATTGAACATTTACGTGCTTATGAGCTGTGCTTCAGTGGGGGAGGATCTCTCACTGTCCCCCAGCTGTCTGAGCTGAAGGATGTCTTCTGCTTATCCTGCTACTATGTGGAAGGCAATGTCTATGTATTACTAAAGTGTTATATATTGTGCTGAACTGTCAAAAAAGTGTTGTCTTTTTATTTAGTTCTTTGCCACTTTTTCTAGGGCCATGGAAAGCTATAAACTAAAACTCATGAATGAACAGCACATAAGGAAACTGTCACTGGATAAAAAGAGAAAAAATGTTTGATACCTATCCATTCAAAGTAAACACAAGAAACTTGTGCTACAAAAGTAAATGGACCAGATTCAGTGAATAATCCCTATATAGACCAGTGAGCAGTGCTGACCAACATGTCATTGGGGTCGTCAGGTGGGAACCTCCTTTCATCAGTGTTTCGTCTAGGCCCACAACTCCCCTAATGCCAGCCATCACTGCTCCTCACACCACAACAACCATCTTTTTTTTCCACAAACACAAGATACCCCAGCCTCTCACCAACTGCACACCAGTCATAGCGGGGTGGGGATACAAACCCTGGTTCGGGTAGGGGGTAGAAATAAGAGAGTTAAAGATAAGTAGTAATAGGATCCAATTAAAGAGCGGCATTGGCACTCACAACCAAACATCCTTGCCTCAAGGCACTGGGATCACCAGATGGATTTTCTTGCCGGAAGAATAGCCTGAAATTCAAAATGGGGAATTATTGCACAAAACTGAAGAGTAGGCTGTATAGAGGTTAGTATAAATGCATGAAAGCAAGTTACTTCAGAAATGGCATTAAAAGGCCTCAAAAGACCAAAGGAGTACGAGGTAAATTACCTACAAAACTTTCCTGAGGGAGAGAATGAAGCCTAGATACAGCTGCCTAGCGGCCCTATGGTGTCGATGACGTCATCCCAGTAGACGAGTGCCCTCTATAAGCCCTCCGATAGCCGCCAATAACAACATTGCAGTTATGTACTAACAGTGTAATTGTACACGTTCATTCATTCTTAAAGTTATTGGTGAAATAAAGACAGATAATGCCTTATTTAGAGGTTGCATCGTCTAAGCCCCGTTCACTCCGTTATATGGATCTTGAGTTATCTAAATATCTTCCGAAGGACATCGACTTTCACCAAACTGTTCTCAGTGAGTAGATGAACGTATTTCATGCCAGAAATAAGGTCTAGGTTTAAAAATACTGGAGTTCCCCTTTAAGTGCATGTATGTCTTTTTCTATGCATGTGACTGAGGTAGTATAAAACCTTAATGGCCAAGCAGTATACTAACATCATTTGACAACACTAACAGCATTTCAACACAACACTGTATGACTGTTCCAAGTCCAACTCTTTCACATATCAGCATCTGAGAGTTACACTTCTGTTTCTACCATGTGCTCCATCTACGTACAGATATGGACTTAAAATACCTTGTACATTGAAATCCATTGTGACAACAACACTTCAATAATTAAAATAATTTTCTTTAGTTGTATAACCAAAATTTAAGCTAAATAAAACTAGAAGTCATGAGATTGCTTTGTGTATCTGCTAAAGTGTATTTATTCTGAATTTGTTTAACAGTGAATTAAGTCTTTATCACAGCAACTAAAGCTGCAAGGGGGAGATGTTTTCAGATCCTCCCTTCTACAAGTGTCAGACAGAATAGGTACATACCTGTCAATCAGTCTACATAGGCTGCTGAGCTGAGGATTATTTTTATACTTCAGTTGTATTTTCCTGCTTTTTACATATCTGAGACTACAGTGATACTGTGCTTTGAGCACTGCTCAAATAAAGATGGCCTACAGCTCAAATATGTCCCTGTACACTCCCTGGATAGGCACAGATGGAGCTGCGTCTGCTACTCTGACATGATCCACATGCAATATCCCCTCTTATGCCAACTCACATCTGTGTACCTAGGTCGTTTCTCAGGTCTGAATTATCTTTGCTTGAAAATCCCACTCCATTTAACTTTGTTGCAATGCGTATTCATTTATACTTTATTTTCATTTTTTATTTTTACTTAAGCCTGGCATTAAACCCTCCATGTCTGTGAAAAGGAAGCATGCAAAGCACAGGAACATACTGAAGTGGAATCAGATTGGATAATAATGTCCCCGAAGGGCATTTGGGATTACAATGGTGGTCAGCACAAACACACAGTCAAATTTTTATGAAGAGGGACATAAATACTCAATGAGTACATGACAGTACTCAAAAACTTAATATCCAAATATTCTTTGAATTATGTCAATCAGTGAGCCCCTCAGATTTGCAGGATAAACTTACTGTACATTCATCTCCTTTGCTATAAAGCCTGAAAAAATATCTTGGTTTGTCAATTACCTTCAGAAATTTAAAAAACATTGTTAAATAAAGTCCACTTGTGTGCAGTCTAAGTGTCACATCATCTCTGTATATATACACCTGTTCTGAAAGGCACAAGTCTGCAACACCACTAATCAAGAGGTAACTTCAAGCAAGCAACATCATGAAGACAATGGAGCTCTTCAAACAGGTCAGGGACAAAGTAGAAATCGGGGTTAAATGACAAAGAAATATACAACACAATCCCATGGAGCACCATTAAATTCATCATAACAAAATGGGAAAAATATGGCACCACAGCAAACCTGTCTAAAGAGGGTTATCCACCAAAACTCACCAACTAAGAAGGAATTAATCAGAGAGGCAACAAAGAGACTTAAAGTAACCCTTGTTGAGGATCAAGAGGGTTGTGACTTAGTAATTAGCAAATATTAATTGGTGCCAAGGACAAGTATTAATAATCAATAAAAATCATTCATGAAACTCATTAACCATGGGGCACCACTGACCTGGATAGATATGTGCCATGACATGACATGTGCATATCATGTCGTAAAGGCTAAGAATCTGAGCACTGACCTTTGCACCCAGCAGTTATCACAGTAAAAAATACAAAATGACCACAAACAACTACTTTTATTTCAATTTAATTCAATTCAGTTTTATTTATATAGTGCCAAATTACAACAATTGTCATCTCAAGGCACTTAAACAATATAGTCCAATTCAAGCCAATTGGAGTTGAATTCATTGTAATCATAATCCAATGAAATCCAATTAATTCATTTCAAAAGAATCCAATTCATTCATATAGAGCCAATTCAAAAAATTATTTCCTAGCTAAGCAAACCAACAGATTTCACCGAAACTTGTCTTCAGTCCAATCTCCCATCCTGAGCCTGTGGCGACTGTGGAAAGGAACGACTCCCTTTAATAGGAAGAAACCTCTGGCAGAACCAGACTCAGGAAGGGTGGCCACCCGCCTAGACCAGCTGGGGTTTGAGAAGACAGAAAAGAGGGAAAAGAGGGGGGAAAAACACCATAACGCCATTCAAAGGATACCTGTTGGAACAGGGAAACATAGGTTAATAACCACAATAATGTCACATGTACATAAAATCAATTGAGAAATTAAACGGGGAAAAAGAGAGCAAAGTGAGGAAAGGTGTGACAGATGAGGTCCCCCAGCAGTCTAAGCCTATAGCAGCTTAACTATGGGATGTTTCAGGATTACCTGAGCCATCCCTAACTATAAGCTTTATCAAAAAGGAAAGTTTTAAGCCTAATCTTAAAAGTGGAAAGGGTGTCTGCTTCCCGGACATTTACTGGCAGCTTATTCCACAAGAGAGGGGCCTGATAACTGAAGGCTCTGCCTCCCATTCTACTTTTAGAAACTCTGGGAACAACAAGTAAACCTGCAGTTTGGGAGCGAAGTGCTCTGTTAGGAAAATATCTTACAATGAGATCTTTAAGATATGATGGAGCTCGGTCATTAAGAGCTTCATATGTGAGGAGAAGAATCTTAAATTCTATTCTGAATTTAACAGGGAGCCAATGATGAGAAGCTAAAACTGGAGAAACATGATCTCTCCTGTTAGTTCTCATCAGAACTCTGGCTGCAGCATTTTGGATCAGCTGGAGGCTTTTCAGAGAATATGTGGGACAGCCCAATAATAAGAATCACAGTAGTCCAATCTTGAAGTAACAAATGCATTAACTAGTTTCTCTGCATCACCCTGAGACAGGATGTTCCTGATTTTAACAATATTACGAAGGTGAAAGAAGGCAGTCCTAGAAACCTGTTTTATATGTGCGTCAAATGATAAATTCTGGTCAAAAATAACTCCAAGGTTCCTCACTGTAGAACTAGAAGCCAAGGAAATACCATCTAGAGTAACTATATAACTAGACAATTTCTAGATGGTATTCCCTTAGAAATTCTTTGTCATGTCATAGCCCATGGTTACTTTTTGTTTTTGCACATTGTGTTGTCACTTTCGGTTTTATTTTGTATACTAACTTCTCCTCTCGTTTCAGCTAACTTGCCCTTCCTCCCGTGTCCTGCATCTGCGTGTCTCCCCTGATTACCCAAGTGTTTCCACCTGAATTTCCTTCATCCTCATGTGTATATAGTCTGCTTCTTACTCCTGTCTCGTTACCAGTGTGTTGTACGTTATAGTCTGCATTACTAGCCTCTGAAAACCTTATTAGATCCCTAGTGTTCTAAATTCCGACCTTGTGAAATTCCGAGTTTTGAATCTGGTATTCAGTCCTGAAGTTGAGCGTTACTCCTTCAGTGTTTTGCTTTGTAAATGTTTTTTCAGTACATCTAGTTACCTTGGATACATTTCTATAGCTATAGATTTTGGTTTCCTGCTTTCGGAGAGTTTATTTTGTAATTGTAATTGCTTTGGCGATCCGCACGGACAATCGTTTGGAGGAACTCAAGTCTCTGCAACGGGAACGTACGGCAGCGCGTAGCTTCCAACCTCACGCCACCACATCGTGGAGATTCCTGACACGACTAGCTCCAGAACAAGATCGAGGAGCCCATGCAGATGGGTCAGCCTGACTCCCTCCGGAGGAGCGTCAAAGACGCAAGAGAGAGGGTCGATGCTTGTACTGTGGAGAGCTAAGACATCTTGTCGCCACTTGTCCCACAAGACTCAGACGGGTTCCTCAGGACACCACACCTGTCGTACCTACCACCCGCACACTAACCCCCATCCAGGTAAAACACCACACTCGCACGATCACCATGGAGGCACTCATTGACTCTGGGGCAGATGAGAGCCTCATGGATGAGAGGTTAGCAAGAAAACTAGGATTAGCCACCAAGAGACTTGAGAGGCCCGTAAAGGCCAGTTCCCTTAATGGGAAGGAATTGTTTGTTATTACTCGTGCCACAGAACCAGTCTCCTCACTATCTCTGCTCATTCCACCCCAGACTCGCAGTACCCGGACCTGACCACTATTTTGTAATTGTTTATAGTACCTGCATTTAGGTAGAGTTTTTGAAGTTTACAATTCTTGTTCCTCCTTTTAACAGAGTTCTTTGTTGCCTCTTTAGAAGAGAGCGTAAATTTAAGTCTTAAATTTTAGGAGATTTTTCGTTTCCTCCGAGTGGAGTTGTCATTTTTGATAAAGTTTTATACAAACAACTGTCTCTGCTTTAATTATAGAGTTCAGTGTCCTAGATCGTTTCACAGGGTTTGTTTCACTGAACGGAGACCTGTTAAGACGTTCATTTATAATAAACTCTTACTTTGAAACCTATCCTGCAAGTGTGTCCTGCCAGTTTCTGACAATAATTACAGTATTCATAGAATAAAATACAATAGTCTTTATTGTCATTGTACAGGGTGGTACAACGAAATTTGAGAGACGCATTGAAAAACATTTTGGCCTGATAAGGTGGAACATTTAATATACCAACATGATTTGCATGTAGAGCCCACAAATCAGTTGACACCAATATTGAAAGAGGTGGTAGTGTCATCCCACTCAGGTGGTCAACACGCACGTGGCCTGTTGTCACTCTCCAAATCTTCAATGAAGAAATGTGTTGGGTCCTAACCATACAACCAGACGACATAACTTTGGCTTTTGACTTCACTATCCGGTGGGATGTGAAGATACAGACCATGTGATGCCCAAAAGTTTATCAATGTCTGGAAAGTCATTTCTTAATGCACATACAAATGGCTCAATTTCATCAGATGCATTTCTCCACAGCAGCAGTAGACCATATGTGCACACGTATATGGATCATGGTTTTTCCAGTATCTTTTCTACATCAATCTTTCTATTTGAAAACAGCTTGTCTGAAAATGTATACTGAAGAAGTCTGGCAGCAACAGCTGCTTGACAGCATACTGCAAGCTTCTTCGAGCCATCAAAGGTTTGGAAAGTCAGAGTTCTGATGAGAACTAACAGGAGAGATCATGTTTCTCCAGTTTTAGCTTCTCTTCATTGGCTCCCTGTTAAATTCAGAATAGAATTTAAGATTCTTCTCCTCACATATAAAGCTCTTACTGACCGAACTCCATCATATCTTAAAGATCTCATTGTACAATATTTTCCTAACAGAGCACTTCGCTCCCAAACTGCAGGTTTACTTGTTGTTCCCAGAGTTTCTAAAAGTAGAATGGGAGGTAGAGCCTTCAGTTATCAGGCCCCTCTCTTGTGGAATAAGCTGCCAGTAAATGTCCGGGAAGCAGACACCCTTTCCACTTTTAAGATTAGGCTTAAAACTTTTCTTTTCGATAAAGCTTATAGTTAGGGATGGCTCAGGTAATCCTGAAACATCCCATAGTTAAGCTGCTATAGGCTTAGACTGCTGGGGGACCTCATCTGTCACACCTTTCCTCACTTTGCTCTCTTTTTCCCCCTGTTTAATTTCAAAATTGATTTTATGTACATGTGACATTATTGTGGTTATTAACCTATGTTTCCCTGTTCCAACAGATATCCTTTGAATGGCGTTATGGTGTTTTTCCCCCCTCTTTTCCCTCTTTTCTGTCTTCTCAAATCCCAGCTGGTCGAGGCGGATGGCCACCCTTCCTGAGTCTGGTTCTGCCAGAGGTTTCTTCCTGTTAAAAGGGAGTCGTTCCTTTCCACAGTTGCCACAGGCACGCTCAGGACGGGAGATTGGACTGAAGACACATTTCGGTGCAATCTGTTGGTTTCCTTAGCTAGGATATTAATTTTTTGAATTAGCTCTATATGAATTAATTGGATTATGATTACAATGAATTGAATTCCAATTGGCTTGAATTGGACTATATTACTTAAGTGCCTTGAGATGACAATTGTTGTAATCTGGCGCTATATAAATAAAATTGAATTGAATTGAATTGAATTGAAAGTAGTTAAATCAAAATCAACATCCATCAAAACAGTATTCACCTTACAGCTATTATGACTGTGTTCACAAAACAACTGACACATCCTGTCCCCAGGAAGACATAACTACATTCTATCAGGTGAACACATAATAGTTGCTTTCACCTTTTTCAACAAGTCTCATCCGTCACAATCCTTGTTTTGTATTATTTTGATTCAGTTTTGTATTCTGGTTTTCTAGTCTGCTTAGTTTTCTCTTGTCACTGCCCATTTCCCTCAGTTTCCTGTCAGTCACCAGTTCTATTGCCATCTCCTGTGCTAATTCTCCTCAGGTGTAGTCTATCAGTAATCACTCTCCACACAGTATTTGGTCTCCAGGTTCCTTCTCAGTCATTGCCAGATCCTCACCGCCATCTTTCATGTTTGTCAGGTTGGTCTTGTTAATGGTTCATGTTCAGTCTTTTTCACAGCCATAATCAAGTTTTGTTTTCTCCACAGTTTAGATTTATTGTATTCTGGCTCAGCTACACTTTGTATTGTTTTTGTTTAAATAAATAAAGTTTTCCTTTAAATATCTGCATCCAGGTCCTCAAACTTCACGCAACTAACCAGTTCTGACATCATCCTAATAAGGAAATTGGAAGAGTTGGACTAACCATGTTTAACTGCCATAAAGGCATTGATGTTTTCATTAATGTAACTTCTGATGTAATTTCATGTTTCTTTTCATGTAGTATTTATATAATTTATTTTTGTACTAATTTGTTTAATTACTAGGTAGGAACATTGTTCAAGGACTGGTCACAATAATTAAGAGCATCAAGCCAAGCATTGACGCACAATAGGTTTGTGCTCCACATGGGAGGTAAAGTTTAAGTTTCTTCAAGAAATTTCTTTTTGCATTCTATTTTCCTAGAAGATTTTATGTTTGCCCGTTTTCACCCCCTTATTTTGTGCAGCCAGCAAGGTACGTTTATTAACGTTATATTGTGTCGTGTGTATATATATAGTTCTTCAGTCTATAGTGTTTGTCTACTTGTTTTGTTAAGTCCAACGGTGACTAAGTTATGATGAATAAATCTATCAGTAAAAAAAATAACTTGTGGTGTATTTCCTGGAGGGAGTGACACCACGAATGAATGTTGCAACTGCATCCATATATATCCTCCATCTCTACCATCAATAGGAAAGACAATGGGTCTATCTGTCACAAACCGTGAAGACACAGATGCAGGATCTTTTTCAATAAATGTTTATTTATAATAACAATAATCACTCGTGACCTCTTTCACAGGGCTATGAAACTCCTAACACACTCGCCTCAATATCTATCGAGAGGAGAGTGTGACTATAAAACTTATTAAACAAAAACTCTCCACTCCAGGTGGACAAAAACAAAGGCTATATCTGGAAGGCTACAAACTTCCATCCATTTTCTATGCCGTCAATCCGTCGGTTGGGTCGTGGAGCCTATCCCAGCAGTCATAGGGCAAGTCGCATGTCCATCACAGGGCCACGTAGAGACAAACAACCATACACGCTCACACTCACTCCTATGGACAATTTAGAGTCACCAATTAACCTAACATGCATGTTTTTGGATGGTGGGAGGAAGCTGGAGTACCCGGAGAGAACATGCAGACTCCACACAGAAAGGCCCCAGGCAGGGATCAAACCTGGAACCCTCTTGCTGTGAGGTGACAGTGCTAACCACCGTGCAGCCCTATAACTATTAAACTTATTAAACAAAAACTCTCTCCACTCCGCGAGGACAAAAACAAAGGCTATATCAAACTACAACTTAACTTACCGCGCTCCTAAAAGTCGGAGGCACTATAAAAACTTTAACAGAAAACAAAACACTCCTAATGGAGTAGCTATAAATGTATAGAAAGAAAACAATCACTCCAAAGGGAGGAAAACAAAACAGGCTATTACAAGAACCAATCTTAGACTATGACAAATTATCAACAAAAAAACACTCTGAAAGAGGGACTGCATCAAAACAAGATCTTTTGCTTAACAAGACTATGGTCACTATGAACAGGGCTAGAGTGAGAACGCTCAAGGAGACAAATTCGACGCACGGGACAGAGGGAGACTATTTGAACACATGAGGGACTAAGGGAAGCAGGTGGAAACACTTTGGGAATCAGGGAAGACAATCAGACACGTGGGTAAGAGTAAGATATCTGAAACGAGAGGGAGGTTAATTTCAAAATAAAACATGAAGTGACGAGACAAAACGTGATTCAAAACTAAAGGAGGGAGAAAATAGGATCATTTCAATCAAACTCTTTTTGACAGGTGACCCTTGACCTCTTATCGATCAATCAAATTAATATGACAGGTGACCTTTGTTTGACATCCGTTTGCTGACATCTGGGGATATGACTTTTGACCTCTTATCGATCGATCAAGCTATTTTGACGTGTGACCTTTGTTTGACATAGATCAGCCATCTGTTGAGGAGGCCTTTGACATCTAAGGAAGGGGGAGTTTATGGCTAGGGTTAAGAATGATTACAGCTAAGGTCAGGAGGTTGTGAGAAATATATTAGTTGAATGTTTAAATAAGAGAAAGGGTTAGGGTTAATAGAAAAGGTTAAGTTGTAGAAGCGGTCAACATTTTAACAGCTTCAAAGACCGATCCCTGTAAGGTAAAGATGAGAAAATAATTAGATGTGTGGGGGGTATTCTTCGACCCCAGGTTTGAGGGCCAATGGGTGGACAGGGGAGGAGTTTCGAGTAAAGGATAAAAACCCTGAGACAGTTAGTGTGTAGAGAACGACTTTGGGGTGAAAGATAGCTGATTCAAGATGGCCAGGACAAGAAGCAGAGTGAGTGTAGAGGAGAAATCTACGCAGGCACCGGAGAGGACGTGTGCTCTGCGGTCTCTCATTTGTGAGACTCCGGTAACGATATTTGAAGATCAGCCCTTGATACCAAATGCTCCCAAGAAAAGGATGGTGTTTCTGTGCATAACGCAGCAACAGCCGCCCATGTCTCTACAGGAAGAATGGTCACTGGAGCCTTATGGACTGCGGGGAAGATGGGGCTATGTGTTCATGTATGAAACAGGTGACCTCTATCTGTATCAGCTTGACGAGGGTGGTGAGAAGCCGGGACCTCTGACCACTGTGGGTATGCTAACTTCCAACGACTGGGGAGTGTTGAAACTACCGATACCGCGTCATATAGAAGGAGGCAAGGGCTCGGCTGAGGAGGTGTTAACAGTGAAAGAAGAACCCGAAGAAATCCCAGCAGCGTCTGCAGCCAAACGTCCGAGACTGGAGAGTCCGAGACTGAAGAGTCCTCTGGGTGATGCTGAGCTGGCCAAAACAAGGATGGTTTTCACTGCTGTGTGGCAATCGAAAACAGGCGTTACAGGCCGTTGGTTCTTCTGTGCAAGCCACCGGAAATCTAATGAGAATGAAGAGGGGGATCTTTTTGTTCTTGAGTGTTATAACTCTGTCTGTGGTGTGTTTAGAACGCTGTTAGCAATACCTCATGCAGCCTGGGTGGAGAAGATGAATGATATAGCGGATCGAGTTTCCATGCTGTTCCGCAGTTGCCAGAACTGGGGTGAGATTCTAGCAGGCAAGAAAACCCTGGCTGTGTAGACCTCCCTCCACTGAGCACCCTCCTCCTCAACCTCAATAACCACACCCCCTTCAGGTTTATAAGGACACACTCCAGCACAGGTCATACACCGATCAACACGAGGAACAGAATGAGAACTAGCGTCCAGAAGACATTGTGCGAGGAGATCACTGACAGCGATCTGGAGAATGCTTCTCCATCGCTATTGATGCATACAGGGAGCCCTTCTGCAACATCCACATCATCGCAGTTTGGATCACCAGACAGCGACAGATACTACCTGGAGCCGTATCACCCTCCTTCACCAGCGACTTCGTCTGAGTCTTTCTTCTCCTCAAACTCCTCCTCTTCTCTCGAGATCGAGTTCTCAAATTCGGCGCCTGATGACCGCTGCTTAACGCTCTACCCGATAGGATCCATCGTGGAAGCTAAATCTAACGAAATGGAGGACTCTCAGCTTCCACCAGGCCAGGGGTCCCCTGCAGACACTCAGGATGGCGGAGGAGAGGAGGACGAGGATGCCGGAGGAGAGGGTGAGGACAAATTTGATGGATGGGTCCCCTCAGGTTTTATCAAAGTTGTGAAAACTGCAGTGATCCACCTCTTGAATGAGACCATCAAAAAATGTATGATTGAATCATGCTACGGGTGTAGTGTCGATCACCCTAGTTTACGCCAACATCAGTGCAAGGATGTCCTCGAGGATGACTTTTTTCATGACCATTACTACACTGATGCGGAGACTTTATAATCAACGATTCATTGCTTCTATTCAACATCTTCTAACTGCGCGTAATATTTGTGAGGATGATGCCAGAGTCAGGGCTGTGGCAGAAGCTTACTTGTATGAACTAACTGGTGAAACAAATCAACACTTCTATACACGATATGGACGAGCAGTTGATTGGAGAAGATGTAAAGAAACTGCAGCAGCTTCAAACCATGACAAAGTTCTGGGAGGGTTAAAAGAAGGGTGTAACATTCCTTCTTTCCATCAGCTGGATGTGTTTAGACTTATATTGTAATCATGTGATGTGGTTATAACATTTAACTTTTATTAAATCCTATATTACTAGCATTCCTGCTTTTCGTGATCATGTGTATGAGTGTGTGTGTGTGTGTGTGTGTATTATCACACATTAGAGAAAAAATAAAAGGTTGAAATATACTTGCGTTCTGTGTTTTCTGTCATTACAAGCCAGAGTTTGTATAAGGTGATTAATGAAAAAGGTTTTCTACGATCCTATCCACCCTGGTAGTTTTGGGGGAGTAGAGAGGTTGCGTAAAGCTGTACAGGACGAAACGGGTAAGAAAGTCGCGTGCGAAAAAGTGCAAGACTTCTTATCAGAGCAAGATGCATATACTCTACATAAACCTGCAAGAATACATTTCCCGAGAAACAGAGTTTTTGTCACCAGCCCCTTAAAACAATTCCAAGCAGATCTCTGCGACATGCAAGCCCTGGCTGAGTACAATGACGGGTATAATTATCTATTAACCGTCATTGACGTGTTTTCAAAAAAGGCTTACGTTCGCACTATGAAGAGAAAAACTGCCGCAGAGGTGGTAAAGGCTTTTGAATCTGTTTTTAGAGAAAGCGAGACCCCTAAAAAACTTCAAACTGATGCAGGGAAAGAATTTTTTAACAAAAAATTTAAGGCATTATTAGAGAACCACGGAGTTGTGCATTTTGCTACGCCGAGCGAGGTAAAGGCATCTGTGATTGAGAGGTTTAACCGCACGTTAAAAACCAGGATGTGGAGATATTTTACTGCTAATAACACACGTCGATACCTCGACGTCCTGCAGGATCTCGTGGAAAGTTACAACCACAGTTACCACACGAGCATCAAAATGAAGCCTGTAGAGGTGACTCTAGAAAACACCTTTAAAGTTTTTCAGAACCTGTACGGCTCTGCACGTGATCAACGCCGCAAGGACTCAAGGATAAAGTTTAAAACTGGAGATCTTGTAAGAATATCTAAACTGCGGGGCGTGTTTGACAAGAAATATGAACAAAGTTTTACAGATGAAAGTGTTTACAGTGACCGAGCAGCTTGCACGATCTCCCCCTGTGTACAAACTCAAAGATTTTTAATGGAGAAGCTATTGAAGGTTCCTTTTACGCGGAGGAGCTTCAAAAAGTTAAACTGAATAAAGACAAGATGTATCAAGTGGAGAAGATATTAAAACGACGCAGCATCAGGGGTGTAAAACAGGTTTTTGTCCGTTGGAAAAACTGGCCTGAGAAATTCAACAGCTGGGTCAGAGCCAGTGACCTTCACGGGGTATAAAGGAGCCATCGCTACTCCTAGCCCGCTACATTACACCATGAACCGAACGGTAGAGGATGAGGGGTTTTATATCACCCTGGCCTCCAACGCTAGTCTCAACGTCTTTAAGAATAATACCAGTTCCAGTTTCCGTGTGGATTTAGTCCAGCATATCGATTTGGAAGGTTCGTGGCAGGTTGCCTTGACGGAGATTTCTTATCCGTACACATGGCATAACGCCCCCAGGGACAAGGCTTTTTTTTAATGGAGGAAAGCGGGGCTGGAAAACTTCTACCGCCAGAATATAGGATGGGGACATTTCAAGGATTTGAATCAGCTCAAAGCCGAGATTGAGGGTCACCTTAGAAAAATAGGTTCTGATATTTATTTAGTCGTGAACACGGTGGAAAATAGACTCGTGTATCAGTTAGGGGCCCAGTACCACCTGCGTTTTTATCCACCACTGAGCTACATGCCAGGTGTGGAGCCTGGCAAATGGATAGTATTTGATAAAAGGAGTGCCCCTTACCCGATGGATTTAAAAGCAGGTTTCTACAGGCTTTACTGTTACAGCGATGTGGTTGCTCCTCAGATAGTCGGCGATGCTTATGCCCCGCTCTTGCGAACAGTTAGAGTAGAGGGTAAGTTTGGCGATATAATTACGCATACTTTTAACCCAGTCAACTATCTACCTGTAGCAAAGAGGCATATTGAAAACATCCACATAGAGATTAAAACGGATCAAAACACTCCGGTAAATTTTACTTATGGGAAAACCGTTGTGAGACTACACTTCCGACCCGTGATATCACAACGCGTAATGAAATGATGGTCATTCACTCTGATATCACAGAGAGAGTAAGAGGGAATTGTGATTCTATCTCTCCCGATACGCTCTGATCAGAAGTAAATATATATATAAATATATATATATATATGTATATATAAACGGGTCGATCACAGACTCATTAGTCACTATCAAGCAAACGTTCAGTCACTGAGGTCACCTCAGTGTCTGTGTCTGCGTCAGGAGGAGGATAACAAAACAAAGCAACATGGTTCAGATAAACATGAGGGATGATCCTCACCGCTTCGTAAACTATTACCAGAACCAGGTCGGAGGTACCCTGCCTGGTTTTTATGGAGCACCTGCAATGTACGGTCGCGGAATAGGTTCTATATTTTCAAAATGATTTCGCTTCGTAGCCCCCCTAGTTAAAAAAGGTTTTGCTATAGCTAAGCCTCATCTGAAAACAGCAGCTACAAACATTGCCTCAGATGTCATAGGCAAAACCATGAGAAGGTTCTCTGGTCCTGCAGAGACGGGAGGACAAGAAGGATCGGGTATTATGGTTCTGTCACGAAGACCAAGAAAGCGGCCGCCGGGTGAACGTGTGAGGAGGTCACAAATAGTGAGGCCGCTCAAAAGAAAGAAGTCAGTTGGAAGGATCAAGCCTAAAGGGAGGAAGTCTGCACGGAGCAGGGATATATTTCACTGAATCATAAATAGAGAGAAAAAGAGAGTAAAACATGGCTCTTTTGCATCACAAATCCCCTGAGTGCACCCTGGCAGAACTGGACTTATTTTCAGTCCCTATGACCCAGCTTTCTATCGAGGATAAGATCTACACGGAAATTATGCCTCTATCCGCTATTACTGAGAATGGTCCGATTGAGTTTTTTATACCGGGAGATGGTGAAAAGTAGCTGGATCTCAACAACACCTTGTTACATCTACGCATGAAGATCACCAATGCAGACGGCACAAACTTGGCGAACGACGCACCTGTGGGTCTCATCAATTATCCTCTCAATACACTATTCCGTCAATGCGATGTTACTCTGGGTGATAGATTAATTTCACAGTCTAGTGCCACCCACCCATATAGAGCTATGATCGAGACTCTGCTAAACTTTTCTGAAGACACGTTGAAGAGTCAGTTCAGCGCTAGTCTTTATTATAAAGATACAGCCGGCGTCATAGACTCTATAGTAACCAATAATGGGCCGAACAGAGGGCTAAACCAGAGGGCTCTCTGTACAGCTAATTCCAGAGAAGTACACCTAATGGGCCCCCTCCATGGGGATATTTTTTTCTGCGAAAGGCTCCTGCTGAACTCTGTGGATATGAGAGTTAAACTAACCAGAGCCAGTGAGGCTTTCTATCTCATGGGAACCAGAGACTCGACTTTCCGATTAATGATATTAGGCGCCTCTCTTTTTATCAAAAAAGTTTCCGTCTCCCCCGCTGTTTGTTTAGGCCACACATCGGCCTTAATGAGAGGAAACGCTCTCTACCCACTGTCACGAGTGAATGTAAAAACATACTCCATCCCTGAAAACTCGAGGTTATGTAATCAGGAGAATCTCTTTTTGGGAGTGAAGCCTAAATATATTGTTTTAGGTATGGTGCACCACAAGGCATTCACGGGAAGAAGGGACTTGTCACCCTTCAACTTTAAACATATGGATATAGAGTATCTAGCTCTTTGTCAGGATGGTAAACAAGTTCCCGCCAAGGCATTCCAGCCTCAGTTCAACCAAGGCATTTCAGTCCGGGAATTTTACAATTTGTTCACAGCGACAGGTCGTCATTTAAAAGATCTCCCTCTGAGTATCACACGTGAAGAATTTAACAACGGTTACTCGCTGTTTATCTTTAATCTCAATCCTGGTGAGGATAGCGACGCCTTGTCACCTGTTTCTAATGGGAATTTAAGATTGGAGATGAGGTTTAGAGTACCGCTACCTCACACCACAACCCTCATCGTCTACGCATGTTACAATTCCATTTTGGAGATCAACTCGAGAAGACAGGTGCTGGTGGACTATTATTAAAAGAGTAAGCATGAATAACCACCAACTAGAGAGCCTGTTGCACCATCTACTGGGAGACCTATTTTGTGGTGTGTGGGCTAGTGACCAACTCCCCTTGCTCACACAAACGTTTACAAAGCCGGCTTACTTTATTGTGAAGACACATCCTTCTCATATGCCTGGGGAGCACTGGCTAGCTCTGACTCTGGAGGAGAACGGTCAAACTACCTTTTTCGACTCCTACGGGCTACCGCCAGATTTTTCTCACTACCCCTCAGACATTGTGTCATTTCTGAAAGACCGATCCCTGAAGATAACGTACCATAATCGCCAACTTCAGAACACCTTGTCCACCGTGTGCGGTCAGCAGTGCGTTTATTACCTCTGCCACCGGGCGTGCGGAATGTCTCTGCAACAAGTATTATCTTCCTACAATGATGATGTTCTTAAAAATGATGTGATGGTATCTAACTTTGTGAAAAAATATCAGAGATGCATCAGAAAGCACAGTGCTACCTCATTTCATCACGGAGCCTGTTCTTTACAGATGTTCAAAGAGTGCTACAAATTGTGAATGCATGAAAGTGATGACTCTGTAGACTCTGAAAATTGGAATCAATAAAAATTTTTATTGAGAACAAATGACGGTATCATTTTATTCATTTCTTACAGAAATTTATGGTGAAAAGGTAACCCACCGCGGAGGTTTATCTTTTTATGTAAACTATGTTCATCTGCAGCCTCGTCTCGCTCACCATGTCCAGATCTTAAAAAATGTGGGGAGAGGGTTATCTTCTTCGGTTTTACAGATGGTATTTTCTCCATTCCGCTCGGTTCTGTTTTGAGACGAAGATATTGTTCACGGGCTTGCGGATTATTCACAGAGGATAAAGGTATGTTCAGTTCATTCAGGACATTGAGAAAACTTGTCCAGCCTGTTGGTTGCATGGATTGGGCTTTTCTTTTAAAAGGGAGCATAAGGTTTTTAAGTAAATCAACCAAATGTGATCCTCTCACAACCTGCCCCTGATAAACAAATTCTCCTCTGGTGGTCCAGCCATTTCTCTGAGATAATTTCCTCAAGATGTATTCACCATTTCTGCGATCACGCTTTGGAAGGATTTTTAAAACCTCACTCGCCGTTGCATCCAATTCTAGCTGATCGGGCTCGTGAACACGGTCCGTCTCACGGGAATCTGATTCAGGTATTGGATCATTAAGACTGTTTCGCTGAAGAGTCACAGTCATCCGCGGCTCCTCCATCTGACCTTGCTTGATTAGGGTGAAGTATCTTTGCAGCAGGGCGTCGTATTTCTTAATTTTTTCATAAGAGGTCATTCCTGACTCGTCGAGTATCACTCTCATTTTATTATCCAAATCATCCTCCGCCGTCTGTCTGATAGAAGTCTCTGACTGACTCAAGTGTTTGAACTGATGAGGTGAGATGAGAAACATCTTTTGTGCCGTCCTGAGCGACATGGTTCTTATCTTCTGTTGTTCTTATCTTCTAACGATTCCGGCCACTAGATCCCCAATTACAGGTGCAAGAGCCATTAGGATGGGGAGAATAAACTCACCTCCTTGACTTTTGAGAGCCAACTGCTTACGTTTTAAACCGGTTCTCTTATCAGCCAGCAGTCTGATAACTTTCTTTTGCTTTTTCAAACTCCGATACTGGGGAGGGAATAGCTTAATGTTACCCTTTAAAATATTCAGTAATCTCACACAAAGCTTTAAGAAAGTCGGTGAACAATGGCCGAGAATGTCCTTACGTTTCTGAGGTGTGGCGTGGTACACAGCTCTGAGTAACGGAGCATTCCTTTTTATACGGGCTGACATGATAAATTACTATGCTTTCGGAACATAGACAACTGGCCACTGACTAGGAAGTAAACCCGTTCTCAGTCTGTATTGTTCTGGGCATGAGTGGGTCAGGTCGACGATTAAATACTCGTGCGGCTCTCTGGTGGCGTCCTCAAAGCTCTCCAGGAAGATAGCTTTCTCTGAGGGGAAGATTTGACGGGCTAGTATATTCACCTGCAATCTGTCTCTGGGATTCTTAAACAGCACCAGGTAGTTACTGTTCAGGCTGATGGTGCGACTGTATTTCCCTTGATGAAATACATTTTGAGTCAACATCATGACACTCATATTTCTGTGATGTCTGTACTGTGTGAAAATTTTTTACCACTTCAGGATGGTCTGAAGCCTGAAAAATAACGTCGTCCAGAATAACCAAGTGCTTACGATCAGGAGGGAACAGATTTTCATCTTCAAAAGAATGAGGCAATCCTTCCACAAATTTGATGTTTTTATTCAGCCGCTGCAGTTCAGCATACAATGGTTGGAAAGAGGTCCATCCATCCATCCATCACATGGTTACACTTTTTTAAAACACTTTTAACAAAAATGATTTCCCACATCCGCTGGGCCCCACAATCAGACATGAAAAAGGAGTCTTTAGTTTGGGGTCAAAATCAATCTCCTTCATATCAGAAAATTGTGACATTTTTTTTTTTCCCTCTTAACCAGCTTAATACCTTAATAACCGAAAGGCAGAGCTGTACCGTCAGGAAAAAGGCGTCTCTTGTCATACACCACCCGGAACTTTTTCAGGAATGTCGCATTTTTTAACAGAAACCCCTTTTTATCTCTTCTGATGGTACGCTGA
Organism: Leuresthes tenuis; assembly: GCF_036924035.1. Taxonomy (NCBI): domain Eukaryota; kingdom Metazoa; phylum Chordata; class Actinopteri; order Atheriniformes; family Atherinopsidae; genus Leuresthes; species Leuresthes tenuis. The sequence continues at coordinate 36,078,051 of NW_027325365.1, read as the reverse complement.
GGGGTCTCGATCACCGTTTCTCTGGAATCAGCCAAGTATCCCTCCACTAACTCTTTGACGCTGTCAAAGTTGACCTTCTCGCTGCATTCATGCATCTGAGTGATGCCTTTAACGCGCATCGATACTTTTTTCTGATTTCTGGTCTGGTAGGCGTAACTCTTGGGTCCTGCTGCAACAAATTCTTGAATTGTGTCACCCCCCAGCTTGTCGGTCAAATCCCCCAGATAGTTTCCCAGTTTCAGAGGAGTCTCACCTTTTTTCACCACATAGATCAGACTGTCTGTGTCTATGTAGAGAATTTTGTCCTGCATTACTTCCAGACAGCTGTACAGTTTTAAACGTGCATATGCGGTGGTAAATGCTGCAATGAATACATTGTTTACCTTGTTGGGAGGAGCGATGCACCGTTTGTTGTAAGTCCACTGCAACATGCACATGTCAGGGTTTAGAAAGTGGAAGTAGGCTATCTTCTATTTACCCGAGAATATGAAATTAAAAAATTCATTCGGGTCTGTGACGATGGTGGTCTGATGGAGGTCGTTCCTCTGTGCAAATGTCCCCCAGAAACTGTTCAGACACAGTTTAGCCACCTGTCTTTTAGCAGGGTTCACCTCTATTTTGCTGGTATCCAGCTGAATACCTTGATGGAGCTTGTAATATCTGACGTACCTCAACTTACTCTCCTCATCAAGTGCATCTGCGGGATATCCTGAAGCCTCTTGTTTACCCTTAAGAAATGTGTGTATGTAGTCTACAAAGATTGAGCTACTGGTCCTGTCAAAGTGCCACACCTCAGTGATTTTAGCAAGACGATAACCAAGCTTTAATGCCTTGCTAAACTCCATACTCCCCCACACACCTGTTAGTGCTCTCTCCTAATCGCTGTGGTTGCATGCACCTGCCTGGTTATTCATTTCAGCACAGGTGCGACAGAGAGTGAATACAAGTTTTCCGTGAGATGACTTGTAAGGTAAAACTGGGAAAAACAGCCCGAGCGGAGGGTAAACAACAGCTCTTATGAAACCAAAGTAGCTGTCAGGGTCATCAAAATCTTTGCAAATAATTCTGGGATGGCCGAGGGGGTAAGGAAAGCTGCAATTTACATAGGGGTAAAGAGATGTAAAGTCAGCATAGTGCACAGTTTCATCTTTCCCCGCACTGTACCTCAACCTGAGTGCGCAGGTCCGACCACCATACAGTGCTTGTCTGGGAGAGAGAGATTCAGGGGCGTTAAAGCTCTTGAGAAATTCAATCACCTCCGGATGGGACTTTTTCATCTCAGTCCACTCGTGCTCCCACATGATATGCAGACGAAGACCATACACTGACTGAAGCACTCTCTCTCTCTCTCTCACGGGTCTCTGCATAGAACTGTTCAAATGGCGCCTTCCTCAGCGGACATGCGTCCTGAGGCAGATGGCAGACGGGGCAGCCGTGAAAGAAACAGCCATAAAACTCAAAAGCTAGCCTCACACCGTCAATTCCCGCACACCCATCTACGTGATAAGGACCGATTCCCTTTTCCCCTGTGTTTAACGCGTGGCTAATCTCAATCCCTCTGCTAAACGCTAACCACTCCAGCCACTGGATGGATGCGTTTGAGAAGGTCTTACTCTGCTGACTGTTATCAACGGGTGAAGGTATAGCCAGGGTTTTAGGCTGCAGAAAGTTGGCGGTAAAAACCTTCATACAGGCCGACGCGATCGTGATGCATTTCAGGGGGTCCACGCGCGTCTCGTTAAAGAATTGCTCGCGGAATTTGACACACCCCTTGAAGAGTATGTCTACATCATTTTTGCAGTAAAGCATGCTCTGTTCATGAAAGTTAAAGGTACCTTTACACACTCCACAGTACCATCTGTAGAACTCTCCCTGCTCACTGGGGCTCATGAGTTCTACAGAGTAGTAACTCGGTGAAGGAAAAGGCCCCACATATTTCAAATTCTGTTCTGAAGAGAATCTGTGGGGAAAGAAACCTTTGGTATGATCACTGAAACCTAATGCTTCCGGCATCATACTCAGTTTCATAGCCAGACAGACTATCGATGAATCTCAAACCATAATCACAGTCTGTAAAACAGATAATTTTACTCCCCTGTGTGATGAGAGAGGGCTTCATACCTAGTTGCACCATGACGTTAAGGATTAGATAACTATCATATCCTCGTCCGTTGTGAGCAATAAACGTGTATCCACAGTAGCGTGGTCTCCTGAAATGGAGGAGGAATTTCCTGACACAATCCAATCCGTAGGCAGACCACTCGACACCTTTCAGAGTTTTTGCACAGACCAGAAAGGGGACATGCACATCGTTCTGACCGACTAAGGATTCAAAATCATAAAAGATCAGTTTTTCGTCAAGCCGTTCGTCGGTGCTGCTAGGCTGAATGTAGCACTGGTGTCCACTGAGAGTTGCTGTAGAACCGGGGGTCAGTTTCTCACCACAGATTGTACATTTTAAACCTTCACACACGTGGGGGGTTATTACCTCAGTCATCGCAACGCGATAAAATCTCTTACACGTCGGACACCTTTTAATCAGATCACAATCACTCACTCGCATTCTTGCTCGGGGTCTCTCACGAGGTTCTTTGTGTCTGTTGAAGCACGACGAGTTACGACAGCTTCTGTTGCAATCGCCACAAAATACAGGACTGAACTCTTGATTTGTACATGACGAGTCGCAACACACAGGACAGTAACCAGGACAATAGTGTGAGTGTGGCTCATTGTAACTGGTGTAGCAGTGTTCACAAATGTATCTCGACCCTATAAAACCTTTGAGGTTTTTTATTCCATAGTAATGGTTTTGGAGTAATAACAGAAAGAGAGGGCTTGATCGATCTCTGAAATCAGTCTCAAATTTACATAGAGCTCGATCACCCTTGGTTCTGTGAAACACCACAATTTTTCTGTTTAGGATTTTTTCAAATTTTCCAACATCACTGAAAGATACAGGCGTTTGATCAGTCAGCCCTGCCTGACGCTGCCACTCTCTCGCCTGGGCCAAAGCCTGACTATCGGTAAATTTAGAGCCGGAGACGTGCGCGAGACTGATGGCGAAGCAGAGCTGATTGTCACAGTTATCTGTAATGTACAAGTGACGTTTTTTCTTATGGATTAATTCGCATTCTAAGTTTTTGAAGCCTTCTGTTTGGCACCCCCTGTAGGGTTTCTTACTACCTGGAGGGCTAACTCCAGGTTAGTATCAGAGGCAATCTCTGCGTTCGATTGAGTTAACTCGTCTAAAAAGTCCAGAAAGGCTTTCAGGATTACATCAGACTCGTCTGTGACAGAAACGGTAATGTGTTGAGAAATACTCTCACCTATTAATTCTAGCTGGACGACATCATTACATCTGGCGAGATATCGCGCTGTTTCTGCCACTTCAATAAGATTGCTCATAACAGCTGAAGTGAACTCAGCGATGTTGGGCATTATATCAGGGCACAGACGCGGTATTATGACGGGACATCTTATTTCAAGACAATTGAAACGTTCACGCTCAATCGGTGGAGGTGTATCTCTCTGATTCTGTTCAGGGACGGCTACATTCTCCTGATTCAAGCCCCCAATCGGTGGAGGTGGATCTCTCTGATTCTGTTCAGGAACGGCTACATTCTCCTGATTCAAGCCCCCAATCGGTGGAGGTGTATCTTTCTGATTCTGTTCAGGAACGGCTACATTCTCCTGATTCAAGCCCCCAATCGGTGGAGGTGTATCTCTCTGATTCTGTTCAGGGACGGCTACATTCTCCTGATTCAAGCCCCTACCATGCTGCCGAGTTTGTTCTGCTGCAGCTCGAGAAGGTAAAGAAATAAGATCTGGTGAGACAGTATCTGATGCTGAAGTTTGAGAAGCACTATTTGCTGAGGCTGTATCTAGTGATGTGACACAAGGAGCTGGATTTGGTGAGACAATATTCGGTGACTCATTTTGCAAACTCAGGGCGGGTGACGGAGGCCCGTTTAAATTCAGGATTGATGATTCTAATTCGTGTAACACGCCAATTTCATCATCTTCATCTTCTTCAATATTCGTAGGAGATGACTGATAATCGACATTAAGGAGCGCATACTCCAGCGGTGTAAAGTAATTCCACACATGAACCGGTATGGGAATGTTTTCCAAATTTTCCACAGCCTCGGATATTTCAGCCGGCACAGCTCTGCCTGCTTGATTATCCATCTTTACACAGAATTGAGAATGGCTAAGAGGGGATAAGATATTTACTTATATATATATACACACATTTACTTTACTTCGAAATCACCTTCAAGTCACGGTTAATTTTCTGTATAAGAATCTCACTACTTCTCATGAATGCCCGAGCTCTTGGTTTTTCACGTCGGATGGAAGCGTTTCTTTTCCTCCACAGACGAGGGTCTGGCCGGATTGTAGGACTTATCCGTTCTATTGACAGGTCGGCCTCTGTGGATGAAGGAGAAATAACCATAAAAGTATTTTAAATATACCTTGTTCCGTGATTGTGAATGTTTAAAAAAAATAAATAAATAAATAATAATAATAAATTAAAGAAAAACAAAGTAGAGAAAGAAACTGCACCTCTGATTAACCCTTGGACAAGCGAGAGCCTTGAGCGCACTCTAATGCTCCGTTGATTCTTTACCACGGACCTCACAGGAAGTACAACATCAGATTCTGTCAAATTGAAACACAGTTTAATAGAATTAAAATAGATAAATAAATACAAAACCTTGCTTAAGTATATACTATGTGAAATTTGCATAGATGTTACCATGTAATGCCCCCATTGAAAGCAGCACGCAAAAGTGGACAGAGCAGTAATAATATATCAACTGGCTTATTTTACAGAGGTTTACACACTGCACTTCAGATGAGTTCTACTGAAAAGACTGCGCTCTTTTAACCACTACCCCTCCCACCCTCACTCTCTCCCTATGCGTCACATCCGTGTTGATGATGTATGACGCTTACGTGCAAATGGCCAGTCAGGTAACAATACATGATAGCCAAGATGCATCATGAGTGAAAACTAAGAAGGTAACCTTTTTTATTTTAATTTTTTTTTTATTATTATTCTGTGTGTAATTTAAACCTACCTCTTTTTGCTATAAATATTGCAGGATCAGAAATGAAAAACAACAAAAATATTGATGACTTTTATAGAATTTTTTTAGGATAATGCCTAAGCTGCAGGATGTTTTCTGCTTGGTTCCTTGTGCCTGAAAAGAAGAGTGAGTTGCAGATGGGGGCGAGTCAGAGAGAGTGGAAATAAGAGAGTGAGGGAGTTCATCCATGACATTTGGGACTGTATTTTAGAAAGTCGACGGAGAACAACTTAGATGGGAAAGATAGACGAGCAGACACCCCATCCTCCGTTCAGTGTCACAGTATGGTGCATTCTTGTGACCCCCCTCACACGTTCACCCTCATGGTATGAGCCAGAGAGAGCCAGATGTCTGTTACCTCCCCCACCCCACCCAAATCCTTGTAGTGCTGGCAACACCTGGCAAAAGGACTTTCCGGCACCCTGAGCCATACTCATACGAGACTTAAAATGTTGTCTGTTTCCCACACTGTACTTTGCATTCTTATGACCCCTGGCCATTTGTTCCTACTGTTCAGTGCCACAGTATGATGCATTCTTGCGACCCCCTGTAGTTGAGTCTCATGGTATGAGTTGATCAGTCAGAGAGAACCAGATGTAAACTTTATGTGAATTCTCTGTAGATCAACCCTTGATACCATATGCACCATGAGTGCAAACTAAGAGGGAAACCTTTTTGTGTAATTTAAACCTACCTCTATTTGCTATAAACACCCCATCCTCCGTTCAGTGTCACAGTATGGTGCATTCTTGTGACCCCCCTCACACGTTCAGTCTCATGGTATGAGTTGATCGGTCAGAGAGAGCCAAATGTCTGTTACCCCCCACCCACACCCAAATCCTTGCAGTGCTGCATTCTTGCGACCCCCCACACATCTAATTATTTTCTCATCTTTACCTTACAGGGACCGGTCTTTGAAGCTGTTAAAATGTTGACAGCTTCTACAACTTAACCTTTTCTATTAACCCTTTCTTTTATTTAAACATTCAACTAATATATTTCTCACAACCTCCTGACCTTAGCTGTAATCATTCTTAACCCTAGCCATAAACTCCCCCTTCCTTAGATGTCAAAGGCCTCTTCAACAGATGGCTAATCTATGTCAAACAAAAGTCACACATCAAAATAGCTTGATTGATCGATAAGAGATCAAAAGTCATATCCCCAGATGTCAGCAAACAGATGTCAAACAAAGGTCACCTGTCATATTAATTTGATTGATCGATAAGAGGTCAAGGGTCACCTGTCAAAAAGAGTTTGATCGAAGGGATCCTATTTTCTCTCTTAAAGGTGTCAACAAGACCTGACACTATCTGAGAAATGCCTTTAATGCCAACAGACTGGATGGTGTGTGTACTCAGAGGACAGTTCTGTTCCATCTGCATCCATAAGAAATGGAATCTCTTTCCCTTCCACTTTTAAGTTTACCTGAGGTAATTTGGTTTAAAGGTTTGATAATTATGAAATAGTGGTGCTGTTATTAGTACATGATACAAACCATCCGCACCCCACTGTCATCTGTCCTAATCTTTATTCCACAGAAATGTAGCTTGGTGTGGAAAAGGAAAAGGAGGACAAACAAAGCGGTCTGACCTCCTTGAGGCTCCTGTCTCTGACCAGTTCCTGGCTTCATTGGACATTCCCTGGCCCAATGACCTCTTTGTGAACAGAGATGACAGACCTCATCAGGGCTGCATCTGGCTCCAACCCAGCCTCTAAAAAAACCCATCTCCATCTGTTATTCCTATTGGGAGTTACAAATTGCGGGGGCGGATATGAAATAGGTCTTCTCTCCCTCAAAGCCCCTCCTGAATTGTATCCAGAGGGAACATCCACTTGTGGTCCAGTAATCTAAACTGCCTGTGTGGTCATCTTGGAAAAGAGACCCAAAGACTCCAGTTCTCTGATCTTTTTCATCAACTCAACAGGCTTCATCTTGTACAGCCCTGAAGCTGAGATCTTCAGAGTGTAGGCTGATTGATCATCTAAGCCGTTAAGAAACATAACAACAAAGAATGGATCCTCAGTGTCACAGAGATATTTTGGCTTTTTCTTTCCAACATTTCTGAAAATGTGCAGCATACTCAGATATTGGTTCTTCAGATTTATGTTTAGAATTCAGGACTTGTGTGACCTCTTTCTCCTCTGTTGCATGTAACTTTCAAAATGCAGTGATTTCTTCAATATGTCTCTCCTTCTCAGTCAAAGTATCAAGAGGTATATCTGGTATTAATGTAGTTAACACAGCATACATCTCCCTGACAATCTTCCATGAGTTAAGACCAGTTAATAAAACCTCCGTGATTTAACAGCGGTGGAGGAGCATCCTGTACAATCTTTAGTGGTTAGAGTTAGTAGTTAGTGCAGAATTTTATCAATCATTATTAATGATGTGGTTCAGACTTATCCGCTTTAATGTCTGTTCCTGTTAAAAGTAGACTCTCTGCTCCCTCATTTGTGCTCCTCCACTGGAAACTTCTCTCACAAGCCTCTCCCTCTCTCTCACTTCTTCTTGCCAGTCCTCCAAACAAGAAGTGAAACCCTTTTTCACTTAGGTGAGACAGACCTTACTGAAAAAGGGTTTCACTTCTTCATAGGAAATGGCATCAACTATCGCCCTAACATTTTTCAGCAACATGTAAAATGCTGCACTGACCTTAAAATTATTAATACCTGAATACCGCTCCAACACCACTGTAAACAATGCAACCACCGTCTCACCCAAAACGCTCGACGCATCAACTGTATATCCACTTTTCAACTTAGCCATAATCTAACAATCAGTCAAATCGTCATCATCATCATCCTCATATGCAGGGGGAGAAAGAAAACTTGACAAAACAAGGTACAAGTTGTGTGCTACATGTTTTCAAGGTTCAAGGTATCTTTATTATCCCCTAGGGGTAATTTGGTCTGCAGCAAGCACTCATTCAGTCGTTGCAACAATCATGCAAAAACAGAAAAGACAAAGCAAAACAAAACAAAATAGCAGTAAAGGGACAATGATGAATAAAAACAAACTAAAGCTACTTATTTAGCAGAGCAATGGCAGCAGGGACAAGAGACTGTGTCTATTAGTCCTGCATCCTGTCCTGCATCCAGTCCTGACGGATGTAGCAGAAACTCATGAGCCAAAGGGAGGCTCTGATCTGGCAGGACCTTGCAAAGGACTCTGGTTTGATACAGGGCAGAGAGGTCATTTAGGTTAATCCCTGCAATTTTCCCCCACACTGTTTTACAATCTCCTGCAATCAGTTTTTATTTGTAAGAGAAAGATAACTGTACCAACGAATAAAGGAGAATATTAAAAGTGATTCTATAAAACAAGAGTCAAATATTTCATAAAAGTACTGTCAACATTAAAACTACGAAGTTTTCGATGAAAATACATGCGCTGATGAGCCTTCTTACACACAGCATCACCATGAAGCTCAAAGGACAGTGTCATGTCTGTTAGTTTTGTTATGTTATGTTATGTTAAGTTCCTGGTTAGTCTTTAGTTTTTGCCATGTTTTCTTTAGTTTCTCTTGCCCTGCTATCAGGTTCACTCCCTAATCACCCTCAGTATTTAGTTTCCAGGTTTTCTCATGTACATTGTCAGATCCTCACCATCACTGATACCTTGTTACAGCAATCCTTGTCCATGACAAGTTTCTTCATGTTTTTCACAGTCATAGTCAGGTTTTGTTTTGCCAAGTTTTTTCATAATTAGGTTATTTGTATACCAGCTCAGCCGCGCTTTTCGTTTGGATTGTTTTAAATAAAATCAAGTTTTTGTTGGAATATCTGCATCCACACCACACACACACCTATGTGACAGACAGCTTGTTGTCCAAGTGAGTGCCGAGGTATTGATAGTTATCAACTATCTCCACTGCTTGGTTCTCTACGCTGACAGGGGAAATGTCTGAAGGAATCTTCCGAAAGTCAATAAACATTTCTTTTGTTTTGTTTGTGTTGATATTTAAGAAGGAAGACCTGCACCAGTCACTGCATTCTTTCACTACGGGTCCGTGATCAGGATCATCCCTGCTCAGCAAGGACACAATAACTGAGCCATCTGCGAATTTCAAAATGTTACGCCATGTTACGCCAGATTATCCTGGACACAAATGACTTCATAACCAGGGATGTTAGTGCGACAGGTCTAAAGTCATTCTGAGATTTAGGAGATGCAGATTTAGGTACTGGAACAATGATGGATTTTTTTCCAGAGTGAGGGGACCTTGTCAAGCTGGAGGGACACTGAAAAGATAAAACTAAATATGCCTGCCAGCTGGACAGCACAAGTCTTAAGAACACAACCTCTAATACCATCAGGACCAGGGGCCTCATGTACAAAGGGTGCATACGCACAAAAAAAGTGGGTGTATGCACCTTTTCACGTCAACAATCAGATGTATCAAGAGCGAAATGACCGTGGAAATGTGCGGTGCCTCACGCCAATGTTTATGTTTATGCATTTAGCAGATGCTTTTATCCAAAGCGACTTACAAATGAAGATATAAAAAGCTAACAATAAACTACATAGAAGGAACCCACTAGTCCGACTCTGTCAGAGGTGACAGAGTAGAGATAGGGTGCAGGCACAGAGGGAAGTGCAGAAAGATAGAGGGGGTAGGGAAGTACAAGGTAAGTGCTAGGATAGGAGGTGCTCTCTGAAGAGCGGGGTTTTCAAGAGCTTCTTGAAGATAGACAGGGACGTCCCTGTTCTGGTAGCGCTCGGTAGGTCATTCCACCATCGTGGGACGACACATGAACAGAGTTTGGATCGTCTTAGGCATGGTGTAGGAGCTGCTAGACGACAATCCTGGGACGAACGGAGGGACCAAGTTGTGACATAAGCCTTTGCAAGAGCATTCAAGTATTTGGGAGCCGTTCCATTAAACACTTTGTAGGCTAACATCAGTGACTTGAATTTGATGCGGGCGGCTAAGGGTAGCCAGTGGAGTTCAATGAAGAGAGGGGTGACGTGTGTTCTTTTAGGCTGATCGAAGACCGGACCTGCCGCCGCGTTCTGGACCATCTGCAGAGGTTTTATAGCACAGGCTGGGAGACCAGTTAGGAGAGCATTGCAGTAGTCGAGGCGGGAGATGACCATGGCCTGCACCAGGAGCTGGGGGGCATGTTGGGTTAGGTGTGGTCTGATCTTTCTTATGTTTAGTAATGCAAAGCGGCACGAACGAGCAACCGAGGTAACGCGTTCTTTGAAGGTTAGTTGGTCATCAATCATGACACCCAAGTTTCTATTAACCTTTGATGGAGCAAGAGATAGGGATTCAGTTTGGATGCAGATGCTGTGGTGTATGGTTAGTTTGGCTGGGAAGACAAGCAGTTCAGTTTTTGGGAGGTTAAATTGGAGGTGATGGGCTTTCATCCATGTTGATATGTCAGAGAGACAGTCTGAGATTCGTGCTGAGACCGTGCGGTCGTCATGTGGGAATGACAGATAGAGCTGGGTATCATCAGCATAACATTGGTATGAGGTCCCAGTACTGAACCTGCTGAATGTGCTGCAGAATGTGACCAAGCCAGGATACTTGAATGACCGGCCAACTTCAGGGCTGGCGTACACACTTTTCTACCGCTGTTGATTCTTTGGCGACACTTAGAGGTGATGTTGGGAAACTGTTATACTAAATAAATGTGAACACAATTTGTCCTCAGACCGAGTGATGTGCACATCTGAGACACATGAACAATTGACACACCCATGTGTCTGCAATTACACGAGTGGAAATAAAAGCCAGCACAAAGTGGTGCAATGCATACAATTAAAAACAATGGCTGCTTTAGCGGTATTAGAAGACTTTGCAAATGGTGCGATGATGCGAAGAGAGCATCTGTTCAGAGACAGAGAGGATTTGCTGGCACATGATGGCGACTGGCTCATCAACCATTTTGAGGGCAATCATCCTGGAACCGTGCACATAGCTGTGGCAGGTGTTGGAGTGCAACAGCGAGGAGCCATGCGGTGATGTGCACACTGGGGTTCCAAGTCACCGGGGCATTCCAGAGGGAGCTGGCCAACCGATTGGGACTGTGCCAGTTGACCCTGAGCCGAGCCATGCCAGCCAAGTGGTACGGAATTATCTGCATCTCAGCCAGGTACATCAAATTCCCAATTTGTAGCAAGAGACGGTTTTCTTATGTAATCGAACCATCGACTGCACACACATTACTATAAAAGAGCCATCACATGATGAATTTGTATATGTCAACAGGAAACATTTTCATTCCATCAATGTACAGACAGTATGTGAAGCCCAAATGCTTTGTGAGGGTGGCCTGGATGCAATGCAATATTTATACATTTTGAATACCCTCTCCTTCTTTTAATTCTCCTTCTTCTTTCTTTCCAATTTAACGGTATTTGCGGGCCATTGATTCTTCATCAATTCCCAGGCATGAAGGGCTTCACTCATATAATCTAGATCCCTATATATATCAGATTAGAAACTGTTTTCATCGTAACAATAAGATCATGGCCCATGGCAAGTTTATCTTTATCAAAACTACCGTCACTCGAATATCTACCATCTGTCCAGTCTGATAACTCAGTCAAAAAGGGCTCCACATTAAAAAAATCCAATTTTGGACAGAATCCACTCTCTTTGTGTCATCTGATTAACAGATTTAGATGGAACATGTTTCAAATGAGGATTTGTTTTGAGAAGACTTTTCATCGACTTACGTTCTTTCTTGGGCAAATATTTTTCAGTCTTAAACTTAATCGTAACTGGTTTGCACCTTTCAGACCAACTGATTTGTTTACCCATGATGAATATTTATCTGAAAAGATCCAAAAGATCTGAAAAAGAACAGATTAGAGTTGGATATTGAACTAATCAAAAACTAGGGGACTGGATAGTGTGGGCTGGGGAGTGGATAGTGTAAGTGGTAAGATTTCTACCTTTCATGTGGGTGACCTGGATTCAAATCCCCCGAAATGTATTACCTCCGTTAGGGGTCCTCAGGCAAGACCCCCTTACCCTGACTGCCTACTAGTGTAAGTCGCTTAGAATAAAAGCGTCTGCTAAATGCATAAACAACAACTAAATATTCCTCATTGCATTACTAAATTTTTTTTTAAGTCAAGATTTGACTAAATCTAAAATATATAAAGACTGTGGCACCATGAAAATCTTCCAAGAAAGGACACACTGCTAAACTTAGGGAGCAGGCAAACAGGAGTGGTTGGAATGCTTGTCTACAAGACCACTCTGAGCTGTCCACAAAGCGATGCTTAAAGAAAACAAAAATCATGTTTGTCGTTCACCGAAATGTACTGGAGTCTCTACAAAGAAGTAGAAGTAGCTATTCTAGTAAGATTATACTTTCTGACAATCAAGAAAAACGCCAAGCATGCACAACCTTATTACCCTAACAACACCATTGCTACAGTCTTGCACGGAGGAGCAATGTTTTTCATGAGAAGGGCCTGAGATATTGGCCACAAATTAGGAAATGATAGAAGATGTTAATTATAGGCTTATTCTTGAGGAGTACCTGTGTCAGTCTTCCACAGAATTGAAACTTGGACCGAGGTTTTACAATTATAATGACAGTTACCATAAACATATTGCATGGTGGTGTGGTGGTTTGCACTGCCACCTCACTGCAAGATGGTTCCACGTTTGAATCTTGGCCTGGGCCTTTCTCCAACTACACGTGTGGATTCTGTTTACATACTCTGGTTTCCTCCCAACATACGTGTTAAGTTGATCTGTGATTCTAAGTTGACCTTTGGAGTGAGTTTGAGTGTGCATGGTTGTTGAACATGCAATAGACTGGCGACTCCAGACTGTACTCCACCTCAAGCCTGATGATAACTGGGATAGACTTCAGCAACCCCGCAACCTTATATGGGATTAAACATGTATGGAAACTGGATGGATATTGCTAAAACAACACTCGAGAGGTTTTAGCAAAACATTTAAATGTCTTGGAATGACCCAGTCAAAGCCCAGCCTTCAATCAGGTTGACAATCTTCAGTGCTATGCTGGGCTACAAGATACGTAAACATGATCCTTATCCTGGTTGTTTGTGACTGAGATTAAAGTTATTTTTCAAAATGCGGGACTTTTTTTCTTTGAACATTCTTATTTTAAGATTATGCTTATAAAAGTAACATAAAACAGTACACTAAAAACAAAACCGACAAGGAACAATTGGTGTCTCAGCAAACCTACCAACCCAATTCAAGATCTACTTCACAAATTGACATCCCCCAAAACTAAGCCCCGGATAGGGGAGAGAAAGTACACCTGACAGGACGACCTCCACAAAACAACAAGAACACCTTATTTGTCACAACCAGCTGTTACCAATTCATCCATCTGTCCATCCAAAATGAGAAATGACAAAACCAAATCCATTCTTACATGAAGTTTTGCCATTATCTTTTCCATGAAATAAACATTATTTAGTCTCTCGCCATTGTTGAAGGGTGGGAGGCTGGGGCTTAAGCCAAGACAGGGTTATCATTTTCCAAGCCACAAGTAAGAGGAAATACTTTTTGTTTGACACCCATCACTATAATTAGTGGGTTGTTGTCTGTTACATGCATGTACATTTTTCATTTTTGAAGAATCGAGTGTTGATCCATATTCCTTATTGTTAAAGTTGTACTAGATTATGCTACTGTTGGGATCACCACATCTGAAGTTGTTCATTTGTAAATTGAATAGACTTAATCTGAAGGTTGGCAGTTTTTCCATGGTGACTTCAATTCAAGATAACCATCCTATCTAAACCCACAAAAACTCTGAGGATCTGCATTCACGCACTCTTTATTTTGTGGCTTGCCCCTTTGGCAGGAGGGTCTCAGCTTAGCCTTCTCTGGAGATCAAAAAAGTTGCTGATGCTATTCCTGCAATAATTTCATTTGATAGTTCTGCGGGAATGGTAGGCTGTGGCCCTGGGAGCTAGTTGGAACACTGTAGATGGACTGTACTTATATAGCACTTTTCCAGTCTAATTAACAACTCAAATGGTTTTACACTGTAAGCTGCATTTACTCATGAACACACTAATACAGTACATCTAAGTCTATACAATGTTAGAGGCTACATAGTGCTTTTTTCTCTACCAAAAACACTCGCACGTCGATGAACGTATTGGAGGCAACATGGGGTTCAGTTTCTTGACATTTCGATATGTGGTATGGGGAAGCCGTGAATTAAACCAGCTGCCTTCCAATTGGCATGTGACTGTTCTTTCTCATGCACAACGTCCATGTATAAAATGTTAAAAACAGAATGCAATGATTAACAGATTTTATCAATTTCATCATGGGAGTTAAATGTCCCATACACCATAGTTTGATCATCAGGCAAACATGTCCTGTTTGCAGATATAGCAACAATCCTCAGAGTAATCCTCCTTTTTACCTGGCAACTTAAAACAAACCAAACAGACATACTGCTGAATTAGCTTATGACCAGAACTGAACACACAGAAGGGTTTAAATGCCCCATTTAGCACATGACTCGTTTGTCTTGTTGTATCACCTGTACTGAAACTTTCACGTGTACATGCTGTTACACAGACAAATGGATTATATGTCCCCCATTGTTTACATTTTCTTTGTATGTATTCTGAATCGTGTGTGTGGTTATTTGTCTCGTTTGTCTCTGTGTGGCCCTGTGATGGACTGGTGACCTGTCCACGGTGACCCCGCCTCACGCCCGATGTGAGCTTTTGGCTTTGCAAAACCGAATGGATCAATTTGGTGACAAGAATGGACAAACAGAGTGAGTCATGTCCATTGAAATACGACTACTCGCCCTAACCCAATAATCATAATCTAATCTGCATTCCGGCCCACCGCGGCACCTGCCTTAGCCAAGGCCGCTGCTGAAACAACTCCCCATGAGATAGCTGCAGTGAGACGCTCTGAACTCCCTTTTCCTCCCTTCCTTCCTTCCTTCACACCCGTTGATTGTTGACTCCATCTGGGACCCAATCGAGGACTTCTCCATGGCAACCTGTTGTGTTATCGCGATGACATCCTGTGAACTGAGGCACTGATTGTGAGCGAGACGAAGCGACTCTCTGGGCTTATGGACACACATGCACCCATTGACAGGCACATATGCGGCACACCCCCCTACCCCCATCTCATGCCTTCAAGGTTGTTTTGTGCTCTTATGTGTGAAGCGAGCAAATGTTTGTCGATGTTGCTGAGGTTTTTTCCCAGCCCCACGTTGTACTCCCCAAGGAGCGTAGTCTGGATGCTGTGTTTTTTCCGCTCCCCTCTCCTCTTGTTTTCCTCCCCTTTCTCCTTCACCGCCACCGGTACACACACATACACACATGTGTGATTTAGGGGATACTCCCCGTTGACACAATGCATTCACTTGCCCATTATACTAACCTTAACCATGCCAACTTTGTATCAGTGAAGACAAAATTGCTGTTCCCATGTTCACAGAAAGTCCTTATAAGCTTGAGTGCAATCAGATTTTCATCCCTACTTAGCAGGAAAAGCAACAACACACACACCAACACTGATGTTTATCTGTCTTTCTACTGCATTATGCTAGCTTGCATATTTTATACAGTGTGGTGGTATTACTGGTTGAATTATATTTTATTCTTAATCATTGTTGCTAAACTTTCTAACAATCATGTAAAATGTGAGAGTTTTTTGGAAAACCTAAACTGTCCATTACAGATTTTTCTCAGCCTCAAGAGAAACTAGAAACACAAAATGAAATAGTTTGAGAGGTTAGACCCTCAGCTTTAATTATAAAATACTGAGGTTGGTCTCATGTCTAGTTTTTAAAACTTTATAAAAGTGCGTCTTGATAATCTTGATGTGGCTGTCCAGGCTTTAAAGGCAAAGCAATAGGTATGTAACTCCAGGTCATAATGAGTTAATAAATTATTTTGTACTGATTTAAAGGAGAATTACTGTATTTTGTGGTCATTGTATATCTGAACTGTGGTAACTGCTACATGTGAAAGTGTTCAGACTCACATCTCCAACGTTTGCTGTGTATATACAAAATCTGTCCCAGAGTGGCACAGACAGAGCAAAAACTTTTGTTTAGTTTTTAAAGTCAAAGTCAAAGTCAAATTTATTTGTAAAGCACATTTCATGTACAGAACAATTCAAAGTGCTTTACAAAAAATAAAAGCATTGCAGCAGGGAGCAGAAAAAGCATTAAAAATATGTAAAAGAATATAAATAGAAAGAAACAAAATAATTAAAATGAATAAAAACAAGCAAAAGTCTGGATAAGTTAAAAGATACCGTGCAGATTTCATGCATAGACACATGAGAAAAGAAATGTTTTTAAACTGGATTTAAAAATGTCTACATTTGGTGACAGTTTAATCTCCAATAGCAGTTTGTTCCACTTGTTTGCAGCATAGCAGCTAAATGCTGCTTCTCTTGTTTAGTCTGGACTCTGGACTGGACCAGCTGACCTGAGTCCTTGGATCTAAGAGCTCTGCTGGGTTTATATTCTCTGAACATATCACAGATGTATTTTGGGCCTAAACCATTCTGGGATTTGTAAACCATCAGTAGGCTTTTAAAATCTATTCTATGACTGACTAGAAGCCAGTGTAAAGATTTTAAAACTGGTGTGATGTGTTCAGATCTCTTAGTCTTGGTTAAAACTCGAGCAGCAGCGTTCTGGATGTACTGCTCTTTTTGGGAAGTCCAGTTAAAAGACCATTACAGTAATGGAGTCTACTGGAGATGAATGCATGGATGAGTTTCTCCTGGTCTTTTTGGGAGAGAAAACCTTTAATTCTGTTGATGTTTCTGAGTTAGTAAAAAGCTGCCTTGGTGACAGCACTGAGATCCAACAGAACCAGGACTGAAACATAACCAGAATCAGTATTCAACCTGATGTCGTTTAACACTTTGACCAGAGCTGTTTCAGTGCTGTGATGACATCGGAAGCCGGATTAAAAGTTATCGAGATTTCCACTTTAATTCAGAAAATCATTGAGCTGGTTAAATACAACTTTCTCAATAATCTTGGATATAAAAGAAAGGTTCGAGACAGGTCTGTAGTTGTTCATCACAGAGGCGTCTAGAGTTCTCTTCTTTAGGAGTGGCTTAATGGCAGCTGTCTTTAGTCACTTGGGAAAAATGCCTGATGCCAGTGAGCTGTTAACTATTTGTAGGAGATCACTTTCTACTGAGGTAAAAACAGTTTTTAAAAAGTCAAATGGTATTATGTCCAGAGTGCAAGTTGCTGATTTCAGATGCCGAACTGTTTCCTCCAGGATTTTTAAATCAACAATATCAAATTGTGACATAACGTCAGAGTTATTTCTAGGTTTTAGACACAGATTAGTTTTCTTGTTGGTCTGTGTGGCGTGAATATTTTGTCTAATTGTTTTGATTATTTTTACTAAAATAGTTGGCAAATTCATTGCATAAGTTTAGTTCATTTAGTTCCTTGTTCACCAGGTGGTGCCCCATGGTTCATTATTTTTATTAAGGGCACAAAAAATAAATAAATAAAAAATTTTTAATTTTTAAAAAAAAAGAGTCCAATCAAAAAGCCAAACAAATATTTACAAAGATGTGACAGTCATTCATCAGCTAACCAGTATTCACCCAGCTCTTGAGGGAAATTACAGGGACAGCACACAATGAGCCCATGTGTTCATTTGTGGCAATAAAAAAGTGTTGATGTGAACCTGTGGCAGAGTAACTTAGCAACGACCTGGAAAGAACAGGAATTAAATACCCTATACACACACACACACACGAAGCCAGGAGAATCTAGACCCTGTATTTACTCCACAGGGAACCTCAGAAGGTCAATGAAAATGCCCTGAGACCTTGATGCAGATCTGATTGTCCTGAGAGCAGCCCAGGCTGCTTATCTGCTGCGTAGAGATTGGCTACAGTAATTCAGTTAGATCCCAGATACTTCAGATAAAAACCTCTGCTGGGAACAGAGCAACAACAAGACAGATACGGCAGGAAGAAACACCATATTCTCAGCTCAATATTACCCTCCCCCTTCGTGCTCCCTCTTTTCCTACTTCTGCTCGTCTATCTTTCCCATCTAAGTTGTTCTCCGTCGACTTTCTAAAATACAGTCCCAAATGTCATGGATGAACTCCCTCACTCTCTTATTTCCACTCTCTCTGACTCGCCCCCATCTGCAACTCACTCTTCTTTTCAGGCACAAGGAACCAAGCAGAAAACATCCTGCAGCTTAGGCATTATCCTAAAAAAATTCTATAAAAGTCATCAATATTTTTGTTGTTTTTCATTTCTGATCCTGCTGCTTCAGTGAGCTGTGCCAAGTTTCTTGGTCCTACTGGTAGAGGGTGGACATTGATCAGTAAACATTCAAAGCGATGCCAGATGCCACACACATACACTGACACACTATTGGCTGGAACTTCTGGACTGCCTTCTTTCACCTTCGTAATATTGCTAAAATCAGGAACATCCTGTCTCAGGGTGATGCAGAGAAACTAGTCCATGCATTTGTTACTTCAAGATTGGACTACTGTAATTCCTTATTATTGGGCTGTCCCACATATTCTCTGAAAAGCCTCCAGCTGATCCAAAACCCTGCAGCCAGAGTTCTGATGAGAACTAACAGCAGAGATCATGTTTCTCCAGTTTTAGCTTCTCTTCATTGGCTCCCTGTTAAATTCAGAATAGAATTTAAGATTCTTCTCCTCACATATAAAGCTCTTAATGACCGAGCTCCATCATATCTTAAAGATCTCATTGTAAGATATTTTCCAAACAGAGCACTTCGCTCCCAAACTGCAGGTTTACTTGTTGTTCCCAGAGTTTCTAAAAGCAGAATGGGAGGTAGAGCCTTCAGTTATCAGGCCCCTCTCTTGTGGAATAAGCTGCCAGTAAATGTCCGGGAAGCAGTCCACCCTTTCCACTTTTAAGATTAGGCTTAAAACTTTCCTTTTTGATAAAGCTTATAGTTAGGGATGGCTCAGGTAATCCTGAAACATCCCATAGTTAAGCTGCTATAGGCTTAGACTGCTGGGGGACCTCATCTGTCACACCTTTCCTCACTTTGCTCTCTTTTTCCCCCTGTTTAATTTCTCAAATGATTTTATGTCCATGTGACATTATTGTGGTTATTAACTTGTGTTTCCCTGTTCCAACAGGTATCCTTTGAATGGCGTTATGGTGTTTTTCCCTCTTTTCTGTCTTCTCAAACCCCAGCTGGTCGAGGCGGATGGCCATCCTTCCTGGTTCTGGTTCTGCCAGAGGTTTCTTCCTGTTAAAAGGGAGTCGTTCCTTTCCACAGTCGCCTCAGGCACGCTTAGGACGGGAGATTGGACTGAAGACAAGGTCCGGTGCAATCTGTTGGTTTCCTTATATTGTTTTTTTTTTAATTGGCTCTATATGAATGAATTGGATTAAGATTACAATAAATTGAATTCCAATTGGCTTGAATTGGACTATATTACTTAAGTGCCTTGAGATGACAATTGTTGTAATCTGGCGCTATATAAATAAAATTGAACTGAATTTAATTGAATTGAAGTGCCTTGCGATAACAATTGTTGTAATTTGGTACTATGTAAATAAAACTGAATTGAACTTCGCTCCTGGGACTGAGTACATTTACACACGTAAAACAGCAGTTTTTATATTCTGCTCAGTATAGATTTAACCCATTGCATTAATAAGAAATTAAGTATAGTTCTATTTGGAAAGTGTATATAAAAACCATAAGAGGTATTTGTTCTGTGGAATGAACTACATGTGTGGTTGATACACAGTTGATAATCCAGTGTCAGGGCAAAGCAAAAAAAACTTTCTATTTGTGCGATTAGACGCAAGCTCTGTTTTTTGGGGTTTTTTCCCACTACCCAGCAAGACTTTTTTTCTCTGCTTGATTACAAGGAATGACTCAAACCCAAACTAATCTTCCTGTCTGTCTTACCTGACCACAGCTGCCTTTTTTTCCCTGAACCTGGACCAAGGATATTACAGACCTCTACAACCTCCACTGTACCACAGGACACTAATTCTTTGGAATCAGACTACAGCCTCAGCACTCTTCCTCAGCCTGTTCCAATAAATCAAACTCCTTAAGCAATCCTCTGTTTCCGTGTCTCTTTGCTGACCATCTTCAGCAAATGTGTTTTGCTGAGGGGATAAGAGGCAGCAACTGGTAATATAGGTAAAGCATATTTGCAGTATGTGTTTTAACTCTGGCTATGGCTTCTTTTGTACTTATCCACAAATCCAGATGAAACCATGAGCTTGTTAGAGCTTTAGCCAACCACCTGTGATTTGGTGACACATAAAGGCTTATATAGGTTGGTGTTTACGTTCTAAAAACTACTAAATTTGGACACTGGCTTACCAGGAAGAGGGTTTAAAGGAGACATATTATGCCCTTTTTTTTAACAATTTGACACAATTTTATGAGGTTGGTTCAACCAACAAGGCTGTCAGGTAAGGGTTAATTTCAGTAGGTTTCAACGTTGGCTAAGGGTACACTGTTTGTCACAGCTAGTGGTGATTTGAAGAGAAGACTTAAATGCAGATGTGGATACAGACAGGAGGTTGTAGGAACTAGATTTATTGTAAAACTGTAACGCAAGACACAACTGAGCTGGAACACTTAACAACAAAACCTGACTTGAGACAAAGGAAATAACTTAAAACTGTCTGAGAAGACATGAGAAGGAACAGTGAGGATCTGGCAAGGAATGAGATAAACCAAGGGGAATATATACTGAGAGAAACTAATGAGGAAGTGACATCAGCTGTGACTGATTGGCTAGGAAACAGGTGTAGAAATGGAGCTGAGAACTAAACAGGGAAAACTGAGGAGACTAATCATGATGAGATTCTAAACACAAGACAGGAAGCAAAAGTAAACCAGGACACAGGACCACAAGATTAAATGATTAAACCATGACTCTAGAAAACTAGAAAAAAAGATAGGAAAAACAAAATACAAAAAGTATAGATCATCACACTCATGTCATGCTGTCTATTGCTGCTGTCACTGTCGATGCTCACATAACACAGAGAGACAAGGCTGTCCTCAACCAGAAGAAGAAGTCCTTCAAGACCAAGGACAAGGAGGAGATGAAAGCAGCACAGAGGCAGGTGAAATGCTGCCTGATAAAAGGCAAAATTCTGCTACAGGCAAAAAGTGGATCAGAAGCTGGAGGAAAACAACATGCGGGATGTCTGGGAAGGTGTTAGAACCATCACTGGACACAAAGCCAGGACCAGCCCAGAGGGGGGAGGTGTGGAGAGAGCCAACAACCTGAACACTTTCTTAAATAGGTTCAGCCACTCCACCCCACCCTCCACCATTCCTGTAGCCTGTTCGTCCCCCTCCCACCACCGCATCTCCACTCACATAGCACAGCAGCACTTTCCTCCTCTCCCTCTTCCCGGAGGCATCCCCCGAACCTGATTGTGCTGGGGAGGGAGTACCTCAAACGGAGACTTCTCAAGGCTGGAGAAGCTGATCAGATGGGCCAGCGACAGTATCTATCTATCTAATATGGCATGTTTACATTAATTACATGCCATTAAAACCTGGGGGTCTGTGAACATAACCTGCTCGCTGGCAGGTTTACCATAAGAAACCTAGAGTTTCTAACGGTCTCCTCCCACAGGAAGGAAGCTGGTAGACATGGATTGCCCATTCCTAACAAATCCGATTGACATCGAAGCCTTATTGATTCGCAATGTTTTACATCGTGAGAGAATCTTCTGACTCAGATTAGACGTTTTATCATTTCCAGAGGAATATCTGTTTGAACACTACCGCTTTTCCCTCAAACAGTATAATTTATCTCAGTAACCTTCTCTGGCCACATATCACCAACCTCACACACCGCGGACATGCACTCACATCAGAGCAAACTTTATGCATCGCGTCACGTTTTTTTGCAAATAGAAGTTTTCTTTACAACATCCGGGGGTGCAGAGCACTTTGGAAAGGCAATGATTTGTAGAGCTGTGAGGAAAGTAACCCTCGCACTGAAACGCCTGTTACCAGTCAAAGCAAACTTTATTGTTTATCTAACTCCAAATGTGCACGAGTTAAAATTTGACATACAACTGAGGTATAACTGTATTGAGACCAGTGATGGTGGTGTTTCCCGGACACAAACCTGTTAGAACCATCAAAGAGGAATTCCACAGGATTGCAGGTGACCGATGTCGAAATCATATATTCTATTATTTTGAATTATGATATACTGCGACCTCAGAGTGGGGTCAGTAGCTTCATTAGTTGTCATTTTGCAGGGTTTCCAAATGTGATTGGATGCATAGATGGAACACATATTCCTATTTCTGCGCCTGCACTAAACGAAGGGGACTATGTGAATAGAAAATCCTTTCACAGCATCAATGTTCAGGTATGTGACCTACCATCTTAAAAAATGTGTACATGAGAATGTATACATTACAATACAGCTAACTCATGTCATTCTCTGCAGACAAATTCAAATGTGATTTCATTCTTCTTTAATCCCTAAAAGTACAAAAGCAACATTCAGGATTTGTAATATAGTTCCAAACATTAACATATTTCACATATTCACCTGTTTCACCATGACAATGCACCCACCAACTGGTGTTCCAGTAATATAATTTGAAGGTCAGTTTTTATAATCTTTGTCTTTCTCTGTTTTTTTAAGTTATTTTCATCAGGTCCACCCTGTACAACTCGATGCGCTAGTAGTTTCAATCTACTCTGTCACAGAGGTGTCGCTGCCACGTGGTTACAGCTAACTACTGTACAACGACAAAAGTGGAGAAGAAAACAATGCCCCCATCAAGAGTAAATAGAGTAGCACTGTCATCAATGATCAGCATTCTCACCTCTGCTTACATAATAGCTGATGAGCCTGCAGAAGTCGAAATTTGAGTAGGGGTGTTGTCACAATTATAGTCTGATATAGTACTTTATTGTTAATATTGTTATAGGACTTTAAAGTGTGTTGTTTTTCCTTTTCTTTGTTTTTTTGTTATGAAATAGTGTGCTTCAGTGGACACTCTTATTACCAAACCACAGCCCGAGGTTTCTTGGGAGGTAGATACGGGTAGACCTTACTTTGAGCAGAATCACAGAGGTGTGCCGCCGCCTTCCAAGAGCTTCGAATGCCGGATGAACGAGTCCCCAAGCGCACGCTTGTGGATTCTCTTTTTCCAGTGAAGTGGTTGCCGATGGAGCAGCCCAAGGATCCTTGGAGCGTGAGGTTCAGTCTCTGGTTCAGCTTGAAGGCACCTGATGCTGGGTATCTCGTCGCCCCTTCAGGCCGAAGAATGTGGGCTGCGTAGGCTGAGTCGAGTCAAAATGACCCCAACAAAAATCAGCTGGGGTTTGAGAAGACAGAAAAGAAGGGGGAAGAACACCATAACGCCATTCAAAGGATACCTGTTGGAACAGGGAAACACAAGTTAATAACCACAATAATGTCACATGTACATAAAATCATTTGAGAAATTAAACAGGGGGAAAAAGAGAGCAAAGTGAGGAAAGGTGTGACAGATGAGGTCCCCCAGCAGTCTAGGCCTATAGCAGCTTAACTATGGGATGTTTCAGGATTATCTGAGCCATCCCTAACTATAAGCTTTATCAAAAAGGAAAGTTTTAAGCCTAATCTTAAAAGTGGAAACGGTGGACTGCTTCCCGGACATTTACTGGCAGCTTATTCCACAAGAGAGGGGCCTGATAACTGAAGGCTCTACCTCCCATTCTACTTTTAGAAACTCTGGGAACAACAAGTAAACCTGCAGTTTGGGAGCAAAGTGCTCTGTTAGGAAAATATCTTACAATGACATCTTTAAGATATGATGGAGCTCGGTCATTACGAGCCTTATATGTGAGGAGAAGAATCTTAAATTCTATTCTGAATTTAACAGGGAGCCAATGAAGAGAAGCTAAAACTGGAGAAACATGATCTCTCCTGTTAGTTCTCATCAGAACTCTGGCTGCAGCATTTTGGATCAACTGGAGGCTTTTTAGAGAATATGTGGGACAGCCCAATAATAAGGAATCCTGAAGTAACAAATGCATGAACTAGTTTCTCTGCATCACCCTGAGACAGGATGTTCCTGATTTTAACAATATTACAAAGGCGAAAGAAGGAAGGAAACCTGTTTTTATATGTGAATCAAATGATAAATTCTGGTCAAAAATAGAACTAGAAGCCAAGAAAATACCATCTAGAGTAACTTAGAAGCAGACAGTTCTGAGTCATCCAGGTCTTTATGTCTTTAAGACAGGCTTGTAGTCTGACCAACCTATTGGTTTCATCTGGTTTCATAGATAAGTACAGCTGAGTATCATCAGCATATCAATAGAAATTTATGCCATGCTGTCTAATGATGTTACCTAATGGAAGCATGTATAAAGTAAAAAGAATTGGTCCAAGCACAGAACCCTGAGGAACTCCATGACTTACTCCAACGTGTGAGGAAGATTCTTCATTTACAAGAACAAACTGGAATCTATCAGAAAATTATGACTTAACATGTTCAAGTCTCTGTAACAGAATGCTGTGATCGATCGTATCAAATGCAGCACTGAGATCCAACAGGACAAGCACAGAAACAAGTCCGCTATCAGAGGCTAAGAGGAGATCATTGGTAACTTTCACCAGTGCCGTTTCTGTGCTATGATGCACTCTGAATCCTGACTGAAACTCTTCAAACAGATTATTTCTATGTAAATTATCATAAGTTGAGCTGCAACTATTTTTTCAAGAACTTTAGACAAAAAAGGGAGAGTGGATATAGGTCGATAATTAGCCAACACTTCTGAATCAAGAGTAGGTTTTTTAAGTAAAGGTTTAATTACAGCAACCTTAAAGGTCTGAGGTACATATCCTGTCAACAAAGACCGATTGATCAAATCCAATATGGAAGTGTCAATTAAGGGGAAAACCTCCTTGAAGAGTCTGGTTGGGATTGGGTCTAACATACAAGTTGATGGTTTATGTTTATGCATTTAGCAGACGCTTTTATCCAAAGCGACTTACAGGTAGGCATGTAGGGTAAGGGGGTCTTGCCTAAGGACCTCTACTGGAGGTAGTACCTTTAATGCAGGGGATTTGAACCCAGGTCTCCCACATGGAAGGTGGCAGTCATACCACTTACACTATCAAGTCCAGGTTTAGAAGAGACTATTGCTGTTGTTAGCTCAGAGAGATCAACTGGGCAGAAGCCGTCTAAATACAAATCAGGTTAGAAAGATACTTCTGAAGCTGCTCTACTTGATGATACATCAGTGATAATATTGGGAAGGATTCCATTCATCTTCTCTCTGATAGAAACAATTTTATTGATAAAGAATCTCATGAAACCATCACTGCTGAAAGTTAAAGAAATACATGGCTCAACAGAGCTCGGACTCTTTGTCAGCCTGGTAACAGTGCTGAAAAGAAACCTGGGATTATTCTTATTCTCTTCTATCAATGATGAATAATAAGCAGCTCTAGCTTTACGAAGTGCTTTCTTATACGTTATTAAACTATCTTTCCAGACTAATTGATACTCTTCTAAATTAGAGGAACGCCACTGTCTCTCCATCTTTCTTGCAGTCTGCTTTAAAGCAGCTGTGAATTATACCAAGGAGCCAACCTCTTCTGACTGATTACCTTCCTTTTCAGAGGGGCAACATTGTCCAGTGTTGTACGCATTGAAGCTGTAGTGCTGTCAACAAGAGAGTCAAGTTCTACTGGAGTAACATTTAGGTAGCCGTCCTCTGTCATATCAGCACATGGCAGTGAAGAAAAGGATGATGAAATCAACTCTTTAAATCTGGTTACAGCATTCTCTGATAGAAACCTTCTATATGTAGAATTCTTCTCAGAAACCGTGTAGTCAAGTAATGTAAATTCAAAAGTTATTAAAAAATGGTCAGACAAGACAGGGTTATGAGGGAACACTGTTAACTGTTCACTCTCAATGCCATAAGTCAGCACAAGGTCAAGGGTATGATTAAGGCAGTGAGTAGGTCTGTGAACACTTTGAGAAAATCCAATGGAGTCTAATATAGAATTAAAGTTAATATTTAGGCTGTCATTTTCAACATCTACATGAATATTAAAGTCACCCACTACAATGACTTTATCTGTACTCAGCACTAACTGGGATAAAAACTCTGAGAATTCAGACAGAAACTCAGAATAAGGGCCAGGTGGACGATACCCAACAACAAACACAAGAGGATTTTGTGATTTCCACTTTGGGAAAAACTGAGAATCAGAGATTCAAAAGAGCTAAAACTAATCTTGGGTCTAGGACTGATTAGTAACCCTGATCTGAAGATAGCTGCCACTCCTCCTCCTCTGCCTGTAGTTGGAGGAACGTGAACATTTAAATAGTCAGAGGGAGTTGATTCATTAATGCTAACATGATCCTCCTGCTGCAGCCAGGTTTCTGTAAGACAAAATATATCAATATGATGATCACAGATCAAATCATTCACTAACAGAGACTTCAAAGGGAGAGATCTAATATTCAGAAAACCACATTTAATAGTTTGATGTTTTTGTTCAGTTAAAGTTTTTGTTTTAAATTTTTTTTTTGCACAAGAGGATTTGCTCCTTTTGTGTTTTTTGATTGGGGGGGGGGGGGGCAGCATCAGGTGGGAAGCCGCAGAGAAGTGTGTAAGACTACAACTCTGCATCCTGGTCTCAACCCTGGGTTGTCATGTTTTTGGATGACTAATAAATTCGTCCATATTTCTAGAAATGAGAGCCACTCCTTCCAAAGTGGGATGGATGCCGTCTCTCCTCATCAGACCAGGTTTTCTCCAGAAAGATTGCCAATTATCTATGTAGCCCACTTTGTTTGCTGGACACCATCTAGACAACCAGCGATTGAATGAGGACATGCGACTAAACATGTCATCACTGGTCAGATTTGGCAGGGGTCCAGAGAAAACTACGGAGTCCAACATTGTTTTGGCAAAATTACACACCGATGCAACATTAATTTTAGTGACCTCCGATTGGCATAACCGGGTGTCATTACCACCGACTTGAATAACTATTTTACCGTATTTACACTTATCCTTAGTCAGCAGTTTTAAATTGGATTCTATGTCGCACGCTCTGGCCCCTGGAATACATTTGACTATGGTCGCTGGTGTCTCTAATGCCACGTTTCTGACTATAGAGCTGCCAATTACCAGGGTTTTGTCCTCAGCGGGTGTGTCGCTGAGTGGGGAAAATCTATTTGAAACGTGGACAGGTTGATGGTGAACCACGGGCTTGATTTTAGGACTATGACTCCTCTTCCTGACAGTCACCCAGCCACTCTTAAGTCCCTGCTGCTCGGGATCTGCTCGGGGACGACTAATAGAGCTAATTAGGCTAGGTGGCTCCGCACTGGCTAAAGGGGCCTGGCTCGGGGTTACATGCTGCCATTCCGACATCCCGCCATTCCGACACTTTTTTCCTCCTATGGTCGGAATGGCGGTATGTTTTTTTTTTTTTTTAACATACCGCCATTCCAACAGTTCCTTTTAATAGCCTATTTTTTACCCAAAACATTTTGCACTAATGATATGCCGGCGCAAATACGCCCTAAAGTTTGGCGCACAAGCTCTGCACATGCAGAGGCCACAGCCTCGCAAACAAACTTTAATAATCTATTATCAAAATCCCCTGAATTTCAAATATAAAAATACAGATATTAATGTAACTCTGGCGAGACTGAAACTGATTAAGCAGAAATACAGTGTCAGTGAGCTGTCACAGCAGCCAGCTGGAGCGGAGCTCTCCACAGAGCCCATGCGTCTTTTGCACGCTGTCATCATATGCAAAAGTAATAATTGCAATTACAGATATCACGGCTACTGCACAGGACACAGTTGCGAGCACTCTGCCTTGCCTTGCCAATAGGAGAGGAGAGAAATGACAGCATAGAATGTATAAAACACAACAAAATACAGTAAAAACGTTTATTCATGTAATTCACGTGATTTATGAGTACTCGCTCCAATTTTGGGAAGCGCGGATAGGCTTTGCGCATTTGGCACAAACACACAGCCGTTGAGCAAGGCTTTATACAGCCTGTTGATATCTTAAGGTCCTAACTGGTCACACCTGGGAGTAAATGTCATGTAGAGATTGTTTTTACATGACATTACAGCTGAACATATAGCTTTCATCCACAAACCAACGTGGGAGAGCCCGAAGACGCATGTGCCAGACGCACATAGGCATGCGTAAAACCAATTCTGACCACTTCATGCTGTTTATTTGCTTTCTTTTAGTTAACTTTCGTTTCTTTTGGATTCTTGTGCGTGTTATGGAGTCGTTTCGGTCCATGTTTGTAAGCCTTTTTTTCCTGGATTAAATTTTCGGAAGTTGAAACGAGTGGCATTTGAGTGTGTAATTGAAAACCACCGCGGTCTGCTTCTCCTCCTCCAGTTGCCGAGACTTTGTGTTTTTAATAACGCTTATCTGTAAACATGTGTTAAACATTTAAATTGCATGAACAGAAAGAAGGGACTCGCCTGTTGAGTAACGCACATTTCCTTATACGGAAAGCCTTGTCGGAATGGTGGGACCTTTGCATGTCGGAATGGTGGGACCTTTGCATGTTGGAATGTTGGATGTCGGAATGGTGGGATGTCGGAATGGCGGGATGTCGGAATGGTGGGATGTCGGAATGGGTGTTGCCACCCCTGGCTCGGGTGGTTTTCAACAGTGCAGAGCCGAGCTTCCAATTCAGATAACTTCGCCTCCAAAACTACAAAAAGACTACATTTGTTACATGTACCATTACCATTAAAGGAGGCAGAGGAGTAACTAAACATCTGACACACGGAGCAGGTGAAAGCAGGAGATAGAGGAAGAGAACTGGTAGCCATGCTAAGCTAGAGAACCAGACACACCGCTAAAAAGTGAAAAATAAAGACTAAAGATTTGTAAGAGTGAGCGATAGAATATAACAAGTATGCGATAGAGTTAACTATGCAAGATGTGTAAATTATAGGGAGAAATAAGGTGATTATTAGTAGTTCAAGAGGAGCAAGAAATGTCACAGTGCACAAACAAAGCAACAGGAAGTGATGCAGTACGTCTTACCGCAAAGCAAAGCCGCAAACCGATGCCAAGAACGATGTGCCTTCTTCCGTGACGTTTGCAGAAGCTACAGCAATAGTAGCGTCCTTAGTAATCACCATAGCAACGTTCGAAACAAAAATAGACTTTTTACAGGTTAATAACTAACAAACTAAAGCTTGCATACATTAAAAAGTAAATTTTTCGCTTTCAACAATGTATTATAATGTCGAAACTATTTACATCCATCCAGCCATTTTCTATACCCACTTAATCCGTCGGTCAGGTTGCGGGGGAAGGCTGGAGCCTATCCCAGCAGTCATCAGTCGAGAGGCGGGGTACATCCTGGACAGGTCGCCAGTCCATCACAGGGCCATACAGAGACAAATGAGACAAACAGCTGCATACACGTTCACACTCACCCCTAAGGACAACTTTAGAGACACCAAAGAACAGTTTTTTGATGGTGGGAGGAAGCTGGAGTACCCAAAGAAAACCCACGCATACACAGGGAGAACCTGCAAACCACACACAAAAAGGCCCCAACTGGGAGTTGAACCTGAAATCTTGTCGAATGTCAGCCTGACTTCAGGCTTTGTGCAGGCACACTGGTTGCTCGTGTTGATAGCTATTCATAGGATTATGCACAAAAATCTGTGCATAACTTTTCAAACATTTTCATACAAACTGTGTGCGAGAGCAGCCTGATCGGATCATTGATGTGAAAAACAGCGTATGCCACTTTTTTGTGCGTATGCACCCTTTGTACACAAGGCCCCAGGTGATTACATAGAACATTTTGTTCTAAGTGATCATTGTATATTTCACTACATCATAATGACATTAACAAACATGTCCCCTATAAAATATTCTATGAATATATTATATCTATATATTTTCAACAGTAAGTGATTTGAATTGTTTTTTTACTGTTTTTCTTTTTCTTGCTTTGATTTGAAAACTGCGCAGTTTTACAGAGGTAAGCTGCTCCAGAAAAAATAATCTTGCATGTAAAATTAACAGAATGTTTAACAGAACCACATGTGAGACTGACCACGAGCTTCAGCTACTGGGACACCCCCCTGGAATGTCAGGGAAGCTTTAGCGGAGATGAGAATTTCCAATCTCTTGGACTGGGGGCTCTGACAAATGCTCTGAAATAGATGCTTTGGTACACTGAGCATGTCCGTCATCCACCACTGCTAGCTGATCCAACTCACCACTAAGTGGAGATCCATTGACAGCTCAGCTTATCTCTTTAACTGAGTGTCCAAGACTTTTGGTCACAGATTCAATGATACAGTAAAATCAAACTTTTTTATCAAACAAAAATCAAACTTTTATAAGTTACTAAGAGGGTCTTGGTGTCAGACGCTCATATTAACGCCTGTCAGACACAGATGCAGGGTCAGTTTCAGATAAAGAGTGTTTATTAATATGAACAACAGCAGGTTGAGGATCTCCAGACAGAGCAAATCAAAGGGCTGTGAAACTCCTCTTCACTCTTCACAATAACTATGCTTGAGGAGAGTGCAGCTATGAAAATGAACAAACCAAACCTCTCCACTCTAGGAGGAAAACAGAAAGGCTATGAAAGATAACAAAATAAACTCTCGCTCTCCTGTTGAGGCGGACATAAACAAAAGAAGCTCTCTTGGACAACAGAGGCACTATAAATCTTAACTATAAACTTAAAACACTCCTTTAACGGCGGCACAAAAGATTTCTAAAACAAAACACAAAATTGCTCCACTAACGGAGGTTTCTATGGAACATTAACAAATAAAAATTTCCCCCAAAAATGGAGGAACAAAACCAGGCTGTGAAACTTACCATGAGATTAAACTAAAGCTGTGGAATAAATTACAAACAAAAGATACTGCTCTGTAGGAGGATCGCTCACTGCAGGCTCGAGGATTCTGTGGCTGTGGAAACTGTGGGACAAAACACTAGTAGTGAAGCTCATGACAAGAAACAACACACTGGCACAAGACGAGGGCAAGATACCTGAAACGAGAGGAGCAGTTCGTGTTTCAAAATAAAAAAGGAAATGACGAGACAGGACATGAATCAAAACGTAAATCATGACAACGCCTTGATAATGAACAAACTGTGATTTACCAAGTCCTACAAAAACCCCTATCGACTTTATTTTGGGCAGGCGGTTCTTCACAATTATACTCCATACTCCACTTTTCACTGTTATTGAGGAAAGTCCACAGCAGTACAATGGAGTCTCTTCCTGCTTCTGGTTCAGCTGGAGGTTTCTTCTTCTTAAAAGGGAGTTCTGCATTCTACTGTCGCCTTGTTCACAGTCCGGATTGGAGATTGAAATTAAGAGAGGTTTCGATGGGATCTGTTGTTTTCCTGAGCCAGGCTTTATCTTTAAAAAATGGCATTATATGAATTGAAATGATTTGGATTTTAATTACTTTTTCTATTCGGTTATGATTGGATTACAATGTATTTGATTATAATTGGGTTGAATTGGACTATATCTTTGAAGATCATTGAGATGACATTTGTTGTGATTTGGCGCTGTATGAATAAAACTGAACTGAATTGAACTGAAATGCTCCTAACCCAGCAACACACATTGTTAGGGACATTATTAAATAATAGTAGAAGAATAGTATTATACCTTAATACTGTAACTTTAAAGTTGTTGTTTACTGGCTCTTCTGCAGTGTTAAAACAATGTATGATCCTTTTAAATGTCACCCAAAAAGTTGCTCACACTGTCAAACATAGTTTGCATTTATCACCCCCATACTTGTTGCCTTGTATTTCCTTGCTTTGTGACTACTGTTGTGTGATTCAGTTGTTTGCTGACAAGTCAAGTACATTACTTTTAACTTACTTGTTTCCCCTCTGTTATGCTTTGCTTGGTCAGCCACATATTCAAAGTGCATCAAGAAGAGGAGAGAGACAAATGTAACCCATAAATAGCACAAAAATACACTCTTCTGTAGAACATCAGAACATTAGAATAGAATAGACACTTTTTTGTCATTCAGAATACACAGTGGTTACTTTACATTTGGAACACAATTGCATTCACACACCATTGGACTAGTACAATAATAATAATAATTCAATAGTCCAAAATATATGCAGTATAGAATATATATATAAGCAAAAAATTATTAGAAAAATATCAAATTCAGAATGAATAGTACATCGGTGTAGTTCATGCAATATCATGTTCTAGGCTCTGCTGAGACAGAGTTTGCGTGCGATGTCCTGGATGGATGAAAGAGGAGATGCAGCTGGTTAGCATGTTTTCTATGCTGCTTAAGATTTTTGACCAGTGATGAGGTGTGTAGTGACCTGTCCAGACTGTTGGTAACATGCACCCCCAGGAATTTGCTACTGACCACCTGCTCAGCTTTGTTGTTCAATGATAAATGGTAGGGCTATTTCCTCCTGAAGTCGATGATCATTTCCTTTGTCTTCTTTACATTCAGTACCAGGTTGTTCTCACAGTACCAGTCCACCAGTTGCTTCACCTCCTCTCTGTAGGACTGGTCATCGTTGTCCTGAATGAGACTCACCGCTGCCGTATCATCCGCATACTTATTGATGTGGTTTGAGGTGGATGCAGCGCAGCAGTCATGTGTCAGTAGGGTAAACAGCACTGGACTCAGAACACATCCATGTGGGGTCCCGTTAGAGAGACAGATGAAGCTAGAGATGGTATTTCCAACCCTCACTGACTGTGATTTGTTAATGAGGAAGTCCAGCAGCCAGTTGCACATCAGGTGCTGATACCCAGGGAGCTGAGTTTACTTACCAGCTGCTAAGCGAAGGTTGTATTAAATGCTGAACTGAAGTCAACCTGCAGTATTCTTACATGTGTGTTTTTGTCCTCCAGGTGTGCCAGACTCAGGTGAACAGCAAAGAAGAGGGTGCTAGTGTTTGTTCCAAAATTACAGATGAGGAGTATTGTCAGACAAAGGCACAGCTTTGTAATCTGTTATTGCCTGAATCCACTACCACATGTGTCTGGTATTCATGAAATCATGGAAGAAGCTTTGACTTTTCCCAGTATCAACACACTTTGCTATCCTAATTTCACGGTTGAGGTTGGCTCTACGTGTTCACAGTTGGTGTTACTGCAATGCTAATACCTTATAGGCCCCTGCTGACAAGAGTAACAGACAGATGGTCCGAGAAGCCAAGGTGAGGGCAGGGGGCAGCATTCCTGATGTTTATGTAAGGCCAGTCTGTTACATTGCATTCCCAAGTTGCAAAGTCCACTTGATTAGCCACTCTGCTAATTAAGTGTTTTTTGCTGATGGAGGCAGACTGTGTGATGTAGCATTCTCCCTATTGAATGAATTTAACATTCATTATCTCAAATTTCTTTAGGGCACCAGCTCCCGGTCAGTTGGAAGGAAAAATTTCAGATGATCCTTGATCAGTCTCAAAGTGCTACTTCATGGGTATACGTTTGAATTGACCGAAATTACATCAAGAAACATTCATCCACGACTGGTTAACCAAATATGGGTTATTTTTTGAACATTGATGAAAACATGAACCCAAAGAAATGGAAGCGGGTATAATAACAACTTAATGGTAAGTATGGTAAATATATGGTGAAAGGAGATGATTCATGACTTGGTGTGAAGGCAAGAGAATAGAGAAATATTTGAGAACCGGGTTCTAATTCTTGTCACGGTCTATGGTTTAGTATGGGTAGAAGTTAATTACGGTGGATAAATTGATGTCTATTTCAACTCAACATCTATCTGGACACCATCCACACGCACATAACTACCGAGACCAGCAGAGATAGGCTCTTACTTTGAGTTGCAGGGCTTCTCAGACGCGGCCCACTCCCTCGTCAAACAGCCTTTCTTTTGCCTTTCACCACCCATCTTGAGGAGCGAGGTCCCAAAGCAGTCACTCTCAGGCCTCACTTCTTAGGGCAGTTAGGTATCTGTTTGTTGTCTCAGCGGCAGGGGCCCTCGGTGCATCTAGTAAGACGCTGCTACTTTCTCATCTTTTCGTCTGATCTCCGGGCGTTGTTCCAGAAGGCGGAGTTTGGCCTCAACTCTCAGCCGATAATATATCCGCAAACTTTATGGTTAAGATTTTGGGCGTAGGGAGTGGGGCTTTTAGTTTAATAAGATTGTAGCGTACTTGTGATGACCAGAAAGGGGGGAGACCCCAAGAAACCCTGGTTGCTTTGATCTGTTAGGAGTGGTTTCAAAACAACAAAACCATCTTTACAATCATGAGAAAAAGGGTGAAAAAACATTCCAGCCAAGGACCTTCCACCTTCAAATTCTGGAGTCAGATTAACATCTGCTCGTCCGGCCAGAGCTGAGTTGGATAAACAAAGACTCACCTTTTGGTACCAAATGGGTAAGGGAGTGCGTACCAAGAGAGAACATTATCATTCTTATCTAAAGAGTTGTAAATTAAACTGTGACGCTCACCAAAAAAACAGACCCTTTTTGGAAATAAGGATCAAGGGATACTGGGAGTTTGAAGCATTGATTACTGGCGAAGGGGGTTTGACGCAGACATGATCTCCTCTCAGCCCACCGCTCCGCTAGTCTGTTATCCATGCGGATTACTATATTTACGAGATCGTCAAAGGATGCTGGCTCCTCTCTGACTGCCAACATATCCTCTAACTGTCCGTTTAGCAGATTACCATGAAGTGCGTTATTTGACCACCCGGTTTGTGCAGCTAATATACGGAATCACAAATTCTGCTGCAGGTCTATTCCCTTACTTCAAATTAAGCAGACATTTGACTGCATTTACTTCTTATAATGGGTGTTCAAAAGCTCTACAGAAAGGGAATGAATGGGGGGGGGGGAATTGTTAAGGAACACTGAAGGACGAAGCCACTGCATTTACTCACATCTCCAGAGAATGGATCAGGAGTGGGAAAAACAGTGTCACGGAAACCAGTTTCACTTTGGGCTACAGGATCCAGCGGAAGAGATGGCTGACGAGTGTGTGACGTTCCGGGGGCTGTGGTGGAAACAGACAGTTGAATGTGGATATCCTGAATTAATTTGTATACCTGGTCCAAGCGTTGGTTGCTTGAGGCTTTTTGTTCTCCAAGCATTCTCCAAGACCCTCTCATGTTCTCCCAAAAAGGTGCCCTGGCTGGAGGGAGCAGCTTGAAACTTGTCTGCTGGGTGCTGTTGTTGGCCAGATTGTGCTGTCATGGCTTCTGGTAGCCACACACACAAATAGAGTTGAACCCAAGAGCAGACTGAGACAGAATAAGACGGAGAATAGTTTATTTACAATGATTTGATGGTAAGGAGGTTTTCAGGAGATTCTGTGGGTCGCTATAACAAGAGTGTTTGTCAGTTGAGTCCAAGCAGAATCCGTAATGTGAAACAAACAGAGAGGCTTACTTATTTCCAGGATAGGTTGGGTACTGGAGGGTTACCAGGAGTTGTAGAGGGTTGTGAAGCTGTTTTAAGGCAGAGGCAGGGCGAGCAGGCATGTGAAGGCAGCAGGTAGCAGATCCGGAGTTAAATGGTAATCAGCAAAGTAGTATTAATTCAACAGGATTCCAGGAAACGAAGATCTCAATGGGAGTAACTGAAAAGGAAGGTAAGGCGCATGGAATCTCTTAGACATGAGCATTAAGCATGAACCAGATTTACCATGAAGGTAGTCAGACAATCTGGCGTCGTCCGTGGCTCCAGCCGGTCCTTATAAAGCCAGTAACTGATGAAGATAGATGAGCAACAGGTATGCTGCAGGAGCTCCACAGACTCCGCCTGATACTCTCCATGGCCTGCTCCGCCCAACCTGAAACACAGTCTACAACTCTGACAGATATTGATAGTCCTGATGATTCATTTTCCTCCACTTAACTCAACATAGGTTTGTGGTCCCTCCCCTTACATTATGCAGTCCAGATGGTAATCACTAATGGTGACAAGTGTGCAGAATTTATCACTCAACTTTCATACCATTATGAATATATTATTCAGATTTTGCATATACTTGTTCTTGTCAGTGGACAAATTTAATGTTTAAAAGTATGCAGTCTGAGACACAGCCATATAAATTGTTGACCATCTACACTTTTAGTGTCCAAAAACTGAGTTGGCAACATGTTATTCATCGATATCTAGAATTAAACAATTAGATAAATGCATTGCCTTCAAATGCGCCAATGTCTTTGTAGATAGCTTTTACAAATAGATGAAAGAATTCACCTCTGGGCCCTCTAAAATCTTCAGCATCTTCATTGCTGTTTTCATCACTAGTAAAGGTCACATGCAGCAAATCGGTACACTCAGCAAATCTACATCTACTAAACTGTCGCAGAGTAGACGTCCACACATGGGCTCAGCTGATGTAGATTGGTCTGTATGCTGTTGTGACCACCCTCTCACTGTGTGTCGTCACAACTCCTATGATTTCTGCTTCACTCAAAGTTTTTAGGCACCTTTAAAACATAAAGACCACAACTATTACCAACATACACTGACCTTGTCAAACAGCAAGCAGTACAATCACTACAAGCTAAATATAAGCCATGTAAGTTTACTGTGAATCATATGAGGCCTGCAGAGACTCTTCTAAAAGACTGATAGCCTCCTCAACAGCTTCACGGTGCTGGCCCCTCTTCTCTTCACCCTGTACACCACGGACTTCTGTTACAACTCAGAACTGTGTCACATTCAGAAGTATGCCGACGACACAGTCATCATGGGGTACATGAGGGATGATAGAGAGGAGGAGTACAGGAGCCTGGTGAAGGACTTTGCTGTTGCTGGTGCCACAGGAACAGTCGGCAGCTCAACAACATGAAGACCAAGGAGCTGGTCATCAACTTAAGGAGATCCAGACCACAGTCACGACCACTTCTTATCGATGGAGTCCAGGTGGAGGCTGTGGACTCATACAGGTACCTCGGACTATGGCTGGACAGCAAGCTGGACTGGACCTGTAACACTGACCACTGAAGGGAGAGAGCAGGCTGTACTTTCTGAGGAGGCTGTGGTCCTTTAACATCTGCAGGAAACTAACTCTCTTCAAGCCCGTATTTCCATTGTGAAAATGAAAATCTTACCAAGAATTAATCTAGTATCATCTATGATTCCCCTCGCACCTTCTGTCAATTACTGGGAGAAGATTCATTCGTGTGTTTCACAGTTTATTTGGAATAAGAAGCGGCCTCGCGTAAAACTGACAACCTTACAGAGGGGCAGACAAGATGGGGGCCTGGCAGTACCTGATTTTACATTGTATTTCTATTCCTTTGTTCTTATACTTCTTTTTGTGTGGGCTAATGCTGGAATATCTGTCTCTTGGCGTGAACTAGAGGAGGACATCTTTCGACCACTAACGTTACAAGGGGTACTCTTTTCTATTATGTCCAACTCACACCGTTTTGGTCCAATAGTTTCTTTCCTTATTCAGACCTGGCGCGAGGTTGAATCCTTATCTGGGATTTCCTGTAAGTTGCACATGTTCTCTCCACTATTCCACGATAAGAGCCTTGCGATTGAAGGCAGACCCATAACAGCATCTCTTTGGAGTGACAGAAGCATTCGATATCTAGGTGACATTTTTAATGATTCAGGTTTAAGCTCCTTTCAGGATGTTAGAGACACTTTTGTCTTGCCACCCTCTTCATTCTTTTTTTATTTACAAATTAGACATGCTCTTAATACAGACAGTATTCCCCTGCAGCAAGCCTTATCAGTTCACCCTCTTTATAATTTGATTAGTTTCCAAACTGTGCTCTTTTTTCCAGAGATCTTCTTACTCTAATCTACCACTGGACAGGTTATGGAGGAATGATCACCTGGCTTTAGATCCTGAGTTTGAGTGGGGACAGGTCTGGAGAAATATCAGGGAGGCTTCCCGCAACCCGTATCACCAGCAGATTCACTTTAACTATGTCCACAGAACCTATTTCACTCCACGTAGACTACATGCTATGAAATTGATAAACGGCCCATCTTGCAAAGACAAGGCAAGATAGGATGAGTAGGATGAGCTCATAATATGTACGTACTTTCACCATCTGCAGCTGGTTTTTATGGGGGTTTTGGTTTTTTGCCGGTGTTTACTGTTTTTTCTTTTTTGTTTGTTTGTTTTTGTCTGTTATACAAAATATGTGTTGTATCATGTTTACTCTGAGTCATTCAATTAATAAAAAAAGTGTATCACAAAAAACTTTAAAAACATGTTCAAAAGTAATTTTATATTAGGGCTCAACAATAATTTTATTTGATTGACAAAATCTACAAGAAAAAGGTAACCGGCCTATGGTGAACTAAGGCTAGTTGGGACAGGTCTGCTAAATTTTGGAATACCAGGATAAAAGTCCTGTTTTTACTGACCATGGATATTGTGAACAAGTATCTGCAGGGGGGTGTTCCATAAACGTTGCTAAAGATAGCCAGGCTGTATTGGGAAAGCCTTGCTTAAACTAATCATCTTACGATTAAGCCTCAAGTCGTTCCACTAAGACATTTCAACTGCATCTAATCGAGACTGATTCAAGCGAGGCTTACAAAGCCTATGTGTGAGTGCCCAAGGAACATAAGAAGCACTGACAAGTGGATGGTGGGAAAAAAGGAGATGGCAGAAAAGGAGAGCAAGACAAGAGTTGTCATTTTCTCTGCAGCTGAACAAAAAAATTCTGATGGAGCTGTATGATGATTTTTAGGGATGCACAGATACGATATTTGGATCGGATATCGGAAAGTACAGCCGATCAATTCTTTTTAAATTTAATTTTTTTGTTAATACTTCTCAACAAGTACATAAAAAAATCACAGAGGAATCACACAGGTTATATGAGAGACTGCACTAACTACGGGTCCCCGCGCCCCTTGCTTGCTTGTTGTCTGTTTCTCTGCATACTGTCGGATGCTATTTACATTTTACACTTTTCATTCAAATAAGCTAACGTAGCTGCCACAGATGTTTATTTTCATCTATGAGACCTACATTTATCTTCCAAAATGAAGCTATCCAGCCCGCGTTTAATCTCCAAAAAGCTGCAGGTAAATTAATCGGCTGGTGTTCTTCTACCGGTACAACGGTGAAGTTTTGACTGCAGATCCCCTCAGCAGACCTGGGCTGGGCTGCTCCGCCGCTCCGCTACAGGTGCGGCTGGTCTGGACTTCTGCCTTTGAGCCCAGTCCAGCCCAAGCAGGTCCTGCCCTTCCTAGCCCCTAACATGTCCTGTCCAGCTCAGCCCCGCACAGCCCAGCCCTTCAATGAGTGTTTCTGTTTTTTATTGTTGTTCTGTTGTGTTTTAATTAAATTAAATTGTTCTAGTCATTGCCTTGAGGTTTACTTTTAGCTCAGTGTACAGAGTCGTTGAATGTACATTTTCAATGTAAAAACTAAAAAACAGTGAAGAAAAGGATGATGAAATCAACTCTTTAAATCTGGTTACAGCATTCTCTGACAGACACCTTCTATATGTAAAATTCTTCTCAGAAGCCGTATAGTCAAGTAATGTAAATTCAAAAGTTATTAAAAAATGGTCAGACAAGACAGGGTTATGAGGGAACACTGTTAACTTTTTGTTTCCCTTTTTGACCAAGTTTACTTGAAAACACCATTTTTGTTGGGGTTATTTTGACTCGACCCCGCTCAAAGCCACTCAGACACCTGCCCGCACCCTTCTGCAAAAGGGGAGACGAGATACCGCATCAGGTGCCTTCAAACCGAACCAGAACCAGAGACTGAACCGCATGCTCCAAGGATCCTGAGCTGCTCCACCGGCCACCATCTCACCGGAGAAAGACAATCTACATGCGTCCGCTTGGGGACTCGCTCATCCAAACTCCTGGGAAGCCGGCGGCCAAATTCTTTGGATTTTGCTCAAAGTAAGGTCTACCCTCATCTACCTCTCAAGGAACCTCAGCTGTGGTTTGGTAATAAATAGGGCCGAGTTAAAATAACCAAGTTTTCATTCACGCAGTAAGTTATCCCTATAATTAGCCAGAGACCGCTATAGAAATATTAAGTCCCATGTCTCTCTTATCCCTGATCTATTGAACTGAATCTTTGGTGTTATGTCCTCATTACCATACGTCCTGAGTACTGTCTTAACCCCATGTTAAATAAATTACCATATATATAATCGATCCGTGTTTCATGTTTCTTAAGTAATTCCGGTCAATTCAGAGAGAATTCTAACCTTAAGTAATGACTCTTAGTATATATGTCATACGTTCCTGCCAGCGTAAATGGTAGGTGGTGCCCCATCTTCTAAATGAGATCTTAAGAATTAATATCATATCTAGAACGCTACATGACTCTTTAGAATGAGTTGAGAATATCTTCTAAAGTGTACAGATCTGGCCTTTACTTTGCTGACGCTGGGTAGTAAACCGTTCTAATACTGTTAAAGGGGGACAATGAGATGAGTGATCTAACTTAGAGTGAATAAAGCTTCGCAGCTGTAGGTATTTAAAAAAGTGTGATTGTGGAGTATTGAATCTATCTTTGATTTCGTTAAAGGACATCAGTGTATCAGCAATATAGAGGTCTATGATCCTTCTAATCCCTTTATGTGACCATTGTTTGAATCCTAAGTCTTTTGTGCCAGGTTTGTACTCTGTGTTTCCCCAGATGGGTGCAAAGCAGGATAAAGGTGGGTTATCACCTACAGCATTATGAACGTCATGCCATACCATCAAGGTGTTTCTAACAAATGGATTTAGTGTGTATTTGTTCAAGTTCTTAAGAGATTCAGAATACATATATGAATCTAATGCTAGCCCTCTTGTGGACAATGCTTCCATTTTTACCCAAGCTAAATCTGGATATGAAAACCATAAGCATGCAGCTCTAAGCTGGGCTGCCCAGTAGTACGATATTAGGTTTGGTACCCTTAGGCCTCCTCTGTCAAATGGGAGGTACAGTAGTAGTGAGTAGTGAGTCTCGGGCACCTGTTTTTCCAAATTAACTTCGTAAGAATTTTTTTCATATCATGGAAGAAAGGAGGAGGCGGGAGTGGGATTGATTGAAAGAGATAAAGAAATTTGGGAAGGATATTCATCTTGAAAACACTTAAAAAAAGTCCAATCATAGATAAGGGGAGTAAGATCCATCTATTTAGCAATTCCTTGGCTTTTGAAATAACTGGGTCGTAATTGGATGAGATTAATGAGTTTAGATTGGGAGTAATAGTGATACCAAGATATCTGAATCCATGAGTCACATTCATAAATGGATGTCAGACAATAGGATGGAGTCTTTCCCGCTCATTAAGGAAGAGGACAGAGGATTTAGTTTTGTTAACTCTGTGCCCAGAGAACTTTTCCTCCCAAATCTATTGATTACCTCGGTAATCAATAGATTTGGGAGGAAAAGTTTTGTCAGGAAAAGTAATGTATCATGATGCTCTACATCTGCTATCTGAATTCCTTTAATAATAGGGTGATTTCTTATGGAGATAGCGAAGGGCTCAAGGGCTAAAATAAAAAGCAGGGGGGACAAGGGACAACCCTGCCGGGTCCCATGATGGAGATTGAATGGATTGGAGACAGAATTATTGGTCATAATTTCTGCACATGGTTCTGAGTATAGGAGTTCATTGTCTATCCATTGTCTAAAGTGAACACCAAAAGCAGAGCGGGAGAGTACTTCAAATACATGGTCTCATTTTCTTCCTGAATAATATTTGATAGTCTGTTTTTTATGAATCCATTTTGGTCAGTGTGTATTAGAGATGGGAGGCATTTCTCAAGTCTCAGCGCCAAACTTTAGCAATTATCTTTGTATCTGATTTCAATAGAGAGATAGGCCTATAGGATTCACATCTTGAAGGAGGTTTGTCTGGTTTTAATATCAACGTAATAAGTGCATTTCTCAGGGAGGGGGCAGGGTACCTTTCCGGAAAGATTCTTCATAAATGTCCTTCAATGGACTTATCAATTTGTTTTTGAAAAATGTATAAATATCAATTGGGAGTCCATCCGGACCTGCCGTTTACTTTTGAGTATTCGGTCCATCCATGATTTGTCTTGCTCAGATATGGTGGGGATGGGGAGTTGATTGAGAAAGGGAGATTGCTCTTCCTCTTATTCTGATTGTTCTGATTTGTAAAGGGTCTTATAATACATAGAAAAAGTATCATTTATCACGACAGGATCAACAATTATATCACCGTTTGGAGATTGAATACTGTTGATGGCTCTTTCTGCATCCAACTTCTTTATTTGCCAGGCTAATAACTTTCCACTTTTCTCCCCTTGCTCGTAGAATGTTTGTTTCAATCTTATTAAGGAATTTTCTGCTTTAGAGGAAGAGAGTGCATTATATCTGGCCCTAAGGATAGCTAATTCCTGTGTATGTGGATTTGTCTTGTCTACCTCCCTCTCAAGTTGCTTAATTGACTTGTCTAAATTAAGCATTTCTAAATTTGTTTTATTGGTTATTGAACTGGTGTAGCTAATTATTTGACCG
Source organism: Leuresthes tenuis (assembly GCF_036924035.1). Classification (NCBI taxonomy): domain Eukaryota; kingdom Metazoa; phylum Chordata; class Actinopteri; order Atheriniformes; family Atherinopsidae; genus Leuresthes; species Leuresthes tenuis. Next base: position 36,035,496 of record NW_027325365.1, on the reverse strand, counting down.
CGTATATAAACCTTAAATGCCTCCCATCTTATAGAGGTCTAACTTTCATCCTTATCAATATAAAAAATAGTCTATTTGTGTTTCTACGAATTTCAAAAAGCTGGAATCATTTAGCCATTCAGGGTGGAATCGGTATCTCCGAGTACCCCACACAAGTTTTTGGTCATTATATATAAGAGATGCTGGACCACGATCTGAGATTAAAATGGAGTCATAAACACAATCTGTTATTCTAGGAAAGAGATCATTGGACACCGAAAAGTGTCAAAATAATAAGTTTTATTTCTTTAACTTCTTAATAAATTCTTCCAACAGAGAAATAAGAATTATGAAACTTCTATGGCATAGATCTCAATAACTAAAACAGAGACAAGTGCCGGTGTGAAACTTTATCAAAATAAACATCCACTCCACTCCACGAGGAAAACGAAAGACTATAAAAGATTATAACTTAAATTTCATTGCTCTCTTTAAACGAGGCGTAACAAAGAAAAACTCTCCGTCTAATGGAGGATCTAGAGAATTAAACAAAGGAACGAAGTCACGCAACAACTCCTATAACAGAGGTGCTATCAAAGTTACAAACGAGTCACTCCAAAAATGGAGGAAACCAAGTCGGCTCCAAAATGTTTACAAAAGGCTAAACTGGAATATTGATCAAAACTTTATCCAAAAACAAACTCTGAAGCAGGTTTGCTCGACTTCAGTGACAAGACAGATTTCAAAGATTCAAATTCACAGGATTTCAAAAGCTTGAGGTTCAGAGGCTAGAGTGTAAGACTGTAAGGTACGACACACTGGCAACGAGACAAGGGTAGACGAAGACTATATGACACATGAGGATCCAAGGGGAACAGGTGGAAACACTCGGGTAATCAGGGGAGACACGCAGACACATGACACAGGAGGAAGGGTTATCTGAAACGAGAGGAGAAGTTAACATTCAAAATAAAACCGGAAGTGAGTACAAAGTACAAAAACTTAAAGTGTGCGGGGATCATGACATATTCTTTATTATTAGGAAACAGTCTCCTCCAGGGGTCACATAGATTCAGCTCTTCTATGAAATACTGCAGCGTTTTCCTACTCTACTGTGTATGAGCAGTATCAATGCCACAAGAGCGGTCAAGGCGAGGAGCGATTGTGCAGTTAAAATCTCCGCCAATTAGTAATTTCCCTGGTAGTGAGGTTAATAATAGAAATAGACTTCCAAAATATTGGGGGCAGTCATCATTGGGTCCATATAAATTCACCAATGTAATATTTTCGTTAAAGAGTGATCCTTGGACAATCAGATATCTTCCAGTGGGGTCTGGTAGTGGATTTTAATCACTTGAAAAGGGAGAGATTTGTGAATTAATGTAATAACTCCCCTTGCATTAGTAGAGAACGAAGCAGAGTAAACTTGGCCCGGCCAACGCCTCTTTACCGCAGCGTCTCGCCCCTCTGCGCCCTCCGGCAAGTTGATGAGGCGAAGATAGTTGCGCCGGCTGCGGTTCTCCTGGTCTTCCATGTTGGCGGTGAGAGACACCACCTACTTCTGGAGCTCCGCAACTGACTTTTGCAAAGTAGTAAAGTTGTCCTCTGTGTCTCCGATACGCTGTTCGGCCTCCGCGGGTCTGTTAGTAAACTCATTAAAGTGTGTTTAATACCTTATATGGCTGACAGGACCCCTGTAACTTTTGCTGAGAAATCATCTCTCATGTCGGATAAAGCTTTCATGACCACGCTATCCTCATCAGTTTCCATGTTGCTCGTTGCACCGCTCCTTGTTAAGTATCTGAAGAGGCAGGGGCAAGAGGGTCCGCTTCAGTGGAATTGGCAGGCTGGTATGTCTCCTTTTTTGCTTTCTGTTTCGCATTACAAGCACAAAGGCTGCAGCAAGTCAAACATGATATTTTCTTTGGACTGTTTGTGAGCATTCAGGATATTGACTGCAGGATTAGCCGTTAGCTTAGAAGGAGCCAACTTAGACGCGTGTGCTCAGCTCGCCGCCATGTTGGAACCTACAGAAGGCTTTTTTGTAGAGATGTTAGATCATTTAAACTGAAAAGTTTAGAGGAATAAAATGTGCTGATGGGCACAGCTCATGAAATCTGTTTACAATCTGTCAATCTGATATGGGACAATACTTGGTCTCCCGTGGTACAATCACGGGTTGAGCAGTAGTTAATGATGTATCGGTTTGTTATATATTGATGGTTTGTTAAGTAAAAAGTATATTTCACAATTAAATGTACTGCAGAGAACATATAAATAAGCCCTCTTTCTACAACTGGTCAATGGCATAGATGATTTTTATTCAGTGTGGTAAAAGGCAGGTCAGATCATTACTCCTCCACATTCATTCTGTGGTTGAGTGTGCTATAAGGTCTGAGTTGGCATAATGATATCATAAAACATGCTTTCATTTATGTCACATGACTTTCATTTGGGACTAGTTTTCTTCAGTTTCAGATCTCACCAAACGCTGACATCTTGTGGTTATATTCATATATTACATACTGTATATATGATGCCAAAAAGGCCATCTATTCCTGCTTTATTCTGGTCAGAGTTCCAGGGGCTGGAGAGGTCAGTTATACCCTGGACTTCCTGTCAGTCTGTCACAGGGCTACCATTCACACACATATCTACCATCTGTTTTTATTCTCATCTGTTTTTATGGGTTTTTTTGTCTTTTCCTTTTAATGCACTGATTGGATACACTTTCATTTCATGTCATTGTACACACTTTTCATGACAATAAAGTTATTGATTGATTGATTGATTGATTGATTGATTGATTGATTGATTGATTGATTGATTGATTGATTGATTGATTGATTGATTGATTGATTGACTGATTGATTGAATCACAAGGTAACCTAACATGCATGTCTTTGGACTGTTAGAAAACCAGTTCACTCAGACAAAACCCATAAAGACCCACACCCACCAACAAGAGAATTAAATCTCCCCCAGCTTGGATTTGAAACTGAAAATTAATTCCTGCAGGGCAACAGTTCTCAGTGCTGCACCATCAACCTGCCCACATACTCTCTTCTGTATTTGTGAATAATGGGTCCAGACCTGAGTTTGTGGCATGTGAAAAACCTCTTCTTTAGACTTTCTAAATTAATATTGGTGTTTCGCATTTTCTTTAAATACTTAGAATAAAATATTTATGCTTGTACTGTTTAATATTATTTTATTCTAATCTTTCATTCTACATGCCAAATATGAGAAAGAGCATCCAGGCTGTTATCAGAGAAAGGTTTAAAGCCAGCGTCTGTGATGGTATGGGGCTGCATCAGAGTCCATGGCATGGAGGGCTTCATCTGGGTGAAGGTACCACTGATGCACAGCTGGATGTTGGAGTTCTGGAGAGACAGATGCTGCCATCAAGGTGCCGTCTTTTCCCGGGATGTAACAGCATGGCTTCATACACACAGAGTGTGTGAGCTCGGCTGCCTGCCTGCAGTCCACATCTGTCTCCTGTTGAAAATGCTGGAGCATCATGAAGAGGAGAACCAGACAGCGAAGTGCTCTGTTAGGAAAATATCTAACAATGAGATGTTTAAGATTAAGAAGGAGCTCAGTCATTTATATGTGGGGAGAAGAATCTTAAATTCTGTTCTGAATTTAACAGGGAGCCCATGAAGAGAAGCTAAAACTGGAGAAACATGATCTCTCCTGTTAGTTCTCATCAGAACTCTGGCTGCAGCATTTTGGATCAGCTGGAGGCTTTTCAGAGAATATGTGGGACAGCCCAATAATAAGGAATTACAGTAGTCCAATCTTGAAGTAACAATTTCATGGACTAGTTTCTCTGCATCACCCTGAGACAGGATGTTCCTGATTTTAGCAATGTTACGAAGGTGAAAGAAAGCAGTCCTAGAAACCAGTTTTATATGTGCGTCAGATGATAAATTCTGGTCAAAAATAACTCCAAGGTTCCTCACTGTAGAACTAGAATCCAAGGAAATACCATCTAGAGTAACTATATAACTAGACAGTTTCTCCCTGAAGCGCTCAGGTCCAAAGAGAACAACTTCAGTTTTGTCTGAATTTAGAAGCGTAAATATGACTTAAACCAGCCTAATGCAGTTCCTTTAATCCCAATAACATGTTCAAGTCTCTGTAACAGAATGCTGTGATCGATCGTATCAAATGCAGCACTGAGATCCAACAGGACAAGCACAGAAACAAGTCCGCTATCAGAGGCTAAGAGGAGATCATTGGTAACTTTCACCAGTGCTGTTTCTGTGCTATGATGCACTCTGAATCCTGACTGATAAATGATAAATACTTATACTCTGCTTGTTATAACATGACTGCCACATTGCAATGGCTAGATTGTCAAGATTGTCTTTAGACTATTGTTAATCTTGTTTGATTGTACCAGATTTAACTTTGTTAAGCTTTTTTTTAGCTTTAGTCCTCTGAGCAGAAGCTGTGATTCTCAGGTGGCAGCAGTAAAACAACAATCTTTTGTGGTTGGTTAAAACATTACACCTTGGACACAGTAAAACAAAGACTCCAGTCTTATGCTTACCTTATCACATGCTTTGACTTTTTATGTTGTAACTCATGGTTCAGCATGAAGGGTCTGTGTTGTTTAAGGGGTTATTACAAACCAAACTATGGGGATTTCTTTAACCTAACTTAAAAGTCTTGTTCCCTTGACCCAGAGGTCGGCAAACTTAAACATTCAAAGCTATTTGGAGCACAGAAAAGAAAGCATCAGGAGCCACAAAACCCCTTTGACATCTAAAATGAAGATAACACAGCATATAGTATTTGTAACCTTTATGCTATGTATAAAAAACTATAGTGTGCTGCATTGATAAAATCAATGAACTGCTACAGAGAAAACTTTTTTTTGCATGCAACAAAAAAAATTTGATCTTGGAATAAAAAGGCGTTGGGTTGAAGGTCACTTTCAAATAAAATACTCCATGTCTATTTGAGTTTTCCTCATATTTATGAAGGAAAAAGCTGAACTTAAATGATTCACATGCAGCAAATCCATCCAGATATTCTTCAGCAAAGGCTGTGTAATTATTCTGGAAATGTCTTGCAACAACATTTCTCATATTAAGCAGACTGGTCAACGTCAGCAGTGAAAGCAAATTAATCTGCCCACGTAGCCTTAAACATTCTGTTTTCTTCAGAAACTTTTCTTTTCTTGTCTTTATCCATGGTTTGCCCACCGGAGGTCGAAAAGCTCAATAAATTGCGTGGCACACATCAGCAGTTGAGACAAAAAAATTTAAAACGTTTTAATGTTACAAAATCACCATAATCTTCACATTTAGAATTACATTTGAAATACATTTTAAAAAATACTCATTATTTATTGCCCAAAGCCACAGAGAGCCGCTGCAGAGGGATGAAAGAGGGTTGCTGACCCTTGCCTTAACCTAACCAAAATGCACGCGAGAACAAAATACATAAGGTGACCTCATACTGGCTTGAACCCTGATCTGGAAAAATATTGTGCAACTTAATTCATCAGCATCCCTCCCGCTTCATGATGCAGATGTTTGTTTATTTCCTCATAAGAAAAAGTCATGACTCAAAAAGAAATCTTGTGCACATCTGGATTATGTGTAGGTGGTGTGTGTTAAGCTCATTAAGTTGTACAATGTCAAAGATAGAGAACTAAACTAAGAACTGTGGCTGACTTTTCTATTGAAAAAGATGGAGTAAACATCACCTGATCAGATCAGATCTGATTTGGGTTTCTTGTGATTTAACTTCTATTGTTCTGTCAAAAAACTCAAAGTTGTGCCAGCTGTAATTTAATAATGATAAATGTATGCCTTTTCCTTCTCAATAATGGAAATTAGTTTTCTGATTCTTTGTGCAGCAGTGCTTGATTACTGTATGAGGACTCCATGTTAGCACAGACTGGAATGCTGTTTTTTTCTCAATAGCTTGCTGTCTAATGACAATGTGCACTGATCAGCTACAACACTCAAACCACCTGTCAGATACTGTGTAGCTGGCCCAACCCGGTCTAAATCAGCTTTAACTGGTCCAGACATAAGCATGAGACATCACAGGTAGTTTGGAAGCCAGGCAGTAAGGCCTCCCCCAGGACTTTCCAGCAGAAGTCCTCTGCCGTGTTGCTCAGGGAGGGGTGTCTGGTCTGTAGTCAAAGTAACATCCCGACTGATGTCATGGCCCACCTTTTCCTGGCACTGTAATATGGGCTATATAAATAATTGGCAGTCCTTCTGGAGAAAACCTGGTCTGATGAGGAGAGACGGCATCCATCCCACTTTGGAAGGAGTGGCTCTCATTTCTAGAAATATGGACGAATTTATTAGTCATCCAAAAACATGACAACCCAGGGTTGAGACCAGGACACCCCCCCCCCCAAAATCAAAAAACACAAAAGGAGCAAATCCTCTTGTGCAAAAAAAATTTAAAACAAAAACTGAACAAAAACATCAAACTATTAAATGTGGTTTGCTGAATATTAGATCTCTCCCTTCGAAGTCTCTGTTAGTGAATGATTTGATCTGTGATCATCATATTGATATATTTTGTCTTACAGAAACCTGGCTGCAGCAGGAGGATCATGTTAGCATTAATGAATCAACTCCCTCTGACTATTTAAATGTTCACGTTCCTCCAACCACAGGCAGAGGAGGAGGAGTGGCAGCTATCTTCAGATCAGGGTTACTAATCAGTCCTAGACCCAAGATTAGTTTTAGCTCTTTTGAATCTCTGATTCTCAGTTTTTCCCAAAGTGGAAATCACAAAAACCTCTTGTGTTTGTTGTTGTGTATCGTCCACCTGGCCCTTATTCTGAGTTTCTGTCTGAATTCTCAGAGTTTTTATCCCAGTTAGTGCTGAGTACAGATAAAGTCATTGTAGTGGGTGACTTTAATATTCATGTAGATGTTGAAAATGACAGCCTAAATATTAACTTTAATTCTATATTAGACTTTATTGGATTTTCTCAAAGTGTTCACAGACCTACTCACTGCCTTAATCATACCCTTGACCTTGTGCTGACTTATGGCATTGAGAGTGAACAGTTAACAGTGTTCCCTCATAACCCTGTCTTGTCTGACCATTTTTTAATAACTTTTGAATTTACATTACTTGACTACACGGTTTTTGAGAAGAATTCTACATATAGAAGGAGTCTATCAGAGAATTTTCCTAACAGAGCACTTCGCTCCCAAACTGCAGGTTTACTTGTTGTTCCCAGAGTTTCTAAAAGTAGAATGGGAGGTAGAGCCTTCAGTTATCAGGCCCCTCTCTTGTGGAATAAGCTGCCAGTAAATGTCCGGGAAGCAGACACCCTTTCCACTTTTAAGATTAGGCTTAAAACTTTCCTTTTTGATAAAGCTTATAGTTAGGGATGGCTCAGGTGATCCTGAAACATCCCATAGTTAAGCTGCTATAGGCTTAGACTGCTGGGGGACCTCATCTGTCACACCTTTCCTCACTTTGCTCTCTTTTTCCCCTTGTTTAATTTCTCAAATGATATTATGTCCATGTGACATTATTGTGGTTATTAACTTGTGTTTCCTTGTTCCAACAGGTATCCTTTGAATGGTGTTATGGTGTTTTTCCCCCCTCTTTTCCCTCTTTTCTTTCTTCTCAAACCCCAGCTGGTCGAGGCGGATGGCCACCCTTCCTGGTTCTGGTTCTGCCAGAGGTTTCTTCCTGTTAAAAGGGAGTCGCCTTTCCACAGTCGCCTCAGGCACGCTCAGGATGGGAGATTGGACTGAAGACAAGTTTCGGTGCAATCTGTTTTTGAATTGGCTTTATATGAATGAATTGGATTATTTTGAAACTAATTAATTGGATTTCATTGGATTATGATTACAATTAATTGAATTCCAATTGGCTTGAATTGGTCTACATTATTTAAATGCCTTGAGATTACAATTGTTGTAATTTGGCGCTACATAAATAAAACTGAATTAAATTGAATTAATGCATAAGCAATTTTTTCAGGACTTGAAATCTTAGGGATTCAGTGTTTTGTCGTTTTTTTGTTAGATACACCGAGCTTCCGGTGCTGAGTTACTAGCTTTTTCTGGGCTGCAATGGTCTCCAAGGTCATTTTGATATTGATAATTGTCATATTTAAGAGTAAATGTGTCATAAATAATGTTAATCTTTCTTCAAGTTTTTTTTTTTAAGAGGTTCCTCGGAATCAACATACATAGATCGAGGGTGTCGGTGGGCAAAGAACCGAGGATACGATCTGTCAGTGAATGCTCCACAGGACGTCGCTGGCCAATAGCGGAACAGCTGCAGGTGTGAGGAGCTACAAAGTGGCGTCAATAACCGAAGTAAGCGTGGAGAAGATGGAAAACAAGCAGTGCCAGGTAATTTTCCCAGTCTTTTAACCTTGTGGCCGTTTGCAAATGTGACCTGAATTAAATTAAATTAAACGCAAGGAAAACAACAAGCAGCCAGGCTGTTTGAAGTGGCAGCAGTGATGGCGCCATGCCACTAATTAGCTATCGCGGTAACACTTGGTTACATAGTGAAAGTAATAAACGATGCAAATATGTACTTATATGTAATTAATACAAGGTAGCATTGTTTACCCTCATGTCTCATTGAGTGTAATTAATTTGGGCTGGTTTTTCTAGCTGTATCCTGCAGTGGGCCCCAATGAGAGCCCCACCTATCGCTCATCACAGTAACACAACCAGAGATGGCTTTTCAGCCATGGACTGTACGACTGTTCTAAGTCTTAGCACAGAGACACTTTCTCATGACGCTGAAGTTGGCTTCCGATTCGGGACTTGAAGGAATTGGCATTTAGGGCCATTTCACTGCATTTCTTTTGCATTTTGATCTCTCTAAACTTGGTCCTGTATGGAAACTACCATAGCTAAACTACTCAAATCTGGATGGAATTATTCTAAAGAGGCTGTAGATTCATTACTACCTTGTTTGGGATTCGTGAAACCTTTTTCTGATTTATGAAAATGCAGAACAGGGCCATTTCACTGCATTTTTTGCATTCTGATCACCCTAAACTAGGTCCTGTATGGAAACTACAATAGTTAGACGGATCAAATCTGCATGGAATTATTCTATAGAGGGTACAGAGTTTTTAAAACACATTTTATGATTTTTGAAAACTTTATTTGGTCGTTGAAAATTGAAAAAGGTTATATGAGCCTTCTTTCTTTTTGCCCATCCCTTTAATTTTCGAATCGGAAGCCAACTTCAGCGTCATCACTTTCTCCTGACAACCAAAGAGGGTTCCTCCATAGTGCTTTCTGTGCTTTCTGTGCCAGCAAATGTGTCAATCAGAATAGTTTGGCCTACTGTGGAGCTCCCGTTTTTCTCTTTTAATCCTATTACATCAAAGCGTAGTTTTGAGTGGGGTAACAAATTCGGAGACCGCTGATGAAGATTGGAATATTTTTAGATTTTCAAGTATTTTCTGATCTTTTTTTGTATTCTAGTTGTATTCTACCACATTTAGAATGGCGTGAAATGACCCAGAAGCATCTATGGTTGCTATGATAACTGGTGAAATTCTTCATCCGTTCATTGCCTCCTTTCATAGCTTTTAGCACTTGCATTAAACCATGGTTGTAACTGTAAGATTTGTTAGATGAAACTTAGGATGGGAAGTAAATGTGAGCAACCGTTATCGATATTAACATTTCAGTTTTGTGTTCAGGCAAACCTAACTTCTAGAAAAAGTTGGGACATTTTCTAAGATGCTGCAAAACCTTAAATGTTAAATGGGCTATTAGCAACTCACTGAAGAATCTACAGAAACCGCATTGTGAATTATTCTCCAGTCAGCGGGTGAGGGTGTCAGGGTTGGTTTTAGAAGGAGCAGCAGTGTTCAAATCTTCCACTAGTTTACTATAAAGTCCTCTGTGATGAATCAGCCATTTTGTAGTTTTTGTCTAAATGACTTTCTTCATTTTCTGGTGCACGACAGATTTGTAATGTGGTACACTGCATCAGCAGAAGTAGGGATGTGCATTTAAAGTGAAAATGGAGGAGAGGAGTTATTCAATCATTGACTAATGGCACACCCCCACAACATGCGATACATGCACATAGACAGCCTGTCATGTTCTTTAGGGATGTAATGCTATGATTAAAGTAGCAGAATCATTGTAGCTAAACTTTTTCATAAACGGGTAAAACTTTGCTCCAGTGCATAGTCATAGTGGTGGTAAATTTCTGGCATGCTGGAAGAGTTTGAACTGGACGTTTTGAAGTATCTGACAGCTGCTAACTTAAACTTTGATTGTTTTTCTAGTTTGAGCACCATTAGCATCTAAGCTCCCAGTCCCAGGTATGTTGTGTCATAGCCTGGCTGAAGTGAAGCACTCTGCTGCTGTTGTTTTCATGGCAGTCAGCACATAGCCCTGAGCATTACCACCACCTTGTGGTGCATTGCTCCCAGCTGCCGCTTAAAACAGAATAGCTCCATATTAATACAATGGTCCCAAACTATTTAATTTCTTATTGTTCAGTGACTGTTCACAAAGTTGAGAATGAAATTCTAAAATAGACTATTATGTGTTGTTGTCTGCAGGAGCTGATGGTGCGTGCTAACGCTAGCTGGTGCTAATGTTTGCAACTTGTCATTGTGAAATTCTGACCTGCAGAGAATGTCTGGGCATGGCCTGGCCCAGCTTTATCAACCATGTGTCATATCAGTTCAGTTCGGTTTGTTTATACAGCGCCAAATCACAACAAATGTCGTATCAAGGCTATTCAAAGACCATTACAGTCCAGTTCATTGTAATATAATTGTAATCCAATCAAATTAATTCAAATCCAACTTAGTTCAATTCGCACAATGTCAATTTTAAGTTGCCTAGCTAAACCTACAGATTCAATTCAGTTTTATTTATATAGTGCCAAATTACAACAAATGTCATCTCAAGGCACTTCAGTGATACAGTCCAATTCAAACCAATTCATTGTAATCATAATCCAATGAAATCCAATTAATTAAATTAAAAATAATCCAATTAATTCATATAGAGCCAATTTAAAAAAAAAAAAAAAAAAAAAAAAAAAAAAAAAAAAAACAATTTCCTAGCTAAGGAAACCAACAGATTGCACCGAAGCTTCTCTTCGGTCCAATCTCCCGTCCTGAGCGTGCCTGAGGCAACTGTGGAGAGGAAAGATGGCACCGATGTCATCACAACAGAATAAATAAATGCATGAGAACATTACCACACAAAATATGAAATGAACTATTTTATCCTTAAGAATGTGTGTAGAGATGAGCATAGCACTGAGCGTGCTTTCACACAGAGTGTACTGATGGAACAGGGAGGCATTTACTGTCACAGCATGAAACCTCAGCATCCATCTGTGTTCTTTCTTTCCTCTAATAGTCACTCATCTAGTAATCGTCTTTGTTAAAAACAAACGTCGAACTAGACTCAAGACTAACAAACGACACGTGTGACAGACGGTTCTGAAAGTGTAACCTGGCTGGTGTGGTGTTCTTATTGGAGGCTCTGCCGTGAGCACGTCTTCAGATAGCACTCTGATCTGCTTGGTGTGAACGCAGCAGGGACTTCTGAGCAGATACCACTGTTCACTTCTGTCCCTGATGTGGAATCGGTGTTTCAGAATGAAAGCTATTCCAGTGTCTGTCTGTCTTTAGTTATTTTTTTTTGTCCATCACAGGAGTTTTTGCCGCTTACATTCTCCAGCATTTTAGCATGAATTTCCTTTTTATTTGTGCTTTAGATTAACTGCACATGTGGCCTATTGTTTGCACACTTTAAATTGTTGGTGCTTTTGTTCAGTCATTGTCTTCAGCTCTTGCACTTGGAGTGTAGAAGAAACCCACGTTATGTTGCCTCCACATGAAATGCAGCAGATAAATAAACTTGGCTGGGCAAGAATTGAGATGGAACAAGCACCTGCATCTCAATTCTTTTTTTTTTCTTCACTCTTTGCCTCTATTTCAGGGAAAAACACTTTTTAAGCATTGCTCAAAATTAGAAGGTTTTGCACTTGGCTTCCCCAACAGTTGTGGGATGTAATGCACAGCCATACACATGACTGTGTTGTCATAGTTAAGAGGCTGACGAACACTTCCAGAAGCCACCAAGTATGTCAAGAAAGTGTAATGTCAAAGGACCTAACAAGACTGCATATTTTCATATGCTATGATTATTTTTATTTTGTCCAAACAGTTGTTGATGGTACGAAAAAGAACCGAAAGGCTGAACACCAGTGTATGTATTATTAGGGCCGGGACTCAATTAAAAAAAAAAATTAATCTAATTAATTAGAGGCTTTGTAATTAATTAATCGCATTTTAAGCGCATATAAATATTTGATAGTATACCATTGAATAATGACTGAATACATAAGCTTAAGCAACAAAATGTTTTTTTTTTCAAAGGTGGTACCAACCGTGCTCTGATCAAGGCTTCCATCCATCTGTCGTTTTTTTTTTTTTTAATTAAATTTTTTTTATACTATTCAATGGACAGGACAGATATAAAGAGACGGAAGGGTGGGGTGACACACAGTAAAAGGCCGTCCGATGTGGGATTCAAACAGCAGTGAGGACTGTAGCCTCTATCTACGGGGCGCCTGCACAGCCCACTGCTACGCTACCGACCATCCCATCTGTCTGTTTCCCATCCACAGGGCCAAACAAAGCGGTCTCATCAGCATTCTTTTTCATGTTTAATTACTGTTCACTGTGGTTTGTTGTTGTCTGAAGTCATGAACGTTAGTTGGTGCTCCAGAATAATCGGTATGCCTGGAACTCATCCAGTGAGAAACGTTCCGTGGTGCAAAAATATGTGCGATTAAAATGCGCTAAATTTCTTTAACGCGTTAATTTTTTGTAATTAATTAATCTTAATTAACGCATTTATGTCCCGACCCTAGTTTTTACTTGAAGAACTTATTTCCATGTTGGTCTGAAACGAAACCAAGGAGCAGACTGAGGTTTGATCTGGCACACAGATGGTAACAGTAAAGTTCCTACTTCCATTTCAATCTTTGGTGAATAACATAACACGGATGAACACGGTGCTGTTATGTTTATGCATTTGGCAGACACTTTTATTCAAAGCGACTTACACTCCTATCCCAGGTAGGCAATTAAGCATGACACGTTCAGCTGATACATCTACACACCCAGCTGTTTATCCCTCAGCGCACTCCAGTCCAACAGTTGGCGGTAATGCACCTCCAAGCTGGTTGCGAACTGCCAAAAAAATGATATAAGATAATAATACAGTGACCTACCAGCTGACTGATGAAGGAAACTGAGCAGAAACATGGGAGAGATGGAGTGTAGCTGAAGAGAGTCACAAAAGCAGGGCTGAGACTGAAACCCAAATTGTTGAAGTAGTTGACCAAAAAGGTCCCATTATATAATTGATATAGATGTGGTTTAGATTCAGTAAAATTGTTATGTTTATGCATTCGCTTTCATCCAAAGCAACTTACAGGTAGGTCTTGCCTAAGGACCCCTACTGGAGGTAGAACCTTTGATGCTGGGTATTTGAACCCAGGTCTCTCACACGGAAGGTGGCAGTCATACCACTACACAGTCCAGTCCAATTGATGAAGAACAGATAAATAGTGTGGTTGGTGAATGGCAAAAGGGGAAGCAAGACTAATTAGTTTAATCACCTGAAAAGGTATCACTCCAGCGACTCATGTGACTCGGTGTGTGAAACAGAAAAGCGTCACCTCATCATGTGTGGCTGCCGCCCCATATGAAAATCATTGAAAACGCAGCAAAGACTTTCATATGTTACTGAACTACGGTTGATAAAGTGGATTGTAAAGTTGAACTATATTTGTTTCATGTTGCGGTCATTATTAGGATACTTTTGAATTTGGCCAGCCCTAATATAAACACTAATTACAGAAATCAGCCACAGCGTCGTTCTCCTATGATTTACAGCTGACACAGAGCAGAGGGAGAAATGATGAGGATCGTATTATATTCAGGATTTTAAACCCGCATGTTAAACTTCCCCAACAGAGCCATACAAAGTGAACGTGACAGAATAAGGGAGTTGATCTGTTTTCACTTACTGATAGCAACAGTTTTTCTCTCCAGCAGTAACATCCAATCTGATGTTTATTCTTGTCTTGCTCGTACACTTTATCTTCTTCGTCACTTCCTGTCATAGCGTGGTTATCTTCAGTCCAGTTGCTGCATCTTATTTGTTATGATGACATCGCCTTTTATTTTTATTTTAGGGTGAAACTGAGTTGTTATCTAGTTTCTGGTACATTGCATGGCACAAAAACAGTGTAGTGACAAGCTGGAACTTGGAAAGTTGTGAACTGGGCCTTTCAGGCCTGGGAGTCTACATAACAAAGGCTGGTTTGCTTCAAAACCAGTTAAAAGCACTTACTTTTAGGGTTAAGAATTTCTCCACTGTTGCTTTAACCAGATTTTTTTTTGAATATGTATGGTTAAGCAAGGGTATTTTTTTTTTTTTTTTCCCCCCTTGTCCTGTTCAGCATTATGGCAGCAGAATTGTAGTCTGAATACCTTTGATGCCAAACAGATTTGCTTTGCCAAGGGAAGTTTTATAAATGTAAAGCTCCCCTTGATGCCCATTTATTTATTTCTGTTTACAATATATGACATGTAATAGAACTGAACCGGACCGGGGGACAAGAAAAAAAGAAGAGGAAAGAAGAGGAAACAGAACAAAAATAGAAACAAAAACCAGACAACCAGCTGCTACACAACAAAACAGACAACAATCCATGGCCTCTGAGGGGAATACAGCCTTAGCGCCACCAGGAGCACCTGAAAGCGTGTGCGTGCGCGTGCGTGTGTGTGTGTGTGTGTGTGTGCGCGCGTGCGCGTGCGCGCGTGGCACAGAACCCAGGAAGCCCACCGCAGGGACAACCACGCATCCACCCAGAACACTGCAGAGGAAGCCCCCCAACAGCCCCCATAAGCATAGGGCAGAGGCCCCCCGAGAGCCAGGGGCAACAGCCCACCGACCCCGCTAGGCCCCAGCCGCCCAGACATGGGCCGTGCACTGGACCTGGGCCCCAGGAGCCCGAGCGCCCCTGTCAAGTGCCCTGGGAGTCAAGACGTGCCCACAGGTGGGTGAAGTCGCGAGCAGCGGGGATAGGCAACGCCGCCCCCCCATCGGGAGAAGCACAAGCAGGCCAGGCGACAGCAAGTCCCAGATCCAGGCCCAATCATCACCACACACACTTTCATGTCCCATACATCCACACGTCCTCCCTCCCTCAACTCCGCTGGGGTGTAGTGCAGCGGGCACACCAGGGCACCAGCAGCCCCCCAGCCACCACAGACCCCGAACCAGCAGAACAATTAATTAATCCTCCTGGCCCCTCCCGCCCCGAGCAGCAACCATGAAGCAGGGGTGTGGGAAGAAGACCCCTCCCCTCACCCTTCTGGCTCTTCAATATTTTCTAATAGTGAGCGATTAAAATTGAGGGGCAGCCAAACTTGTAGAACTCGGAGCGCGGCCCCCTGGGCAGCCTACATACCCAAAGAGCCCCGCCCACCAGATGCCACTCAGTGTAACCACCCCCCAAGACCTAATGTGTGTGTGTGTGTGTGTGTTTGATAAGTAGTAATGTCTAAGGTGTAATTAAAACAGGGGCGGGGAACTGCAGAGTGCAACCAAGGGGACCACCTACGTGGCCCCATCCACTACACCCCACCGAACACACCCCCCCAAAACCCTTCATGTGTGAGTGTGTGCTGTGTACAAGAGCCAGAAGGGAGAGGGGTATGGTTATATACACCGGAGGAGCTACTCTCCCCCGGAGAGGGCAGCCAGGGACTGGCTGCAATAGGCATCCCCGCTACCTGGGAGCCAACCCAGGGCAGGAGGGGCTGATGTCCACCAGGCTCGGGGCCTGAAGCGACCATATTCCGGGAGCCCCTGTACCCCCAGAAGGTACCCATCCCGCCCCACCCCACCCCGGAGGACCTCTACAAAAAACAAACAACAACAAAAAACAAACAAACAAACCACCCGGTCACACCAGTCGCAGCAGCCCGGGCCTGAGACCCACCATCACCCAGGCCCCCCCAGGCCCCCCCCAACAGGGGAAAAGCACCCCCCCCCATCGCACGCCCCAACACCCTGAAAAAAAAAGAACCAACCATCTGCGGACACCTTGGAGGTCCCAGAGCAACAAGCCTGGCACCAGGACCTGCACCAACCCACCCATACTGTGGTAAGTCCAGGGTAACCCAGCCCCCCCAGGCACAGGCAGGGTCCCCCCCGGGCGCAAGGCAGCGCCCAGCCACCAGGGCCCAGGCCCAGCACCACCACCCACGCCAGAGCGGCCCGGCCACCCGGCATAGAGCCAACAGCCACCGCCCCAAGGCCCCTAAGGGACCCCGCCCCACACCGCAAGACAGTCCCACCCGCAAGCCCCCAAAACTGCCCTCCAAGCCTGACACACAGTCCCCCCCAGCAATGACCAACCCGGTCCCCACGACCCGAGAGACCACCAGACACCCGAAGCCACACAGCCCCCCCCAGCACACACCCAACCGCCCAGAGCGACGGGACAGCAACCCACCACCACCACTAAGTGATAAAGCTAATCAGCGGGAACCAGAGAGAGTTAAATTCAGCCAATTGATGTTTTGAGGAGGCAGACAATGTTTCCATGCTAATATAATCTAAAAGAAAATTTCTAAACTGGTTAATCCACAGATTGTTCTTCGCTTTCCAGTTCATGAGAATAGTTTTCTTTGTGATACATAACACTGTGAGAACCATGTGTGCTGAGTTAATTTCCATGTTGATATTGTCTAAGTCACCCAGTATGCACAGTGTGGGGCATGCAGGGATGCTACACTTTAGCCATGTTGATAGGTCCTCACAGACTTCAAGCCAGAACTTCTGGACAGGCGCACAGAACCACAAAGCGTGTGCATAATCATCAGGTGTGTTATCTGTGCAATGTGAGCAGATGTTTGAGTGTGTTAGACCCATCCTGAACATCCTTTGTGTTCTATGAATGATTTTGTATGGTATGAGCTGTAAATTAGGATTTCGAGTCATTCTGAAGGTGTTAAAACATATTTGTGGCCAGAAGCTATGACTAGAACTGATGGATAAATCTGCCTCCCATTTTGAGGATGGAAGAGACATTGTGTCATCTATCTTAGACAATAATTTATATATTTTTGATAGTAGTTTTGGGGTGCAGATGCTTAGAAATTCTGCTACCCTAGTCGGGAGTTGTAAGTCTGGTTGGTGGAGGATATATTTCTTTGTTATTATAGACTTAAGTTGTTGATATTCTAGGAATTTATTGCTGCCTATCCCATGTTGTGATATGAGCTCATCAAATGAAATAAAATGTCCATTTTTGATTATATGTTCCAGATGTTTGATTCCTTTGATCTTCCACAGAGTAAAGTTTAGCATTTTTTTTTGTTTTGTAGGATGTCAGGATTGTTCCAGATGGGTGTAAGCTTACACGGGACAATTGAAGACTTTGTTATTTTAAGAAATTCCCACCAGGCTGTCAGAGAGGTGCTGATGTTAATGCTTTTGAAACATTTGTGATTTTTTACGTTTTGACTAATAAGTGGCAGGTCAGAGATTTCCAGATTATCACACAATGCTTGTTCTATATTTATCCATGGTTCATCTATTGGGCTAGGTTTAAACCATTTTGATATATACTGTAACCTATTGGCTAAGGAATAGTGCTGAAAATTAGGTAAATCTAATCCACCACAGTCCTTGGTCTTCTGTAGGGTTTTTAAACTAATACGTGGTGGTTTGTTTTTCCACAGAAATTTGGAGATGCATGAATCTAGTGACTTAAACCAAGTAGCAGATGGTTTTATGGGGATCATTGAGAACAAATAATTAACTTTTGGTAGTATCATCATTTTAATGGTTGCAACTCTCCCCATAAGTGATATAGGTAAGGACTTCCAACGAGAGAGATCGTCCTCTACTGTCTTTAATAATTGCACATAATTTAGCTTTGTTAGCTCTGAGAGCCTGGAGGAAATGTTTATGCCTAAATATCTAATATTTCCTGACTGTAAAGTGATCGCAGGTATATTCTGGACCCTACAGTTAATGGGCAGAACTGTGGTCTTAGACCAATTGATAGAGTAGTCAGAAAGTGCTGAGAATTTATTTATGAGTGTGATCGTGTGAGTGAGAGACGTTTGAGAGTTCTGAAGGAAAAGTGAAACATCATCAGCATAAAGACTTATTTTATGCTCAATATTTTGGGGTTGGGTGCCTTTTAATATTTCTTTCTTGTCTGATAGGAGCTGCTAAAGGTTCGATGAAAATAGCAAAAAGTGAGGGAGAAAGTGGGCAACCCTGCCTTGTACCTCTCTGCAGACTGAAGCTTGGAGAGGTTTGATCATTTGTCCTGACACATGCATTTGGGGAGCTATATAATATCCTTATCCAGTTGATGAAGTGTGACCCAAACCCAAATTTGTTTAATGCTGCGAATAAAAATTTCCAGTTCACTCGATCAAATGCTTTTTCTGCATCTAGAGAGACTATTGTGGTTTCCAGGTTGTTGATGTTAGAATAGTCTATGAGATTAATTAGCCTGCGAGTGTTAGTGGATGAGTGTCTACCCTTTATGAAACCTGTCTGGTCAGGATGTATTATAAGTGGAGTTATTTTTTCTATTCTTTTGGCAAGGGCTTTACAAATTATTTTGAGGTCTGCATTTATTAGAGATATTGGGCGGTAGCTGGATGGAAGTATGGGGTCTTTTCCTGGTTTCTGTAGCAAGATAATGTTAGCAGAGTTCATGTGTGGGGATAATCTGCCATTCTGCTTAACTTGTAATACCATTTTGTGAAATGCAGGTGCCAAAACAGTCCCAAATTATTTGTAGAACTCTGCTGGAAAACCATCTGGTCCTGGGGCTTTGTTACTAGGCATATGTTGAAGGGCTTCATGGAGTTCTCCTATTGAGAGAGGTGAATCCAGAGCCATTGCCTGTTCGGTTTGTAATTTTGGAAGGTTGATATTATATTAAGTCACCCAGTATGCACAGTGTGGGGCATGCAGGGATGCTACACTTTAGCCATGTTGATAGGTCCTCACAGACTTCAAGCCAGAACTTCTGGACAGGCGCACAGAACCACAAAGCGTGTGCATAATCATCAGGTGTGTTATCTGTGCAATGTGAGCAGATGTTTGAGTGTGTCAGACCCATCCTGAACATCCTTTGTCCTTTATAATGTGTTCTATGAAGGATTTTGTATTGTATGAACTGTAAATTAGGATTTCGAGTCATTCTGAAGGTGTTAAAACATATTTGTGGCCAGAAGCTATGACTAGAACTGATGGATAAATCTGCCTCCCATTTTGAGGATGGAAGAGACATTGTGTCATCTATTTTAGACAATAATTTATATATTTTTGATAGTAGTTTTGGGGAGCAGATGCTTAGAAATTCTGCTACCCTAGTCGGGAGTTGTAAGTCTGGTTGGTGGAGGATATATTTCTTTGTTATTATAGACTTAAGTTGTTGATATTCTAGGAATTTATTGCTGCCTATCTCGTGTTGTGATATGAGCTCATCAAATGAAATAAAATTTCCATTTTGGATTATATGTTCCAGATGTTTGATTCCTTTGATCTTCCACAGAGTAAAGTTTAGCATTTTTTTTTGTTTTGTAGGATGTCAGGATTGTTCCAGATGGGTGTAAGCTTACACGGGACAAGTGAGGACTTTGTTATTTTAAGAAATTCCCACCAGGCTGTCAGAGAGGTGCTGATGTTAATGCTTTTGAAACATTTGTGATTTTTTACGTTTTGACTAATAAGTGGCAGGTCAGAGATTTCCAGATTATCACACAATGCTTGTTCTATATTTATCCATGGTTCATCTATTGGGCTAGGTTTAAACCATTTTGATATATACTGTAACCTATTGGCTAAGGAATAGTGCTGAAAATTAGGTAAATCTAATCCACCACAGTCCTTGGTCTTCTGTAGGGTTTTTAAACTAATACGTGGTGGTTTGTTTTTCCACAGAAATTTGGAGATGCATGAATCTAGTGACTTAAACCAAGTAGCAGATGGTTTTATGGGGATCATTGAGAACAAATAATTAACTTTTGGTAGTATCATCATTTTAATGGTTGCAACTCTCCCCATAAGTGATATAGGTAAGGACTTCCAACGAGAGAGATCGTCCTCTACTCTCTTTAATAATTGCACATAATTTAGCTTCTGAGAGCCTGGAGGAAATGTTTATGCCTAAATATCTGATATTTCCTGACTGTAAAGTGATCGCAGGTATATTCTGGACTCTGCAGTTAATGGGCAGAACTGTGGTCTTAGACCAATTGATAGAGTAGTCAGAAAGTGCTGAGAATTTATTTATGAGTGTGATCGTGTGAGTGAGAGACGTTTGAGAGTTCTGAAGGAAAAGTAATACATCATCAGCATAAAGACTTATTTTATGCTCAATATTTTGGGGTTGGGTGCCTTTAATATTTCTTTCTTGTCTGATAGCAGCTGCTAAAGGTTCGATGAAAATAGCAAAAAGTGAGGGAGAAAGTGGGCAACCCTGCCTTGTACCTCTCTGCAGACTGAAGCTTGGAGAGGTTTGATCATTTGTCCTGACACTTGCATTTGGGGAGCTATATAATATCCTTATCCAGTTGATGAAGTGTGACCCAAACCCAAATTTGTTTAATGCTGCGAATAAAAATTTCCAGTTCACTCGATCAAATGCTTTTTCTGCATCTAGAGAGACTATTGTGGTTTCCAGGTTGTTGATGGTAGAATAGTCTATGAGATTAATTAGCCTGCGAGTGTTAGTGGATGAGTGTCTACCCTTTATGAAACCTGTCTGGTCAGGATGTATTATAAGTGGAGTTATTTTTTCTATTCTTTTGGCAAGGGCTTTACAAATTATTTTGAGATCTGCATTTATTAGAGATATTGGGCGGTAGCTGGATGGAAGTATGGGGTCTTTTCCTGGTTTCTGTAGCAAGATAATGTTAGCAGAGTTCATGTGTGGGGATAATCTGCCATTCTGCTTAACTTGTAATACCATTTTGTGAAATGCAGGTGCCAAAACAGTCCCAAATTCTTTGTAGAACTCTGCTGGAAAACCATCTGGTCCCGGGGCTTTGTTACTAGGCATATGTTGAAGGGCTTCATGGAGTTCTCCTATTGAAAGAGGTGAATCCAGAGCCATTGCCTGTTCGGTTTGTAATTTTGGAAGGTTGATATTATATTAAGTCACCCAGTATGCACAGTGTGGGGCATGCAGGGATGCTACACTTTAGCCATGTTGATAGGTCCTCACAGACTTCAAGCCAGAACTTCTGGACAGGCGCACAGAACCACAAAGCGTGTGCATAATCATCAGGTGTGTTATCTGTGCAATGTGAGCAGATGTTTGAGTGTGTTAGACCCATCCTGAACATCCTTTGTGTTCTATGAATGATTTTGTATTGTATGAGCTGTAAATTAGGATTTCGAGTTATTTTGAAGGTGTTAAAACATATTTGTGGCCAGAAGCTATGACTAGAACTGATGGATAAATCTGCCTCCCATTTTGAGGATGGAAGAGACATTGTGTCATCTATCTTAGACAATAATTTATATATTTTTGATAGTAGTTTTGGGGAGCAGATGCTTAGAAATTCTGCTACCCTAGTCGGGAGTTGTAAGTCTGGTTGGTGGAGGATATATTTCTTTGTTATTATAGACTTAAGTTGTTGATATTCTAGGAATTTATTGCTGCCTATCCCATGTTGTGATATGAGCTCATCAAATGAAATAAAATGTCCATTTTTGATTATATGTTCCAGATGTTTGATTCCTTTGATCTTCCACAGAGTAAAGTTTAGCAATTTTTTTGTTTTGCAGTATGTCAGGATTGTTCCAGATGGGTGTAAGCTTACACGGGACAAGTGAGGACTTTGTTATTTTAAGAAATTCCCACCAGGCTGTCAGAGAGGTGCTGATGTTAATGCTTTTGAAACATTTGTGATTTTTTACGTTTTGACTAATAAGTGGCAGGTCAGAGATTTCCAGATTATCACACAATGCTTGTTCTATATTTATCCATGGTTCATCTATTCAAGCAAGGGTATTTCTGAATGTGAACAACCATGAATGGGCACAAGCATGGTGGTTTGAGAACGGAATTCATCGGCAGCTGATTACGTATAAATGTGCATACAACTAGCATGTAATTTAAAAGAGAAATCACATTTTCTTTGTAAAGCTGATAAATTAAGACCCTGGTGAGCAAATGATACTTCTCACATATCTAAATCATGAAGGGGTTTTACATGGGACTGGATTAGAAATGATAACTGTAAGATATGATGGAAGGGCTGTGTGTGAGCAACTGTCATCGTCAACATATTTCAATTTTAATGACCAACTTAAATATTGAGGTGCTATGCCTGCAACAGATCTTTTGTGAGAAGAAACCAGTTTAGACCGATGTCGCCCCTTCATTTGGTTTGGTTCATTTTCAGAATGACCAATCTGTCTGAACATTGTCATACAGGTACAACAGCTGCTCGTTTGGGGCACTACTGCCCAGGAAGAAGAAAACCCGGCTCGACTGGCCAAAAACGGAAATCCATCCTTTTCATCTGGCTTGTTCACAACAAAAAAAACAAACAATGGAGCAACACCATCTCTCTTCCTCTCTTTGGTTCGCTGGATATTCCATTTGCATTTCTCACTGTAAGTGAACTGCACTGAGAACCATGTTTTCAGGCGGACCAGAATTGGCTTGTTCAGTCAACACCAGAGTTTGGATGATGGAGCTGGTCCATTTAAAGCGGACCAAACAGCTGTCTTGTGAAAGTGGCCTTAGTCCCATAACAGGTGTGGTTTGCAGGCTTCTCTCACCTACAGTTCGTATGAAAACTTTCGAAAAGTTATGCCGAGATTTTCGTGCATAATCCTATGAATATCCATCGACACGAGCAACCAGTGCGCCTGCTCAAAGTCTGAAGTCAGGGCTGACGTGCCTTTTATTCACAGAGGAAAATAAACATTATAAATGGTTTCGACATTATAAGACATTGTTGAAAGCGAAAATTGTACTTTTTATTTTTACAATCTTCCGTCAGGGAATGTATGCAAGCTCTAGTTTGTTAGTTATTAACCTGTGAAATTTATTTTTGTTTCGAACGTTGCTGTTGTGGTTACTAAGGACGCTGCTATCGCTGTAGCTTCTGCAAACGTCACGGTAATCACCATAGGCTACTTTTTTTGTCCTTTTTTTTAAAAAAAATTTGCTTTTGTTCCAGCTTCACTGCTGAAACACGCTATAAAGGAAATACACGCAGGCAACGGAGAAATAAGTTTGTTTTGGGTGAATAGCAGCGCACCCTGAAAGATCCCTGCCCACTGACATCTTCTGCATCGAATCAGAGCGCCGAGGCGAATGGAAAGAGCAGGAATAATTCTATTTACAGGATGTATTCATGGACAGCTGATATATAAACAAATAAAATAAAGACAGGCTTTATTTGTCATTCTTATGAGTCACATAAAAACAAAATTGTGTTTCACACATCCACCGTTTGGAGATCAGTGCAGTTAATTTCAACAATAAATGAGGAAACATGGATAAATAAATCAAACAGATAAAAAGGGTCAGGGATAAAAAAAGAATAAAAATGGTCATTAAATAGGTGCTTTAACAAATAAACAGCTACAGACGCCACACACTTGTAGCAGTTCTGTTTTGAGCTAAACTAACAAAGTTTGGACAGGTTGGAGCCAATAAAATGAGACCCAGGCTGGTTGAATTTACTTCAAGATCGAAATGTTAAGAAACACTGTAAGTGTACAGAAATCCCTTCATCATCTTCACATCATCGCTAATAAACAACATTTGTAAAGCTATATATGCTAAAGTTAAAACTGTATATCCAGATACGTATTGACACTACAATATACTGAAATCTTGGACATCTAGGACCATCCTGTCAGCCTGGGTAAAGGGATACAGAAGGTATAATTGGCCATATTAGGTCATTAGAAATATAATATGGAACTCACTGTAAATTATGGGGAAAACCGGGTCTAAACTGGTCCAAATTTCAAAGTCTGACAGTGTATTAAGCAGACGTCAATATTTTGAACACATGTGGTCACTAACTACCCCTTAAAGGAGCAGTGTGGAAGTTCCGCTGTTCGTCAGATTCTGTCATTTTCGAGTGCGTTTGAACGGTATTCGCTAGATTCTATCATTTCCGATTGTGGAGTGAACGCAACACTCCAAGCTTCGGAGAAACTACGGTGGCCTGACGCTGCATGCAGCACACACTACCCAACACATCCATCACTCAAATGTGTCACAATGTTTTCTCCATCGAGTGAAAACACCTTCTCAAGTTCTGAGGTAACTTTTAGAGATATAAATTAGAAATAGATGTGTAATTTGGTTAGATATTCTGTGAAAAGACAACTTGCAGTGAATGTCACTGTTAGTTGTTCTGCATGATATTTGTGTTTTGTGGAGCTAATATTAGCTGCGTAAGGCTAAAGACTGTTTGTATTTAGTCTGATAGAGGGATAGCATTAGCAGGCAACACATTGTATCTGGCTGACATCTTCAAAGCCTCTTAGTATCACGTTACACTTTGATTGAAACCAGCTGATCTCCGTAACGTGGCCCGCGTAATTTCTGTCCAGCTAATTAAGCTACTTAGTAGTTTTGCCGTACAAACTCATGTGAATCAACAGTTTTCAACAGGTACACGGAGAAAACGTTATGTTTGTTTAATCAGATCAGCTGATCATCTGCAAAGTAGCGGTGAATCGCACTTGCGCCACCCTTTGTCCCTTCCAGGCCACTGTAATCGATATGACGACGCAGGTGGTGTCTTTCAGGGTAAGCCTTTGTGTAGAGTGAACAGCAATATATGGAAATAAAAAGGCGAAATCTAAAGTAATAAAAACGTAAGGACTTGTTTCATAGGGTGACTATATAGCACTAACAACCTAGTTATATGTATTATATTCCATTTCTGTTAATACATCATCATAATCATTACACACTGCTCCTTTAAAACATGTTTGAATTATTTCATCCAGCTTGGACTTACTAAGGGTCTGAGAAAGTACACCTCAAAGGGCCTTGCCTTGGAGCGAGATGAAAATTAAACTTTGGTGTAGGACAAGAGTGAAGGCCTTGACCTAAGGAGTAACATATGCCAATATGAAAATTATGGGCAGTTCCTGCTGCTTAGAGGTTCTTAATTCAATTTTATTTATATAGCGCCAAATTACAACAATTGTCATCTCAAGGCACTTTAATAATATAGTCCAATTCAAGCCAATTGGAATTCAATTCATTGTAATCATAATCCAATTAATTCATATAGAGCCAATTCAAAAACAATATCCTAGCTAAGGAAATCAACAGATTGCACCAAAACTTGTCTTCAGTCCAATCTCCCGTCCTGAGCGTGCCTGTGGCGACTGTGGAAAGGAACGACTTCCTTTTAACAGGAAGAAACCTCTGGCAGAACCAGAACCAGGAAGAAACTTCTGGCAGAACCAGGAAGGGTGGCCATCCGCCTCCACCAGCTGGGCTTTGAGAAGACAGAAAAGAGGGTGACCTTCGAACCTGAGACACTTTTGAAGGTTTACAGAGAAGCAACAAAATGGGATACAGACCAGTTGCAAACAGTTTTGGAAAGCTCTTAACCTGTACTACCATCACCTGAGGGAAACTTGTAGGGGGCGCCACTAAGTAGGGTCAAAACCCAGAAAAAACGTGATTTCACCCCTTTAACTATAAGCAAGATCAAATCTGACCAAACAGATGTGCTTCCCAACCCCAAAACCTATCATAAGTCTGAAAGTTTCCTGGTCACAGTTTCACATATTAGAGGAAACACATTCAAACGACAAAACATATGGCGCTGCCCGCCACTGTGTAGGGCAATTTAGTACAAATTGTAGTTTTCATATCGTGCTTCCAGGTTAGGGTCAGGGTTGTGAAATTAGGGTTTAAAAAACATATCTGTGCATTCTTCAACTGAATAGAAGTGCTTTATTCATCCCAAACTGGGAAATTACTTTACAGTAGTAGCATTTACACCCGAGCGAAATAGACATGAAAGCAAAAAGCACCTACTATGAAGTAGTAGTATGAACAAAATGTACAATTCAACCTTCAAGATCGTAATTGCAAATAAAATTCAAGTAAAAATATATATACAACAAAATGTGCACTTGTGCATTGTGTACCAGTAGCAGTTAATGTACAGTTGTACAAATGAGCAGTATGTTTAAAAGAAAATATATCTAAAGTGCATATAGAGAATAATGAGCAGTAAATGGTAAATGGACTTGTACTTGTATAGCGCTTTTCTAGTCTAACTGACCACTCAAAGCCCTTCACTACATGCCGCATTCACCCCACTCACACACATTGATACAGCACATCTTAAGGCTATGCATAACTACGTGCTTTCTAACCATTCATACACATTCATACACCGATGGATACATCAGTAGGCAATGTGGGGTTCAGTGTCTTGACGCTTCGACATGTAGCCCGGGGAAGCCGGAGTCAAACCACCGACCTTCCGATTGATGGGCGACTCCTGAGCTACAGCCGCCCCACTGGCCAACTGTTTCAAATGCAGTGCTTTCAGCTTTTATTAAACAGTGGGATGTGGCAGGAATGATTTCCTGTATCTGTCCCTTCGACAGCAGAGCTGAAGCAGCCTGTGTGAGAAGGTGCTTCGCTGTCTGACCACGGTGTGATGGAGAGGGTGCTGATTATTGTCCATAATGGACAACAGCTTATTCAATGTCCTCCTCTTCACCACGGTCTCAAAAGACTCCAATCTGAGACCAAGTGCAGAGCCAGCTTTCTTATTGATTTTGTCCAGTCTGTTAGTGTCACTGGCTCTGATGGTGCTGCCCCAACACACAGCAGCAAAGAAAAATGGCGCTGGCAACAACACTCTGATAGAATATCTCCAACATCTTGCTGTACACGTTGAAGGTTCTCAGCTTCCTCAGGAAATAGTCTGCTCATCCCCTTCTCTCACACAGCCTCACTATAAGATACCCTGTCGAGTCTGTTTCCAATCACCACTCCAAGGTATTTGTAGTCCTTCACCTCCTCCACCACCTCCCCCTGATCCTTAGTGGCTGTGAAGGCGTCTTCTTCCTCCTGAAGTCGATCACCATCTCTCTGGTCTTGCTGACGTTCAGCCTCAGGTGATTCTGTTCAGACCACTCCACAAAGTTGAAAACTTCTGTAGGTGACCTGACTCCGAGTTGTACTGGAGATCAGTGGTGTACAAGGTAAAGAGAAAGGGAGAAAGCACAGTTCCCTGCGGAGCTCCTATGTCACTGACCACCACATCAGACAGGACACTACCCAGACGGACAAACTGTGCCTGCCTGTCAAGTAGTCAGTAACCCAGGAGATCACTCAGTGCGGTTACATGCGGGCAATCGGATCGGATTAATGGCTAAATTACAGTAAGATTGAGTTATTCAGCTCATGTAACAAGCTTCATCCGACAAGAAATTGAATCGGTTACTTGCGATCGAATTAAGACCCTGAGATAACTCCATCTAAATGTACACTGAACGTGCATGTAGACGACAGTGGATCGGATCGAGCGTTCTGCACATGCTCCAGATTTTTCCCAGCGATCGTCACCCAGAAGTCGAAGGAGACGATATTCCTGTTGTTGTCGTCAGAAAGAAAGAAACAACGCGATGGAGAATGCGCCGTTGTGCATCGTCTGTGCCATAACCAGCTCATCACAGATGGAGAGGGACGCAGCTTCATCTCGCTCTGCGTTCACCATCTTTCTGAATGCCTGAGTTTGTTGTTGTTGGCGGTGAAGACGTCAACAGGAAGTGGCTCTATTAGCGATAGCTGAAATGGGGACAGCGCCACCTATCTAATGTGGTATTGCATGCTTTGTGCCAATGATTCGATTCATTCACCGCCATGTAACAAAGTATAATTGCCCTTGCTCAGATAAGGAGCGTATATATACTATACTATACTATAGCTATAATCGAGTTACTCTCATCATGTAAACCCACTGACTGAGTCATGGACACCCATCCCACACAGCTTCTCACCCAGTAGCAGAGGTTGAATGGTGTTAACAGTAGAAGTCTCAAAGTGCAGACTTTAGTCTGCAATGAAATTCCCCCCAAATGTGTGAATGTCTAACATACCACTATCTGTCTCCCATTGTTGTGTAAAGAAGCCTAATCATTGAGCTGTGTCCCTGCCAGCACCCCACCCTCACACACAGGATATTCTGCAGGCCAGCAACTCTGATGTGCCCTTCTGTAAGAATCACTGGCCATAAAAGGCACATGCCAAAGGCACATAACCAAAATATTAGCCATTTTTCACTATAAGGTTTGTAACAGAAACCATGCTGACATTTGACAAGGGCATAAGACAAATTGTGTTACCTGAGAAATAGCCTCTTTCAAGGTGACTACGTGGGTTTGATTATAGCTTTTTATAGATGTGCCCTTTTTTAAGACTCAATGGGCATCATACAATTTAGATTCGATGAAGGAAGGCAAGGCAAGGCAAGACAAGGCAAGGCAAGTTTATTTGTACAGCACAATTCAACGACAAGGTGATTCAAAGTGCTTTACAGAGACATTAAAACAGAAGAAATAAAAAGTATGATTTAAAATTTAAAAGAAAGAAATAAGAACAATGGATAAAATCAGAAAAAATTATATATATGAAAGATAAAATCAATAGTTAAAATATGATTCCGTTTTGAAACTCAAGCTTATTCAAATGCAGCTGAAAGTAGATGTGTCTTCAACCTGGACTTAAATACTGAGTGTTTCAGCTGATCTGAGGCTTTCTGGGAGTTTGTTCCAGACATGTGGAGCATAGAAGCTGAATGCAGCTTCTCCAGGTCTGCTTCTGACTCTGGGAACTGATAAAAAACCGGATCCAGATGACCTGAGCGGTCTGGGAGGTTCATTGTGGGTCAGGAGGTCACACTGATGTATTTTGGTCCTAGACCATTCAGAGCTTTATAGACCAGCATCAGAACTTTAAAGTCTATCCTCTGATGGACAGGCAGCCAGTGTAAAGACTTCAGAGCTGGACTGATGTGCTCCACTTTTTTGGTCTTAGTGAGGACTCGAGCAGCTGAGTTCTGGATGAGCTGCAGTTGTCTAACTGACTTTTTAGGTAGACCTGTAAAGATGCTGTTACAATAATCAAGCCTACTAAAGATGAATGCATGGACTAGTTTTTCCAGGTCCTGCTGAGACATCAGATCTTTTAACCTTGATATATTCTTAAGGTGACAGTAGGCTGACTTTGTTATTGCCTTAATGTGTTTGTCCAAATTTAGGTCTGAGTCCATCACTACACCCAGATTTCTGGCCTGGTTGGTCGTTTTTAGATTTATAGATTGAAGCTCTGTGGTGACTTTCAATCGTTTATCTTTGGCTCATAAGACAATTACCTCAGTTTTATTTTTGTTTAGCTGGAGGAAGTTGTGGCACATCCAGTCATTAATCTCCTCAATGCGTCTCCTGGTGACATTGTAATATATATCTGTGTGTCATCTGCATAGCTATGGTAGTTTATTTGGTTGTTTTTTATAATCTGTGCCAGTGGGAGCATGTAGATGTTAAACAGAAGAGGTCCCAGGATGGAACCTTGGGGAACTCCACATGTGATTCTTGTCTGCTCAGATGTAAAGTTACCTATTGATACAAAGTACTTCCTGCTCTCTAAGTATGTTTTAAACCAGTTTAGTACAGTTCCGGAAAGACCCACCCAGTTCTCCAGTCGTCTGAATAATATATTGTGGTCAACTGTATCAAAAGCAGCACTGAGATCCAGTAAAACTAAGACTGACATTTTTCCACTGTCTGTATTCAGACATATGTCATTAAACACTTTGGTCAGAGCAGTCTCAGTGCTGTCTAAAGCCTGACTGGAAGGTATCATAGCAGTTATTTTGTGTTAAAAAGTAATTAAGCTGTTGAAAAACCGCTTTTTCAATGATCTTACTTAAAAATGGGAGATTTGAGATGGGCCTGTAGTTGTTCATTTGCGTCTTGTCAAGATTGTCCTTTTTCAGCAGAGGTTTAATTACAGCTGTTTTTAGTGGCTCTGGAAACACACCTGACGTTAAGGACAAGTTCACAATCAGTAACAGGTCTGACTCCAAAGTCTTTGAGACCCCTTTGAAAAAACCTGTTGGCAGGATGTCTAAACAGCAAGAGGAGGACTTCAGGTGACGTAAGATGTCCTCCAGGTCTTTACTGTTAATGGGTTGAAACAGTGTCATGGTGTTTAAACCGGTTTTCGGTGGACACGGTACATATGCTGAACCTGCTGCTGATGTACCAACTGCTTGTCTAATATTTTGGACTTTGTCCATGAAGAATTTGGCAAAGTCATTGCAGGCCATGGTGGAATGGAGTTCAGTTGCCACTGACACCGGAGGGTTTGTTAGCCTGTTAACTGTAACAAATAAGGCCCAAGCATTATGACATTATTTTTGGTGATGATGTCAGAGAAGTAGGATTTCCTTGCATTCCTCAGTTGTAAATTATAAGAGTGAAGTTTCTCTTTATAGATGTCATAATGAACCTGGAGATTTGTTTTTCTCCATCTGTGCTCAGCTTTCCGACACTCTCTTTTCCTATTTTTCACCAGTGTGGAATTTCGCCATGGAGACTTCTTCCTTCCAGAGATAACCTTCACCTTAATAGGAGCAATGGTATCCATAACATTTAACATTTTAGTATTGAAGCTACTGACGAGCTCACTGACTGAACCCCCGGACAGGGCAGGTGTTAAAGAGAAGACCTGGTTAAAGATCTCACTACTGTTTCCAGTTATACACCGTTTTGAGATCACTGCTGTTGAGACATTTGTGTGCACTGGAATCATACTCTCAAAGAAAACACAGGAATGGTCAGACAGGCCCACATCAGACACAGTAATCTTTGAAATGCTTAGACCCTTAGAGATCACTAAGTCTAGAGTGTGCCCCCTACTGTGCGTGGGCTCTGTTACATGCTGAGTCAGCCCAAAGTGTTACTCAGGTCTTTAGTCCCTCTGTCCTGAGGGTTGTCCATATGGATGTTAAAATCACCAACAATAATTATACAGTCAAAATCAGATCATAGACGGCAGTTCACTGAGGTCTTCAGAAAAATCTGCACAGTATTTAGGGGGCCTGTAAATATTCAGAAACAGGACTCAGCTGTACAGCCATATATTCAAAGGACTGAAAACTTCCAGGAGATAACTGCTTACATTGAAATGATTCATTGAATAAGACTGCGACCCCCCCTCCTCTCCTGCTCACTCTGGCCTCGCTGATAAAACTGTAACCAGGAGGGGTCGACTCAATGAGAACAGCAGCACTGTTATTTTGTTCCAACCAAGTTTCAGTTAAAAACATCAAATCCAGGGTGTGCTCAGTGATAAAATCATTAATTAAGAATGTTTTCCCAGCTAAAGACCTAACATTTAATAAAGCCAACTTAAGTGTTTTAG
Organism: Leuresthes tenuis; assembly: GCF_036924035.1. Taxonomy (NCBI): domain Eukaryota; kingdom Metazoa; phylum Chordata; class Actinopteri; order Atheriniformes; family Atherinopsidae; genus Leuresthes; species Leuresthes tenuis. The sequence goes on along the minus strand of NW_027325365.1, from coordinate 36,003,990 downwards.
AGGTATTATTTGCCCCCTCGTGTTTGGGTGCAGTCTGTGGCACACAAGGTATGATTACTTTATTTAAAGATCTTTTTGAGTGCAACTCTCTGTGTTTTGACTGGGCCACATTTCTCCTTCTGTCACCTAAAAGTACAGAAATTTTAAAATTTTCTAATAAACAGGGCCCCAGCTTGTCCTGGGAAAAGTCAGAATCCACACAGCTTGGACCCCTCACACATCACACATCAGACTGCGGAGACAGTACATGGTGGCAGCGTGGAGGGACAGGGGGGGGTGGGGCTGGGCTCCGTCACTTCGGCTGCTCTAGTAGGGGCGGGGCTCGGTGGCGAACCTTTGGCCGCTTTGGTGGGGGGTTTATGGGGGATAAAAAGGGATTGGGCTGGGGGGTAGATCTAAGCCCAGCATTGACCCACTCCATCATCTCCTCAGTGAATTTCAGGTGAGGGGAGGAGGAGGGAGAAAGGGAGGGTGAGGAGCACAATGACCTGTCAGGGGTTTGGGGGGCTGGGGAAGGTCCTGGTCCTGGTCATTAGTGCTGTTGAGAGGGTTGGGGGCAAATAAAGACCCCTCTTCTTGCCTCTGATGTCTCTCCTTTCCAAAGTTCCTCTCGGGTGGGGGCAGATGGAGTTCCTCCTCAAGGTTTCTGCTGGGATTTGTTTGTTCCTCTCTATGAGATAACTCCTTGTTTATCTCAGCCTTGGCCCCGAGCACAGATGGACGACGTAGGAAATAAAATATGTTGGAGGTGAACAGTTTCACCACTGACTTGTTAAAATTAAATCCATTTGCCTTAAAAATATGGCACATGCCAATAAAAGCCATTTATTCAGTGCCAGTGTCACGGGGGTGAAGGAGGGGGGTGGTAGTCGATGGTCGTTCTCCTGCCATGATCCACCGACGGCTCGCACACCACCCCTCTCCACCGATTGCAGCTCCTTTCTTATAGCTACGATGGTGAGCAGTACTGATGTCCACAGCTTAGATGCACAATTAAAAACAACATTTTAAAAAAAAAACAATGTCCTTAAACAGCTGGGATCCCTCTGTTAAAATAAAAACACAATTAAAAACTTTACTAAAACTGCAGTCCGTGCGCCACGACCACTGTCCCTGCCACTTCACCACGCCAGCCAATCCCGTCTCCTGGCTATTCAGCTCAGCTGGTCCCCGGTGCTCCTCAGTGGTCCCAGCTACGGACGTGGACCTAAAAAAACAAAGAACATGGGCGGCAGACAACTATGCGGACAGGAGGGTCACTCGCTCTCCTCCAGAGTGGGCCTGACCCTACAGCTAACAGTGCATTGTACATCAGGGACACAGCTTTCGGGCAGAAGTTCCTGCCACTGCGTCCCAACAGCTACCGATGCACTGCTCCGGCGTCTCTGGCCAGTCCACGAGTCCCTCCTGCCGCTGCCGCCTCTCGCTTGTCCACGTCCGTGCCGACCAACCGTTCTTGTTGCATATCTTTTTCCTCTCTTGCTCTGGCTACCTGGCCTCCTTAAAAACAATCCAGGCGCCAGTCCCAGCACCTGATTGGCTGGCGCCGCAGTCAGCCAACAGGTGGATCGACTTACTTGTCAACAGAAAAAAACAATACATGCAAGAACTCAAATCATAATAAACACAACTGTAACAAAACAAAATATAAATAAACATGCAACTTAAACCAAATACACAATGCATAACAGAACCAAAATCTAACAAGTGGTGGATCACACTCGTGACACCAGCAACCTGCTGAATCTTTCCTCTCCTCCTCGGACTGGTGGTACAGCTCCACTGATGAATACAGCTGCATTCAGCGAGCTCACTGTGTTTAATAATCCAATGAAGTCCCGTTTCAGAACCTCGGATTGTTGCTTGGACACATCGTTTGACCCTGTATGCAGAACGATGTTTGTCACAGTTGGATATTCATCTGCAATTTCAAGAATTCTCTCCTTTAGATCGTTAACCATATCCCTAGGAAAGCAGAGGCCTTTAGTGTTCTTACCGCACATCCTTTGAACATCATTTACGGCAGAGTCACCCACAATCAGAGTTTGAGGCCCAGCCTTTAGCTTTCCCTGTGGCCTTTTATTTTCCAACTGGTTTTCAGTCCTTGCCTTGCTGCTTTGGGATGGATGGTCATCCAATAGAGATCCAGAGTCCTTCGATAGTGGAGCAAATCTGTTCTGCAGTTTCACACTCGGTTGTTTTGGAGGTTTGTTGTTAACCTTCCCATTCAGAGATGTCCAGTCCTATTTCCTCCCATGTACAGGGGTAGAAGAGCTCCTCTGTCTCGTAGGGAGTGAAGACCAGTCGGTTTCTCATCCTCCCACTTTCAGGAGACATGATTTACTCTTTGGTTTTGCACCGAGACAGTTCCAGGGAGGATTATTATTCGCTGAATTATTATAATGCACAGAGTCTACTTTCTTGGTTGTGTTATCTGTGCTCCTTAGCTGTGTGTTAGCTTGCTCATCTCCACTGTTTTGAATCAATGGCAAGGTTGTTTCATTTCCACATAGTCCATTTACCTCCACATTTACTTCTAAGCGATGAATTTTCGTCTCCAGTACTGCAATCTTCTGCAGGAGGCTGTAGTAGTCATCTGTGGAGAAGGGAGGCATCTTGTTGCTAGTTAGCCTAACGGTTAGCACCTTTCCAGGCTATTTAGCTTTAGCTGAGTGCTAGGTGCCCGGACACTGTAAATCAGGCTTCAGCTGTGTGTAGGCCACGCACACGGAGTTGCTGGCTCGTCAGATAAGTTGTAAAAAGAATAAAATATGATTTAAAAAGTCTTGGTTCACTTAAAAGAAAAATAATAGAATTATATCCAAGACTTGTGGAAAGAAATAGAATGATTTAAAAGCAAATTAAGCGGTAAGCAGCAGGAGGAAGCGGAGACGTCTGCACTCTTCAGAAGCAGGAAGTTAGTTGGTAGAGGAAGGGAGTGTCGTAAAAGGTGTGAATGTTGTAGGCGAGAAACAACCATAAATAGGGAATGCCTGGCACGCAGACCCAGACTTCACAATGTCACAACCAAGGCAACCAAGAAGGAGCAGTGCTCAGGAGGCTTTAGCAATTCTACAGAACATGTCGGACTGTGAATCTGATGGTGGAGATGGTGGACCTCGCATTTCAGAATGAAAAGGTTGTCACCGATTCATCAAGTGATGAGGATGTGACTGCTCCAAAGACGCACCAGGAGACGGGTGGTCACGTATGTGATTGAGCAGGACAGTTCAGACAGAGGCCACGTCAGATGAACGCATCTCAACCCCCCTTGCAATAAAAAGCAAAAAGTTGCAGATGTGAGCATAACACCTGGATCCAAAGAGAATGCGAAAGATGGCACTGTGTGGTTCCACCACAAAGTTGGAAACTTTTCTGCTCATTCAAAGTTTGGCCTTTGTCATTACAGGCAGCAACCTCAGTGGGGCTGGAGTGGATGTTCACAATACAATGGAGACAGTTAGCAACTTGAGAGGAATACAATTTTTTGCAGAGGGTAGTGGGCATGCAGCAGAAGTGAAAATCTCTGGGTCTGCTAGTGTTAAAGGCACTGGAGAAATCAAAGAATGTGATTCTCACAGTGTCTCCTCCACCATCCAAGTGCATGTGGGCTCACTGCAGCAGGTAGATGACAGCAGCATTGACTCCTAAGTGGGGCTGGTAGACAATTTGCGGGGTCCAGAAATGTCCTCAGCTGGGCCAAGACCAGTCTCTCCAGGACCTCATGCCCTCACATGAGATGTGAGGGCATCTCATCAGCCTTCTGCTGATGTAGTCTTTCTAGCTGCCTCTTAAACTGGCCTGTAGTCTCCGTTGGTCGGGGGTTGATGCAGTTGTTTTCTGTAGAGGAGGGAGAGGGGAGGGGGGCAGATTGAAAGGTGCTGTACTTGAGTGTTTTGAGCCATTTGGGACATGCTAGTACAAACGTCAGATTTAACTTGTGTTTCCCTGTTCCAACAGGTATCCTTTGAATGGTGTTATGCTGTTTTTCCCCCCTCTTTTCCCTCTTTTCTGTCTTCTCTTCTCAGTGGCAATCTGTTGGTTTCCTTAGCTAGGATATTGTTTTTGAATCGGCTAATGTGAATGAATTGGATTATTTTGAAATGAATTGGTTTTCATTGGATTATGATTACAATGAATTGAATTCCAATTTGCTTGAATTGGACTATATTATTTAAGTGCCTTGAGGTGACATTTGTTGTAATTTGGCGCTATATAAATAAAACTGAATTGAATTGAATTGAATCAAGTCGTACGCGGTCTAAATGAATATATATGAAGAAGAGAATGATGTGATGTAATCTTTTACGTCTCATGTCTGGAAAAGTCTTTGGAGACCGAGATACCCTGTTTGTCCCTGCAACTATGTTGAAAATTTGAGAAGAGGGAAGGATGTGTGTAATTTTTTATTTATTTTTTTTTAAAGAAAAAGATTTGGTGTCTGCTGCATGATAATTTATATTTTAGGGAAAAAACTTAAGTCTTAGCAGTGAGTCACAAGTTCAATGTAAGCATGCTGTGTGAATGCTTCACCATCATCACTGCATTTAAAGTTAAAAGTGAGTGAAAAGTTTGTATTTGTGGTTTACAAGAGCAAATGTGAAGGTAGTCACACAGAGGTGATGTTGTAAGATGCAAAGGTTCTGGGACTGAGTCGTTTGTTTCTTCCTCAGGTGCTGAATGTTGAGAGGGTGAAGGCTCTGGAAGGTTGGCTGGAAATCACCAACACAAAGCTGACTCAAGTTAATGGCCAGAGGAAGTATGGAGGACCACCCGAGGGTGAGAAAAACTTCAACTGATTGGAGTCGGGAAAAGTCATGGAAAGAGGAATCAAAAAAGTTTCAAAGGGATAGAATTTGTAGGATTTCTATATTTTTCACATGGTGACACTGAGTTGCAATAGTCTTTGCTGAATTAGTTTGGACTTATTATCACCACAATGCGTCTTCAGTTGGCTTTTCAGCTAAACACTTCACACTTGCTTGAAACTATTTTTGTCTGTGGCCAAAATGAGTTGCCTTATACAACAGAGTTCTGACATAGCAAAGATGTTCTCTACGGCTGGAACAAGAGAAACGTTCTGTCAGAAATGCACAACCTGGGAAGGAAAACGTCTGGTCCTTGTCCCTCCTGTCAGGACTGATTTACTGCTGGGATCAGACGGACATAGCATGCCAGTTAATTTTCTGTAGTGGCAGCCATCACAGTTTTTTACAGTGCCTTTGTAAATGCCTGAAATTTAGAAAGGTAAGAAAGTAGCAACTTAACTTATAGCCTTATCATCTAAGGCAATGCTTTGTGTGGTGGCTTTGATAACCGTTTAACGTGATGACCCTTTATATAATCTGTATAACTGTTGCTAACAAGGAGCACGACTGACATTTATATACAATGGGCCTCATGCAAGAACATTTTTGTATTCTTCTAAATTTCTGTTTTTTTCGTATGAAGGTCTTGTACAAACACACCACGTCAGATTCAACAAACACTATTAACTTCAGAAAAGTGTGTAAATGACCTGCGTGAATGATGAAAGCCACGCGTGCGTATTTAAGTGCATGTGCACGAGGATAGTACATTTGCGTACTCCATGCGAAAAAACCCAAAGCATATAAGGCTATGCTTCCTCTCTCCTGTGCCAGGAAGTGATGAGTCATGAGAATGGCATCGAGGCACAAAAAGAACAACTTTACGGTTCTGAGATTGAAGTTCTGCTTTTAGAGATCAAAAAAGGAAAATCTGTAATTTTTAGCAGTGTCAGCAGTGAAGTTACAGGACCTGCTAAAGCAAAGAAACGGGAAGCAATTACGAGTGCAGTTAATTCCGTGTCACCTGTAGTTCGTAATGTCACTGAAATAAAGAAGAAATGGTTTGATATGAAAATGGCTTAAAAACAAAACGTCTCGCCATGGCCATGGCGCTCTATGATTGCCAGTAAAGCCGTGCAATCAGCTGTTGCCTCATCATGATGGCACTTTGATGGGGCGGTCCATGAGGGGGGTGGTCTGGCATGTTGTCTGCCTGGGCTGCTTCAGGTAGTGGGAGACCCATGTTTATGGCATTATTGTGTAAAACGCAACATACCAGAATAATCTGGCATGCCCTCTCTTTGTTATAGAGCAGTTTGCCCCCCCCCCTGCTGTATCGAGACACATCCACCTGGCCTTCAAGTCAAGTGAGATTTATTTGTACAGCACATTTCATGTACAAAACAATTCAAAGTGATTTACATAAAATAAAAGCATTGCAGCGGGGAGTGGAAGAAGCATTAAAAATACATAAAATAACATAAATAAAATAATTAAAATGAATTAAAATGATCAAAAACAAGCAACAGTCTAGATAAGTTAATAGATATCGTACAGATTTCATGCATAGACACATGAGAAAAGAATGTTTTTTACCTGGATTTAAAAATGTCTACATTTGGTGACAGTTTAACCCTCTAAGCGCTATGGTCGACTTAAGTCGACAAGATGGCATCCTGAATAAAATGGCCCATTTTGGCAAAAATAACGTCATAGTTTGTTCCTACTCTCCACCTCTGGTTGGCAGACATGTCACATTTCTCCTCTGATGCAAAAACAAGTTGAATCAGTACGAGTTCTTCACCGAGGGAGTACACCATTGAGCCACAGCAGCAGAGCGATATAGTCAGCATTAGCGAGTATTTTTTTTCCAATAATCGCACAATGTCCACTAAAAGGTTTACCTGCAAAGAAGCGCGACGTCCCGGGTCTTCTATTCGCTGATCCTGATTCTGAAGGGGAAAATCTACCATCGGAAGATGACGGTTCCTGCCTCACGTCCCTGCCCCTATATATTTATTTCTGATTGCTTCAAAGTAATTAAATGTACAATTCATAGTCAAGCAAACTTGATTTGAATAACAGTCTACTATTTTACGTGACTCCGAAGACAGGTCTGGATTACTCGTAAATTCTGTTCGTAACTGAAAGAAAACTCAAAATACGAAAACATTGGTGAATGCGGCAAGTTCTTGTAAATCACTCGTACGCACCACTTAAGAACAAAATCTGTTCATACGAATGGTTGTTGCATAAGGCCCAATGTTCTTCTCAGTGCGTTTCACTCAAGTGATATCAGCTAATCTTTCTGTGTCTGAAAAAGTTTTCTAATTCATTAAAAGATCTGCTCCGTGCTCGTACTCCCACCTCACATCAACACAACTTTTATCGACTCTTTCTCCATGTGTGAAAACGCCTATAATGTCATCAGTGCCATTAGTCAACCTGTTTTCTCTCTAACTCATGGTCAGCGTGGGATGGCCCCACCCCAGAAGCCCGCTGTGAGGTCTTCATCAGCCAGATCCCACGGGACGCCTACGAGGACCTTCTCATCCCCCTGTTCAGCTCTGTGGGGCAGCTTTGGGAGTTCCGGCTCATGATGAACTTCAGTGGTCAGAACCGTGGCTTTGCCTATGCCAAATATGGTACAGCAGCCACGGCTACAGACGCCATCCGCCTGCTGCACGGCTACATGCTGGAGCCCGGGTTCCGCCTCAGCGTCCGTCGCAGCACAGAGAAAAGACACCTTTGTATCGTAGATCTGCCAACTGCCACCAAACAAGAGGACCTGCTGCAGGTACAGCTGACAGTAAAAGTAAAAGCTTTTTAAACATGGGTGCATCTGTTCAAACATAGCAGTGAAATCCTCAGTGCTCTGAGGGCTAACGGGTCACTACCTCCCAGGGGACGTGCCTGGAACCACCACAACAAGAAGGGATGGCACTATTCTGTATTGTGAAGGCTGTTTCTCACAATCACAATTCTCTGAGATCATTTGGCTGTGAATGTTCTGTGAGTTGTACCCAAGATTCTGTGTTGCCAACTGAGCTCTTCTGAGCCTTAACCTCTGTCTAAATGCTAAAAGAAGGCCAGAGGTCACACATTGTTTTGTGTGTGTGTGTTATGGCAGTATTGTGTCATCATCAGTCAAGGTGATCCCAGAATCGAGGCAGGCAATAATAGTCATCCTAAAACAGGTGTGCACAAGCCATTGGACAATGAGTTGAACCTGAGTTTAAGCCTTTTGAACAGCCAAAGACGAGGCTGGGGTTTAGCACAATAAGTGGCTAAGTAATGCCATTCATCAACAAAAAGAAATCATCAAAAGTTATTTGATGTGGGACTGAATTGAACATTTTCACATCACACTCAAAAGCCAGATGTGAGCTGTTAACTTGGCTGGAAGCTGTCACATCAAATTCAACCATTTTCAGACGCAGAAATATTGGAAATGGTAAAAGGACAGCAGCCACGTTGTCCTTTACACTACAGGTCACATGGAAACGTTCCTAAAGCATTTCTCAGTCTCTGCAGCCTGTCATGCAGTCACACACTGAACAATGTCGGGTTCAGTCCTGCCCAAGAGCACGGTGACATGTGCTCATCATGTTTAATAACTGCTCAATCTTTTCTCATGTTTATATGTCACGTCTTCATTTCTTGCTGTCATTCCTAAGCTTTATGAATTCTGTCTAACAGTACCCATTTCTATCTGGGAACATCAGAACTTTACATGATTGTCAGAGGAACTACTGCAAAAAACAGAAAGCTTCAGCTGTGATCAGAGCGAGTGTGAAAGCTGCAGGGGCCACGCTCTGATTCCACAGGCAGCGCTCTGCTCTTCATATTGTTTGAATATTAACAGGTATTAACAGAATGTTGCATTACTGTGGAAGAATCTCCATACTGGTGATGGATGAGGGTGTCGCGTTGTGTTCACACCTAATGTTAAGTGAACCACAACCTAAAGGGCAAATTCATGTTACCGCTGAGACACTTTCAAGGTCATCTGGAGCAAGAATCAGCAGCTTATTTTTGAATGAATGAGTGTTAACGTAGCTCTGTGTGCGATCTGGAGCTGTGCAATCACAGCTGAAAGAGAGCTGGCATGGACCACAGTGAGTGAAGCTGCAGGACGACCAGGTAAGACCTGGAAATGTGTCTCTGGAGTTCATTTACTACGGATCAGCTCAGCTGTGGAGGCCTCAGTCACCTGCTTTCTGCTTTAATTCCAGGTTCCATCCATTTTCTATACCCACTTAATCCAACTGTGGGGTCGTGGGGGGCTAGAGCCTATCCCAGCTGTCATTGGTCGCGAGGCAGGGTGAACCTAGACAGGTCGCCAGTCCATCACAGGACCACACGGAGACAAACGAGACGCTCACACTCACTCGTAGGGTCGGTTTAGAGTCACCAATTAACCTGACATGCATGTTTTTGGATGGTGGGAGGAAGCCGGAGTACCCGGAGAGAACCCTGGAACCCTCTTAATTCCAGGTTGTAAAACAAATTAATTTTCTTTTCTGTTTGAAGACTTTGGTGTAGATGTTGGTTTTCATGGCAAATCATTTCTTGTAGAAGAGCATTAAGTTGATATTGAAGGGAATTAACAAAGGATTTATCAAAAAACACAGAAGCAGCAATCAATTTTCAGACTTTAGTTACTTTAATCTATCCTGAAGCAGTTCAAAGCAAAACTTTATTTGTCATTCATTTTACCTTTAAAGCAATAATGTGCTTGTCACCGTGTGCAGCCTATATTCACCATTTACAGTCTTAACAATCCAATTGATCAGCTTAAGAGACTTACCTTTGCTGCTGCATCACATTTTAGATGCTATTGCCAAGAGTGAACTATACAGTATGACTAAACCAACAAAAGGTAACAATAAGGGCAAAACATGCCATTAATCAGCAGGTTTCTTGAAAAGGTGGCTTGTTTGATGGGAGCAAGGAAAGTGTTGAACTTGCAAAGCAACTCAAATGTGAAGAGAAAGATCTTCATTCACATTACAGGAAAAAGAATCAAGAAATCCATATTTTTTACGTAGACTGTAAAACCATGCTAGAATCTGCCACTCTGTTGTTCACTTCTGCTTTACAAAAGCAGAAACTGGCTGTTTGCTGCAGCATACTACAAAAAAACCCAAACACGGCCCAGTTCTCTGGACTCCAACTCATCTCAGAGGGACAGAAAGACAGTGGACACGTGTTCTGTGGGCAGATGAGTCCACGTTTCAGCTGCTTCTGGGAAAAACTGCTGAGAAAGAGCATCCAGCTGTTCTCAGAGGAAGGTTTAAAGCAGCGTCTGTGATGGTCTGGGGCTGCAGCAGAGTCCAGGGCATGGAGGGCTTCATCTGGGTGAAGGTACCACTGATGCATGCTGGATGTTGGAGTTCTGGAGAGACAGATGCTGCCATCAAGGTGCCGTCTTTTCCCGGGAGGTTCCCAGGTTGGAGCTGTTTTGTCGTCAGAAAAAAGAAACGTTACAGTTCTGTAAACTTTCACATCGAAGACATGCTTGTGTTGCAGTTTGGAGCTGGCTGTTATGTGTTTGATGATGAGCCATTTCCAGCTGAGCAATCAGTGTTTCCTGCTTCTTCCTCTCAGTTTTCAGGTTGAGTTGAAAGTTTTGTCCGTCCTAACCAGTTGTTATGGCTGATGGTGATTAGCTTCTCGCTAACCCCTCACTTTCTGTTGATTCCACTGACTTCCCTGTCGGCAGCAGATCCAGGCAGCCAAACTGTCATCAGGGGAAATTTTCAGTCTTACTGCTTCTACTGTCAGGCCACTCGCAGCAGCAGCAGCAGCACAGTTAAACTCCACATGTGTTTGCAGTGCAGTGAGACAACTCCACTCTGGATCTAAACTTAGACAAAGAAAAAAGATAGTGTTAGCGTTTTTCAGTATATGGCTGCAGTCACCACAAGCATCCATGGGAGGTCTGGAGACATGGTTCAGGAGTACAAGGACCAGGGCACCAACTGAAATTTATCTCCAATACAGAGGAGATCCTTGCATTACCTTCTGAGAAAGCTTAACTTGAGTGAGGTCAGCAGGGACATCCTTCAGTTCAGGTGGCCGGCTTCACTACCCAGACTGCGTGGCAACCTTTATCCATGCTCAACTCCCATCCATCCATCCCCGCCACTTTATCTTTGTTTCATATCATATTTGTCTTTGCACTGATATTCAGTTCAGTTTTATTTATAAAGCGCCAGATTACAACAATTGTCATCTCAAGGCACTTTAATAATATAGTCCAAGTCAAGCCAATTGGAATTTAATTCATTGTAATCATAATCAAATTCATTCATATGGAGCCAATTCAAAAATAATATCCTAGCTAAGGAAACCAACAGATTGCACCAAAACTTGTCTTCAGTCCAATCTCCCGTCCTGAGCCTGAGGGACTGTGGAAAGGAACGACTCCCTTTAACAGGAAGAAACCTCTGGCAGAACCAGAACCAGGAAGAAACCTCTGGCAGAACCAGAACCAGGAAGAAACCTCTGACAGAACCAGATTCAGGAATAAACCTCTGGCAGAACCAGGAATAAACCTCTGGCAGAACCAGGAATAAACCTCTGGCAGAACCAGAACCAGGAATAAACCTCTGGCAGAACCAGGAATAAACCTCTGGCAGAACCAGAACCAGGAATAAACCTCTGGCAGAACCAGAACCAGGAAGAAACCTCTGACAGAACCAGATTCAGGAAGAAACCTCTGGCAGAACCAGATTCAGGAAGAAACCTCTGGCAGAACCAGGAAGAAACTTCTGGCAGAACCAGAACCAGGAAGAAACCTTTGGCAGAACCAGATTCAGGAAGAAACCTCTGGCAGAACCAGGAAGAAACCTCTGGCAGAACCAGGAAGAAACCTCTGGCAGAACCAGACTCAGGAAGAAACCTCTGGCAGAACCAGACTCGGGAAGAAACCTCTGGCAGAACCAGACTCGGGAAGAAACCTCTGGCAGAACCAGACTCGGGAAGAAACCTCTGGCAGAACCAGACTCGGGAAGAAACCTCTGGCAGAACCAGATTCAGGAAGAAACCTCTGGCAGAACCAGGAAGAAACTTCTGGCAGAACCAGAACCAGGAAGAAACCTTTGGCAGAACCAGATTCAGGAAGAAACCTCTGGCAGAACCAGGAAGAAACTTCTGGCAGAACCAGAACCAGGAAGAAACCTTTGGCAGAACCAGATTCAGGAAGAAACCTCTGGCAGAACCAGGAAGAAACCTCTGGTAGAACCAGGAAGAAACCTCTGGCAGAACCAGGAAGAAACCTCTGGCAGAACCAGACTCGGGAAGGGTGGCCATCCGCCTCCACCAGCTGGGGTTTGAGATATCCTCTCGACCATCATCTCTGCAGTTATTTATATGAGCTTACTGCGGTTTTAATTTCCTTTCAGGTAACTGCTCCATTAAAGTGTACTTTTTGTTATTGTGACAGTTTTTAATTGTACTACTCTGCACATCTTACAAACTGTCTATGGAGGATGAATAAAGTGTTTTGGATGACTTGAGTCCCTTCATGTTGTGGATGTAAGCTCAGAGCACTGAGGGTGAACTCTGCTCCTCGTTAGCTTGTTGGTTTGAATGTGAGTGTTAAATAGAAGAAAAGATCAAACCATGAACAGATATTTGTCTTTCCATGTCTGAGATGGCTTCTGTTACTTCCGTTTGCTCCCAGGTGCTGCAGGTGCTGGCAGAGGGGGTGGAGAGAGTAACCTTGAAGGCTGGGCCTGGTATAAATGGGGTGTCCGCCATTGTCGCCTTCTCATCCCATCATGCTGCTTCTATGGCTAAGAAGGTCCTGGTGGAAGGTAGGACAGCTCTGACGGGGATCAGGGTAGTGCTGCAGTATATTTGCAGTGTTTAGCCAGCCTAGAACATGTCAGTTGTTGGAAGCCTTCACAGCGGTTCTTACGGGTGCGATTGGGACTGGTGCGAATGGGACGGGTGCGAATGGGACGGGTGCGAATGGGACGGGTGCGATTGGGACGGGTGCGATTGGGACGGGTGCGATTGGGACTGGTGCGAATGGGACGGGTGCGATTGGGACTGGTGCGAATGGGACTGGTGCGATTGGGACTGGTGCGAATGGGACGGGTGCGATTGGGACGGGTGCGAATGGGACGGGTGCGATTGGGACGGGTGCGAATGGGACGGGTGCGATTGGGACGGGTGCGATTGGGACTGGTGCGAATGGGACGGGTGCGAATGGGACGGGTGCGAATGGGACGGGTGCGAATGGGACGGGTGCGATTGGGACTGGTGCGAATGGGACGGGTGCGATTGGGACGGGTGCGATTGGGACGGGTGCGAATGGGACGGGTGCGATTGGGACGGGTGCGATTGGGACTGGTGCGAATGGGACGGGTGCGAATGGGACTGGTGCGAATGGGACGGGTGCGAATGGGACGGGTGCGATTGGGACTGGTGCGAATGGGACGGGTGCGATTGGGACGGGTGCGAATGGGACGGGTGCGATTGGGACGGGTGCGAATGGGACGGGTGCGATTGGGACGGGTGCGAATGGGACGGGTGCGATTGGGACGGGTGCGATTGGGACGGGTGCGATTGGGACGGGTGCGAATGGGACGGGTGCGATTGGGACGGGTGCGATTGGGACGGGTGCGATTGGGACGGGTGCGAATGGGACGGGTGCGATTGGGACGGGTGCGAATGGGACGGGTGCGATTGGGACGGGTGCGATTGGGACTGGTGCGAATGGGACGGGTGCGAATGGGACGGGTGCGATTGGGACTGGTGCGAATGGGACGGGTGCGAATGGGACGGGTGCGATTGGGACGGGTGCGAATGGGACTGGTGCGAATGGGACGGGTGCGATTGGGACGGGTGCGAATGGGACGGGAATGTGAACCTTTAAGTTCTCTGGGGGGTGCACGTGTTCCTTTTAGTTTGATAAACAACTTGACTGTGTCAGAGATGGAAAAGAAGGACAAACTCTGGAAACATGGCTGAATTCATTCAGGGAGAAATGCCTGCAGGTGCCTCCAGACAGTTCTGCGCTGCTATGGCCAACGTTGCAAATTTACATTTCCCTAAAAACCTACAATGTAAAATAACTGAAAAGTCTTTCATTTCTACATCAGAGGCCTCCTAAAACAATATCTGAGAGGTCAAAAATGTTTTTGCTCATTTTTTTTTCTACACCTGGGTCTTACAGGGTTAAAGAGGATTCTTTGTGTATTCCAGGCCAGCTCGTTAGTTGGCAAAGAAGTGTTAATCTTTCCCCTTATATCATGACCAAAAGGTTGTGGGAAAGTTCCTCAAATCATTTTCCCAAGACAAAGGTGACTGTAAATAAGGTGATGTCTGTGTCTTTCACAGGCAACAGGAATGTTAGTGGGTCTTGATGAGCTCAGTAGGTGAAATGAAGAAATATTTTAGGTGTGCTTTTTAAAGTTAACCTGCAAAGGTTGTGGAAAGAGATTTATGGATGAACATTTTCTAGAGAAAGAAAGAGGACTTCCACCAGGACGCTCCAGCTGAAATTGTTCCATAGTGCAGTGAGTTGTCCTAAATGTAACTTTGCTTTCGCTGATGTGAACGTCTTAATGCTGGCTGGGTGCCAGTAATAGTAACACAGGCTTTCTCTCTGTAGCCAAACATGGAGCTCACACATGAACACAGCTTGGTCTTGGTTCAATTTCAGTGTGAGGATGTTGAGTTGACAAACAAGATATTGTCATCATGCGACAGGTCGATTAAAGGCCATGAATGATCATGTTCATTATGCTGACAACATATTCAGGTTACCAGTCCCAGGAATAACTGTACAGTTTGTAAAGATGAGCTGCACCTGATGGGGAATACGTCACAGCATGGAATTAGTTTAATTATGGTTGATAAGGTCCTGTTAACATGTGCTTTGTGTATTTTCAATGAAAATAAATGATCCTCAGCTCCTCACTGTTGCATTTCTGCCCCATTTCTATGTCTAGAGTTCAAGAAACAATTTTCATTGAATGTCTTCATCAAATGGCTCTCAGCAGAGAAGATGAACCCGGAGGAGCTACTTTGTCCTCAGAAAAGTCTGAAACATACTGGCCAGCCCACAGCCCTGCCTCCACGTCTGGCTCCTTCTCCATCTGTCCCCCCGGGCTTCTGCAGAGCAGTGGGGGGGCCTGCTGCCCCCAAGCACCCTCCTCCCGTATGCTCCTTCTCCTCCTCGCAGGGGCATTTAGCACATGCAGCATCTCCAGTGATGGTGCTTCGTAAGATGTCTGAGGCGACTGGGTTCGGCCAGCCACACTATGAGATGTACTACAGCCACACTGGGCCGGATGGGTTCCTGCACTTTACGTATGAGGTGTACATTCCTGGGGCCGCCGCCACGTTCAAGGGGTCGGTCATGATCTTGCCTGGACCCAATGCCAGCACCATGCTTAAGGAGGCTGAGAGGGCTGCAGCCCAGCAGGTGCTGCAGAGCGTGAGCAACAAGCAGCTTGCTGCCTGAACAGCTGCTTCTGTTATCGGTGTTCTGTTGATTTCTTGTTCATTTTTGCATGCTTTTATTAGTTGTAGGGGACTTGTTTGCACTTTGTTTTATGCATGTTTTTTTATTGTTACTGTGTTCCTCATTTTAATTAAATGAGATTTGAAAAGAAAATGTGATGATGCAGTTACTTTATGGAAGAAATGAACAATGGAGATTGAAATCAGGCTAGCATGCCATCATTAGACCTAATCATTCATCTTATGCACAGATTTTTGACAACGAAACCCTGGAAACCCTGAGACATGAAATCTATTCTATCACTGATATGACCAGCAGAATGTGTGGCTGCAGCATGCAGTGTTATGGAAGTTTTCAATCGCTTCCTTCCTAATACCTCTGATGAGCAATGAAATAGAGAAACTTACTTTTTCTGCCGGCCGGCTAAGTTTTTATTCTTCGTTGCAAGGAAAAAGATCAGTCAGTCCACACCATTCAGCGGCAATGGTATGAAAAGATCCAGAGCATTTATACCCGAGGTGGGGGCTTTGTTCTTTAGGTGTGTAACCGCACCTCCAGGGGGGGCAGGATGCAGTCTTGATGATAATTAAGAAACATGCATGTTAGGTTAAAACAGTTATCTTGTCTGAGTGTTAATTAAGAGGTAAATGGTTTAAAACAATTAGCGTGTCTGGGTGATACAAATGGTTAATGTGGATTGGAGAGTCTGTCAGTCCTGAGACATGAAATGTACCATCACAGCAGCAACAGAGTTCCCACATTAGCTGTAAACTAAGTATGCACACAGATGGTCAAAATGTTTATTTCAGTCTGGTACACACATGAACTTCTCTTTAATCTGCAGTAAATTGTGAGGAAGGGAAATGAAAGAACACTCATCCAACTGTCTTTTTTTTTCTCTTGTGAAAGTGATTAAGATCAAAATGATGTGACTGGTTTAATTTACACGATCTGTACACACAGCACATTATGAGCATGCCTATCAGATGTAATTCACTGCTGTTCCAGAATGTAGAAGTACGTGGAACGCCACATGCTCAGCGAGTCACAGAGGCTGCTACCAACGTGCCCTGTAGTTTCAGGGCTCCACCGTGCTCCACAGAGGACTGGATGAGGAACCCTGTACAAGACTGCAGAGCGATGCATCAAGTTGGAGCTGGGCAGAAGGGAGTGGTTAGGCATCAGAGGTCCTTTTCTTAATCTCACTGATAAGATCAGCTCTGGATATATCAACCTATGGAGAGAGAGAGAGACAGGTTTTAATCCTGGTTTATTTAGCCACTGTGTGTCCATCTGTTTTGTTTTGACCATTGTTGCTTTCTCCTGGCTTGGAAAGATAACTGACATGCTCGCTCCACATATTACAGATGGGATTTACATCTGCATTTTGATATATGTAAGCCCAGTTATGTCTAATCAGACAATCACAAATGATGACTCAAAGCAATCCTTTATGGGTCGATGAAGAAGCTGGCCTCATGCAGTGTCTGCTGGAACTGCTCAAATTCATTAGGATGGCCTTGGTAGAGATACTTGGGCCTTGAAGGATTCTTGGAAAAGGGGACTTCTTTCAGATGCCCCAATAAATGGCACCACTGGACCTTCAAACAGGATCCAAAACATTGTGCTAAAAAAAAAAAAAAAAGGGTAATGAAGGGTTTTCTCTAACTTGCACTGCTGCCACACCTGTAAGCCAGGATCTTCCCTCCCACAGAGACACGCTTGGCAGCAGACAGGGCAAAGTTCAGAGCATTGGTCTCCATGTCCATGGCAAAGCTCCTCTCACTCTTTGAGTCGACTCAACTGTAAAACTTTAAAGGCTTTCAGCAGAAGAGGGAGGTTCTGAGTAGGGCTGAACGATTAATTGCATTTGTGATAAAATAGATATTCTAATCGTATACGTTGCGATTTAAGTCATGTGACTTTCAACACGCAAAGGGCCAAAAAAAAAAGCCCTGAGTAGACTATGACGGCCTCAGGCCCAACCACGACAGCAGCCGACACCCGGGGAGTTTGGTTTTAAAACAGGATGCTGCACAGCGCCAGCTATGGTGCGAAACATGTCTTCCTACTGTCGCCACGTCGCTAGGCAACACGACAAACTCCTTTCAACATTTAAAAAACACCATAAAGCCTGATATGATAACTGCACGGCCCAAACGGTGATTAGCAGCGTATCGCATCATCAGCACAGCACCCGACAGGGCTGGTTAACCGAAATGTTGGAAAGCGTGACTCCATATGAAACTTCGCCAAAACCGTGAGAAATTACTCGAGCAATAACGGAGTTTTGACATGATGCCCATCACCACGGTGACCAAGCCTGGGTTTACAGCCTTAATTAATACACTGGACTAGAAAAACGCAAGCAAAGAGTGACTGCAGAGTGGAAAACAGCAGAGTTTTTCGCCACCGTCCAACATGTGGTCAAGCCGTACAGCGGAGCCCTATCAGGGCTATCAGCACAGCGCCTGGGGGGGAGCGCCTGGGGGTAGCGCCTGGGGGGGAGCACAGTCACACGACTGATGCACATTTCAAGCTGGGCGGAGACACTGCACACATTCGGTTTTAAAACAGCTGCAGCACATTTCACACACACGAAAATGCGTAAAAAGTAAAAGAAAAAATAGAACGTGTCGACTTTTTATTATTATTGTATCAAGTTGCCAGCATGCTGCGTTATAATGAATGAGCCGGGCCAGATGTGTTCCATGTTTGTTGTATCTGACAACAGGCCTTCAGTTTCTTAATGTTCTTTATGGAGGCTGTGAGCGCAGGCTTGTGCAATATTCATTTTAGAATCGACGTGGTCAGTTGACAGCATTCTGATACTGATACTTTTTTCAAAAAAAGGATTATTAATTGACATGTTTTGATGTAATTATTTTATAAGCTGCATATCAATTATCATTTTAAGCTCAGTAAGTTCAGATAACATTTGTCCGGTAAATTAAAAACCTACAGGTCACATGACCAGTGCCAATCTTTTCAAGTGGAAACGCTGCTCCTGAGCTGCCGTTCTTGGATTCCATTTCCTCCCCTTGGTTGGGTTTGGAACCACCTTACTAATTACCAGCTAACAGGAGCTCTGTCCTTTAGTATATTTAAACTCCTCTACTAGACTAGATACTGGGATACTGAGTATGCCTTTCCCATACAGTGCCACAGTACTTAAGCATCTAGGAACACCAGCCACTTCCTAATGTAAAAGCTAACTAATCTTTCCATTTTTTCTGCAACAGATAATGGAATCTCATACACAGACAGTGACCACATCAACCGAGGAAACAATCCAAACTGCAGACACCACAGCTTCAACTTTCCCGGAAGCCCTGATTTATCTATTCTATCCAGTCCCTCAGCAGCATCTTTCTGAAACTGCACTGTTCCTAATTATTTTTTTGAATTTTTTCTTCATCTATTACAAACTTTCTATCACTTAATTTCCCTCACTTATTGAGATACTTCTAGATTTAGGTTTGATTTTCATACCAGCCCACTTTAGATTTTTATCAAGTCTCAAGTATTCTCTTCATGCATGGCACTGTTGTATTTCTAGCCTCTGCCAACCTGTTGTGAAACCTGCTGTACTTAGTCACATGACGCGACTCAAGTCGCATTTAAGTCGCACAAACAAAAGACAAAAGACTCGAGACTTGACTTCACACTTGCCCTAAAAAGACTTGAGCCTTGACTTGGACTTGAGGTATGGGAATCATAAACAATCTTCATTTAATGAAATGATAGTTTCTGGTCTTTATTTTATTAATTCCGCGGTATGACAAGGCTGATGGGAGCAGTGTTGTTTTCGTCAACGATGACGATGATAAAAGCATTTCGTTGATGCCACTTTTTTCATGATGATAACAAGAAGGTGACGAGATAAACATGGCTCTTTGATGACTAAAACATGACGAGACTTGTGTGAGTTTTCATTGACGACACAAGAATGGACATAAATGTTAGTGGGTGGTCTGTCAGACGTTTAAAATGCATGACATTTCTGCTTATTGTGCGTGTAATCTGTCAATTAAAACCTAAATAGCATCTGCTGCTGCATCCTTTCCTTGTTTGGCCACGCCCACCACCTGGCAGGCAGCGCACAACGTGCTCAACACGTCACACTGTTGTCACTCATCACAGACACCGGACCATGAGGGTGAAACATTCAACACAGGGGCTTCAACGTTGCAGTGCTTACAAATAACTTTGGCTCTGTCGCCTGCGCCGTCTGGAAGAACTTTGAAATGAAAATGGCCATTTAAAAGTTCTGTAACCTTCTCCATGTTTGTTTCGCCCGCTTCATCCGCCATTCGTTTCTTTTCTGACTGTTTCCTGTGAGCGCCGCAGCAGGAAGAAACATACTGGGCTCATTCACGCTGGACTTTTTCAAAATAAAAGCCGGTGAGCAACAGACGTTTACAATGAAAATAATAAATATAAAAACTGCGTTAATGGGAGACAAATACTTGTCGGCAACAATGAATTCATTAGTTAATGCAAAAATAACGCGTTACAATAAATTAACGTTATTTCTAAGGGTTAGATTTAAACAGGGTCTCTGCAGGTTTCAACAAGTCAAATGACTTTTTAAGACCATAATGAATACAGTTTAAGACCCATTTCACAACCATACATCCTTCCATCATCTGCCGCTTATCCGGGGGTCGGGTCGCGGGGGCAGCTGCTTTAACAGAGAAACCCAGACCTCCCTGTCCCTGGCCAATTCCTCCAGCTCTTCCGGGGGGACCCTGAGGCGTTCCCAGGCCATAGTCTCTCCAACGTGTCCTGGGTCTCCCCCGGGGTCTCCCCCCAGTGGGACGTGCCCGGAACACCTCCCCAGGGAGGCGCCCAGGGGGCATCCTAACCAGACTGTAAGTCGGGAGTACCGGCCGAAGGAGGAGGAGACAGCAGTCTGTAAGTCGGGAGTACCGGCCGAAGGAGGACGAGACAGCAGTCTGTAAGTCGGGAGTACCGGCCGAAGGAGGACGAGACAGCAGTCTGTAAGTCGGGAGTACCGGCCGAAGGAGGACGAGACAGCAGTCTGTAAGTCGGGAGTACCGGCCGAAGGAGGACGAGACAGCCGTCTGTAAGTCGGGAGTACCGGCCGAAGGAGGACGAGACAGCCGTCTGTAAGTCGGGAGTACCGGCCGAAGGAGGACGAGACAGCAGTCTGTAAGTCGGGAGTACCGGCCGAAGGAGGACGAGACAGCCGTCTGTAAGTCGGGAGTACCGGCCGAAGGAGGACGAGACAGCAGTCTGTAAGTCGGGAGTACCGGCCGAAGGAGGACGAGACAGCCGTCTGTAAGTCGGGAGTACCGGCCGAAGGAGGACGAGACAGCCGTCTGTAAGTCGGGAGTACCGGCCGAAGGAGGACGAGACAGCCGTCTGTAAGTCGGGAGTACCGGCCGAAGGAGGACGAGACAGCCGTCTGTAAGTCGGGAGTACCGGCCGAAGGAGGACGAGACAGCAGTCTGTAAGTCGGGAGTACCGGCCGAAGGAGGACGAGACAGCCGTCTGTAAGTCGGGAGTACCGGCCGAAGGAGGATGAGACAGCAGTCTGTAAGTCGGGAGTACCGGCCGAAGGAGGACGAGACAGCAGTCTGTAAGTCGGGAGTACCGGCCGAAGGAGGACGAGACAGCCGTCTGTAAGTCGGGAGTACCGGCCGAAGGAGGACGAGACAGCCGTCTGTAAGTCGGGAGTACCGGCCGAAGGAGGATGAGACAGCAGTCTGTAAGTCGGGAGTACCGGCCGAAGGAGGACGAGACAGCCGTCTGTAAGTCGGGAGTACCGGCCGAAGGAGGACGAGACAGCAGTCTGTAAGTCGGGAGTACCGGCCGAAGGAGGACGAGACAGCAGTCTGTAAGTCGGGAGTACCGGCCGAAGGAGGATGAGACAGCAGTCTGTAAGTCGGGAGTACCGGCCGAAGGAGGACGAGACAGCCGTCTGTAAGTCGGGAGTACCGGCCGAAGTAGGACGAGACAGCCGTCTGTAAGTCGGGAGTACCGGCCGAAGGAGGACGAGACAGCCGTCTGTAAGTCGGGAGTACCGGCCGAAGTAGGACGAGACAGCCGTCTGTAAGTCGGGAGTACCGGCCGAAGGAGGACGAGACAGCAGTCTGTAAGTCGGGAGTACCGGCCGAAGGAGGACGAGACAGCAGTCTGTAAGTCGGGAGTACCGGCCGAAGGAGGACGAGACAGCCGTCTGTAAGTCGGGAGTACCGGCCGAAGTAGGACGAGACAGCAGTCTGTAAGTCGGGAGTACCGGCCGAAGGAGGACGAGACAGCAGTCTGTAAGTCGGGAGTACCGGCCGAAGGAGGACGAGACAGCAGTCTGTAAGTCGGGAGTACCGGCCGAAGTAGGACGAGACAGCAGTCTGTAAGTCGGGAGTACCGGCCGAAGGAGGACGAGACAGCAGTCTGTAAGTCGGGAGTACCGGCCGAAGGAGGACGAGACAGCAGTCTGTAAGTCGGGAGTACCGGCCGAAGGAGGACGAGACAGCAGTCTGTAAGTCGGGAGTACCGGCCGAAGGAGGACGAGACAGCCGTCTGTAAGTCGGGAGTACCGGCCGAAGGAGGACGAGACAGCCGTCTGTAAGTCGGGAGTACCGGCCGAAGGAGGACGAGACAGCAGTCTGTAAGTCGGGAGTACCGGCCGAAGGAGGACGAGACAGCAGTCTGTAAGTCGGGAGTACCGGCCGAAGGAGGATGAGACAGCAGTCTGTAAGTCGGGAGTACCGGCCGAAGGAGGACGAGACAGCCGTCTGTAAGTCGGGAGTACCGGCCGAAGGAGGACGAGACAGCAGTCTGTAAGTCGGGAGTACCGGCCGAAGGAGGACGAGACAGCCGTCTGTAAGTCGGGAGTACCGGCCGAAGTAGGACGAGACAGCCGTCTGTAAGTCGGGAGTACCGGCCGAAGGAGGACGAGACAGCAGTCTGTAAGTCGGGAGTACCGGCCGAAGTAGGACGAGACAGCAGTCTGTAAGTCGGGAGTACCGGCCGAAGGAGGACGAGACAGCAGTCTGTAAGTCGGGAGTACCGGCCGAAGTAGGACGAGACAGCAGTCTGTAAGTCGGGAGTACCGGCCGAAGGAGGACGAGACAGCAGTCTGTAAGTCGGGAGTACCGGCCGAAGGAGGACGAGACAGCAGTCTGTAAGTCGGGAGTACCGGCCGAAGGAGGACGAGACAGCAGTCTGTAAGTCGGGAGTACCGGCCGAAGGAGGACGAGACAGCAGTCTGTAAGTCGGGAGTACCGGCCGAAGTAGGACGAGACAGCAGTCTGTAAGTCGGGAGTACCGGCCGAAGGAGGACGAGACAGCAGTCTGTAAGTCGGGAGTACCGGCCGAAGGAGGACGAGACAGCCGTCTGTAAGTCGGGAGTACCGGCCGAAGGAGGACGAGACAGCAGTCTGTAAGTCGGGAGTACCGGCCGAAGGAGGACGAGACAGCAGTCTGTAAGTCGGGAGTACCGGCCGAAGGAGGACGAGACAGCAGTCTGTAAGTCGGGAGTACCGGCCGAAGGAGGACGAGACAGCAGTCTGTAAGTCGGGAGTACCGGCCGAAGGAGGACGAGACAGCAGTCTGTAAGTCGGGAGTACCGGCCGAAGGAGGACGAGACAGCAGTCTGTAAGTCGGGAGTACCGGCCGAAGGAGGAGGAGACAGCAGTCTGTAAGTCGGGAGTACCGGCCGAAGGAGGACGAGACAGCAGTCTGTAAGTCGGGAGTACCGGCCGAAGGAGGACGAGACAGCAGTCTGTAAGTCGGGAGTACCGGCCGAAGGAGGATGAGACAGCAGTCTGTAAGTCGGGAGTACCGGCCGAAGGAGGACGAGACAGCAGTCTGTAAGTCGGGAGTACCGGCCGAAGGAGGACGAGACAGCAGTCTGTAAGTCGGGAGTACCGGCCGAAGTAGGACGAGACAGCAGTCTGTAAGTCGGGAGTACCGGCCGAAGGAGGACCAGACAGCAGTCTGTAAGTCGGGAGTACCGGCCGAAGGAGGACGAGACAGCAGTCTGTAAGTCGGGAGTACCGGCCGAAGGAGGACGAGACAGCAGTCTGTAAGTCGGGAGTACCGGCCGAAGGAGGACGAGACAGCAGTCTGTAAGTCGGGAGTACCGGCCGAAGGAGGACGAGACAGCAGTCTGTAAGTCGGGAGTACCGGCCGAAGGAGGATGAGACAGCAGTCTGTAAGTCGGGAGTACCGGCCGAAGGAGGACGAGACAGCAGCCTGTAAGTCGGGAGTACCGGCCGAAGGAGGACGAGACAGCCGTCTGTAAGTCGGGAGTACCGGCCGAAGGAGGACGAGACAGCAGTCTGTAAGTCGGGAGTACCGGCCGAAGGAGGACGAGACAGCAGTCTGTAAGTCGGGAGTACCGGCCGAAGGAGGATGAGACAGCAGTCTGTAAGTCGGGAGTACCGGCCGAAGGAGGACGAGACAGCAGTCTGTAAGTCGTTTTGGAATGATCAACCTGCACTTAAAAGCTGCACTGGGATCTGTTTGCCCATCTAAAGACGGGAGCAAGTTGTTGGAGACTTTGAGCAGAGTAGATCCCGTGAAGCCTGAGTGAAATGTTTTATATTATAACTGATGTTTAAGAAAGGCAGAAAAGAAAGAGTGAAATCTGTCTCAGCCTGAACAAGGAGCTGCTAACCAACCAGAGAACAGTGTGGACACCTCCAGGGTTACGTGTGTGTGTCAATCATACCTCCTCTCTGGTGGCCACCACGCGGAGTTTGACCACTCCATCTTTGAGCTCCTGCTCTCCCAGTATGGCCACCAGGGGGATGCCTGACTCCTCGCAGTGCTGCAGCTGACTGAGCAGTTTGGGGTTCTTCTTGTACATCACCTCAGCCTGGAGGACAACAAAAATGCAGATTAAGGATTTAGTCCCCGTTTTTCAGGGATTCAAATATAAATGAGACAGTAACCTGAAAATGTGCATTTCCAATCTTTGGAAAGCAAAGAGAATGATTAAATACCTGGATGGAGGCAGTCATGATGTTAAGTTTAGTCATTGAAAAAAAAAGAAAAACGGCACAAATGTCCCGGGGTACTCGTACTTATTTACATGAATCAGTACGACTGCATGAAAACTGTCACATGTTGGTTTGAATTTTCCAATCAGCAATATCTATTCCTCCCCTCTCCAGTGTGTGATAGAAAAGTGAGCCTGGATCTGATCATGTGCAGTGTGAAGCATCAACCTGAATCAGCCACAGCTCTGGGATCAGTTAGTTAGCAGTGAGAATGTGGTACTTCTCATCCAAAACACACATTCATTAAATTAGTTACACTGTTAACAGCTGATGAGTTACATGGATATTTGCATGAATAAGCAGGTGTTCCTGGCAAAGTCCAGAGTGTATATAAGTTCACTTCAGCTTTGAAATGTAATACTGATCAATTCAGCATCAAAGCTACAGATGACAGACCAGATGGTAACACCACAGGAAAGTAGGGATAAAGCCTGATAACTCCTGGTTTTATACACATGTTCCCAACTCAGCCCACAGCAATACAAGTTTAAATGCTAAACTGGAAATAGAAGGGAAAAAATGAACATGACAATCCATACAAATGTCTCTCTCTCTTTGTCTCTCCCTCTCACACCTTAATGCCAGCATTCCAGAGCTCAGTGATGAGCCTGAGTCTCTCCTCAAGCAGGTTCTTCTGAGCAGACACTACCATGACCTGAACCTCCGTGGTACGGACCTTCTCTGCTGAGGCCTGGACAGTAAGCCAGTGTTAGAGCTGCGACATCACTATGCACCAAACACTCAGTCAGGTCAGGGTTAGGAAGTGAACATCACCTCAGCCTTCTGCTCCATGATGGAGAAGATCCTCTCGATGCCAATGCTGACTCCCACACACGGAACCTTCCTACCTTTGGGGTCAAACATCCCCACCAGACCATCGTATCGGCCCCCTCCAGCTACGCTCCCAACACTGACGCTTTCCTCTGCGTTGGCCCCATTCTGAGTCTCATTAGTAGCTGGAGCCACACCGGCCTGAGTCAGCACCGCCTCATAAATGACTCCAGTGTAATAATCCAGACCCCGGGCCAGACTGAGGTCAAACACTACCTAAGGATGACAAATTTAACAATATCAAGTACACAGAGTGTACTGGTGACACCAGAAAAGTGTGCAAAACATTAGGAAATCAGCCCTGCAGAGAGCGGTGGATAATAGTGCAGTCTCACCTTGTCTGTGACCTGGAACAGCTGCAGGTAGCTAAAGAGAAGCTTGACATCTGAGAGGCCAGCGCAGGCTTGCTTACTCTGAGACATTTTGGGGTCCTGGAGGAGGCGCTCCGCTAAGTCCATTCCACCTGCAACACAAACAGTACCCTACTGAAATCAAGCAGATGTTCAGTCCAATAACGCTCCTTCTTTTAGCTCCATTTCTGGTGACTTCCGAGTGAGCTGATATCATTAAATAAGCTTTAAAAGGATTGTGTTAGGGAAACATGCTTCTTTCTGTGCTTAAGAGCATATATTTGGATGTCTGAGGCCCCTGCTAATTCCATCCATCCATTTTCTATACCTCCTTAATCCAGCTCAGGGTGGCAGGGGGGCTGGAGCCTGTCCCAGGCTAGAGGCAGGGTACACCTGGACAGGTAACCAGTCCATCACAGGGCCACACAGAGACACACAACCATGCACACTCTCACTCACTCATAGGGTCATTTTTGAGGCACCAGTTAACCTAACAGCATGTTGTTGGACGGTGGGAGGAAGCCGGAGAACCTGGAGAGAACCCACGCCTACACAGGGAGAACATGCAGGCTCCCCACAGACAGAACCAGCTGAGATGAGAACCTCACTGCCAAGTCAAAAAACACCAGCATGGTATTTTGTTTTATGCCCCATTTACCTGAAAGTGTTCGGATGCAGTGAAAACATACAACGCATTATCCAATCTCCTCCTCCTTTATCTCCACCTAACTTCAACTTCAGATGATGCTGCATTCATGGTGCCTCGGAAATGTGAAATTATAACTCTTTTCCTCTTGCTTCATGCTGCAACATCCAATCTCACCTTCAGTTACTGTCTGCTCTGACTCTTTACTAAACAGGAGCTGTCTCTGTATTATTTCCCCGGGACCTCAGGAAACTTGTAAGAAAATGCACAATATGTCACCGTTAAGATGAAGACAGATGGTGGAGTCAAGCTCAGCTAAGTCCTTACCACAAGAAATAACTGGATTAAGAAAACACAGGTGGAACAAAAACTAGGAAATGGAGATGTGATGGTTTAAATAATTGGAAATTGCATTCATGCACAGAACTTTGCTGGGCTGGAACTCTCACCCTGCATGCTGACATACTCCCCAATCTGGTTGGCAGCCTCCTCTGACAAGCCCTTCTCATTCACCATCTCTTTCTTTACATCCTCCCAGGGCATCTGGAGCAGAAGCAGCAAAACGGGTACATGATTCAGAGCAGACTGTCAGACTGAGACAAGGAAAAGCATAAGAACATAGGGGACACAGAAGAAGAGCAGGCCTGTGGTCTTAATACATGCAGCTAAAACTGTTTCCCTGAATGAAGACGTATTCTAGTATATACAGGATGTGAAGGCCAGAGCTGATTTTGGCTGGAAAAAAAAAAATCATTAAAAATGTACATTTAATTTAATATCGAGACAAAAAAAGGAGAAACTCTAACTGCCCGAGACATTTGAATCCTATCCTCAGTGTTTTTCACTGCTGAAAGATGAATGAATCAGACTTAAATCAAAACAAATGGAGGCTGTTTCTCAGCTGTTATGGGGTGCTCTGCTCATCTCTTTGCAGTTAAACAGAATTCCGAAACAAGAGATCTCTTCATTTTCCTCACGTTGATGTCCACCACAGTCTTCGAGGGGACCACTACCTGCTTTGGTGAGTTACCACCATGAGCAGAGCAGCCCACCCTGCCTCCCTGCGGTCCCCTTAACGTTTCTCATTCACATTTCTTGTTTGCACATTTTCAAACATTTGTGTTGCTAGTGACTGGAATCCTGGCTTTCCAAAGAGTTATAGCAGGAAGCGCATGTGATGGTGCATGTGAAGGGAACACACTGGGTGGAGTCTTCGTACCTTATCTAGTTTGTCCACTGTTGAACAGATGGTGCGAAACTTGTCATCTGGAACTCCACACACAGCAAACATCCCATCAAGGATGCGTCTGTCATTGACCTGGAAATGAAGAATGTGATAAGGAAGTGATGTTGCCTGACAAGTCTGACGACTCAGCTGAATTCACTGACTGACCTTAATACAGAAGTCCCCAAGCTCCAGCTCACTGAGGATTTCATGAACAATCTTCAGACACTCTGCATCCGGGATCATGGCATCATACTGACCTGCTATGTCAAAGTCCTGAAACACACACACACAACATTGGATAAAACTCTCAGTGAATCAAACTAGGCCAGATCCCAAACATATAAAGAGAACACTTAACAAATGAGGAGTGGAAATGTGCATCTGAGGACTCACACATTGATAAAATTCTCTGTAGCGGCCACGGGTCATTGCTGGGTTGTCACGGCGATACACCTTAGCAATGTGGTAGCGCTTGATGTTGGTTATCTTGTTCATGGCCAAGTAACGTGCAAAGGGCACCTGACAGAGAGAAAGTCAAGGGAACATGCTCTGTGCTTACTGACCTTTAGAGGACTAATGCATCTTTAACCTTATAGCACATACGTTCAACAGAAAGCAAACTTAATCGAGCTTATGGAAATGTATGTGAACTCAGACAGCTGTTCTGCACAAGACAGATGTCTGTGAGGATACAGTGAGGTCATATCTGAGGGACAGCAGCTCTCCTCCTTGGTCTTTGAGGTCATAGATGAGCTTAGAATCTTCTCCGTATTTCCCCGTCAACGTTTCCTATGGCAACAGGGAGAAGTTTCACTGCCATGTATGTTCCATGTTTCCCTGCTCGATTCCAAACAATAATGGTGTGAAAATCTACCTTTAGTTCAAAAACAGGTGTGTCGATGGTCTCTGCTGCATGGCGCTTAAAGCAGCTGATGATGGTGTTGAAGACTTTCTCTCTGATGGCCATCTGCTTGGGGTTGTAGTCCCGTGTTCCCTGCCAGACAAACACATCCCCTTTGTTTCCATCTGACTACTGAATGCATTTGTTTTCACTTAATTACAATATTCTAGCAGCTGTGCTGGAGCAACACATTTCAAATGAACAATCAGAAGAAAATGAAGATGAAAAGAAGAAGTAGCAGGTGTTACTACAACTACTTTAAAGTAGGGGTGTCATGTGGTTTTAGCAACCACTCGATCCTATTCAGTGGGTGGGTCTCCATGGTGAGATTAACTGGGTTACAGCTACAGTTGGGTTCTGCTCCTTATCTGAGGGGAATTATTAATAATTAATTATTATATGGATATATGGCGGTGAATGAATGGAATCACTGGCACAAAGCAGGTCATACCCCGGTACCATAGGTGGCGCTGTCCCCATTTCAGCTATCGCTAATAGAGCCACTTCCTGTTGACGTCTTCACCACCAACAACAACAAACTCAGGCATTCAGAAAGATGGAGAACGCAGAGCGAGATGAAGCTGCGTCCCTCTCCATCTGTGATGAGCTGGTTATGGAACAGAGATGCACAACGGCGCATTCTCCATCGCGTTGTTTCTTTCTTTCCGTAATTTAGCCATTAATCCGATCCGATAGCACTCATGTAACCCCAGACTCACTGTTCTGCTGGGAATCCTGCATCCTGGGACTCACATGGATTTCACTTCGACACCTACCTAAACATGCCTGCACCCCCCCCCCCCCCCCCCCCCCCCCCCCCCCCTCTA
Organism: Leuresthes tenuis; assembly: GCF_036924035.1. Taxonomy (NCBI): domain Eukaryota; kingdom Metazoa; phylum Chordata; class Actinopteri; order Atheriniformes; family Atherinopsidae; genus Leuresthes; species Leuresthes tenuis. The sequence continues at coordinate 35,974,881 of NW_027325365.1, read as the reverse complement.
AACCTCTAAACTCCCCAGATACAAATCTGATGGGAATCTGTGGGAATCAAGTCCAACATTTGAAGACCCTCCCCACAACCCACAGGGCCCTAAGGATCTGTTGCTAAGGTACAAGACTCTCCAGGACACCTTCAGCTGTTCTTTGACCACGCACTGACTGCTCCGAGCTCTTTGGGCAGGAAGAGGAGAGCTCACTCTGTAGTAAGTCATAATGTTCGGTGTAAATCCAGAATGAAATCCACTTATTACAGTCCCTGACAAAAGTCTTGTCGCTTGGGTACAAGTTGACCTTAAGTGCCCCTAAAATAAATGTCTAATAATTTTTTTTATACAAGAAATGGCTAATTTCAATCCCAACAACTTTTGAAATGATGTTTTGGTGCCAAACAAAATTGCTGAAAAGCATTCTAACCTTCACAGCTTGGCAAAGCCCACTGAATCGGTTTTTGCAAAGACAAAAGTCTTTGTCTGTGACCAACAATTAATCAACCAATAAGTGGGTGTGTATAAAAAGAACCCCAGCACATTAGACCGTCATCAACTGCAACTTGACCACTGCCACTGAGGTGGCTGACACCTTCAATGTGTCTCAGCGTCAAGTAGAAAGAATAAGAAAAAGATTTGAAGAGACTGGAGATGTTTTTGACAAGCCCAGGTCTGGCAGACCCTGCAAGACAACTGCTCAGGAGAACCGTTTGTTGGTTCGAAAATCCAAGGCCAACCCCTTTCCCACTGCTCCACCAGGCCAGGTCATCTCAAGTTCCCGTGTCAACCAGAACAGTTTGTAGAATTCTGTCTTGAAAAGGCCTCCATGGTCAAATCAGTGCCCAGAAACCAGCACTAAACAAAAGGCAATTAAGGAAACGTTTGGCATTTGCCAAGGCCCACAGCCTGCCAAAAGGATGGATGCTGGAAAAGTGGCAGAAGGTGGATTTCTCAGATGAATCTTCTGTTGAATTACATCACAGCCGCCGCAAAGAATGCAGGACAGCAACTGGGGCCCGCATCGATCCAAGATTCACCCAGAAAACAGTAAATCATGGTCTGGGGTTACATCCAGTATGGGGGTGTGCGAGAGATTTGCAGGGTGGAAGGCAATATCAATAGCCTAAAATATCAAGATTAGTATTAGCTACCTCTTACACTCCCAACCATAAAAGGGGTCAAATTTAGCAGCAGGGTGGTGCTCAATCGCATACTTCAATCTCTACATCAAAGTCCCTCAAGGCGAAAAAGATCAAGGTGCTCCAGGACTGGCCAGCCCAGTCACCAGACAGGAACATCATTGAGCATGTCTGGGGTAGAATGAAAGCAGAAGCATGGAAGATGAAACCAAAGAATCCTGATGAACTCTGGGAGGCATGTAAGACTGCTTTCTTTGCTATTCCTGATGACTTCATCAATGAATTGTATGAATCATTGTCGAACTGCATGGATGCAGTCCTTCAAGCTCATGGAAGTCATACAAGATATTAAATATGAATCTCAGCACCACTACTTAATTCACTGATGTTATGCAACATATATTTGTATTTGAAGTAAATTTTTTGTTCAATTTTCACATTACTCTCTGTAGCGACAAAACTTTTGTCTTGCCAAAATCAAATTTATTTTAGGATATTAAACATACTTTGGGAGGGTTTTAGCTTTTATAGGAGCCATTTCTAAAACCAATGGATTAATTAAAAGTCAGGTTATAAGCAGTTGTTTCTATAAAATGGATAAGTGACAAGATTTTTGTCAAGGACTGTACATCAGAAAACGCTTCCATTTGGACACATTTACTTCATATGAGGAAAGATCAAAGACAGCTGACAATTATGAAGCTTTTTTTTAGTGTACCTGTTTCTCAATTAATTGTGGAGCCCCAGTTTGGGCTGTCAAGCCATTAAAAGTTTTTATCAGGTGACTGAATATGTTTGAAGTTTGTAATGTGCATCAGTGATCTCCATCACTGCTCCACTGACACTGCAAACAGTGTCCTGGCAAAAAGTACGGGATAACCATTCGTTATTTTCACTTACAGCATTTTTACAGCACCTTCGTTCATTCATTCTTCTTAAAGTATTGGTGAAATAAAGACAGATAATGTCTTATTTAGAGGCTGCATCGTCCCTGCCCCATTAACTCTGTTATATGGATGTACGAGTTTTCTAAATAGTTTTGGCAGGACACCGACTTTCACCAAACTGTTCTTGGTGAGTAGATAAAGGTATTTCATGCCAGAAATAAGGTCTAGGTTTAAAAATACCGGAGTTCCCCTTTAAATAGAGCTGTGTGAAGAAGCTTTTTAAGTGTCCACGTTGCTCACACAGCTCAAGTCCAAAGCTAAAGAGTTCCAACACCACCAAAAGCAGCGTCTCCTTCGCTTCTGAGCCTGGGTGGAGGGACAACCAACAAACCCAGAGTCCTGAGGCTGTGATCTCTGAGCTCAGAGTCCTGAGGCTGTGATCTCTGAGCTCAGAGTCCTGAGGCTGTGATCTCTGAGCTCAGAGTCCTGAGGCTGTGATCTCTGAGCTCAGAGTCCTGAGGCTGTGATCTCTGAGCTCAGAGTCCTGAGGCTGTGATCTCTGAGCTCAGAGTCCTGAGGTTAGCTCAGAGTCCTGAGGCTGTGATCTCTGAGCTCAGAGAAAGAAACCAGAACTGATGGAATATGAGAGCTTCTGGAAGGCTCTGTCAGCCACCTGGCAGCTGCATTCTGGACCACCTGTAAGCAGTTCAGAGAAATCTCTGCTGGGATACAACAAGCTGATTTAGGCTGAAACATGAAGGAACTGAGCTGTTTACATGCTGATCCAGGCTCAGATCCTGGATTATGTAAAGCATGTCTGTCTGAAGAAGACCGAACATCCAGAAGCTGTGTTATCTGAGTTCAGCTGAACAAAGGTGCCCAACAAAGAAGGAGAGAAACAGATTGCACCGCTAAACAGAGGAGACCGGAGCAGCAGCTGATGCAGGAGACAGGAAACTGGATTTTAGGATTGTGTCAACTATATGAAATAAGATCAGAAAAATATTTAGCTCTGGCATCCCTGACCATATTATCAAAAGCCAATTCAAGTTCTTGTAAATAATCACAATGGACTTGTTGATTTCCTTAAACCTTGATTAGAAGACAGGAGTGCTGTCATTTATCCAGGGGCCTGCCTATTCAGACTTTTGTAGCAGTATTTGGATCTAAAATAGAGGAGCCATGCTCATCAGACACTGTACTTGCCTCTCAATATCAGAGTCCAGTGGCAGCTCCTGACAAATTTCTCAGGGGGGCAATACTAGCGATGATGACTGAAGTGACTCGTTCAATGGGTAAATTAATCACAATTTGTTTGTTTTTTTTCTGGTCAACTCACATTACACCACCGCATAAAAGCACTAGATTGCAAGATAAAGACTTTCCCTTTAGCGTTTACCATTTATGTTTGAATTAATCCCATTATCTCTGTGGATTATTGGGAAATGTAATACCAGCCTCATCCAAGTCCCGCGACCGTCTTGTGACTGTGTCTCGCGTGAATACGTAGCTCGAAAAGTAGGCATCGATAATAAAAGCATGGCGGAAAGCGCTGACAGCACGCAGGACATTTTCCACCCCACTAAAAGGATGAAATCCGAGGTCTGGCCATATTTTGTTTTTTTTTTAAGAATGCAGAGGGACAACTGGAGGACAATTATCCTGTCTGCAGAACATGTAAGAAAAAAAGGTGCTGCGAAAGGCAGTAACACTACAAATCTACTGTCCCATCTCCATGAGCATCACCCACAGCTTTACAGCCAATGCAAGGTAAGCCAACGTCACTTCAAATCAGAGCATGTGAACGGAGCGGGGAGCGGAGCGTGCTTTTAATCAAATGGGCGGGGCGATTGCACCGTGCTGCTCCAGTTCCGCTCACACCACAAGTGAAGAGCATGCACAAATCCACCCGGAATTCACCTGAGCCTTTAACAGTTAACTAAACTGTTGTCACGCAACAAACCCGCTACACGTACGCCACGCATCGTGTCCCCGGATGAATTGCTCCTTCTTTCAAATTTGAGCGGAATACAATTCTTTGGTGAGCGGGGAGGGAACTGAGCAAAGCGTTTTGTTGCGACTTTGAGCGGTGGAGCAGGGAGGAGTGGAAATGCTCACCGCTCAGCTCCGTTCACATGCTTTGGTTCAAATACATCATGTGAGGGACATCGGCTTGAAGAAGATTGTGTCACTTGCTGATAACTTATCAGTGATGTATAGCAAAGTTTCGAGCAGTATCTATCCTCCTAAAATGCAACGTTTTCTGTTTTCATTATGAGACACTTAGCAACTACTAGCTGAGCAGCCACTAGCCGTGTTAGCAGCTGTGTTGCTAAGTGTCCAAATGAAACGGAACTGAAGACAGCCAGTCTGCTGTCGGCTTTGTGTGCTCCACTGAGCGGAGCCGACACACTGTAAGGCGGCGTAAACTAATGTAAATGTGTTCATTAAGGTTTGGAAGAACATAAGGTCATATTCATAATAGCAAGTTAAAAACGGGAGTTATATAATAAACTCTCTTTCTGTCAAAGTTTCATTTTCACAAGATTCTGGCTTCTAATATTTTAGTATGACAAGGAAATCACAAGATTTCGTGAAATTATTTCAATGTATGTGTTTTTTGGACATTTGTACAGCAATTGAGAATATCACGATAATGTCGTCAACCATGATAATTTGGTCACTATAATCGAGATATCAAAATTTCTATATCATTACATCCCTACTAGTGTGTAAACTGACATTTTAAACTGAATTTGTAAAAATATATTTTACATTTCCCCTCTTTTTAACAGGGAGGGTGGCGCCCCAGCACCCCCCCCATGGGCCAGCTGCCACTATCAGAGTCTGAAGATAGAAACTTGACAGCGCTCTTACATAAGGCCGCAGAAAACTTACAGGCCTGGCACCAGGGTAAAAAAATGTAAAAAAAGACAAATCAAACAAAACACTATGATGATCAGAAATCAGAATATGCTCAGCCATGAAACAGCCAATATTTAAACCAAGACTAAAAGTGACATCCAAAGTATGTGTGGGGCCAATAACATGTTGAGTGAGATTAAAAGAGTCAATAAAACTGGAGTCAAATTCATCTCAGGCATTATCAACATGTCACCAAGAATGAAAAATCTACATCATTTAAAAAAATGACCAAAAGTAACTAAATTCATTTCAAAATGGGTGTGGGTGGTAAGCTAAAATATGATAAAAAGGATATAAATAAAATTCAAAAGAAGAGTAAAAGGCATCGTTCACCAGCTGACGACTGAGCACCACAGCAGTGGTGGTCATGGACCGTGGCAAGCTGATAAATGTGAAATCCTCAGCACAAAGCTCAATGAGGGAAGGATAATCCATATCCCTCTGCCATGTTTCAGTGATAAAAAGCCTAGATTCTTTGACTTGCTGATGTCGCTCAACACTAAAGTAAAGCTAGAACTGCTTATTATTCATCATTGATAGAAGAGAATAAGAATAATCCCAGGTTTCTTTTCAGCACTGTTGCCAGGCTGACAAAGAGTCTGAGCTCTGTTGAGCCATGTATTCCTTTAACTCTCAGCAGTGATGACTTCATGAGATTCTTCATCAATAAAATTGTTTCTATCAGAGAGAAGATTAATGGAATCCTTCCCAATATCATCACTGATGTATCATCAAGTAGAGCAGCTTTAGAAGTATCTTTAGAACCTGATTTGTATTTAGACAGCTTCTGCCCAGTTGATCTTTCTGAGCTAACAACAGCAGCAGTCTCTTCTAAACCATCAACTTGTATGTTAGACCCAATCCCAACCAGACTGTTCAAGGAGGTTTTCCCCTTAATTGACACTTCCATATTGGATTTGATAAATCGGTCTTTGTTGACAGGATATGTACCTCAGACTTTTAAGGTTGCTGTAATTAAACCTTTACTTAAAAAACCTACTCTTGATTCAGAAGTGTTGGCTAATTATCGACCTATATCCAATCTCCCTTTTTTGTCTAAAGTTCTTGAAAAAATAGTTGCAGCTCAACTTTGTTATCATTTATATTTTATCTTCTCTTCATTGGCTCCCTGTTAAATTCCGAATAGAATTTAAGATTCTTCTCCTCACATATAAAGCTCTTAATGACCGAGCTCCATCATATCTTAAAGATTTAATTGTAAGATATTTTCCTAACAGAGCACTTTGCTCCCAAACTGCAGGTTTACTTGTTGTTCCCAGAGTTTCTAAAAGTAGAATGGGAGGTAGAGCCTTCAGTTATCAGGCCCCTCTCTTGTGGAATAAGCTGCCAGTAAATGTCCGGGAAGCAGACACCCTTTCCACTTTTAAGATTAGGCTTAAAACTTTCCTTTTTGATAAAGCTTATAGTTAGGGATGGCTCAGGTAATCCTGAAACATCCCATAGTTAAGCTGCTATAGGCTTAGACTGCTGGGGGACCTCATCTGTAACACCTTTCCTCACTTTGCTCTCTTTTTCCCCCTGTTTAATTTCAAAATTGATTTTATGTACATGTGACATTATTGTGGTTATTAACGTATGTTTCCCTGTTCCAACAGATATCCTTTGAATGGTGTTATGGTGTTTTTCCCCCCTCTTTTCCCTCTTTTCTGTCTTCTCAAACCCCAGCTGGTCGAGGCGGATGGCCACCCTTCCTGAGTCTGGTTCTGCCAGAGGTTTCTTCCTGGTTCTGCCAGAGGTTTCTTCTTGGTTCTGGTTCTGCCAGAGGTTTCCTCCTGGTTCTGGTTCTGCCAGAGGTTTCTTCCTGGTTCTGGTTCTGCCAGAGGTTTCTTCCTGGTTCTGCCAGAGGTTTCTTCCTGGTTCTGGTTCTGCCAGAGGTTTCTTCCTGGTTCTGGTTCTGCCAGAGGTTTATTCCTGGTTCTGCCAGAGGTTTCTTCCTGGTTCTGGTTCTGCCAGAGGTTTCTTCTTGGTTCTGGTTCTGCCAGAGGTTTCTTCCTGGTTCTGGTTCTGCCAGAGGTTTCTTCCTGGTTCTGCCAGAGGTTTCTTCCTGGTTCTGGTTCTGCCAGAGGTTTCTTCCTGGTTCTGGTTCTGCCAGAGGTTTCTTCCTGGTTCTGGTTCTGCCAGAGGTTTCTTCCTGTTAAAGGGAGTCGTTCCTTTCCACAGTCCCTCAGGCTCAGGACGGGAGATTGGACTGAAGACAAGTTTCGGTCCAATCTGTTGGTTTCCTTAGCTAGGATATTAATTTTTGAATTGGCTCCATATGAATGAATTGGATTCCAATTGGCTTGAATTGGACTATATTATTTAAGTGCCTTGAGATGACAATTGTTGTAATCTGGCGCTATATAAATAAAACTGAATTGAATTGAATTAAAGTCTTATGGATGAGCTGCATGGACGTGTGCGCTGCTGATGGGGCATGGATGAACTGGGAATGTAGTTTTTAAATCAGCAGCAGGGATGGAGATGATGGAGGAGGAGGAGGATGGCATTACCAAGCTACTGGCGTGGGATGCAAAAAGTCCCGAGGACAGGTGAGCACAGGGTGCTGGATGCTAGCAACCAATTAACTTGTTTTAGAAATGCAAATCACAAGATGATTCCATCACGTTTCTTTTACCTCATCTGCAAAAAGCTTACCATTAATAATATTTATTATTTATAATTAGATTGTAATAACTTTAATTAATTTAACAGCACAGTGTTTCAAAGAGTAAAGCAGCATTTCTTCCTTCTGTTTTGCATAGTAGTTAACAGACAACAATCAATTGATATGGACTTCAAATCTTAATTAAATCCTAACTCGTATACTGCTGCAAACCACAAGGAGCGGTCCCTTGGACTGTATACAGTTTGTGAGTCATGACATAACTCGATCCTCATCATTCGGTCAGTGTTTTGTCAGTGCGTTTGGTGTGGCTGAGGACAGTGTTAAACTGGGTGAGAAATGTAGCACTATGACAAAGTTCCTGTTCCTGTTGGTGGCTCCTGTCTGTGTCCATTGATGAGCAGCTGAATGTGAATGTCAGTGTGAGGGACTTACAGGAAGTTCAGTCTAAAATAAAAGTCCCACCTTCAGACCTCATCATTGCTCATCGCAGCTCATTGCTTGTATTATCAGTGCTAATCTTTTTTAGTGTTATTAAAGTATTAATACTCTGTTAATAACATATTCATTCTTTGCCCAAGTAAGAAAGAGCAGTGAGAGTAAGAAACAACACTTCTAATCAAGCTAAGGTTCAAATCTATCCTGACTCTTACCTTTGGTGTTTTGAGGACAAACTGGTGTTTGCCATCATCTCCTCCAAGCTGAGCCTTTAGCTCCAGCAGTTTAGCTACCTCTTCATCGATCTGCAACACACACATAAACCACAAGTTGGGGGATTAGTCTTAGGAGCTGTTGAATTATCATGAAGAAAGCTCAACTCCACCAGTGTTCAGACCCACCTGAGCCACGGTGATTCCAGGGACAGAATGCAGAGATCGGACACGTGTTGCCATCCGAAAGGCCGTCAGAGCAGAGCAAACACGAACACAGGACATGGTCAACATGGTCATCCAACGCCACAGGGAGCAGGTAGAATTGAAAAACAGTCCCAAAATCAGAAGAGCCAAAATTCAGGAGAGCATCATGGGTACGACAAAATCCAATAGTATTGTCCAGGGCCAGCCAGTGCAGCCAATCACAAAAGCACGGATGGAGCCATCCAGCAGGGTTGGATCCCCCAGACAGTGAGGTAGATGATGAAAGGCAAAGCGGCCCGAGGTCATCGAGGGCCAGGCAGGAAGAACAGGAGAAAAGCGGTAAGCAACCCTGTCACTAGGGGAAGGCGGGGCATGACGCATCATCATCACCACAGCGTGGAGGATAGAACATGAGATGTAGCAAGTCAATCAAAAGTACCAGACCAACACACACACACACACACACACACACACACACACAGACCAACACACACACACACACACACACACAGACCAACACACACACACACACACACACACACACACAGACAGACCAACACACACACACACACACACACACAGACCAACACACACGTACACACACACAGACCAACACACACACACACACACGCACACACAGACCAACACACACGTGTACACACACACACACACACACACACACACACACACACACACACACAGACACAGACAGACCAACGCAGCCCTGGTGCTTGGTATGTGTCTTATGAAGCATTAGAAGGCTACACACACAACTAAGTGACAAAGAAAAAGAAAAGTTGAACATTTTATCTGCTGCCTGTTACCATGCATACCATCCCACAGGGCCCTAAGGATCTGTTGCTAAGCTACCAGACTCTCCAGGACACCTTCAGCTGTTCTTTGACCACGCACTGACTGCTCACTCTGTAGTAGGTCATAATGTTATGGCTGATCGGTGCATACTGTGCATCAGTTAACTCTGAACTTCAGTACTTGTATGTTACTGAATGTAGACATATTTATGCAAGTGCATTTAAATCCTCTGGGAGTCTGCTGATATGACAATTATCATGAAGTACACACCAACATCAGGCCCGGCTCTGGAGGACATATTCATATTATTACATGTCAGCTAGGGCTGCACAATTCATTGTATTTTGATCGTGATCACGATTTTGGTGGCCACAATTATATTAATCTGATCATCAACGATATTTACATTCAAACTGCAGCTCTGCTGCCTGCATCTAACCACATGTTCTCAACCAGCCATCTACCAACCACCAGGGGGCGACAGCATGGTTAAGGCTTCATTAAGCTGCCTGAACAACAAGCGCAGTGTAAGACAGCCTGCAGCGGCGGCTCGTTGGACAGTCTATGAGTTAGACGGGGCGACATCCACTGTCTGGACTCGTTTCAGATTCAGGGCAAGTGACGTTAAACAAGAGCAAGTTATCTGCAAAGAGTGTAACAGAGTAGTGTCTGCCCCAGAGTAACACTAATCTGTTCTACCACCTGAAAAAACATCACAAACCTAAACATGAGGAATGCATGAAGGCCAAAGCTAATGTTAATTCCCAAAATCCGCGTCTGTGTCCAGCGCCGACCCAGACAACCATTACAGCAGCCTGCACCGGGCAGAACCCCATCCATCCACCTCCCAAAGACACGCAGGAATAACAGCCATAAAACAGCCAGCTTTTTATTTGGCCTAAGACATCTGTGCGATGGGGTTTTTGTTTTTATTTTGCATTATTTTTCATTTATTCTAATTTCAACTTTTCACTAAAAGTTGTTGGCACATTATTTGTTTATAAATGGTGCAATAAAAATCCATTTTTTTCCAGACATGATGAATGATCATGATTAATAATCGTGATTAGAATATTGATAAAAAATAATCGTGGTTATGGTTTAGGTCATAACCGTGCAGCCCCAATATCAGCAGAACATCTAGAGACCCACAAAAGATTAAAAAGGATATTTATTGTTTCTCTACATCTGCTGTGGATCAGGAAGTGTGTCCATGAAACAGGGGGATAAGTACTACTCTAAGTGTGAGCTGCCCTCACTCAGGTGAGCGGCCTGGTGAATTGCAGAGCAACATGTTGCTTAATGACGACGTCGCCGTTACGGAGGAGTATAAACCGAGCATTAGACTCGCCTGAAGCCACCGGCTAGCCGCTCCAGCCCGCAGCTAGCAGCCGGCTGAAAAGAAACACAGTAACCAGCACTGTGCGAATATCTTACATCTCTAAAGCTAAAATATGATTAGTGTTCATCTAGTTCCGAAACACTGATCATATTTACAGGAATTCAATGTGTAATGAACAGAATATGGAAATACGGTTTTTCAAGTGACTGAGCCTTTCTTAGTCATTAGATATACTGGACGTTTGTAATGGCTTATAACGTAAGAGTAACGCATTATTATAAACCAAAACTGTGCTCCATACTTTTTTCTGTTAGTTTCCTGATGTGTGCTTAAGTTAGCCGCTTTCCTTTCAGTGGGATAAAACGCGCGTGATGCTGACCGCGTGTTACGAGCTCGCTTTGACATGGATGTAAGTGTGAAACACAAACATGAGCGCTGACCTGCTCTTTGTTCGCCTTATCGGATTTTAACCTCCGAACGACTTCGCCTTGGATTTTAATGGCCTCTTGAATCTGAGCCTTGTCCTCCATAGCGTTTCATTAAGGTGCTGCTGAGCCCGCAGCTGACAAAATTATGGCTGACGTAAAACGGAAACGGAAGTACGTATTACTTCCGTTGAACTTCTTCTTCTTCTTCTTCTTCTTCTTCTTCTTCTTCTTCTTCTTCTTCTTCTTCTTCTTCTTCTTCTACCTTTTTTTCTCTATCTTTGTCTAAATTTGTTTAATGTTTCATTAGTTGTGTTGGTTTTGAGTCTTTTGTGTAGTGTGTGGAAAGTTTAATTTCGTTTTTTAGTTGTTTTGTTTGGTGTGCTTCCCAGCCTTGCTGGGAGGCCAAAATGGCGTCCGGTGGCTTCTCCATGCTGTCACGGAAGCACGGCATCAGGGTTGGTGCCGGCTCTCCGTGCAGCGTGGAAGAAGTGGCGCTGGCCGTGGGGCAGGTGATCGGGCACGGCGCAGTTAAGTCTGCTGCCCGCATGAACAAGGCGGTGGTCTTGTTTGTGGAGAAGGTGGAACAGGTTAAAAGGTTGGTGGAGACGGGCATCACCGTGAACGGGATGTTTGAGCCGGTGCTGCCGTTAACTTAGCCGGCCACGAAAATCACCTTGTCAAACGTCCCCCCATTTCTTAGTGATGAGTTCCTGATAAAGGAACTATCGAGACACGGAAAGGTAGTGTCTCCTCTGAGGAAGGTTCTGTCGGGCTGCAAGTCTCCCCTGCTGAGACACGTGGTGTCTCACCGAAGGCAGCTGTACATGATCCTCAACAACAAGGAGGACGTGTTTGACTATCGGTTCCGTGTCCGCGTAGATGAGTTCGAATATATTCTATTCGCGACATCATCGTTTGTCAAGTGCTTTGGGTGTGGTGAGGAGGGACATTTGATCAGGGCCTGTCCCGGCCGCGGCGCTCCGGCCGAGCGGGCGGCTGTCGCCGCTGGACCGGCGGCATGCGGCCGCGGCCGATACCGGGGGGGTCTGTGCTGCGGGAGACACTGCAGGAACTGCAGAGAAACAGCAGGCTGAGGAGACCCAGAGCCAGGCTGGAGGGAGCACAGAGGTGAATGGTGAAGTTGGGGGGGTTGAAACGGGTGAGGTGACAGGTGATAATGTAGGTGAAGTAGAGGGTGAATTGAACACAGAGGTGGATAAAACGGTTGAGGGGAGTGAGGTGGGTAATGTTGGTTGTGAAGTGGAGGGGGGACATCCGATGATAAGTGTGTTGGAAGGGGCAGGTGGGGATGTAGATGTAGGTGTGTTGGAAGAGGTAGGGAATGTGACCGGAGGACTGTGTGAGGAGTCCGCAGTCGCTGACCAACAGTGTGACAAAAGTAAAAAACTGGAGACACAAGACACTGAAATACAAGAAAACGAGTTGTGCGAGGAGGGTGCAGTAGCTGAAGCTGAGGAGATGGAGGCCTGTGAGGCTGGGGAGAGCTCTGCTCCTCAGAAAAAGCGCACCAAGAGAAAGAATGTGGTGATTGTGATGGCCAGCGGTAAGGCTGGACGGCTGGCAGGCACACCGGGTGCTGCAGAAAGCAGGCCTGCCTGTCTGTCTGACAGCAGCGACAGCGAGGGGTGCGTGTCTGACAGCAGCAGCGTGCTGTCTCACACCCAGCAGACTGCTGTTCAGATGTATCCTCCTGCCATGCTGAAAAGTTTCCTACAGAAGACCAAAGGCATGAAAGGTCTCATAATAGAGCAGCACTTCCCTGACCTGCAGGGGTTTTATAATTCAGCCAGAACCACGATTAAACAAAGAGCTGATTCAGACCTGACTGAGCAAGAACTATACAGGCTCAGGAAGCAAATGATCAAAGTCAGGAAACAGCTCGGTCTTTAATGTTAAATAAACCACGGATCTTATTTCTATTTATTTTACTGTTTGTGTTCACTGTGCATTTTAACATCATTATGGATGCTTTTAAAATAGCAAGTCTTAATGTCAATGGTGCCCGGGAAGAGAGGAAGAGGGCACTGGTATTTGACACAGCTAGAATGAAGCACATTGATGTTATGTTTTTACAAGAAACACACAGTGATCATAGAAATGAGACAGATTGGAGCAGAGAATGGGAAGGGGAGTTGATCTTAAGCCATCATACCAACCTCAGTGGAGGTGTGGGCTTCCTGTTCTCCCGAGAATTTGCTCCAACCTCTGTGGAGGTTCGGCACGTTGTGGAGGGGAGGTGCCTTTTAGTCAAAGCCCACTTTGAGCTTTTTAACGTGGTTTTTATCAATATTTATGCCCCCAACAACGGTACAGAGAGGAAACGCTTCCTGGAGAACTTGAACGATGTTTTAAACAGCTGCAGCTCGGAGGATTTTTTATTCATGGGTGGGGATTTTAACTGTACAGATAATGACATTTTAGACCGCAACCACGCAGAGCCTCATCCAGCATCCCAGCATGCCTTGAGGCAGCTTGTCTCGTCCCACGGCCTGGTGGACGTGTGGAGAAGGATGCACGCAAGCTGCAGACAGTACACATGGTCCCACGTTAGCGAAAACAGAATCTCCTCGGCCAGACTTGATCGCTTTTATGCTTTTAAACACAGAGTCAGTGTCGTCAGAACGTGTAAGATTTTACCGGTTGGTTTTACTGATCACTCTCTGGTTTTATGTAGCGCTTTTATTAGGAATATTTTACCCAAAAGCGCATATTGGCATTTTAACTCTGTTTTAACTGTTGATAAATCTTTCAGGGAGGTTTTAAACTTTTACTGGAATGATTTTAGACAGAGAAAAAGTGAATTCGTCAGTCTGAGGCAGTGGTGGGACCATGGAAAGGTGCAGATTAAACTTCTTTGTCAACAGCACACGCTCAATGTGACATTCACAGATCTATCAAAGATCTGGAGACTGATATTGTGGATCTCGAGTGTGAGAGCGAGTCCACAGGAGATCGAGGATATATTGAAATCCTCAAGTCAAAAAAGACGGCGTTGGCCGACCTGCTGGACACTAAAGTACAGGGTGCACTGGTCCGGTCCCGGGTACAAGACATCAGGGAGATGGATGCTCCATCGAGCTACTTCTTCACACTGGAGAAGAGATGAGGGCAGAAGAGACAGATCCACTCTCTGCTCTCGGAGACAGGACAGGAGCTGACAGAGCCGGGTCTTATAAGGAAAAGAGCTGTGGAGTTCTTCACCTTGCTGTTCAAGAGTGAGCACAAGGAGGACGAGGAGCTGATGGAGGAAGTCTGTGGTGGACTTCCTCAGCTGTCTGACGAAGTTAACTCGCAGCTCGATAAACCTCTGACCCCACAGGAGCTGCACGCCGCGCTGCAGAGCATGCAGGGGCAAAGGGCTCCAGGCATAGACGGCCTCACTGTGGAGTTTTATAAGGCTTTCTGGGACATCGTGGCCCAAGACATCCTGGATGTCTTTGAGGAAAGCCTGGTGTCTGGGTCACTGCCGCTGTCCTGCCGGAGAGCGGTAGTCACCCTCTTACCGAAAACCGGCTGCCTACAAGACATCAAAAACTGGCGTCCTGTCTCTCTCCTCTGCACGGATTATAAGATTCTGTCCAAGGTCTTGGCCAACAGGCTGAGAGGAGCCATGGAGCAGACTCTCCACCGGGACCAGACGTACTGTGTACCCGGCAGGTCTATGGTGGATAATATCTACCTTATTCGGGATGTTTTGGAGGTCTCCAGTTCATTAGGCATAAACACTGGATTGATCTCATTAGATCAAGAAAAGGCTTTTGACCGCGTTGAACACAGCTTCCTCTGGAAGGTCATGGAGAGGTTTGGGTTCAGCGCAGGTCTTATAGCCAAGATCAAAGTGTTGTACAGTGACAATGAGAGTGTGCTGAAGTTTAATGGTGGCTTGTGTGCTCCTTTTAGGGTGCATAGAGGCGTCCGGCAGGGCTGTGCACTGTCCGGGATGCTCTATGCACTCTCCCTGGAACCCCTCCTGCAGAGGATAAGATCATCTGTTCAAGGCCTGCTTTTACCTGGTTTTAACAGCCGTGTTGTTTTATCTGCTTATGCAGACGATGTTGTTGTTTTTATCAAGGACCAAAAGGATGTGAGCATTTTAAACTCTGTTGTTGAAAAATTTTCTGTTGTGTCGGCTGCGAGGGTGAACTGGAGGAAGAGCGAGGCCCTGGCTGTTGGCGAGTGGCGTGAAGGCCTCCCAGTTCTCCCTCAAAGCCTAGCATGGAAAACAGAAGGTTTAAAATACCTTGGTATTTATCTAGGCAACAACGACTTCAAGAAGAAAAACTGGGACAACATCAACACAATGGTTGACAGCAAGCTGGCCAAGTGGAAATGGCTCCACGGCAAAATGTCCTTCAGAGGCAGGGTGCTGGTACTGAATAACCTGGTGGCCTCTTTATTGTGGCACAGGTTGACCTGCCTGGACCCTCCATCGGGCCTCGTTGCGGAGATCCAGGCAAAGATGGTTAATTTCTTTTGGGATAGGTTTCATTGGGTACCACAGTGTGTGTTGTTTTTATCCAGAGATGAGGGGGGCCAGGGCCTGGTCCACCTGGCTAGCAGGACAGCCACCTTCAGACTCCAGTTCATTCAGAGGTATCTGACTGGACCTGAAGATCTGGTGTGGCGGGATGTGGCCAGCTGCATACTCAGGCGTGTCAGCAACCTGGGGCTGGATGCTGCTCTGTTTTTAACTGATTTTAATTCTCTAAAAGTAAGTGGGTTGCCTCCTTTTTACCAGAGTAGTTTTAAATCATGGGCGCTGTTTAAACACAAGGTGAGCGGGAAGCGTGACTCTCTGTACTGGTTGTTAAAAGAGCCTTTGATATGTGGTGCCAGGCTAGATGTGTCTTGCAGCATCGTGCCTGGGCTGGCGGGGGTGCTATGCAGGTCAAAGGTCGTCTGTCTGGAACAACTGGTGACTGCGGCAGGACCTGCACTGACTGGCAGCCGGGCGCTGGGCTCTGCTCTGGGGGTGCGCTCTGTCCGCCTGATGGAGAGGAGCCTGGAGCTCTGGAGGAAGAGGCTGACGGAGAAAGAGAGAGACCTCCTCCTCAGGTACGGCAGAGGAGAGGCCGAACCCGACGCCACAGACCAGTACCCAGAGATAGAGCTGGAACCAACATTTACAGAGCTCAGCGGCCCAATGCTAAAAGTCTGCGGAGGAGACAAACTAAGCCTGCACAAGGCTGATAAAAGGACGTTCTACATGAACTGTGTGAAGAACTTCCACAAGAAAAAACTGTGCAATAGGGCTGAAAGTGTGTGGAAAGACAGGCTGAGTGGACTGAGCCCACAATGGAGAACTCTATATAAACCTCCTATAAAAAAGAGGACTGGAGATCTCCAGTGGAGGATTTTACATGGTGCCATAGCCACGAATGCTTATTTATCTGTTTTTACTCACAGTGTTTTAAACGAGTGCCCTTTCTGTGGTTTGCCTGAAAACATTTTTCATGTTTTTACCGAGTGCACTAGGTTAGCAGAGTTTTTTATCGTTTTAACTCGTGTTTTTAACCTGTTTGGTGCTACTTTTACTGTCCCTGGTTTTATTTGTGGTGTCAGATACAAAAAGACTGAGAAACAAAAATGTCAACTTTTAAACTTTCTCGTAGGTGAAGCCAAACTGTCCATTTATCTGACCCGCAGGGACAAACTGCAGGGAGGATCGACCCTGGATGCTGTGACTCTGTGGAGGTACAACGTTAAAGCCAGGCTGAGGCTGGAGTTTTGCTTCCACAGAGTCACCGGCAACATTGCAGAATTTGCACACCACTGGGCTCATGAAGAGATTTTATGCCAGGTGGCTGAAAACGAACTACAATTTGCACATTTTCTGAGATAATTTATTGATCCTTTTTTATTGTTGAGTAAATTGTGAAATGTGTTTTGACAAAGTGTAAATAAAGTGCTGTTAAAAATCAAAAAAAAAAATCTTTTTCGTGTGAGAGGTGTGGAAGTGGAGCTGAGAGAAAGACTGAGAGTGAAAGCGATTTTCTTACCTTTTTTTCTCTATCTTTGTCTAAATTTGTTTAATGTTTCATTAGTTGTGTTGGTGTTGAGTCTTTTGTGTAGTGGGTTGAAAGTTTAATTTAGTTTTTTTGTTGTTTTGTTTGGTGTGCTTCCCAGCCTTGCTGGGAGGCCAAAATGGCGTCCGGTGGCTTCTCCATGCTGTCACGGAAGCACGGCATCAGGGTTGGTGCCGGCTCTCCGTGCAGCGTGGAAGAAGTGGCGCTGGCCGTGGGGCAGGTGATCGGGCACGGCGCAGTTAAGTCTGCTGCCCGCATGAACAAGGCGGTGGTCTTGTTTGTGGAGAAAGGTGGAGCAAGTTAAAAGGTTGGTGGAGACAGGCATCACCGTGAACGGGATGTTTGAGCCGGTGCTGCCGTTAACGCAGCCGGCCACGAAAATCACCTTGTCAAACGTCCCCCCTTTCATTAGTGATGAGTTCCTGATAAAGGAACTATCGAGACACGGAAAGGTAGTGTCTCCTCTGAGGAAGGTTCTGTCGGGCTGCAAGTCTCCCCTGCTGAGACACGTGGTGTCTCACCGCAGGCAGCTGTACATGATCCTCAACAACAAGGAGGACGTGTTTGACTATCGTTTCCGTGTCCGTGTAGATGATTTCGAATATATTCTATTCGCAACATCATCTTTTGTCAAGTGCTTTGGGTGTGGTGAGGAGGGACATTTGATCAGGGCCTGTCCCGGCCGCGGTGCTCCGGCCGAGCGGGCGGCTGTCGCCGCTGGACCGGCCGCTGGGACGGAACGGGTGAGGTGACAGGTGATAAGGTAGGTGAAGAAGAGGGTGAATTGATCACAGAGGTGGGTAAAACGGTTGAGGGGAGTGAGATGGGTAATGTCGGTTGTGAAGTGGATGGGGGACATCCAATAATAAGTGTGTTGGAAGGGGCAGGTGAGGATGTAGGTGTGTTGGAAGAGGTAGGGAATGTAACCGGAGGACTGTGTGAGGAGTCCGCAGTCGCAGACCAACAGTGTGAAATAAGTAAAAAACTGGAGACACAAGACACTGAAATACGAGAAAACGAGTTGTGCGAGGAGGGTGCAGTAGCTGAAGCTGAGGAGATGGAGGCCTGTGAGGCTGGGGAGAGCTCTGCTCCTCAGAAAAAGCGCACCAAGAGAAAGAATGTGGTGATTGTGATGGCCAGCGGTAAGGCTGGACGGCTGGCAGGCACACCGGGTGCTGCAGAAAGCAGGCCTGCCTGTCTGTCTGACAGCAGCGACAGCGAGGGGTGCGTGTCTGACAGCAGCAGCGTGCTGTCTCACACCCAGCAGACTGCTGTTCAGATGTATCCTCCTGCCATGCTGAAAAGTTTCCTACAGAAGACCAAAGGCATGAAAGGTCTCATAATAGAGCAGCACTTCCCTGACCTGCAGGGGTTTTATAATTCAGCCAGAACCACGATTAAACAAAGAGCTGATTCAGACCTGACTGAGCAGGAGATATACAGGCTCAGGAAGCAAATGATCAAAGTCAGGAAACAGCTCGGTCTTTAATGTTAAATAAACCACGGATCTTATTTCTATTTATTTTACTGTTTGTGTTCACTGTGCATTTTAACATCATTATGGATGCTTTTAAAATAGCAAGTCTGAATGTCAATGGTGCCCGGGAAGAGAGGAAGAGGGCACTGGTATTTGACACAGCTAGAATGAAGCACATTGATGTTATGTTTTTACAAGAAACACACAGTGATCATAGAAATGAGGCAGAGTGGAGCAGAGAATGGGAAGGGGAGTTGATCTTAAGCCATCATACCAACCTCAGTGGAGGTGTGGGCTTCCTGTTCTCCCGAGAATTTGCTCCAACCTCTGTGGAGGTTCGGCACGTTGTGGAGGGGAGGTGCCTTTTAGTCAAAGCCCACTTTGAGCTTTTTAACGTGGTTTTTATCAATATTTATGCCCCCAACAACGGTACAGAGAGGAAACGCTTCCTGGAGAACTTGAACGATGTTTTAAACAGCTGCAGCTCGGAGGATTTTTTATTCATGGGCGGGGATTTTAACTGTACAGATAATGACATTTTAGACCGCAACCACGCAGAGCCTCATCCAGCATCCCAGCATGCCTTGAGGCAGCTGGTCTCGTCCCACGGCCTGGTGGACGTGTGGAGAAGGATGCACGCAAGCTGCAGACAGTACACATGGTCCCACGTTAGCGAAAACAGAATCTCCTCGGCCAGACTTGATCGCTTTTATGCTTTTAAACACAGAGTCAGTGTCGTCAGGATGTGTAAGATTTTACCGGTTGGTTTTACTGATCACTCTCTGGTTTTATGTAGCGCTTTTATTAGGAATATTTTACCCAAAAGCGCATATTGGCATTTTAACTCTGTTTTAACTGTTGATAAATCTTTCAGGGAGGTTTTAAACTTTTACTGGAATGATTTTAGACAGAGAAAAAGTGAATTCGTCAGTCTGAGGCAGTGGTGGGACCATGGAAAGGTGCAGATTAAACTTCTTTGTCAACAGCACACGCTCAATGTCACACGTGACATTCACAGATCTATCAAAGATCTGGAGACTGATATTGTGGATCTCGAGTGTGAGAGCGAGTCCACAGGAGATCGAGGATATATTGAAATCCTCAAGTCAAAAAAGACGGCGTTGGCCGACCTGCTGGACACTAAAGTACAGGGTGCACTGGTCCGGTCCCGGGTACAAGACATCAGGGAGATGGATGCTCCATCGAGCTACTTCTTCGCACTGGAGAGGAGACGAGGGCAGAAGAGACAGATCCACTCTCTGCTCTCGGAGACAGGACAGGAGCTGACAGAGCCGTGTCTTATAAGGAAAAGAGCTGTGGAGTTCTTCGCCTTGCTGTTCCAGAGTGAGCACAAGGAGGACGAGGAGCTGATGGAGGAAGTCTGTGGTGGACTTCCTCAGCTGTCTGACGAAGTTAACTCGCAGCTCGATAAACCTCTGACCCCACAGGAGCTGCACGCTGCGCTGCAGAGCATGCAGGGGCGACGGGCTCCGGGTATAGACGGACTCACTGTGGAGTTTTATAAGGCTTTCTGGGACATCTTGGCCCAAGACATCCTGGATGTCTTTGAGGAAAGCCTGGTGTCTGGGTCACTGCCGCTGTCCTGCCGGAGAGCGGTAGTCACCCTCTTACCGAAAACCGGCTGCCTACAAGACATCAAAAACTGGTGTCCTGTCTCTCTCCTCTGCACGGACTATAAGATTCTGTCCAAGGTCTTGGCCAACAGGCTGAGAGGAGCCATGGAGCAGACTCTCCACCGGGACCAGACGTACTGTGTACCCGGCAGGTCTATGGTGGATAATATCTACCTTATTCGGGATGTTTTGGAGGTCTCCAGTTCATTAGGCATAAACACTGGATTGATCTCATTAGATCAAGAAAAGGCTTTTGACCGCGTTGAACACAGCTTCCTCTGGAAGGTCATGGAGAGGTTTGGGTTCAGCGCAGGTCTTATAGCCAAGATCAAAGTGTTGTACAGGGACAATGAGAGTGTGCTGAAGTTTAATGGTGGCTTGTGTGCTCCTTTTAGGGTGCATAGAGGCGTCCGGCAGGGCTGTGCACTGTCCGGGATGCTCTATGCACTCTCCCTGGAACCCCTCCTACAGAAGATCAGATCATCTGTTCAAGGCCTGCTTTTACCTGGTTTTAACAGTCGTGTTGTTTTATCTGCTTATGCAGACGATGTTGTTGTTTTTATCAAGGACCAAAAGGATGTGAGCATTTTAAACTCTGTTGTTGAAAAATTTTCTGTTGTGTCGGCTGCGAGGGTGAACTGGAGGAAGAGCGAGGCCCTGGCTGTTGGCGAGTGGCGTGAAGGCCTCCCAGTTCTCCCTCACAGCCTAGCATGGAAAACAGAAGGTTTAAAATACCTTGGTATTTATCTAGGCAACAACGACTTCAAAAAGAAAAACTGGGACAACATCAACACAATGGTTGACAGCAAGCTGGCCAAGTGGAAATGGCTCCATGGCAAAATGTCCTTCAGAGGCAGGGTGCTGGTCCTGAATAACCTGGTGGCCTCTTTATTGTGGCACAGGTTGACCTGCCTGGACCCTCCATCGGGCCTCGTTGCGGAGATCCAGGCAAAGATGGTTAATTTCTGTTGGGATAGGTTTCATTGGGTACCACAGTGTGTGTTGTTTTTATCCAGAGATGAGGGGGGCCAGGGCCTGGTCCACCTGGCTAGCAGGACAGCCACCTTCAGACTCCAGTTCATTCAGAGGTATCTGACTGGACCTGAAGATCTGGTGTGGCGGGATGTGGCCAGCTGCATACTCAGGCGTGTCAGCAACCTGGGGCTGGATGCTGCTCTGTTTTTAACTGATTTTAATTCTCTAAAAGTAAGTGGGTTGCCTCCTTTTTACCAGAGTAGTTTTAAATCATGGGCGATGTTTAAACATAACGTGAGCGGGAAGCGTGACTCTCTGTACTGGTTGTTAAAAGAGCCTTTGATATGTGGTGCCAGGCTAGATGTGTCTTGCAGCATCGTGCCTGGGCTGGCGGGGGCGCTATGCAGGTCAAAGGTCGTCTGTCTGGAACAACTGGTGACTGCGGCAGGACCTGCACTGACTGGCAGCCGGGCGCTGGGCTCTGCTCTGGGGGTGGGCTCTGCTCTGGGGGTGCGCTCTGTCCGCCTGATGGAGAGGAGCCTGGAGCTCTGGAGGAAGAGGCTGACGGAGAAAGAGAGAGACCTCCTCCTCAGGTACGGCAGAGGAGAGGCCGAACCCGACGCCACAGACCAGTACCCAGAGATAGAGCTGGAACCAACATTTACAGAGCTCAGCGGCCCAATGCTAAAAGTCTGCGGAGGAGACAAACTAAGCCTGCACAAGGCTGATAAAAAGACGTTCTACATGAACTGTGTGAAGAACTTCCACAAGAAAAAACTGTGCAATAGGGCTGAAAGTGTGTGGAAAGACAGGCTGAGTGGACTGAGCCCACAATGGAGAACTCTATATAAACCTCCTATAAAAAAGAGGACTGGAGATCTCCAGTGGAGGATTTTACATGGTGCCATAGCCACGAATGCTTATTTATCTGTTTTTACTCACAGTGTTTTAAACGAGTGCCCTTTCTGTGGTTTGCCTGAAAACATTTTTCATATTTTTACCGAGTGCACTAGGTTAGCAGAGTTTTTTATCGTTTTAACTCGTGTTTTTAACCTGTTTGGTGCTACTTTTACTGTCCCTGGTTTTATTTGTGGTGTCAGATACAAAAAGACTGAGAAACAAAAATGTCAACTTTTAAACTTTCTCGTAGGTGAAGCCAAACTGTCCATTTATCTGACCCGCAGGGACAAACTGCAGGGAGGATCGACCCTGGATGCTGTGACTCTGTGGAGGTACAACGTTAAAGCCAGGCTGAGGCTGGAGTTTTGCTTCCACAGAGTCACCGGCAACATTGCAGAATTTGCACACCACTGGGCTCATGAAGAGATTTTATGCCAGGTGGCTGAAAACGAACTACAATTTGCACATTTTCTGAGATAATTTATTGATCCTTTTTTATTGTTGAGTAAATTGTGAAATGTGTTTTGACAAAGTGTAAATAAAGTGCTGTTAAAAATCAAAAATCTTCTTCGTGTGAGAGGTGTGGAAGTGGAGCTGAGAGAAAGACTGAGAGTGAAAGCGATTTTCTTACCTTTTTTTCTCTATCTTTGTCTAAATTTGTTTAATGTTTCATTAGTTGTGTTGGTGTTGAGTCTTTTGTGTAGTGGGTTGAAAGTTTAATTTAGTTTTTTTGTTGTTTTGTTTGGTGTGCTTCCCAGCCTTGCTGGGAGGCCAAAATGGCGTCCGGTGGCTTCTCCATGCTGTCACGGAAGCACGGCATCAGGGTTGGTGCCGGCTCTCCGTGCAGCGTGGAAGAAGTGGCGCTGGCCGTGGGGCAGGTGATCGGGCACGGCGCAGTTAAGTCTGCTGCCCGCATGAACAAGGCGGTGGTCTTGTTTGTGGAGAAAGGTGGGGCAAGTTAAAAGGTTGGTGGAGACAGGCATCACCATGAACGGGATGTTTGAGCCGGTGCTGCCGTTAACGCAGCCGGCCACGAAAATCACATTATCAAACGTCCCCCCTTTCATTAGTGATGAGTTCCTGATAAAGGAACTGTCGAGACACGGAAAGGTAGTGTCTCCACTGAGGAAGGTTCTGTCAGGCTGCTAGTCTCCCCTGCTGAGACACGTGGTGTCTCACCGCAGGCAGCTGTACATGATCCTCAACAACAAGGAGGACGTGTTTGATTATCGTTTCCGTGTCCGTGTAGATGATTTCGAATATATTCTGTTCGCGACATCATCGTTTGTAAAGTGCTTTGGGTGTGGTGAGGAGGGACATTTGATCAGGGCCTGTCCCGGCCGCGGTGCTCCGGCCGAGCGGGCGGCTGTCGCCGCTGGACCGGCCGCTGGGACGGAACGGGTGAGGTGACAGGTGATAAGGTAGGTGAAGAAGAGGGTGAATTGATCACAGAGGTGGGTAAAACGGTTGAGGGGAGTGAGATGGGTAATGTTGGTTGTGAAGTGGATGGGGGACATCCAATAATAAGTGTGTTGGAAGGGGCAGGTGAGGATGTAGGTGTGTTGGAAGAGGTAGGGAATGTAACCGGAGGACTGTGTGAGGAGTCCGCAGTCGCAGACCAACAGTGTGAAATAAGTAAAAAACTGGAGACACAAGACACTGAAATACAAGAAAACGAGTTGTGCGAGGAGGGTGCAGTAGCTGAAGCTGAGGAGATGGAGGCCTGTGAGGCTGGGGAGAGCTCTGCTCCTCAGAAAAAGCGCACCAAGAGAAAGAATGTGGTGATTGTGATGGCCAGCGATAAGGCTGGACGGCTGGCAGGCACACCGGGTGCTGCAGAAAGCAGGCCTGCCTGTCTGTCTGACAGCAGCGACAGCGAGGGGTGCGTGTCTGACAGCAGCAGCGTGCTGTCTCACACCCAGCAGACTGCTGTTCAGATGTATCCTCCTGCCATGCTGAAAAGTTTCCTACAGAAGACCAAAGGCATGAAAGGTCTCATAATAGAGCAGCACTTCCCTGACCTGCAGGGGTTTTATAATTCAGCCAGAACCACGATTAAACAAAGAGCTGATTCAGACCTGACTGAGCAGGAGATATACAGGCTCAGGAAGCAAATGATCAAAGTCAGGAAACAGCTCGGTCTTTAATGTTAAATAAACCACGGATCTTATTTCTATTTATTTTACTGTTTGTGTTCACTGTGCATTTTAACATCATTATGGATGCTTTTAAAATAGCAAGTCTGAATGTCAATGGTGCCCGGGAAGAGAGGAAGAGGGCACTGGTATTTGACACAGCTAGAATGAAGCACATTGATGTTATGTTTTTACAAGAAACACACAGTGATCATAGAAATGAGGCAGAGTGGAGCAGAGAATGGGAAGGGGAGTTGATCTTAAGCCATCACACCAACCCCAGTGGAGGTGTGGGCTTCCTATTCTCCCGAGAATTTGCTCCAACCTCTGTGGAGGTTCGGCACGTTGTGGAGGGGAGGTGCCTTTTAGTCAAAGCCCACTTTGAGCTTTTTAACGTGGTTTTTATCAATATTTATGCCCCCAACAACGGTACAGAGAGGAAACGCTTCCTGGAGAACTTGAATGATGTTTTAAACAGCTGCAGCTCGGAGGATTTTTTATTCATGGGCGGGGATTTTAACCGTACAGATAATGACATTTTAGACCGCAACCACGCAGAGCCTCATCCAGCATCCCAGCATGCCTTGAGGCAGCTGGTCTCGTCCCACGGCCTGGTGGACGTGTGGAGAAGGATGCACGCAAGCTGCAGACAGTACACATGGTCCCACGTTAGCGAAAACAGAATCTCCTCGGCCAGACTTGATCGCTTTTATGCTTTTAAACACAGAGTCAGTGTCGTCAGGATGTGTAAGATTTTACCGGTTGGTTTTACTGATCACTCTCTGGTTTTATGTAGCGCTTTTATTAGGAATATTTTACCCAAAAGCGCATATTGGCATTTTAACTCTGTTTTAACTGTTGATAAATCTTTCAGGGAGGTTTTAAACTTTTACTGGAATGATTTTAGACAGAGAAAAAGTGAATTTGTCAGTCTGAGGCAGTGGTGGGACCATGGAAAGGTGCAGATTAAACTTCTTTGTCAACAGCACACGCTCAATGTGACATTCACAGATCTATCAAAGATCTGGAGACTGATATTGTGGATCTCGAGTGTGAGAGCGAGTCCACAGGAGATCGAGGATATATTGAAATCCTCAAGTCAAAAAAGACGGCGTTGGCCGACCTGCTGGACACTAAAGTACAGGGTGCACTGGTCCGGTCCCGGGTACAAGACATCAGGGAGATGGATGCTCCATCGAGCTACT
This sequence comes from Leuresthes tenuis, assembly GCF_036924035.1. NCBI lineage: Eukaryota > Metazoa > Chordata > Actinopteri > Atheriniformes > Atherinopsidae > Leuresthes > Leuresthes tenuis. The sequence continues at coordinate 35,949,506 of NW_027325365.1, read as the reverse complement.
TCTTCGCACTGGAGAGGAGACGAGGGCAGAAGAGACAGATCCACTCTCTGCTCTCGGAGACAGGACAGGAGCTGACAGAGCCGGGTCTTATAAGGAAAAGAGCTGTGGAGTTCTTCGCCTTGCTGTTCCAGAGTGAGCACAAGGAGGACGAGGAGCTGATGGAGGAAGTCTGTGGTGGACTTCCTCAGCTGTCTGACGAAGTTAACTCGCAGCTCGATAAACCTCTGACTCCACAGGAGCTGCACGCTGCGCTGCAGAGCATGCAGGGGCAAAGGGCTCCGGGTATAGACGGATTCACTGTGGAGTTCTATAAGGCTTTCTGGGACATCATGGCCCAAGACATCCTGGATGTCTTTGAGGAAAGCCTGGTGTCTGGGTCACTGCCGCTGTCCTGCCGGAGAGCGGTAGTCACCCTCTTACCGAAAACCGGCTGCCTACAAGACATCAAACACTGGCGTCCTGTCTCTCTCCTCTGTACAGATTATAAGATTCTGTCCAAAGTCTTAGCCAACAGGCTGAGAGGAGCCATGGAGCAGACTCTCCACCGGGACCAGACGTACTGTGTGCCCGGCAAGTCTATGGTGGATAATATCTACCTTATTCGGGATGTTTTGGAGGTCTCCAGTTCATTAGGCATAAACACTGGATTGATCTCATTAGATCAAGAAAAGGCTTTTGACCGCGTTGAACACAGCTTCCTCTGGAAGGTCATGGAGAGGTTTGGGTTCAGCGCAGGTCTTATAGCCAAGATCAAAGTGTTGTACAGGGACAATGAGAGTGTGCTGAAGTTTAATGGTGGCTTGTGTGCTCCTTTTAGGGTGCATAGAGGCGTCCGGCAGGGCTGTGCACTGTCTGGGATGCTCTATGCACTCTCCCTGGAACCCCTCCTACAGAAGATAAGATCATCTGTTCAAGGCCTGCTTTTACCTGGTTTTAACAGTCGTGTTGTTTTATCTGCTTATGCCGACTATGTTGTTGTTTTTATCAAGGACCAACAGGATGTGAACATTTTAAACTCTGTTGTTGAAAAATTTTCTGTTGTGTCGGCTGCGAGGGTGAACTGGAGGAAGAGCGAGGCCCTGGCTGTTGGCGAGTGGCGTGAAGGCCTCCCAGTTCTCCCTCAAAGCCTAGCATGGAAAACAGAAGGTTTAAAATACCTTGGTATTTATCTGGGAAACAATGACTTCAAAAAGAAAAACTGGGACAACATCAACACAATGGTTGACAGCAAGCTGGCCAAGTGGAAATGGCTCCATGGCAAAATGTCCTTCAGAGGCAGGGTGCTGGTCCTGAATAACCTGGTGGCCTCTTTATTGTGGCACAGGTTGACCTGCCTGGACCCTCCATCGGGCCTCGTTGCGGAGATCCAGGCAAAGATGGTTAGTTTCTGTTGGGATAAGTTTCACTGGGTGCCACAGTGTGTGTTGATTTTATCCAGAGATGAGGGGGGCCAGGGCCTGGTCCACCTGGCTAGCAGGACAGCCACCTTCAGACTCCAGTTCATTCAGAGGTATCTGACTGGACCTGAAGATCTGGTGTGGCGGGATGTGGCCAGCTGCATACTCAGGCGTGTCAGCAACCTGGGGCTGGATGCTGCTCTGTTTTTAACTGATTTTAATTCTCTAAAAGTAAGTGGGTTGCCTCCTTTTTATCAGAGTAGTTTTAAATCATGGGCGATGTTTAAACATAAAGTGAGCGGGAAGCGTGACTCTCTGTACTGGTTGTTAAAAGAGCCTTTGATATGTGGTGCCAGGCTAGATGTGTGTTGCAGCATCGTGCCTGGGCTGGCGGGGGCGCTGTGCAGGTCAAAGATCATCTGTCTGAGGCAACTGGTGGATGCGGCAGGACCTGCACTGACTGGCAGCCGGGCGCTGGGCTCAACTCTGGGGGTGCGCTCTGTCCGCCTGATGGAGAGGAGCCTGGAGCTATGGAGGAAGAGGCTGACGGAGACAGAGCGAGACCTTCTCCTCAGGTACGGCAGAGGAGAGGCCGAACCCGACGCCACAGACCCGTACCCGGAGATAGAGCTGGAACCAACTTTCACAGAGCTCAGCGGCCCGATGCTGAAAGTCTGCGGAGAGGACAAGCTAAGCCTGCACAAGGCTGATAAAAGGACGCTGTACATGAACTGTGTGAAGAACTTCCACAGGACTAAACTGATCAATGGAGCTGAGAGTGTGTGGACGGAAAGGCTGAGTGGACTGAGCCCACAATGGAGAACTCTATACAAACCTCCTATAAAAAAGAGGACTGGAGATCTCCAGTGGAGGATTTTACATGGTGCCATAGCCACGAATGCTTATTTATCTGTTTTTACTCAGTGTTTTAAACGAGTGCCCTTTCTGTGGTTTGCCCGAAAACATTTTTCATGTTTTTACTGAGTGCACTAGGTTAACAGAGTTTTTTATCGTTTTAACTTGTGTTTTTAACCTCTTTGGTGCTACTTTTACTGTCCCTGGTTTTATTTGTGGTGTCAGATACAAAAAGACCGAGAAACAAAAATGTCAACTTTTAAACTTTCTCGTAGGTGAAGCCAAACTGTCCATTTATCTGACCCGCAGGGACAAACTGCAGGGAGGATCGACCCTGGATGCTGTGACTCTGTGGAGGTACAACGTTAAAGCCAGGCTGAGGCTGGAGTTTTGCTTCCACAGAGTCACCGGCAACATTGCAGAGTTTGCACATCACTGGGCTCATGAGGGGATTTTATGCCAGGTGGCTGAAAAAGAACTGCAATTTGCACATTTTCTAAAATAAGTGATTGATCCTTTTATTGTTGAGTAAGTTGTGAAATGTGTTTTGATACAAAGTGTAAATAAAGTGCTGTTAAAAATCAAAAAAATCTTCTTCTTCTTTGATCTTTAATGGCAGCTGGCATCCTTGGTGTTGCATATGCCGCCATCTACTGGACTAAATTAATTTTTTTTCTTCTATTTCTTCTTTTCTATATTCTTTTAATTATTCCAGTATTTACCAAGGATCTTATTGTTATTCTCCTCCCTTCTTTGGACTTAGCAGATTCTACTATGTTTTTCAAATTACATTCTGTTATTCCTGCCCTCTGCAGCCCTATCTTCATTATTTCCCTCTCCCTTCCATATCTGGGACATGCTATCAACAAATGTTCCACTGTCTCCCTCTGCCCACAGCTACACTGCCCAGTTGGATGTTTCCCCATTATCTTAAGTGTATTATTCAGTTTACAATGACCTATTCTTATCCTGCTAATAATGACTTGTTCTGTTCTGTTCTGTCCATAACACCCTGCCTCTCCTGCTACACTTTGTAATTTATATAAATGTCTTCCTTTTTCCTGATTCTTCCAATATTGATTCCACTGATTGTTTATTTCTTTCCATTCTAAACTTTTCCCTTCTGTTTTTGATCATTTTACTTTCATTTCCACCACCTCTTTCTTTACTGCATCCTTAGCAGCTTTGTCTGCTTTTTCATTTCCTTTTATTCCTACATGCGCTGGTACCCACATGAACACTATTTCCCTCCCCTGTTGCATTAACCTGGATGTTTTTACCTGTATTTCATAAAATTTCCTGATGTGTTTTTGCTATGAAAATGAATCGCTACATATAACTATTCTCCTATCCCTCACCCCCTCCATCCATTCTATTGCTAGCAATATTGCACATAATTCTACTGCATATATACTTAAATGATCTGATGTTCTTCTTGATATTGTTCTATTATAAATGGGACCCACCATTGTTGCTGCTGTTACTCCTGTTGCCTGCTCTTAGGACCCATCTGTATATATATACACATATTCTCCATATTTTTCCTCCACATAGTTATAAACTTCCTGCACTAGATCTGCTGTTTTATTTCTTTCCTTGATGTTCCACATGTTTAAGTCTACATTTGTTTCTTGTAGCATCCATTTTGGTATTACTGTCCATAGAACTGTTGGGCTGAATTCCACATGTTGTATTTTTAGTTGTTCTGCTAAACCCTCACTGACCCACCCAAAACTCGTTTTTTCCTCCTTCCCCTTTTCCCAGCACATCTCCAGAACTCTCTTTGCTGGATGTTCTTCTTTGTGTCCTTTTAAATAGTTGGCTATGAGCTGTTTTCTTCTTAGCCATAGTGGCATTTCTCCTGCTTCAACCTGTAGTGAACATATTGGTGCTGTTTTTATTGCTCCGAGACAAGTTCTTAGTGCTCTGGCTTGAATTATATCTAATTGCGAGAGGACTGATTTTGCTGCTGATCCATATCCCACACAACCGTAATCTATTCTAGACCTTATTAGTGCTATGTGTATATATTTTAATGCTGTAAAATCAGCACCCCACTCTAACCCAGCCAAACACCTCATAATATTCAATACTTTCTTACTTCTCTCTACAATTCCCTTCACATGCTCCCTCCATGTTAATCTAGAATCCATTATCATTCCTAAGAATCGAAAGCTTCTTACTCTCTCTAAGTTCTTTCTATACAAGTTTAACTTTTTATTTTCACTAATTTTCTTTTTTGAGAAGAACATTACTTTACTTTTCTCCACTGAAAATGTAAAACCCCACTCTTCTCCCCATTTCTCCACTTGATCTATCCCTTCCTGTAGTTTCTTAACTATGTGATCTATGTTGCCTCCCCTCTTCCATAATGCCCCATCATCTGCAAACAAAGATCTTCCCATTCCTGCTGGTATACTGTTGAATATATCGTTTATCATTATTGTAAATAGCGTTGGACTTATCACACTCCCCTGCGGTGTGCCATTCTCTACCACATAGCTCTCTGACACCTCCGACCCTATTTTAACTTGTATAACTCTTTCCTTTAAAAAAATCCATAGTCCGGTTAAAAATGTTTCCCTCAATTCCCATTCGATGCATTTTAATTAGCAATCCCTCTCTCCACAACATGTCATATGCCTTTTCCACATCAAAAAACACTGCTGCCACCGTTTTTTTATTTACTTGTGCTTTTCTTATATCATCTTCAATGCATACTACTGGATCAATAGTGCTCCGACCTCTTCTAAACCCACCCTGATGTCTAGTTACCAATCCCCTTATTTCTATATAATACATCATTCTTTAATTTATCATTCTTTCCATTATCTTACCTATATGGGATGTTAGTGCTATGGGCCTGTAATTTATTGTCTTACTATGATCTTTCCCCGGCTTCCTAATTGGTACTATTATTGCCTCCTTCCAACTTCGTGGTACTTTCCCCTCTTTCCAGACTGTATTGAATAATGATAATATCTTTGTTAATCCCCCCTCACTTAAATGTTTGATCATAGTGGAACATATCCCATCTTTGCCTGACGCACTCCTTCTTGTATTCTCTATTGCTCGTTTAATTTCTCTACTTGTAAATGGGACATCTAATTCGTTTTCTCTACTTTCCTTTCTTTTTAACACCTCCCTGTTTTCGTCTCTCTTTTTCTTCCTTCCATTTCTTCCCTCCTCAGTTAAATTATTTGAACTGTGCACCGCAACAAAAGTTTTAACCATTAATTCCGCCTTTTCTTTATTAGTTATAGCCACTTCCTCTCCAGAACTCAGGACTGGATAAGTCCAATCCTTCCTATCCCCTCCCATTTTCCTCAACATTCCCCATACTTCTCCTATCTTAGTTTTGCTCCCCATTGATCCACAGAATTTCCTCCAATACGACCTCTTTGCTTGTCTTATTGTTTTCCTTACCATTGCTTGTGCTTGCTTATACTGAATCATGTGTTGAAAGTTATGGTATCTTTTAACTAACTTAAACGCTTTATTTCTACTCTTTATTGCTTGTTTACATTTTTCATCCCACCATGGTACTAACTTGTTTTTCTTTCTCCCTGAACTTTTAGGTATACATCTGTTTGCTGCTGATATGATCCCCTGCTTTATGTCTCTCTCCATCATTTCCACCTCCACATTATCATTAACCCGATCCAGATTTTTTTCACTTCCCTTTGTAAACTCTATCCAATTTGCTTTTTCTAAGATCCATCTTCCCCCTACTCTCTCCGTGTCCTGTACTGTCTCTATATTTATTTTATTATATATAGGGTAGTGATCACTTCCTATGGTCCCTTTTTGATACACATTCCAGTCACACAGTGGTGCTAATACATTGGTCACTATTGTCAGGTCTATAGCCGACTCCTTCCCAGTATTTACATCTATCCTTGTCCCTCTTCCATCATTCACACAAACCAGATTCTGTCCATCTAACATTACTGTCATTTTTCTCACTCCCCCACAATGTATTATGAGCATTAAAATCTCCACACCACACTGTATTTCCATTGCTCTTGCCCCCCATTTCTTCCAGTTTCTTTATATCCAACTTCCTGCATGGGTTATAAAAATGTATTATTGCCAACTTTCTCTTCCCTATCCATATTTCTATTATAATAGTCTCCATCTCAACTCCTATATCGATAACCCTGTAAGGAATTCCCTCTTTAACAAACGTGACACACCCACCTCCTACCCCTTCTTCCCTGTCCCTTCTATCCTGTGATAATAAAATCTAAATTTGGTTTTAACCATGATTCCTGTATGCACAATATGTCTGGTTTTTCCTGCTGACTATATATGAATTGTTTAAATTCCTGACCATTAGCAATTAGACTTCTTGCATTCCATTGAAGGATTATCATTATTATTATTACTATCAAATACATGATGAATCTTGACTGGCCTGAACACTTAACTAATCTCTCACTTCTTCCCATCGTATCCCTCTCATACCCAGATGATGCACTGCTGCTTTGACTATGATCTGTATTCTTTCTGTTTTGGATTTAACATCTGCAGTCACATTTATGACCCCTGCTATGAATGTCACCAATCTTTTTTTCTCCTCCACCATTTTCTTTTCAATTTCTTGCCCAACATCCGTCACCACTTGTTTCTCTCTATGCTTCTGCTTATCATTCTCCTTTCCCGCTCTCCTGGCAGCTTCAGCATACGATATTTTCTCATTCACTTTCATCCGCTGCACTGTTATCTTTTTCTTCATAGCCTCACATCCCCAGTATGCTACATTATGTTCTCCTCCACAGTTACAGCATTTTGGTTTCACACCTGTCCCACATTTCCCATATTCATGGTCCCCTCCACACCTTGCACACCTTCTTTTCCCAGTGCACCTGCTGGCAATATGTCCGTACTCTTGACAGTTAAAGCACCTCATTGGTTTTGGGACAAATTCTCTAACACTATACTTCATAAATCCAAAATAAATTTCTTTTGGGATCGTTTTTGCATCGAATTCTATAACCACTGTTTCAGATTCTTTTTTCTCAGGCCCTCTTGTCATTCTTTTAACATCTTTAACTGTTGTATTTCTTACTCTCATGTTTTCTATTACAACTTTCATACTGATTCCAAGGGGAACCCCTGTTATCACTCCCTTACATCCAAAACTTCTCTGCTCTCCAACTCTCACCGTTTTTGTAACTTTCATTTTTCCTACACTCACCATTTTCCGAGCTTTTTCCACTTGTGTATCTGTGTTGCACCCGATTAGCAAGTTTCCATCTCCTAACACTTTAGCGTATTTGACTTCTCCTACTTGTGTTCTGATTATTTTTGTAATTTTTAATGGATCCATTTTTTTTACTCCCCCTTCACCTTCAAATCTCACTCCTACATTAAAGTTTCCCTTCTTCCTATTCCTTTCCTCATCTTCCTGTCCCTCACTCTCCGTGTCTTCTACGCTATCTTTATCTTCTTTCTTTCTCTTTCTCCCACTTTCCCCCTTCCTCCTCTCCCTACTTGCTCCCACTCACCACCCTCTTTATCAATCTCAAACTCCTCTTCACTCATCTCCGTATTGTTACAACTCTTTCTATCCCCCTCCATTTTACACCCCCTTACAGAAAGTAGCGCTCGGATATCGCTACCGGACCTGTACAGGCCGTCGGCCGATATCCCCACTCTACTCTCCGTAAGTTACTTTTCTACCTACCTTCTACACTCTATTGATGATGTTAAACACTCCTTATTTCACTTTTTCCTCTCGTGTTATTTTTTTTTAATTTACCGCACTCCACCAAACTATCCTTCCCCGGAAGTCAGCTTTCCTCTACCACCTTCCGTTGAATATTGTGGAACTAAAAGCTTATGTAACACTTTTTCCAAAGTGGCTGAAGCACATAGCTGGTGGATCAGGGTGTTTGTGGCAACATAAAGTAAAATAGTTCATTTTAGAGTGCTAACACACACTGTGACGTTTATACTGGATGTACATCTCTACCAAAACTGTCAAACATCAAACTGTCACGTTTGGGCTCAACCAATAACAAACGTTCAATTATATCAAAACTTATTTTTTTGTTTGTTCAATTACTTGTTTAATCTATAGATTAATGTCTCCACACACAATCTTTTCAAGACCTATTCTTTGAGCTTCAAAATATCCTTAACAAGCAAGAACGTCACTAAATCACTGAAAGGAAAAGGGAACCAACTCTGATAATTAAGGCCCGAGCTGCAAGGCAGCGAAGACCCGATTGTATCTGAAGGCATTATTATTCTTTACACATTGATCGCATTTTTCGGTGCTTTCCCGTGCACCAAAACTCACCAATTTTTCCATGCACGTCAGGCCTGGTGCGCCATGACGTTTTGCTGTAGTTGTGTCATAATTGCTCAGTCGCGCCCCCTATTTATTTACTAAATAACCCTGCCGTGGGGCTAATTTTTGCGTAGTCGGACGAAATTCCCTACACGCCTTCGTCATGCCTTCGGCCCACAAAAAGGCCCTGGGACATCACGGCGCCGGGTCCACAGGACATACATTGTCCAATCTTCACCAAACTTCATAGGCTTGCCCGGGACTCTTCCCTGACTGTGTACATATGCGCATACTGACACTCACCTATAGCGCCACGTGCTGGTGGTTGGAAACGTCACTTTGTTTCCACAGCTTGCATATGGTCAAACTCATCCTACAAATCTATAACGGTTTCTAACTTCAGGTCAGGTTACTTTTCAGTCATCGGGGATTAAAAGTCCGAAGAATGTGTCTGTGGCCAGGCGTTGAAGATCGTGTCATGGCGTCTGTGGGTTGAAAGCCATATCATCATCACAAGGTCATGAAACTTGGCGCAGACGTCCACGCTGACAACCTAGTACATATGTAAAGAATATTGTGTGTGGCCGGAGCTAAATGCCTCAGTGGCGCCCCCTACGAATTTTCAAAAACCCTGATGATGATGTGTTCATATACATGGGATTCTCACAGCCTGCTCTACACTTGACGGACAGCTGCGCTGTGCAATTCGCGTCGGCCGGCATCCAACACCTACCCTAATGTGCGCACGTGCTCGGCCCAATAAACGCTGCTTGCAGTTTTAATATTACTCTTATTTCATTTTCTAAACTATAATCCTCTAGCCGTCACTGCAGTATGATAGATGTAAGATGCTGCAGTTCGCATACCAGCCACATATTGGAGCTGACGATGCCATCATCTTCCTACTGCACAGAGCCTACACGCACCTGGACAGGGCAGGTAGCACTGTAAGAGTCATGTTCTTCGACTTTTCCAGTGTGTCGCTGGTCACCTGGATTGGGGACTACCTCACAGGTCGGCCGCAGTATGTGAGGCTGCAGAACACCACCTTGGACACTATACTGAGCAGCACAGGGGCTCCTCAAGGGACGGTCCTTTCGTCCTTTCTGTTCACACTTTATACCTCAGACTACAGGTACAGCTCTCAATCATGCCATCTGCAGACGTTCTCGGATGACTCTGCCATTGTGGGCTGCATCACCGGTGACCAGGAAGCTGAATACAGAGATCTGGTGAACAGCTTTGTGGAGTGGTGTGGACAGAACCACCTGCAACTCAATATAGGAAAAACTAAAGAGCTGTGGGTAGACTTCAGGAAGAAGAGAACACTCCTCTCCCCCAATCCTATCATCATCAAGGGTACTGAAGTGGATACTGTGGACTGCTACAGGTACCTGTAGACAACATAGACAGTAAACTGGACTGGAAGCCCAACACCAATGCCCTCAATAAGAAAGGGCAAATTTGCCTTTTTCTCCGAAGGAGACTCAGGTCATTCAACGTCTGCAGGACCATGCTGCAGATGGTTTATCACTCTGTGGTCTCCAGCGTCTTCTTCTACGATGTGGTGTGCTGGGGCAGTAGGGTAAAGACAGCTGATGCCAACAGGCTCAACAAGCTCATCGGGAGGGTTGGCTCTGTCCTGAGAGTGGAGCTGCAGTCTCTGGCAGAGGTGTCTGAGCAGAGGACGCTGAGGAAACTGCTCAGCATCTTGAACAATAGGACACACCCCCTACATGCCACACTGGGCTCCTACCGCAACACCTTCAGTCGTAGACTGAGACCTCTGAGGTGCTCCACAGAACACCACAGGAAATCCTTCCTCCCTGTGGCTATCAAACTTTTCAACTCCTCCCCTTTTTCTACATTGGACAATAACACTTAATTCTGCACTACAGTAAACTTTCTAACCTCCTATCCGCACCTTATTTGTTGTATATTGTTTATTTATACTTGTTACATTTGTACTCTGTTATTTTTCTCTATATTACTTTGTTTTGTGTGATTACTTGTTATCTGTATTGAAGCACTGGCACAACAATTTCCTGCGGGATCAATAAAGTTCTTATCTTATCTTATCTTTTTAAACAAAGAAATTAAAAAAGCAACAGGTTTGAATATTCCACTGATTCCTCCTCACTGCTGCGGCTGCTCTGAGTTGCAGATATGTGTAGTTTCCTTTTTCATTGTCTCATGGCTGTGCCTGTCAGCAGTACAGCAAAAACATTCAGAGGATTAGTGGGTCCAAGTTAAGCTAAATTTTATCTACATTTGATCAATTCTAATTCTGTTTATTCTTCGAGACATAATTTGATAGAATGACTGATGACAGTGTTTAGCCTCAAACATTTCCACATGGGACTTTAAACTTCCCTTGAAACAAACACCTTCCTGTTCAAACAGGGTCCGAATGAGTAAACATTCAAAGTCCACATCTGTGGAGTGAACACACCTGACGGGGCTTTTGTGAGTATCACTGTTCTATTTTATTTTCAGTTAAATAGGAATAATTGGCTTTAAATGAGGCAGCATTATGTCTGACATAACTGCTGTGTACGGCAGCTTTAAAAGTGTGTCACACAACAGGGTTTGATCTGTTTCACTGCAGTAGTAAAAGAGAGTCTGACATGTTTTTGTCATGAAAGTGGCACAGAGACAACCGGCAAACTGTCTTCTGTAGAGCTAAAACAATTTGTCTGTGAACAAAAAATAATTAGCAGCTGTGTCGGTCATCAATTAACCTGGAGATGAACCAGTGATGACAGCAACTGTTAGTTAGTTAGTGTGAGGGACCGAGCCGGTTACACGTGAGGACACAGTAAGTTTCCAGAAAAATAGGTTTTATTTACCCAAAAGAAATGCAAAACACACCAAATCATCTAACTACACAGGGCTCTTAAAAAAGGGCTAATTAACAAAACTGAACTTATCATTACTGCAACTTAACCAACAAAGTAACTCCAAACTAACTGTTCAACTGACCTAACACACAACAAACACATAAAGGGAAACAGATAATCTAACAAAGAACGTAAACTATTAGTTTAAAGTAACTGTTAAACTAATTCTAATCAAAAAATTAAATAAATGCATTTCCCCCCATGATGCAGCAATTCATGGTGTAGCCCATTCAGCTCTTCATATATGCCACATTGCTGCTCCAGAAGGCTCCCCAGCACCGGTAAAAGAAAAAAAAACAGCAAAATTCAACATGCAAAATTCAACTAAATGTGCATGCTACAAACAGAACTTCAAAAATATTAAATAAATATATGTAAAGAATAATAGGTCACAACACATTTATTACTGCTATATTGTTACACAACTACAACCACTAAAAACTTCTTTAAAAGCCATCCATTTTCTTTACCCGTTTATTCCAATTTATGGCAGGGTACACCTCGACAGGTTGCCAGTCCATCACAGAGCCACAGGAGACACACAACCATGCACACTCACACTTACTCCCAGGGTCAATTTAAAGTCAACAATTAACCTAACATGCATGTTTTTGGATGATGGGAAGAAGCTGAAGCACCCAGAGAGAACCAACATGCAAACTCCACACAGAAAGGCCCAGTTGGGATTCAAACCTGGAACTCTCTTGCTGTGAGGTGACAGTGCTAACCACTGCACCACCTCTAAACAAATATGTTACGATATCATTTATGTTTTGTCTAATCAGCTTCTTTGTATTTGTTTACTTACAGTCACTTGCTAATTAGGTACACACTATTTAACGCCTAATGTTTTAAATATCAGGCCATAGACAAAATTCAGAATGTGTGAAAAACTAAGCGAACAGGAACTAAGAGGGTAAGTAGCAGCCAGTATTTGATCATCAGTGAGTGTGAGCACCTCTATAAAAGCAGAAATTTTGTCAGTTTGTTGGTCTGGAGCATTCAGGTGCATGTTCACACAATGCCAAGGAGGAAAGACATCAGCAATGATCTTAGAGAAGCAACTGTTGCTGCCCATCAATCTGGGAGGGGTTATAATAATGAGGGCAACATATGAAAATCTGGGAACTAAATCCTTACCAATACATTTCTTCACAGTTGTGTTTAGGAAGGTGTGTAATATCATGTAATATCATGGACTGGATCCATCCTTACGAAGGATCCAGTCCCGGGTTTGTTTATATGCACAGAGAGAGAGTGCTGTGCAGCTGCACCCTCTGTTGGAGACGGATTCTGGTTTGATCACCCCAGCTGCCGCTTTCTGTGACAACATGCTGTATCGAATTGAACCCAAACGGGTACCTGGTGCATGGTAAATGCACTGAAAGATGACTCTACCAGCTTGAATCACTGCATCCTTAGAAGCCTGTGTGTCAAGGAAGATGTCCATGTGTTCATTAATATCCCCTGCACAAAACCTGCAAAAAAAAATACACTTTGATATTTGTTTCAAATGCAAAGTGTAATAGAAATAAAAAGTGTTATTATTATTATTATCATTATTATTATTATTATTATTATTATTATTATTATTATTATTATCATTATTATTATTATTATTATTATTATTATCATTATCATTATTATTACAACAACCTGTCAAATAGAGCTGTTTTCCCATGGCCGTATCACAACCAGTGAAGGCATGACAAAAGAGCAGGTCTTTCAGAGAGAACTTCTCGGATCCTCCTGACTTCATAGGAGTCCTTAGATGTGGTCAAGTAGATCGGATGGTTTGTGCGTGAGCTATGGTGCACCAGCATTACCAGCACATCTGTATCTTCTGCCTGCACCTGAAAATAGAACAAGATATGCAAGTGTGTTGAACTATGCAAAAACAGATAACCATTGTCAAGTTATTATACAATGTGAATACTCTTCTTTTCAAAGTAATCATAGCTGATGAAAGTAAAATATGTACACTAATGTTACTGACCTCAACAGAGCCATCTCTAGCAGCAGCCAATGCCTCTCTCACAATCGAAGTGGCAGCATCATTGTCACACTGCTCAACAGTGATGTGAAGTTTTAGAAATGTTGAAGAGAGGAAGTGGATGAGCTCATTCTTGTTATGAGTGTTGTCCAAGAACTTTGCTCTTGGTGTCCAGTGTATCAGATCTGGTCGAATCTGGAGATCACAGCATGACTTCTTGGTATGTCTGATGTGGTCATGATCTTTTGGCGATCTGCTATAGCCATCAAAGACCACAATGATCTTCTGAGAGCAACAGCCAAGACCCTGCAAGTATCTCAGGTAACTGTTGGCAATCTCCTGTCAACTCTGACTTTGTTCCCACTAAACCATATAGAGAAGCCATCCACCATCAACCACCAGAGTGGAAGAGGGTTGGTTAGTGAGGTCAAGCAGATCAATTAAATCCTTCAGGCAAGTCTTGGAAAAGCCTGCCTTGTTTGCCTTGTTCATTTTCTGATTTTTGTTGCTGAACAGGGACAATAGGAAGGAAGTCAGCTCATAGTGTAAGCTCGTCTCAACTGTCATAGCCCGCTGGGCCAAAATGATCAGTCAGTTGAACAACTTGAGTGAGTCAAGGTGAATCTTCTTTTCATTGACCTTGGGAATCTTTCTGAGTGATGACAGGGCTTGTACCTTCAACTTCACCTCCATGGTTGATGTGGCTGACCGTCCATCCAGCTTTATCTGCATCTCGCTCCCAACTTCAGCTGCTCTCTCTGCATTAACTGGGTCATCTCTTGTGCTTGTGAATCCTGTTGAGAAAGACACAAGCAACTCTTGGTCAAATGGGTTAATCTCCTCAAACCATTTGAGGACAAGTTCAATAGCTTCAGCATCTCGCTTCATTTGTGTTTTGGCAAGGTCTCTGTGGAGTGGACAGAGTGTGGAGTGTTTCTTGACACCTTCCTCCATGCACTGGTCGACATTGGAGAAGTGGTTGAGGGTACGCACCCAGCACCTGTGACCAGAATCACTATTTCTCATCCTCCCTCTGTTCAGTCCACCTTCTGACCTGGCTGCTTTCATTAATGTCTGCTCAATACAGATGTCCCACCAGGTGCCAGACCAATCATGGCTAGAGTAACGGACAACATGGTTCCCATGGGCAGTAAAACTTTTAAAGGTTTCCTTGTAAGCAGGCAAAGTTTCGAGTTGCTTCATGAGTTGACAGTACAGCCATGCCCCCTTGGTGTATTTATGATGCCCCGCAGCTGCAAAGATGTCTAGCATCCTGGTGATAATGCAGGACAGGTGCCCATTGTGGTCTGCAAGCCGTTCAGTTCTGATGAAGATCTTGATGACATCTACCATGTAGTGGTACTGCACCCAGAGTGCAGGCGTTCTTCCTCCTTTGGCAAGTCTTTTGAAGATTTCTTCAAACCTCCGTTCAAACACTACAGCAACTGGATCTGTGTGTCTGGCTCCCATTTTCCCATCAGCTACCTTCTCCATCAAGGTCGTCATTTCACCAAGCTCCTCCTGAGTGAAGGCACGTTTCACGATGTGCACATAGGTAGCTGCATCAATCAGGAGGTGTTTTCTCATCCTCCATCCAGGATGTGGTTGGCTGTCGTACTACCTGGATAGATCAGCTGGATCAGCTCTAGTAGTCCAGAATCCTCCATGATATTACTCAAGGATCCAAGGTGAATAGAATAGAAACCATGTTTAAATCTATATAGTCTCCAACAAATTGAGTGACTGCATTGCTTCTTTCCCCAACCTCCATGGAGACCACCTCGTCACTCCAAATTTTACTTTCACTAGCTGTCTTATCTGATAGATGCTCAAGAAAAGCATCAACCTCAACTTCATCATCTTTCTGATCATCAGTTTCTTCAACAATGGTATCAAGAGCACTAAAAGTATCAGAGATGCCGTCTCTGCTTCTGTCATTGATGAAGCAGTATTTGTAGTTCTGTGTCTCTGAGTAAGACTCAGTGTATCCCAGCTGGTGTAACTTGTGGAGCATCCATTTTGACCCAAATCTATGATCCAGTTGTATGGCAAGCCCCATCTGGTATGGCAATACTCCTGACCGAGGCGAAGAGGCCTTTATAAAGTTCTGCCCCCAAACAGCTACTCTTTCATCTGTCTTCACTATCGGTTTCAAGAACATCTGAAGGCTCTAAGGAAATAGTGCCAGCTGACTATGGATATCAGTCATGCTGTGTGCAGTGGGGTATGACTTTGGATCATGGCACTGTCGTTGCATATGAATTTTAGTGCAGTCTTTATGATCTGAGTCTTCTCAACTCCAAGCTCAAGATTAGCATGATGCTTTCGCAGAATGTCGCTAGTGTTATCTTTGAGGCAGAGCACAGCTGCCCTTCTCTCCTGTGATGTGAAATACAATGTGTCATGGTATTTCGCTTCAAGTTTCTTCTTTAGCCATTTCTTTGAATAAGAGAGGCCCTTATCTAGTGACTGATCAAACTGTTGCAGCTTTCATGAACTTGGTCAAGTGTCATCACCAAATGCTCAAGTTATGAGTCTAACCATTCACAGAGTTCATTAAAAGCAGCTTCTCGCTCTTCATCAATTTTCTTCTGTCCTGTAATGACTACCTGTCTCAAAAAGAACTTTGCAGAGCAAATGATACAGAGTTTCCTCTGCCATGAAGTCATTGATCCCATCCAGGATTCCAACAACGTCAGTCCTCCAATCGTTCCCACAACTCCGTGCTGTCTTCACCAAGCTTTTCTTTAGTCTATCTGCAGTCAAATTATCCGGCACTCTATATCTCTTTCTGGCAGCCTCTGGGTTATTTATGTAGAGATGGGCGGGTTGGTTGCAAAGAATGCATATATTCTTGTACAGAAGCTGAATAGGCTGAGAACTTGTAGAACTGCATACAGTAGATTCACTGAACTCAGAGCAAGTGTGTCTTCTCTTCATCTTTGCTGACTCTTTCTGTCCTTTTGATGCATGGCTGACTTTGTGGTGACCTCCACAAACTTGTTGTACAAATCATTTTTGCACTTTATGTGATACCTGAGTCCTCCTACATTTTGAGCCTCTTTCATACATTCCAAAATCATAGCATTTCCAACTGCTTCTGCATGTTCCATAAAAGAAGAGTAGCCTTTAGGAGTTGCATGCGTGAGCCTCTGAGCTGGCATCTCCGGGCCTTCACAGATGAAGCAATTGAGAGTTAACCACATAGTTAGCCACATAAGAGTTGGCTAACTGACCTTGTTATTTACAGTTACCCACGTGGGAGTTAACGTTAGATAGCTAACCATGTTATTTACTTGTTTGTTTACTTTGTTATTGTTTGCCAACTAAGTGAGCTAGGTTGCCAACTTTTATGTTACTTGAATACTATCAATGTAATGACATGAAATATTTCAAGTTGTTAAAAAAGGATGTACAATACTGGATGTACAAAGGACGTACAACGACGCAAAATCGAAGAAGGTTGCAAATAGCTTCAGCATGTCTAGCACTCACTACTAACTACATTAGACCGTTGCTATGTAGACTGTTGCTAGGGACACCACTCTGATCGACTCTGACAATTGTTACTCAGACATTGACACATGAAGCATGTAGCAGAGTGATTTTATATTTGAAGAGCCAAGAGTAGCGCGACTGTTTAATAAAACAGTGGCTCAATTTGGGCATACGTGCTGCACGTCATCAACAACATGCACTGTCACTATGGTAACTACCACACAGATGTCGTACTTTGATGTTACAGCTACCGTTAGTGAGTAAGTCAGTCACATCAGTCACTGGAAGAGGAGCACATCAAGCTAAAAATGTAGGTGGAGAGCAGTTTAAGTGGTAGATGACTGAGAAAAAAAAGCATTTTAATGTGGAGATATTTTTATTGCAGCCCAGCGTACCACTCAGATAGCAAGGAAACATGAATCAAAGTTTAATTTTGGTTAACTCAGTCAGTCCCGGTTGTCAATCCATTTCCACTGGTAGGGTTGAGTCAAAATTCATTTTGCGACTGAAATGTCAGCGACGTCTTCGATTGAAAATTAAACGTTTATTCAGTGTTGATTTCTCAATGTTGGATGCTGAACCTGTTTTATATTTCTGCCGGATGCCGGGTACTGCGAAAATGGGGTGGAATGAGCAGAGATAGTGTTAAACCTGGTGGATGAGGTTGTTTTTTCCTGCAGACACTTCCCCTGGCACCCCCTGCCCCACTCCGTGACACGACCAGTGGACCAGTTGATGTGCAGGTTGTGTTTAATGAGCCACGGATATCCCAACACTAATGTGTGTGTGTCGGAATGATATAAATAGAACGTGATGAGTGCTTTATGTTCTCCTATGTGTAAGGAGACTGGTTCTGTGGCATGAGTAATAACAAACAATTCCTTCACGTTCAGGGAACTGGCCTTTACGGGCCTCTCAAGTCTCTTGGTGGCTAATCCTAGTTTTCTTGCTAACTTCTCATCCATGAGGCTCTCATCTGCCCCGGAGTCAATGAGTGCCTCCATGGTGATCGTGCGAGTGTGGTGTTTTACCTGGATGGGGGTTAGTGTGCGGTTGGTAGGTACGACAGGTGTGGTGTCCTGAGGAACCCGTCTGAGTCTTGTGGGACAAGTGGTGACAAGATGTCTTAGCTCTCGACAGTACAAGGATCGACCCTCTCTCTTGCATCTTTGACGCTCCTCCGGAGGGAGTCGGGCTGACCCATCTGCATGGGCTCCTCGATCTGTGGTTCCGGAGCTGGTCAATCTTGTTCTGGAGCTAGTCGTGTCGGGAATCTCCACGATGTGGTGGCGTGAGGTCGGAAGCTGCTCGCTCCCCCACGTCCATGCGGATCACCAAAGTGATCAGCGAATGGAGATCTAAAGGAAGATCTATGGGAAGTCTTTCTAGAATAGAATCAGTCAAACCTTTAAAAAATGTATCATATGAAGATTTAGTGTTCCAGTCACTCTCTGCTGCCAAGGTGCGGAAGCGAATGGCGTAGTCGTTGACGGTGTCCTTCCCCTGGCGTAGTCTGCAGAGCTGCCTGGCTCTCGATTGGTGCCGACGGGATCGAAGGTCCGATGAATAGCCTGCTGAAATCCTTGGAGTGTCTGGCAGATTCTAGAGTTGCACCCCCACTCGGCTGTAGCCCTCGTTTATGCTCGTCCACCCAGGTTTGAGATGATGAACCCCACTTTTGCTCGATCTGTGAGGAAATCCTGAGGAGAGAACTCAAAGTGCATATCACACTCTGTCAAAAATGTCTTACAGCGTCCGGGTTCGCCTGAATAACGTACTGGACTAGCCAGACGAAGTCTTGGGCTGGCGTGGATAGCAGTGGGAGCGGGAGCAACCACTGGAACTGCAGCCTCCATCGGCCCCATGTTGCCGTTATTGGACAGCTGCTGGATCCGGTTGGCGAGATCTCCGAGCTGAGCGGTCACAGCAGCCATGAACTTGTCCTGGTTCTGTGACAGGTTCTGTACTCCTCGACTGAGGGAGGACATCTGATCCTCCTGCAGCGACAGGCGAGCGGCCTGTGAACCGAGAGCTGAAGCGAGACTACCTGATCCAGCTGCGTCTATACTGGCCAGTGTATACTGGCAGAAACTGGCAGGACACAGGACACACTTGCAGGATAGGTTTCAAAGTAAGATAGTTTATCATAAATAAACGTCTTAACAGGTCTCCGTTCAGTGAAACAAACACTGTGAAACACTCTATGACACTGAACTCTATAATTAAAGTAGAGACGGATGTCTATATAAAACTTTATCAAAAATAACATCAACTTCACTCAGGGAGGAAAACAAAAAATCTTGTAAAATTTAATACTTAAATTTTACGCTCTCTTCTAAAAAGGCAACAAAGAAAACTCTCTGTCAAAAGGAGGAACTAGAATTGTAAACTTTGATTCTATAATCAAAATAACTCTCCCTAAATGGAGGTACTACAAAAACGATTACAAAATAAACTCTCCGAAAGGAGGAAACCAAAAATCAGGCAATGGAAATTTATCCAAGGTAACCAGAGATACTGAAAAATATCAACAAAGCAAAACACTGAAGGAGTAACACTCGACTTCAGGAATGAATACAAGATTCAAAATTCGGAAAATTCACTAGGTCGGAAACTAGAACACAGAGGATCTAATATGGTTTTCGGAGGCTAGTAATGCAGACTATAACGTACAACACACTGGTAACGAGACAGGGGAAGACGTAAACTATATACACATGAGTTTGCAGGAAAATTCAGGTGGAAACACTTGGGGTCATCAAGGGAGAGACTAAGACACGTGACACGGAAGGAAGTGACAAGACAATGTGCAAAAAGTAACCATGGAACATGACAGGTTGGCATTTAGCCCAGTTAGTCAGCGTTGAACACACCAGGTGGATGGCAGCCATTCCAAGTGAGTTTCTCTCGGTTCCGCTGTCTCAGGGCTTTTCTTGGTTGTGGATGTTTTTCCGTGGACTTTCAAGTTGCCTGGGAAGGCTGCTCTTCTCTGTAACATGCCATGTTCAGGCAGTCTATATATAGTTCTAGACGGGAGACATCTGTCGGTCTGCAGTCCTCTTTATTTACAACTCTGCATATACACACACCTATAGTATCTGCTCCACCTCCTGTATGTCCTTCCCTTTATATGTTCCCTACTCAACAGGTACTCATCTGCCCTCGCTACATCTCCCCCCTTTAGTCTAACTGTCAGACTCTCAAAAGAACTTATTTTGTTTTACCATATTTGTTAATAAACATGAACAGTAAACATAGTAAACCTGAGCACTAAATATTCAAGTAAATAAAATTTTTTGTTTGTTTGTTTTTCTATCTAGAGGTCGGGGTTGACAACCCGGGTCCCCAAGCTGTGCAAGGTTTATTCTGCCCTGTGAAACAAACCACAGCTTTCTATCTCATCTACAAATCCATTCTGTTTGGTGATCTTATGGTCCGGCCCAATCTAGTCTCTCTGGCAGTCTCTGGAACGACCCTGATGTGAGATCGGTTTCTCCTGAGACTTCCTGATGGCAGGTCTATGTTGTAAGACCTGGGTTTCTAAGCTGGACCACTGACAGTCCCCTTTGTGTCTTTCACCCAGACCCTTTGTCCTGGTCTGAGATCTTGTCTTGTCTTTGTGCTGTGTCGTTTGTTGAACCACGAGGTCTGTTTTTCTTTAAAGTCCTGATCCTTCTGTCTGAAAGCCTGGAGGTCAGGCCATGCTGGCTGTAGCTTCTCTTGGCTGACAGGCAGAGGCGTCCTGATGTTGCGGCCCATCAGCAGCTGTGCAGGGGATGAGCCGTGTGACAAGGGAGTGGCTCTGTAAGCCATGGGAGCCTTGTATGGATCCTCCCCCTTTTTCAGGAGAGATTTCACTGTTCTCATGGATCTCTCAGCCTCTCTGTTACTTTGAGGGTGGCGGGGGCTGCTGCTTGTGTGTGTGAAATCATTGTCTCTGGCGAAGGCTGCAAACTCCGCTGCAGAGAACTGAGGGCCGTTGTCTGTGACTACGGTCTCTGGGACCTCATGATGGGCAAAAATAGTCTTCATCTTTCCTGTCACCTGAGCTGTGGTGGTGGATGTA
Source organism: Leuresthes tenuis (assembly GCF_036924035.1). Classification (NCBI taxonomy): domain Eukaryota; kingdom Metazoa; phylum Chordata; class Actinopteri; order Atheriniformes; family Atherinopsidae; genus Leuresthes; species Leuresthes tenuis. Next base: position 35,928,499 of record NW_027325365.1, on the reverse strand, counting down.
AGGTTAGCTACTTCAATATAGCGTGACTGATAGTCAACAACCACAAGGTACATGGCATTGTCCCACTGGAAAAGATCCGCTGCCACACGCTGCCATGGCCTGTCAGGCAACAGAGTCGTCATCAGCGGCTGTGGTGCACCATGAGCCTCACGTGCACAGTTTGAACAGTTTTCCACTCTTTGTTTCAATTCAATTCAATTCAATTCAGTTTTATTTATATAGCGTCAAATTACAACAATTGTCATCTCAAGGCACTTAAATAATATAGTCCAATTCAAGCTAATTGGAATTCAATTAATTGTAATCATAATCCAATGAAATCCAATTAATTAATTTCAAAATAATTCAATTAATTCATATAGAGCCAATTCAAAAATTGATATCCTAGCTAAGGAAACCAACAGATTGCCCCGAAACTTGTCTTCAGTCCAATCTCCCGTCCTGAGCGTGCCTGAGGCAACTGGAAAGGAACGACTTCCTTTTAACAGGAAGAAACCTCTGGCAGAACCAGACTCAGGAAGGGTGGCCATCCGCCTCGACCAGCTGGGGTTTGAGCTATCATCCCTATCAGGTAAGACTGAAAACACACACACGCCCAGGTAAGCGCGACTGCCTCCTTTTCTATCTGGGCGTACCTGCGCTCAGTGTCCATCATGCTGCGTGATATAAAGGCGACTGGCCTCCATTCTCCAGACAGCTGCTTCTGAGACAAAACTCCTCCCAGCCCAAAGGAGGAAGCATCTGCTGCAATTGTTGTCTCTCTGTGCAGGCCGTACTGTGCCAGCACTGTTGGTGAGCTAAGTTCTTTACGCAGCTCATCAAACACTCTCTGCTGCGCACAGCCCCACACCCAGTCAGTGTCTGTCTTGAGCAGGTCTCGTAGCGGTTGTGTGAGCTCTGGTATGCGTTGAGAGATTTTTCCCACGTAGTTGACCATGCCCACAAAACCTTTTTACATCAGCAGCATCTTTGGGTGTCGACACCTCTCTGATTGCCTTAATTTTGCCGGGGTCTGCTTCAATGCCGCTTGAACTGACAATGTGACCCAGGAACATGACCATGTCAACTGCAAACTGACACTTGTTGTTATTGAGCGTTAGGCCTTTTTCCTTGAGCCACGCCAACACTCTGTGCAGTCTGTGGTCATGTTGTTCACACGTTGATCCAAAGACAAGAATGTCGTCAGCATGACATACAGTCCCTTCTAGCCCTGTCAGCATCTGTGTTAGCCGCTTTTGCAAGTGTTCGGGTGCTGACGAAATCCCGAATGGCAGTCCTTTGTAACAGCATCGCCCGAAAGGGGTGATAAATGTGGTCAGCAGGACTGATTGTGGATGTAGGGGTATCTGCCAGAATCCGGCCGTGGCATCCAGCTTTGTAAAGACGGTTGCCCCTGCAAGCTTGGCCAGGGTTTCATCGACGGTCGGCAATATATGTCTTTCTTTGCAGATATACTCATTCAGATGGGTCATATCGGAGCAGATCCTGATCTTTCCTTTGGGCTTTGGTGCCACAACCATGCCTGCACACCAATCTGTAGCCTCTTCGATGGGCATGATCACCCCCATCTTCTCCATTCTCTGAAGCTCCTCTTTAACCTTGTTGCTTAACGGTAGCGGCACACGTCGTGGAAGTGACAATGCGTAGGGCTTGGTGTCTTCCTTCAACTTAATTCTGTACTCCTCTTTTAGGCAGCCCAGTCCTGTGAAAACCTTGGGGTACTGTTTTTTCATGTCTGCCTCTCGCTCTCTTACACTGTCAACTAGATGCAGTAGCTTCAGGTCTGAGATAGCTGGCAAACCCAGCAGAGGAGTAACCAGCTTTTGTACCACATACACTGGTTGTGTTGTTGTTCTGTCTTTATATTCCATGACGCCGTTGAACTGACCTCTTACCTTTTAAAGGTTCATTGCTGGGCCCACACAATGGAATTGTTGCTTTGGTGAGTGGTCCGTGCCACTCTTTGGAGTAGACAGTACCTGGGATCATTGTTGCGTCCGCCCCATATCCAACTTGAAGGTCATATCTTGACCATTCACAAAGGCCGTGATGCCTTATCCCTACCACTGACCTGTCTCTGATCATTTCCTCCTGCAGAGGGCCGTATTGACAGTGCTCCGCTAGTTTAGAAACTGCAGAGATGAAGGCTTCAGCCGATTCACCTGGTTCTTGGCTTCTCTTATTGAAACGAGCTCTTTCATAAATTACATTATATTTGAATATGAAGTATTTATCAAAGGCTTCCTTTACTGCCTTGTACTTCTTTGAATCTGCATCACTTAAGCCTAGTGTGCCCAAAATATCATCAGCTTTATCGCCCATAGCATAAATTAATGAGTTCACTTGATATTCTTTTTCCTTACTGTCCAGTCCGGCTGCCACCCGGAACCTGTAAATCCGCCGAATCCGGTTGGGCCAGTTAGAAGTCAAAGTTTTCTGGCGGGCTTATGGAGAAAAGTGACTCCATTGTTCTGTCTCTGTATTGTTGAGCAGGCTCCTCTGTGTTGTCTCTTAACGTCCCGTTCCAATACATCCCTTCGCCGTCTGTCTTTTTTTTTTTTTCCCCTTGTCCTGTTCAGCATTATGGCAGCAGAACTGTAGTCTGAATACCTTTGATGCCAAACAGATTTGCTTTGCCAAGGGATGTTTTACAAATGTAAAGCTCCCCTTGACGCCCATTTATTTATTTCTGTTGACAATATATGACATGTAATAGAACTGAACCGGACCGGGGGACAAGGAAAGAATAAGAGGAAAGAAGAGGAAACAGAACAAAAATAGAAACAAAAACCAGACAACCAGCTGCTACACCTGTAAAAAACAAAACAGACAACAATCCATGGTCTCTGTTGCGAATCCAGCCTTAGAACCACCAGGAGCACCTGAAAGCAGACAAGCAGAGAAAAAACAAACACACAAACAAACAAAAACAAGCACAAGTAGCAGCAATCGCATACAACACAGCTGTGGATATAGATGACCTGAGACGACATGATAATACATCAACTGCTTAGCGAGCATGCTACTGGACTAATGAATGTGTGTGTGTGTGTGTGAGAACATGCAACACCCATGGCACAGGACCTACATGATAACCGTGCTTAGTTATGAGTGTATAAGTGTACAGGGCCACAATCCACAGGCCCCCCAAGCAATCAGAAGCAGGCAGAGAGGGCCACAAGACCCAGACCACCAGCAGCCCCCATGGAGCACAGAACCCAGGAAGCCCACCGCAGGGGCAACCACGCATCCACCCAGAAGACTGCAGAGGAAGCCCCCGGACAGAGCCCCCATAAGCATAGGGCAGAGGCCCTCCGGGAGCCGGGGGCAACAGCCCACGACCCCGCCAGGCCCCAGCCGCCCAGACATGGGCCGTGCACTGGACCCGGGCCCCAGGAGCCCGAGCGCCCCCAAACCCCCCGGCAGAGGCCCAGCCAATACCTGGGAGGGCCAAGCGCCCCAGACAGCCACACAGTGGGTCAGCGCCTGCCCCAGCGCCCCAGGCCAAGTGCCCTGGGAGTCAAGACATGCCCACAGGTGGGTGAAGTCGCGAGCAGCGGGGAGAGGCACCGCCGCCCCCCCATCGGGAGAAGCACAGGCAGGCCAGGCGACAGCAAGTCCCAGATCCAGGCCCAATCATTACCACACACACTTTCATGTCCCATACATCCACACGTCCTCCCTCCCTCAACTTCGCTGGGGTGTAGTGCAGTGGGCACACCAGGGCACCAGCAGCCCCCCAGCCACCACAGACCCCGAACCAGCAGAACAATTAATTAATCCTCCTGGCCCCTCCCGCCCCGAGCAGCAACCAGGACGCAGGGGTGTGAGAAGAAGACCCCTCCCCTCACCCTTCCGGCTCTTCAATATTTTCTAATAGTGTCTCGCCGTCTGTCTGACTAGCTATACTGCACTCAGTTTCTAACTGAAGGCTAGCGTTAGCATTGTTAGCACCGACCGCAACTCGCGGGTCGTTTTATTTATTTATTTATCGCAACTCACCGGACAACTTCTTCCGAGTGACCGTCCGATGACGGGATTCAACACGCTTCTGACACCATGTAACATGCTGTGTTCAGGCAGTCTGTATATAGTTTCCCAGACGGGAGACATCTGTCGGTCTGCAGTCCTCTTTATTTACAACTCTGCATACACATCTATCTATCTATAGTATCTGCTCCACCTCCTGTATGTCCTTCCCTTTATATGTTCCCTACTCAACAGGTACACATCTACTCTTGCTACATTCTCCACCGGGGGTTTCTCGTTGCCAAGGAGACGGAATTGTTTGATGTCGAGACTTCACCATCAAAAATGACCAAATGTTCAAAATGTGTTGGAACTGGTTTGTTTGCGGTGGTCAAATAACCAACTCTGGTGAGGTGAACTTCAATTCACAGAAATATTAACAAAAAGTTGGCTATTAATATGTGGTAACTTATGCAGTAGCGGAAGTTAAAACATGCAACGAAAAACAGACATGGAGACGAGATAATGATGGACGAATGAAAAACACAAAAACGTATATCTTTCTATTACTTCATTCTGTTTCTTTCTTCTCTCTGATCTTTTTCTTCTACCTCATCTCTCTATCCTTTCCTCTTTCTATCTGACCATCCCAATTTTCTTTCTATCTACTATTCTGATCATTTTCTCATCTTTCCATCTTCTAACTTTCTTCTTGCGTGTTTTCTGAGTTTGTTTCGCGGAGGAGGGGCATGATGCAGGCTTACGCTTCACTTTCAGCCAATGATTATTAGCCAGGAAACTCAAGGAGAGGACTCAGATGCAGAGTACCGGAGAAAGCTGACAAAAGACTTTATTTTCTACAAAACAGGGAAACACCGGGGAACAAAAGTCCCTCAAAATGAGGGATGATCAGAAAAAGGCACAAACTAAACTAAGGACCTATGAAATACAGAAAGGCAAAAGGTCAACCAAAAATCCCTCTTACGAGGAACTAGAATATAACAACAAAAAAACTAGACTATGAGTTAGAAAGACTTGACTATGACAAGTTTGCTTGTGTTCAGGACGACAGATATGACACACTGGCACAGGACAAAGGGAGACACAGACTATAGGCCCACATGGACAGACTGAAGAACCTGGTCGGCCTCTCTGGTACTGTTTTTAACTTGTTTGTATCCTACCTCACAGATCGATACATCTTTTTAAGTACGGACACATGTTCCTAAGGAACCCATGAGACCAAGTGTGGGGTTCCCCAGGGGTCAATTTTAGGTCCAATTCTTTTTAATCTGTACATGCTTCCCCTCGGGGATGTCATCAGGAGGCATGGTATCAGCTTTCATAGTTATGCTGACGATACGCAACTGCACACTGCTGTGTCTCCTGATGACACAGGGCCACTTGATGCCCTTTTTAACTTTTTAATTTTAGATATCAAGTCATGGATGGCAGCGAACTTCCTACAGCTCAAACAGGACAAAACTGAGGTTTTAGTCAATGGTCCTGAAGGCCAGAGAGAGAAACTTTTAACAAAATTATAAAATCTTAAACCAACAAAAAGTATAAAATATCTGGGCGTGATTTTTGACTCTGAGCTTAGTTTTATTCCACTTTTCAAAAACATAACAAAGATAGGTTTTTACCATCTTAAGAATATAGCCAGACTCCGCCCGTTTCTCTTTTAGGCCAGCACGGAGGTGCTGATGCATGCTTTTATCTCTTCTTGTTTAGATTACTGTAATGTCCTGCTCTCTGGTCTTCCAAAAAAGAGTATCTCTAATCTTCAGCTACTGGAGAATTCAGCCGCACGAGTGCTGACGAGGACCAGAGGGCGGGAGCCCATTACACCTATTTTAAAATCACTTCATTGGCTCCTTGTACGCTTCAGGAATTTTGAGGTTCTTTCACTCTTTTTTAGATGTCTTAACGGTCTTGGGCCTTCTTATTTTCTTACTTTTACCATATCAACCCTCACGGATTCTGAGGTCTTCCGGCACTGGCTTTTTAACCATACCACGTGTTCGATCGAAAACTCGAAACACGTGAAAAAATGTTCAAAGATATTAGGCACAGTTAATACAGTTTTAAAATTCAACTGAAAGTGGATCTGAGGAAAGTATTTTGAGAGTTCTGTGAGTCTGTCTCTTGTCTGTCTTGATCAAAGCAGACGTCTCCTTTGATTTACTTTGTCCAGATAAGGAAGGGAGCAGTTGGTCTGGTGATTCTCCAGTCGTCTTCTAAAAGGGTTTTTGTTTGTTCAACTTGGTTAGCATCAAGGTGTTTATGCTACACATAAGTTTATGGGCTGGTTCGGTGGGAGAGATTCTCCCAAATCACCCCAACAGGACAAAGGTTGGGGTACATTTGATGATCTCGGTCTCTTGCTTGGTATGGAAATCCCCCATCTGCGTCTTTGCACAAACCTTAACACAGGAATGTTGCTTGGCCTCCCAAAGGTTAAGTTTCATATTCAATCCACACTTGAGTTTGCTACATATGTATGTATGTATGTATGGATGTACATGTGTATATTTGTATGTGTATGGATATGGATATTAGGGGTGCAACGGTACAGGTAACCCGTGGTACGGTCTGTACCTCGGTTTTTGGGCCACGGTTTCAGTTCAGTTTCGGTAAGCATTATGTGCGTAAAGAGAACATTTTTTTCTCCCAAAATTCTCTTTTTATTTTGCTTGTCAGCAAAAATTATAAACATACCAGTATCACTGGTGTACTGAATAATATAACACTTTTCTTTCAAGTTAACAGTTACTAAACACAACTTTCAAATGGTAAAATTTAAATTCTGACTCGAAGTTCAGAAATTCTGACATTCGTGTACAACTTGAACGCACCATTAGTCGCAGCACACAAACGCTGCCCCCTCAATGCGCGCTGCAATGTGAATTAGTCAAACTAACGGAACATTACTCCGCTGTTAGATTCTGCTAGCCCAGCCATCCAGACCAGAGCCCCCACTAGACGGCCCACGACCATCGGCCGAGCGGGCCAGTTCGGCGGCCAGCCCACCGGGAAATGTCCTGGTGCTCCCAATGGCGAGTCCACCACTGCTCCCAACTCCTCCGCTAATGCTGGCTATGCCTCTTTTTCTTTTTTCCGCTTCTGTGTGGAGCTACACTTTGAAACCTCCAGTTACTACAGTGTGACCGAAAGGGGGTGCGTGGGTGGAGGCACAACAGTGATTGGACATTAACTCACATCTTGCAGGGAGGGCTTTTCACCTACCTGGACAGGCACACACAGTGTTCTGTAAAGCATCAGCGCAAAATAGGCACATTCCCACTGTAGGAACCTTTTGCAGTTCCTAGAACCTTTTCAGGAACTAGGCTGTTTTTTCGCGCATTCGGACATACAGGAACTAGGGACCATGGCCCTCAGTTCCTACAATCATTTTAGCTCCTTCCCCGAGGCAGGGTCTTTTCTGGGTTCCATAGGAACACATATGACGTAGGTGTTTGGTGGCTGGTAGCTCCACCCCTTGTCTGAAATGTTTACTCATACGACACGGACACAACCGGCGCCTGTTTAATAAGCTAAACATAGACGTCGTCTCCTTTGTCTGCGGCACTCTGCTCTCCTTCTTTCCTCCATGAAACGAAGAAGTATCGCCCGCTGCTCAATTCTTCGTCTCCTGACTCTCGCTGTGTGCTCTTCCAGCCTCCATCAACGCCTGATGTGACCGTCCTCATTAATACTGCCGTCATGCAGACCATAAACACAGTGGCCTCCTCGCTCTCCATGTTAGCTTCTTGGTGCTGTTGTTTTCTTCTCTCCTTACTTTTTTGTTATTGATTGTGGCGCTACAGTTACACGTCACTGTCACAGACGGTTGCGTCACATCAGTCCCGACCACCGTCCCCGACTTATGTGCGAATGCAAACTGAAACAGTTCCCCTGGGGAAGGGCAGTTCTTAGAACTAAATTCGAGGTGGACAGTTCTTAGAACTGCGTTCTTAGAACTCTCTGTCCGAATGTGCCTAATGAATTGCAAAACCGAAAACCCGCAGTCCAAAAGGGTCCCATATATAGCGTCTGAACGGTTCAATATTATATATATAATAGAGTATGGTTGCATCCCTAATGGATATGTATATGTGTGTATATATATATGTGTATTTATTTATTTTTTTTAACAAGAACACCCCTTGTTTGTGTGTTTTATTTTATTTTTTATCCTTTTTTACATAACTACGGTCTATTTTTTTTTTTTACTTCACTGTATAAACAAAGGTTTTGAAAAAACAAATTACAAAAGAACAAGAGTTGTTTGGAAGGGTTTCAAACCAAAGAAGATTCAAGATACTTTATTGGCAACAACATGCATCATTACTAACTATGAAATTTGTTGTGCATGGTGTTAGCTCAATTTGCAAAATTAAGTATTAAGCATCCATCCATCTATCCATTTTCTAAACCCATTTAATCCGTTGTTTGGGTCGCGGGGGGGGCTGGTCAAGCGGTCATTGTGCGAGAGGCGGGGTACACCCTGGACAGGTCGCCAGTCCATCACAGGGTCACACAGAGACCCAACAAGACAAACAACCATGCACACTCACACTCACTCCTAAGAACAATTTCAGAGACACTAATTAACCTAAAATGCATGTTTTTGGACGGTGGGAGGAAGCCAGAGTACCTGAAGAGAAACATGTAAACTCCACACAGAAAGGCCTCAGCCCAGACCCCAGTTAAACCTGGAACCCTCTTGCTGTGAGGCAACGGTGCTAACCACAACACCGCCGTGCAGCCCTACATGTAAAACTATTTACAGTAAAATAAAATAGAATAGAGTTAATACAACTCTGGTTGTGTGCAAATCAGCATAAACACCTCATACCAACTGTCAAGCACGGTGGTGGAGGGCTGATAATTTGGGTTTGATTTGCAGCCGGAGGACCTGGGTACTTTCAGTTCAATTCAATTCAAATTCAATTCAATTCAATTAAATTCAATTCAATTCAGTTCATATAATAACAGATATGCTATTGTTTTCGACAGATGAAAAAAAGGAATAAATATCAGCAGACAATCATTTAGAAAGTTTAGGTGAGGCAGAGAAATCTTCAGAGGTCTCCATCAGTGGGTTGGGGTGCTGTTTTTGTAGCTGGGCAACAACTCACTGCTGAGTACACACACACAGCGTCAGCAGGTAACAGGTGAACTCTTTCAGGAGACAACATGGACAGAAACTCACAGCCAACAGTTCAACATATGGGGTGCAGAGATGCTCCATGTCCAGGATTTCACCATCTGTTGTAAACAAGCTCTGCCATTGGCCACACAGAGCTGGTCTTCTGTCTTTTAGCACTGTTATGTTTGTAAATGCTTAACTAACAATTTGTCCATGTGTGAGGCTTACATATTTTTTCTGTTCTAATTCATATGTCCTCTCCATCATCAGGGGCCATAGAAATATTAGTGACTGCAAACTCATTGTGCACAGGGTCCAATAAGCATGGAGCTTTCACCTCCTCCCTCAGGCCTAGAAGCAGAATATGCTACACTTTTCACCACTGGCTGTTTCCACTTCCTGTATGAGCTGATCTCCACATTCGATGAGGAAGTGGATCAGGTAGCAGAACTAAAAAGCTTTTTTACTTAATGAATGAATTCTTAACTCATGATAAGTTATCTACCCTTCTCCTTTCTCTTCAGATCCTGCAGCTGAGAGCATCCAGAAAGGCCAACTTGGATCTTTCAGGAGACCTTCCAAACTTCCTGGAAAGCACCGCACATATCAGGAGAGACCCAGTCTGGAGGGTGTTCCCGATACCCCTCAGGCTGCAAAAGAGACATGTTGATATTGGGGATATGGCCCCCTGTGATACACAGCGCCTCATCAGAGCGCTCCAATCACCAGCACAGGGCATACAGGTACTTTACGTTTATATTCTCATATGGTAAAATAAGAATAATTTGCTGAGCATATGTCCTGTAATTGCACAAATAATTATGTATCTAGCAACTTTTGGGCTCACCTCCCAATAGCCTCACTATAAGACCTGATCTTTAAGTCCAGTATCGATTCTTCTTTCATATATCCAGTCTCACAGAGCTCCACAGAGCTGCTACAAAGCCTTCATTTTCTCAGGGTTGTTCAAAACTAAAACTGCCTCCAGTTATGATCCCTGTAGCACAACTGTAGACTGTTGAAATCCTCTCCTCAGGTGGACTTTGATGATGGGAACTGCCCCACATTTTATAACCAGATCAAAAGCATTCACAATGTTATGCAGGCAGTTAACAACCAGCTCCCTGGTGAGTGATTTACTTCAGTTTACTTCATATACAGTAGTATCTAAGTGAATCAAGTAGGATCATAACAGAACTCATCGCTTGTATTTTTTTAAGTTTTGCTTTTATTTTGCCTCCCACCATATGAGAGAAGATGTTCCCCACATATCTCAGGCTCCAGTGCTGATGCTGCGTCCCCGTGCCTGGAACATGGTGGAACACAACATGATGGTAATAGCACATCTCCTCTACTTACCTTCTCTCTTCCTTAATTTATTCGCTGCTTCTTTGGATACATCATTTTACTTATTCAGGTATTGTCTTTAGTATTGTAAGACAATTCACAACTGACAAGTTTGTACCCCTCATGCAGCCTGTGGTTGGACAGCAAACATGATGCAGTGATGATGAGAGCAAAGATAGGCTGTGTTCCGTTGTTGTGATTGACATTTGAACAGTGCACAGCTTCATCACATGTACTGCTAGCTTTCTGTTTAGTGCCCAAGTCAGCCTATAACTCTATGTGGCTGATTGTGGCTAAATGGTCGATACTCATCTGCTGAAGGAAGTAAAGTTCACAAAAGAAATCTTTTGATGTGTAAAAGTTATTTCTACCTAGGCACATTAAAGCAGCAGCTAACGCTAGCAGCTCACCACAGGAGGTAATAATACAATAGTATTTAAACTCCATTGCTGGCAAACTAAAGTCTCAGACAAGAAAAAGTAGTTACGGTAAGTAGAATGCAAATTTAAAAATACATTGACTCTAAATTCTTTCAGATAATAAAAACCCAAGCTATAACATGTTTTGTGAGTTTCTTTTTATTTGTTGATATACTGTACATCCAAAAAAACTGCAACATATTCTAGAAAAAGTTGAGACACAGCCAATTTAGGGCTGGTAATGAAGCAAAAAAGATGGTTATTTTTCAATTCAGTTCAGTTCTTTTATATAGTACCACAACACAACAAATGTCATCTCAAGGCACTTCAATGATAAAGTCCAATTCAAGCCAATTAGAGTTTGATTCATTGTAATTATAATCCAATCAAATCCATCCATTTTCTATACCGTCAATCGGGTAGCGGGTGGGCTGGAGCCTATCCCAGCAGTCATCGGGCGAAAGGCGGGGTACACCCTGGACAGGTTGCCAGTCCATCACAGGGCCACATAGAGACAAACAACCATGCACACTGAAATTGTCCTATGTCCCATGTCCTATGGACATGTTTCCTATGGACAATTTGGAGTCACCAATTAAACTGACATGCATGTTTTTGGATGGTGGGAGGTTCTCTCCAGAGTACCTGGAGAGAACCCACGCATACACGGGGAGAACATGCAAACTCCACACAGAAAAGCCCAAGGCAGGGATCGAACCTGGAACCCTCTTGCTGTGAGGTGACGGTGCTAACCACCACACCACCGTGCAGCCTCCAATCAAAACCAATTAATTAAATTCAACATTAGTCCAGTTCATACATACAGAGCCAATTAAAAAAACAATATCCTAGCTAAGGAAACCAACAGATTGCACCAAAACTTCTCTTCAGTCCAATCTCCCGTCCTCCTGACCTACTTCCAAGATGGCGGCTCATACACATGCAGCGGCTTGGAGCTCTCGGCTTTCTTTCTATTTATTTATGTTTTTAGTTTGTTTTTTGCTGTCCATTCTGCCACTCAAAGCCCTCATACAGTTCGGGAGGACAGAGCTGCTGATAATTAGGGAACGAAACCACCAGTACTCTTATTCAAGGCAAGATTTCATCCCACCAGAGCTACAGCGGACCGAGGAAGCCTCACTATCCCCCCGTGGCCCAAGAGATGGAGGAGACACCGCAAGCAGAAACAGGGCAAGTGGGGCGGGCTACATGCTAGGCTACAAGCTAGCGATCATCACCTAGACCTGGCTGGATAATTACATCCCCGATGTTGTGGTGGAGCTTGTGGGGCGCTCTTTGTTCCAGGCAGACAGGACTTCGGCCTCGGCTAAAGGTAAAGGCGGTGGCTTGGTCCTGTACGTGCACAATTCCTGATGCAGTGCTGCTAAAACCATCGGAACTTTCTGCTCCCCTGACTTGGAATATCTGGCAGTGAACTGCAGACCCTTCAAGCTGTTAAACGAGTTCTGTTTCCTTCTGACTGTGGCCGGCTACATTCCACTGAAAGCTAATGCTAAGTTAGCTGTGGAAGAGCTGTACTGCCTGATAAATAGACAGATGAATGCTAATCCTGAGACGGCTGTGATCGTAGCTGGAGATTTTAATCATGCAGAATTTAAGACTGCGTTACTCAAATTTCATAAATTCATACACTGTCCAACAAGGGACAATATATATATAGTCTACTGCTACTTTAAAGGAGCATATAAGGCTGCTGCAGCTCCACATCTGGGCCTGTCTGACTACATCACTGATGAACTCATCCCAGCATACGAACCACTGCTCTGATATAAACCCATCATCAGAACTATTCAGGTCTGGACTGAAGAGGTTTCTTCAGCACTTCAGGACTGTTCTGAGCTCACTGACTGGGAGGTTTTCAAAGAGGGCTCAGATCTCGAGAGTTACATATCGACTGTTCTGTCCTATGTGCAGTTCTGCATTGATACTGCCCTACCCACTAAGACTGCAAAGGTTTTCCCTAACCAGAAGCCGTGGATGGATGGTACTGTAGGGTCCCTGCTCAAAAGCCCGGGACACTGCTTATAGGTCAGGTGACAGTACAGTAACGCAAGCAGAGCTCTGAAAAAAGGAATACAACTGGCTAAACTAAGGTAAAAACAGCGCACTTAAACAACAATGACCATAGAATGTGGAAAGGCCTCGGGAACATGGCAGACCGTGGGAGCACCAGCCAGCAGATCAGCAGGAATCCAACCCTTCGTGATACCTTAAACAGGTTCTTCTCAAGATTTGACACCTCCAGAGACAAAGTAACTGCCCCCCCAACAAGAAGGAGGAGCATCACGAGCCGCTGATCCTGCAGCTCCATCAAGTGACTTCTTCCCTGAGGAAGATCAACATCAAGGAAGCCGCAGGACCGGATAGGGTGTCGGGGAAGACTCTGACGTCATGTCCTGACCAGCTGGCAGGGGTCTTTCTGGACATCTTCAACCTGTCCCTGCAGCTCTCCACTGTTCCTGTCCATCATTGTGCCTGTACCTAAAAAGTCAGTCGTGACCTGCTTAAATGATTACCGCCCAGTCGTTCTGACTCCGCTCATCATGAAGTGCTTGGTGAGGATTCTACTAATACACATCAAAGACAGCCTTCCTGCTGGTCTGGACAGGCAACTGTTTGCCTACAAGGGGAACCGGTCCGCAGAGGATGCTGTCTCCATAGCACTGCACACAGCCCTGACAGACCTGCAGCATTCTGACATTTATGTTAGGTTGTGGACTTCAGCTCAGCATTTAACACTATCATTCCGGACAAGCTGATAGTGAAGCTCCACAACCTGGGACTGTCAACACCAATGTGCCTCTGTATCAAGGACTTTCTCACCAACTGACTGTGTAGCCTGAACTTCTCATGCATAACATTTTTCAGCGCAAGTTCAGTGCATTTTTCAGTTTTTTGACAATGTCAAACTGGAATTTTATCAAGTGTCCCTGAAATAGTAAAAGTAGGATATTTTAAAACAGAAATTTGATTAGTGTTAAACTACATTCACATAAACTTGGCTTAGCAATTAATTTAGTAACTGTTAACCAAGGCTACTTAACCAAAGTCCTTCCCAAATTTCACAGGCTGCTGCAGATAAATCAGCAATGCCGTGTAGTAAACAATGAAGCTACAATCTACATATAGTTTACAACACTGTTTACTTTGATTAGTTTGCTAGCGTACCTATCGATATGCGCTAAGTTTCCCTTTCACATTACAGAGAGACTGACCTGTCCTTGTGCCTTTTCAGGTGCCTGATGAAGTTGGACATAGCTGACTCAGCATCATTTATCCTGATATCACACACTTTGCAAGTGGTCGTTCGCTTGTTTGCTGTCTGCGTGAATGCTTTACAACCAAATGTGGCAACATATGGCACAGTTCCAGATGAGTGTGACGCTGCCATGGTTACAGTAGTTTTGATATCAGTGGCTGCATGCATGCGTGAGGCTATGTTGCGCTCAGCCTATCATCAGCCTTGTTATATGTCGGAATTAACAAAATAAAAATCAGAAACAATAATTTCATGAAATGAAAATAGACTCTTTGGTATAGACTCTTTGCACTAACAGATCAACTGTGCTTTATTTTGTTTCGATAAACGTTAATGCTGCTCTATCGTTGTCAAGTCTATGGGTTTTGTTGTGTTTTTGGTTCTTGATTTTTCTGTTGGGACTCTGTTTTTTCATGTTTTAGGTTTACATTAAGTCATTAGTTTGACCATTGTTTTTCCCCAGTCACTCTTGCCCCATCATTAGGTTAATCCACGTCACCTGTTTCGTTCTCAGCACTCCATCACCAATCACATCCCCTCAGTATTTAGTTTCCAGGTTCCCTCATGTTTAGTGTGAAATCCTCTCCGTCATTTTCATAGTCATAGTTCATAGTCTTTGCCATAGTTCGTGCCAAGTTTTGTTTTGTTAGTTTTTCATAGTCTCAGTTCAAGTGTTTTTGGTATTCCGGCTCAGCCATGCTTTGTGTTCTAAATAAATCAAGCTATTACTTTCTAAAAATAAATCTGCACCCGGGTCCTTACCTCCACCACGCACGACCAATTGTGACAATCATCAGTGCAATACTTCTCACGTTCTTAACCATTCCTGTTCAATAACTACAAGTGCAATATAAACAATCTGTACATATATTTTTGCATTTATACTATAAATGTTTTTATTCTTTATACATATTTTTTTTTTTTATGTCTTTTAATTTTTCTCACCAAGAGCACCACTGCAATTTTGTTATGTACCAGAAACATAATGACGATCAAAAATCTTGAATATGAGCATGCACAAGGCGACTGTGGAGAGAAACGACTTCCTTTTAACAGGAAGAAACCTCTATCAGATCCAGACTCAGGAAGGGTGGCCTTCTGCCTCGACCAGCTGGGGTTTGAGAAGACAGAAAAGAGGGAAAAGAGGGGGTAAAAACACCATAACACCATTCAAAGGATATCTGTTGGAACAGGGAAACACAAGTTAATAACCACAATAATGTCACATGTACATAAAATCATTTGAAAACTTAAACAGGGAAAGAAAGAGAGCAAAGTGAGGAAAGATGTGACAGATGAGGTCCCCCAGCAGTCTAAGGCTATAGCAGCTTAACTATGGGATGTTTCAGGATCACCTGAGCCATCCCTAACTATAAGCTTTATCAAAAAGGAAAGTTTTAAGCCTAATCTTAAGTGGAAAGGGTGTCTGCTTCCCGGACATTTACTGGCAGCTTATTCCACAAGAGAGGGGCCTGATAACTGAAGGCTCTGCCTCCCATTCTACTTTCAGAAACTCTGGGAACCACAAGTAAACCTGCAGTTTGGGAGCGAAGTGCTCTGTTAGGAAAATATCTCACGATCAATTCTTTAAGATATGATGGAACTCGTCATTAAGAGCTTTACATAAGAGCTTTTCTATTCTGAATTTAACAGGGAGTCAGTGAACAGAAGCTCTGCATCACCCTGAGACAGGATGTTCCTGATTTTAACAATATTACGAAGGTGAAAGTAGGCAGTCCAAGAAACCTGTTTTATATGTGCGTCAGATGATAAATTCTGGTCAAAAATAACTCCAAGGTTCCTCACTGTAGAACTAGAAGCCAAGGAAAACCATCGAGAGTAACTATATAACGAGACAATTTCTCCCTGAAGCGCTCAGGTCCAAAGAGAACAACTTTAGTTTTGTCTGAATTTAAAAGCAGACAGTTCTGAGTCATCCAGGTCTTTATGTCTTTAAGACAGGCTTGTAGTCTGACCAACCTGTAGGTTTCATCTGGTTTCATAGATAAGTACAGCTGAGTATCATCAGCATAACAATGGAAATTTATGCCATGCTGTCTAATAATGTTACCTAATGGAAGCATGTATAAAGTAAAAAGAATCGGTCCAAGCACAGAACTCTGAGGAACTCCATGACTTACTCCAATGTGTGAGGAAGATTCTTCATTTACAAGAACAAACTGGAATCTATCAGATAAATAGCACTTAAACCAGCCTAATGCAGTTCCTTTAATCCCAATAACATGTTCAAGTCTCTGTAACAGAATGCTGTGATCGATCGTATCAAATGCAGCACTGAGATCCAACAGGACAAGCACAGAAACAAGTCCGCTATCAGAGGCTAAGAGGAGATCATTGGTAACTTTCACCAGTGCTGTTTCTGTGCTATGATGCACTCTGAATCCTGACTGAAACTCTTCAAACTGATTATTTCTATGTAAATGATCACAAAGTTGAACTGCAACTATTTTTTCAAGAACTTTAGACAAAAAAGGGAGATTGGATATAGGTCGATAATTAGCCAACACTTCTGAATCAAGAGTAGCTTTTTTAAGTAAAGGTTTAATTACAGCAACCTTAAAAGTCTGAGGTACATATCCTGTCAACAAAGACCGATTGATCAAATCCAATATGGAAGTGTCAATTAAGGGGAAAACCTCCTTGAACAGTCTGGTTGGGATTGGGTCTAAAATACAAGTTGATGGTTTAGAAGAGACTATTGCTGTTGTTAGCTCAGAGAGATCAACTGGGCAGAAGCCGTCTAAATACAAATCAGGTTCTAAAGATACTTCTAAAGCTGCTCTACTTGATGATAGAACATATCAGTGATGTTTATGTTTATGTTTATGTATTTAGCAGACGCTTTTATCCAAAGCGACTTACAAATCAAGATATAACAAGCTATACAAAAAGCTAACAATAAACTACATAGAAGAAACCCAATAGTCCGACTCTGTCAGAGGTGACAGAGTAGAGATAGGGTGCAGGCATAGAAGGAAGTGCAGAAAGATAAAGTGCAAAGATAGGGGGGTAGGGAAGTACAGGGTAAGTGCTAGGATAGGAGATGCTCTCTGAAGAGCTGGGTTTTCAAGAGCTTCTTGAAGATAGACAGGAACGCCCCTGTTCTGGTAGCGCTCGGTAGGTCATTCCACCATTGTGGGACGACACATGAAAAGAGTTTGGATTGTCTTAGGCGTGGTGTAGGCACTGCTAGACGACAATCCTGGGATGAATGGAGGGACCGAGTTGTGACATAAGCCTTTGCAAGAGCATTCAAGTAGATGGGAGCCGTTCCATTAAGCACTTTGTACATCAGTGACTTGAATTTGATGCGGGCGGCTAAGGGCAGCCAGTGGAGTTCAATGAACAGAGGGGTGTTCTTTTAGGCTGACCGAAGACCAGACGCACCGCCGCGTTCTGGACCATCTGCAGAGGTTTCACAGCACAGGCTGGGAGACCAGTTAGGAGAGCATTGCAGTAGTCAAGGTGGGAGATGACCATGGCCTGCACCAGGAGCTGGGTGGCATGTTGGGTTAGGTGTGGTCTGATCTTTCTTATGTTTAGTAATGCAAAGCGGCACGAACGAGCAACCGAGGTAACGTGTTTTTTGAAGGTTAGTTGGTCATCAATCATGACACCCAAGTTTCTAGCAACCTTTGATGATGCAAGAGATAGGGATTCAGTTTGGATGCAGATGCTGTGGTGTATGGTTGGTTTGGCTGGGAAGACAAGCAGTTCAGTTTTTGGGAGGTTAAGTTGGAGGTGATGGGCTTTCATCCATGTTGATATGTCAGAGAAACAGTCTGAGATTCGTGCTGAGACCGTGTGGTCGTTAGGTGGGAATGACAGATGGAGCTGGGTATCATCAGCATAACATTGGTATGAGAAGCCATGTGATCAGATGATCTGTCCCAATGAGTTGGTGTATATGGCAAAGAGAAGAGGTCCCAGTACTGAACCTTGGGGGACCCCTGTGGCGAGGTGGTGCGCTGCAGAAGTTTGACCAAGCCAGGATACTTTGAAAGACCGACCAGTGAGGTATGATTCAAACCAGGAGTGTGCTCTCCCTGTGATGCCCATGCTAGAGAGTATGGACAAAAGGATACTGTGGTTGACAGTGTCAAATGCAGCTGATAAGTCGAGCAGGATAAGTACAGAGGACTTAGCTGTCGCTCTGGCTTCTTTTAAGGCTTCTGTCACAGCGAACAGAGCCATTTCGGTGGAGTGTCCACTTTTAAACCCAGATTGGTTTGGGTCAAGGAGGTTGTTATGAGAGAGGTAATCGGTGACCTGCTTAAAGACCGCCCTTTCAATGATTTTAGACAGAAACGGGAGGAGAGGGACCAGCCGATAATTCTCCACATGAGTTGGAGGGAGGGAAGGTTTTTTGAGCAGCGGTGTAACCTGAGCTTGCTTGAATGTGATAGGAAATGTGCCCGATGTCAGTGAAGCATTAATCACATGCGTGACTGCTGCAGTTACAGTAGGAGCAATGGATTGGAGAAGATTAGTAGGGACGGGGTCCAGCGGGCATGTAGTAGGACGGCTACATGTGAGAAGTTTAGACACACTGCTCCGAGCGAGCGGGGTAAATGAGGAAAATGTTGCAGTAGGACTTCTGCATGCAGATTTTGTGGTACCAGGTTCGGTAAACTGTTTGCTTATAGCTGCCACTTTGTCAGTAAAAAATGAGGCAAAGGAGTCTGCTGTTAGATTGGTAGCAGGTGGCGGAGGATTAAGTAGAGTTTTGAAGGTGGAAAAAAGTTTCCGGGTGTCAGTAGTACTATTAATCTTGTTGATGTAGAAAGACTTTTTTGTATCAGTAACACTGGATGCAAATGATGACAGTAGCGCCTGGAATTTAGCTAGATCTGCATGATCTTTTGACTTGTGCCATTTCCTTTCGGCAGCTCTGAGATTGGTGCGCAACGCTCGGAGAGTATCATTAAGCCAGGGGTGAGACTGGGAGGATCGGGTGGGTTTGGTGGAAAGAGGACACAGACTATCCAGAGATAAGCTCAGAGTAGAGCAAAGGGACTCCGTGGCATCATTAACCCGAAGGGAGGAGAATGTGCTGGAGGTTGGAAGAGCGGAGGCAACAACGGAGGAGAAGCGGGTGGGCGACAGGTTGCGGAGATTGCGGCGGAAGGAAACCATAGGGGTAGAAGCAGGTGGTCTTCTCGGGAGACTCTGAACTGAATGAAATAGTGGTCAGAGAAATGCAGAGGTGTGACAGACAGGGCCTCTGTGGCACAGTTTCTTGAGAAAACGAGATTGAGCACTTTGCCAGCTTTATGGGTCGGAGGACTGCTGAGCAGTTGTAGCTCAAACGAGTGCATTAGTGTCAGAAAATCAGAAGAGTTAGGACTGTCCAGGTGGATGTTCACGTCACCAAGGACCATTATGGGACAGTCATGCTCCAGGATTGAAGAGAGCAAGGTGCCGAGTTCATTTAGAAAGTCCCCGAGTTGTCCTGGTGGGCGATATATGACAATCATATAGATTTTGACCGGTGCAGTTACCAAGATGGCGTGGTATTCAAAGGTATTGTATTTAGCTTCAGGTAGCAGTTGGGTGTATTTCCATTTGTTGGAAATGAGCATGCCCGTTCCACCACCTCTCCCAGATGTACGAGAGGGAAAATGAGTGGTTGGTTGAAAGTGCAGCCGGGGTAGCTGTGTTTTCAGGCTTAATCCACGTTTCAGTGAGAGCCAGGATGTCAAGAGACAGGTGGTTGGCAGAAGCCATAATGAAATCTGCTTTGTTTACCGCTGATTGGCAATTCTACAACCCCACAGACAAGGGTGTGTCACAGAGTGAAGTGGGCTTCAGAGAGCGGAGGTTGTTAAGGTTGCGGTGGCGTTTGGTTGTGTGAAACCTTCTATGCGAGACAACAGGAATGGGTTTGAGGCACATTTTAAAGCAGGTGGTGAGGCCAGAGCGACATGGATGAGGCTAGTGGGACAGGTTTGCCTTGTTCAGTGGCCTTGCTCGGTGGACACCCGCAGGTAGACACGTGCAGGTAGACACGCTAGTCTTTACCCAAGAATGTCTTCACACGAGAATGGCTGCCGCTGACACTTCAGGCGCCACCCCTTACTTTATGTTGTGCACAGCCGTTCATGTGTTGGTTAATTGCACTAAGCTGAGACCGCCCACCGAGAGTTAACCAACAAGTGTTTTCAGAGAGATGAGTGACCGCCCGTTCACAGCTCCTGAGTACTCTGATTGCTTTGTGATGGCCCAACCGAGGCTACTAGGCAGCAGGTTTCACCCACGGATGGGTTTTGATCACTTTCTCAACAACAACAGATATTCAATTGGGCAAGAAGCTTAGAAAAAACTTACACTAGCAGACACACAGTTCTTTCCGTGCAGTTCCGATACCTTCAGTGTGCTGTAGTGAGTTTTTGAAAGCTCTAACCTTAGTGAGAGGACCGCCCACCGAGAGTTAACCAGCAAGTGTTTTCAGAGAGGAGAGTGACCGCCCGTTCACAGCTCCTGAATACTCTGATTGCTTTGCGATGGCCCAACCGAGGCTACTAGGCAACAGGTTTCAGTGATAATAGTGGGAAGGATTCCATTAATCTTCTCTCTGATAGAAACAATTGTATTGATAAAGAATCTCATGAAATCATCACTGCTGAGAGTTAAAGGAATACATGGCTCAACAGAGCTCGGACTCTTTGTCAGCCTGGCAACAGTGCTGAAAAGAAACCTGGGATTATTCTTATTCTCTTCTATCAATGATGAATAATAAGCAGTTCTAGCTTTACGAAGGGCTTTCTTATACGTTAAACTGTCTTTCCAGACTAATTGAGACTCTTCTAAATTGGAGGAACACCACTGTCTCTCCAGGTTTCTTGCAGTCTGCTTTAAAGCAGCTGTGAATTATACCAAGGAGCCAACCTCTTCTGACTGATTGCCTTCCTTTTCAGAGGGGCAACATTGTCCAGTGTTGTACGCATTGAAACTATAGTGCTGTCAACAAGAGAGTCAAGTTCTACTGGAATAAAATTTAGGTAGTCATCCTCTGTCATATCTGCACATGGCAGTGAAGAAAAGGATGAGGAAATCAACTCTTTAAATCTGGTTACAGCATTCTCTGACAGACACCTTCTTTATGTAGAATTCTTCTCAGAAGCTGTATAGTCAAGTAATGTAAATTCAAAAGTTATAAAAAAATAGTCAGACAAGACAGAGTTATGAGGGAACACTGTTAACTGTTCACTCTCAATGCCATAAGTCAGCACAAGGTCAAGGGTATGATTAAGGCAGTGAGTAGGTCTGTGAACACTTTGAGAAAATCCAATAGAGTCTAATATAGAATTAAAGTTAATATTTAGAATAGAATACAATTCAACTTTATTGTCATTGCACATGTCACAAGTACAAAGCAACTAAATGCAGTTTGCATCCATCCAGAAGTGCTTTAGCAAAAATGTAAATCTGTATTTATTACAAATGTACAGTAAAGTTGTTGTGAATATGCTATCACTATAAGTAAAAGTATACACAGGCTATGAATGTACAGACTATAAACAGGTTATAAATATGAAGGGGTATAAACAGATTATAAAAAGAATATAAGTATGGGAGAGTATTTATGAATAGGAATAGATTATCTATACAGTATATACAGTAGTCCATGTGTTATTGGTGTGTATGGGGATACAGTCCATTGTTATTGTTCAGGTGTCAGGAAGCAGAGTTCAGAAGTGTGACAGCTGTGGGGAAGAAGCTGCTCTGGTACCCGGTGGTCTTAGTCTGGAGGCTCCTGTAGCGCCTCCCAGAGGGCAGGAGGGTGAGGAGTTTGTGTGCTGGGTGATTGGAGTCTTTGATGATTTTCCCAGCCCGTTTCAGACACCGCTTCCTGTAGATGTCCTCCATGGCAAGAAGTGGTGTTCCGGTGAAGCACTTGGCAACTTTTACCACCGTCTGCAGCACCTTCCGGTCCGAGGCAGAGCAGCTCCGTACCAGACTGTGATGCAGTTGGTCAGGATGCTCTCAATGGTGCAGCGGTAAAAGTTCACCAGGATGTCTGGGGTCAGGTGGTTCTTCCTCACTCCTCAGAAAGAAGAGGCGCTGATTAGTCTTCTTGACCAGCTTGGAGCAGCCGGTTGTCCAGGCGAGTTCCTCGGAGATGTGGACACCCAGGAACTTGAAGCTGTTCACACGCTCTACCGCCGTCCCCTTGATGTGGATGGGTGGGTGTGAGTCAGTGTTCCTCCTGAAGTCCACGATGAGCTCCTTGATCTTCTCAGTGTTGAGCAGCAGGTTGTTGGTGTCGCACCACTCAACCAAACGATCCACCTCCTCCCTGTAGGCGGTCGTTTTCTTTGATGTCGTCTGCAAACTTCATGATGGTGTTGGAACCATCGACAGGTTTGCAGTCATGGGTGAGGAGGGAGTAGAGAATAAGACTTATCACACAGCCTTGTGGTACACCAGTGTTTATGGTGATGGTAGATGAGCAGTGGTTAGCAGTGGACATGTTTGAGGTCGGCTGGTCAGGAAGTCCAGTAACGAGTTGCACACGAGGGAACTGATGCCTAAGTCTGTGAGTTTTGTGATGAGTTTAGGCTGTCATTTTCAACATCTACATGAATATTAAAGTCACCCACTACAATGACTTTATCTGTACTCAGCACTAACTGGGATAAAAACTCTGAGAATTCAGACAGAAACTCAGAATAAGGGCCAGGTGGACGATACACAACAACAAACACAAGAGGTTTCTGTGATTTCCACTTTGGGAAAAACTGAGAATCAGAGATTCAAAAGAGCTAAAACTAATCTTGGGTCTAGGACTGATTAGTAACCCTGATCTGAAGATAGCTGCCACTCCTCCTCCTCTGCCTGTGGTTCTAGGAACATGAACATTTAAATAGTCAGAGGGAGTTGATTCATTAATGCTAACATGATCCTCCTGCTGCAGCCAGGTTTCTGTAAGACAAAATATATCAATATGATGATCACTAATCAAATCATTCACTAACAGAGACTTCCAAAGGAGAGATCTAATATTCAGCAAATCACATTTAATAGTTTGATGTTTTTGTTCAGTTTTTGTTTTAAATTTTTTTTGCACAAGAGGATTTGCTCCTTTTGTGTTTTTTGATTGAGGGGGGGGCAGCATCAGGTGGGAAGCCGCAGAGAAGTGTGTAAGACTACAACTCTGCATCCTGGTCTCAACCCTGGGATGTCATGTTTTTGGATGACTAATAAATTCGTCCATATTTCTAGAAATGAGAGCCGCTCCTTCCAAAGTGGGATGGATGCCGTCTCTCCTCATCAGACCAGGTTTTCTCCAGAAAAATTGCCAATTATCTATGTAGCCCACTTTGTTTGCTGGACACCATCTAGACAACCAGCGATTGAATGAGGACATGCGGCTAAACATGTCATCACTGGTCAGATTTGGCAGGGGTCCAGAGAAAACTACGGAGTCCGACATTGTTTTGGCAAAATTACACACCGATGCAACATTAATTTTAGTGACCTCCGATTGTCGTAACCGGGTCTCATTACCGCCGACGTGAATAACTATTTTACCGTATTTACGCTTATCCTTAGTCAGCAGTTTTAAATAGGATTCTATGTCGCCCGCTCTGACAAAGTAGGCGAGATTTCATCTCTTTACCACTTGTCCCCTATACATCTACCTTATCCACTAATCACTCTCATTAGCATTATAACCTTGCTAAACTCACGTTTGTTAATGTTAACATTGTGTAACATTTGTCATTAGGTATTTCCATCATATATATTCATGAGTTAATTCAGTTACTTTCATTGGGTTGTAGTTTTTTTTTCTATTTATTAATATAACTTGTCCTTTGTTTGGACACATTTTTCAGGAGTGGCCAGCCCAGCACTTCCTGACTTCAGGTGTTGGTGACATCATAAATCACCACCATTAAAACCAAGTAGTGTCAGAAGAAATGAAACGCTATAAAAGATTATCTTTAAAATTAAAGCTCTTGTTAGAAAAATTAACTCACAGACAACGGCATGAAACCCAGAAATCCCTCAGAGGCCTCAGTATTTCACTTGCAAGGGGAGAACAACACACGAACCTTCTCTCTGCAGATTCACAAGAGTTCTCCAACGAGTGGTTGCCTCCCTTGCTCTTTTATTTGGTGACACACACACATACATACAATCCTCTATGTGCCCAGGTCTGGTATATCTCCTGAGTTTGGAGGCATCTCCTTATTGGGGAAGCTATAAAGATAACGATCAGTGGGGAGACAACATTCCTTCTTAAAACACAGTTTTCTTTGTCTCCCAACTTCTCCTTGTGAAGTTTTGATATGAAATGGCCTCTTTGGCTGTGACTTTTATTTAATGATAATAAGCAAACTTTTCTGACAGCTCTCTTCTAAAGAGGCGGAATAAACAAAATCTTTTCCTTCTAATGGAGATTTCTATGAAGTTAAAATGCTATACGCAACCACTCCTATATCGGAGGTGCTATGAAATGTTGCAAACAAAAGATCAGTCCAAAATGGAGGAAACCAAAACAGACTATGAAATTATACGAATCTAAACTACAACTAGAATTAAAAAAAACTTTACCAAAAGAAAACTCTCAAGGAGAAACGCTCGACTTCGAAAGACCAGGGAAACACTAGGAAAGGCTAGAATGAAGAACCCTCAACTGATTGTTGCGACACACTGGCACAAGACAAGGGAGACGCAGACTATTTGAATACATAAGGAGCCATGGGGAGCAGGTGGAAACACTTTGGGAATCAGGGAAGACAATCAGACGCTTAACACAAGAGGAAGGGCAAGATACCTGAAACGTTAATATTTCAAAATAAAACAGGAAATGACGAGACAAGACATATTTCAAAACATAAAGTCAATGGATCCTGACAAGTGGAGGGTTTCCTTTTTTGTAGTTTTCTTTGTTTTGAATGTTTGAGTTATTTTGCTGTAATGTATTAGAAGTGATAGATTTTCTAAGTTGTTTGGTTTGTATGTGAGTTTTAATTTAGTTTAATAAAGTTGTTAGATTTTGTTGAAATAAGGTTACTGGGTAAATTGACCTTTTGGAAATTATATAGATTAAAGCATAATAGGTGTTCAATTGTATACAGGCAGTTAGATTTTGGGCTCAGGGGACTTAAGAGGTGGTCAATTTTGAATGTGTTTGGCCACTACATGGAATATTTTCTATGCTGGGAGATTTTCCTAAGTGTGTACTGGAGAAAACTGAAAATACATTTCTTACTTCAAATAAGTTTCAAGGTCTGGTGAGTCAAACAAGAACAGTGCTGCATTTTAGGGATGAGACAAAAAAGACCTTTACAGTTAAAATGAAAACTGTTAAATCTGATGAAAGGCAATTACTCCATTCCAGGATAAGAAGTTTATCCCATCTGTGAAACAATGGTGGTGGTAGTATCGTAGCTTGGGCTAGGACAGCTTGACATAATTAATTAAATAACACACTCACTTTTATAAGCAAATACTGGAGGCAATTTTTCAGGACAAATGTCTTTAAAATAATTGGAAACAGAAAATGGGTCATGAAGCAAGTCTGAACACACAAGTTGTTCTACCAAAGTATTGTGTCAGATTAATAATGTTCGTGTTTTGGAAGTTCATGTGAGGAAACCCACCAACATGTCACATGATGATGTGCAGAACACTCACTGTAGACACAAAGTTGATGAACGTTTCTTACGTTTGCCAATCAGAGATATGTTATGTGAGATTGTTTTCCTCTTTAAACAAATGAGTAAATGTCATTATTTTGTTTCATATGATTGACTTTGTCCTCTTTTTCTACTTTTAGAGCTCAAACTTGTTGAACTTTTAAGCACCACAACATGTAAAATTAAGCTGTTTACATTTTAGCCATTAATAAAAATGACCAATGACTTACTATTGCCAGTAAGCAAGGTTGAAATTTAATATAAATTATCATTATCAAGCAACATGTGCTAAGAATGGAAATAAAATGAATAGTCCATAGATATATAGTATAGTATATATAGTGTATAGTATAGTATAGTATACAATAGTAGACATTTCCTGTTTTCTTTCAACAGGTGGAGGGAAAGGAGGCTCCTGGTCCTCTCTTTGATTTTGGACTCCTCATGTTTCATTGTGGACAGACACTGTTTGAACACAAAAGTGGACCTTTTTTCTACCTCTCAAAAGTAATGCACACACAGACACACACCATTCTTTTTACAACCTGTCAACCAATTTAGACAACGAATAACCTCAACACACCTTGATGCACATTATTACTGTATGGAAGAGCATTAAGTACCTAGCCTGAGAGCTCACAATACCACACACGAAACTGTTAGAAAAGTGATGCTTCTCATCACATTTCTCTTCTCTTCAGTTTACAGCTGGTACTGATCCCACTTTTGTTTATGTTTATGTGTTTCTGTTTCTGTATTTATCAGACACTTTTATCCAAAGCGACTTACAAATGAAGATATAACAGCTTTATAAAAAGCTAACAATAAGCTCCATAGAAGGAACCCAGGAGTCCGACTCTGTCAGAGGGGACAGAGTAGAGATAGGGTGCAGGCATAGAAGGAAGTGCAGAAAGATAAAGAGCAGAGATAGAGGGGGGAGGGAAGTACAAGGTAAGTGCTGGGATAGGAGATGCTCTCTGAAGAGCTGGGTTTTCAGGAGCTTCTTGAAGATAGACAGGGACGCCCCTGTTCTGGTAGCGCTCGGTAGGTCATTCCACCATCGTGGGACGACACATGAACAGAGTTTGGATTGTCTTAGGCGTGGTGTAGGAGCTGCTAGACGACAATCCTGGGACCAACGGAGGGACCCAGTTGGGACAGAAGCCTTTGTGAGAGCATTCAAGTAGATGGGAACCGTTCCATTAAGCTCTTTTAGTTATAACTCGACTGCCAGACATGTGTTGAACTGAACCAGGTTGATAAAACATCACACAGCAGATAGCAAACTGAAGTAAAAGCCAGCAAGCAGATTATATATGGCTCTTCAAGTAATAATTAATAATAAACACATACACTGTATATAACCCAGTGTTCACTCTTGTTTCATTCCTCTGGGTTTTGTTTGCATTTTTAGAGACTAAGTATTGCTCATAAGGTTTTCCAAATATGAATAAGTTGGGGGTTTTCTATCCATTTCTTATCATAGCAGAATTGCTGTGGTGCTACTAATGATATATTATTGACAAAGTTTCCAACTTTTGAATAAGTAAAGAGATCAAAGAGAACAGCAGCAAGAAGTGAGATTTCTTAGTTGCAATATTAAACATGAAACAATTAAAAAGGAACCACACAATAAAACTGCTGATGACAATTTGCTGTTAACAGCAAAGCACTGAGCTTAAAAAAAGGAGTTACAGCGTCCCACTTCCGATGTACATGAATGCAGCATTATGCGAAGTTCTACGTGCAGATGAAGATCGGGAGGCTGGACAATCAGTAAAGTAAAGAGTGTGGCCTGCATATTTGAATGGCTCACTAAGTGAAATATTTTCAGACCTATACGGTCCAGTAGAACGTGACAGGGTTGTGATTTTGACTCTGTGAATTCAGACACCCAGATTTACGCTCCCAATCACTGAAAACATTATTTATTCCATCATAAGTTCCACTTCAGTGTCACCAGCCTAAATCACTACAGTGCACAGCAGCTTTTCATCCACAGTTCAGCGGTTTGATGTTTGTTTCAGAGTGTCTGCTTGTTGCAGGTGGAAACATTCACAGAGGCCAGACTTTGGAACAAGATATTTGTCTGGACACAACAGAAGGTCAGTGTTTCTTTACATGTCGGGATTCCATTTCTTGAAATGATGCTTAAAGTTAATTATTCACATACTCCATGATCTTAAGATCTTCCCATACTCAGATTAACTGAGAAAAGAAATTTCCATTTAGTTTGAAAACTTGTTTTACAATGAGGCTGTGTCAGAGGCTGCTGGTAGTTTTATAATGTGACTGTGTCAGAGGCAGCTGGTACAGTTTTATAATGTGACTGTGTCAGAGGCAGCTGGTACAGTTTTATAATGTGACTGTGTCAGAGGCAGCTGGTATAGTTTTATAATGTGACTGTGTCAGAGGCAGCTGGTACAGTTTTATAATGTGACTGTGTCAGAGGCAGCTGGTACAGTTTTATAATGTGACTGTGTCAGAGGCAGCTGGTACAGTTTTATAATGTGACTGTGTCAGAGGCAGCTGGTACAGTTTTATAATGTGACTGTGTCAGAGGCAGCTGGTACAGTTTTATAATGTGACTGTGTCAGAGGCAGCTGGTACAGTTTTATAATGTGACTGTGTCAGAGGCAGCTGGTACAGTTTTATAATGTGACTGTGTCAGAGGCAGCTGGTACAGTTTTATAATGTGACTGTGTCAGAGGCAGCTGGTACAGTTTTATAATGTGACTGTGTCAGAGGCAGCTGGTACAGTTTTATAATGTGACTGTGTCAGAGGCAGCTGGTACAGTTTTATAATGTGACTGTGTCAGAGGCAGCTGGTACAGTTTTATAATGGGACTGTGTCAGAGGCAGCTGGTACAGTTTTATAATGTGACTGTGTCAGAGGCAGCTGGTAGTTTTATAATGTGACTGTGTCAGAGGCAGCTGGTACAGTTTTATAATGTGACTGTGTCAGAGGCAGCTGGTACAGTTTTATAATGGGACTGTGTCAGAGGCAGCTGGTACAGTTTTATAATGTGACTGTGTCAGAGGCAGCTGGTACAGTTTTATAATGTGACTGTGTCAGAGGCAGCTGGTACAGTTTTATAATGTGACTGTGTCAGAGGCAGCTGGTAGTTTTATAATGTGACTGTGTCAGAGGCAGCTGGTACAGTTTTATAATGGGACTGTGTCAGAGGCAGCTGGTACAGTTTTATAATGGGACTGTGTCAGAGGCAGCTGGTAGTTTTATAATGTGACTGTGTCAGAGGCAGCTGGTACAGTTTTATAATGTGACTGTGTCAGAGGCAGCTGGTACAGTTTTATAATGGGACTGTGTCAGAGGCAGCTGGTACAGTTTTATAATGTGACTGTGTCAGAGGCAGCTGGTACAGTTTTATAATGTGACTGTGTCAGAGGCAGCTGGTAGTTTTATAATGTGACTGTGTCAGAGGCAGCTGGTACAGTTTTATAATGTGACTGTGTCAGAGGCAGCTGGTACAGTTTTATAATGGGACTGTGTCAGAGGCAGCTGGTACAGTTTTATAATGTGACTGTGTCAGAGGCAGCTGGTACAGTTTTATAATGGGACTGTGTCAGAGGCAGCTGGTACAGTTTTATAATGTGACTGTGTCAGAGGCAGCTGGTACAGTTTTATAATGTGACTGTGTCAGAGGCAGCTGGTACAGTTTTATAATGTGACTGTGTCAGAGGCAGCTGGTACAGTTTTATAATGTGACTGTGTCAGAGGCAGCTGGTACAGTTTTATAATGTGACTGTGTCAGAGGCAGCTGGTACAGTTTTATAATGTGACTGTGTCAGAGGCAGCTGTACAGTTTTATAATGTGACTGTGTCAGGGCAGCT